>NC_137499.1:35069490-35764490 GCF_041902795.1 Electrophorus electricus
CATTCTAGCGTGTCGTTCCAGAGAGCTTTGAAACATTCTTCTCTTTGTTGAGTGTAGAGCACAGCTACTGATCTTAATGTGCAACACATACACTGCTTGAGCTCTAATGGAAATCATGTGCACAGCAGGGCCAGAGCTTGAGACTTATTACACTCACCCAAATAGGACACGTACACACATACACTGAATGAAATCTGATCACATTACCAAAATCAAAGAACACACACCCAAACTCACAGACTGAGTTGTCAAGGGCATCATGCCACACATTTAAGTTACTGTCTTTCCGGATCAGTAATGGTATAAGGAGGAGTGTGGAATGTGAGCAGATGCCCGTATGCGTAAGTTCAAGGAATAGTATTTCATCACAGTTTTTCGATTATAATGGTGTCTGACAATAATCACATACAATAATAACTAATTGCAATACTTTGCTGGTGTTTTCTCCCCAGTATTATGAAGAGAGGACATTGGATAATGGATCATAAAGTGATCCTGGGTTGTTTTGACTTCTCAATCATTCAGTATATTTCACAAAGTTTAGACACATATAAGAATACTTGACCTTTTAGTGCCAAGTCAGCTGTATTTTACCTCATTATTAATCTCATCTACACTTGAACTTTACACTGTACACTTATGTCTAACCTGCCTGTGGCTCTGACTATAGACCTATAACTGTTCTTAAAATATTGAGTAATGGTTAATACCTCCCTGCCCCCATAAACTTGTGCTATTAAAGAAGACAACTTCATCTCATTGTCCACCACCCACAAACTGTCTCTGATTCATCTGGGGCCTTAATGAGACCAGTGCTAAACCTGACTCATTGGATCTAGTCCACTGCTGACTCCCATCCTCCCCAGGCCAGGCAGTTAGCCGTGACATGCTCTCTGTCCGGTGGCTGGGCCATTATAGCACCAGGGCTCTGGTGTCTGCAGGAGAGAATGGGATTGAGATCACAAGTAATGGGCTTGCTCAGATGTGATGCCTCCCTCATTAGAATTCCCCATCCATAGCTTCTTGCTTTTCACCCTCTCTCTCTCTCTCTCTCTCTCTCTCTCTCTCTCTCTCTTTCTCTCTTTCTCACTGTCTTTCTCTCTCTCTTTCTTTTTACGCCGCAATCTTAAAAGAAAATTAAGACTTAAGTGGTTGCCTGTCAATTAGCGCTCCCTGTGCGACAGAGCGGCGAGAATTCGATTGCGAGGAGGCTCGAGCCATTACAGCCCAGCCACTCTCGCTCGCTCTTTCTCTCGCTCATGCGCTCTCGCCCTTCCTTTGCTCTGTCCCACTCCCTCTCTTTCCCTCTATCTCCCTCACTCGCCCCCTCTCGCTATCTGTTCTTTCTCTTCTCTGTCTCTTTTTTTTTTCACTGTCTGGCTCTTTGCTTTGTCTTTATCTCTCCCTACCTTCTACTCTTTCCTTGTGCTTTCAAAGTCTGATTCTCCCTCTTTATTTTTTTGTCTCTTTCTCTGTCTCTTTTCCCCACCAAGCTAATTGCTTTAATCCTTACTCTCTGTCTTTTGTTGTGTGTGTGTGTGTGTGTGTGTGTGTGTGTGTGTGGGTGTGTGTGTGTGGGTGGGTGGGTGTGTTTTAAACAGAAAGTCTCAAAATGAGACCGATCCCTAATCTCTTTAACTTGACCCTAATGAGGCAGCTGTCTACTTGTCTCCTGTTCAGCTTGTAAGTGTGTTGCAGAATGTGCTGTTTTGTGAGAACACTCAGCACTCATACAGCACCCATGGAGCTGATCCAGGAACAGGTTAGTCCAGCGCTTGTGCTGGCCTGGTTCTGAAGGGAGTTACAGTTCCAGCACTTCCAGCATCATGAGCGTGGTGTAAGCTCGCCTTGGCAGGGGGACTTGTGGGGCGGGTGAGAGGATATTTCAAATTACATGGCTGTCATTTTACTCTAGTGGGTCATGTGACTGTAGAGGTGACCCAAAATTGACGGGAAGACGCTCGACTGGAAAGCTGTCATTCAGTGTTTGCCAGCCGCGCGAGTTCCAGTGACCAATCAAGTTCTCTGTAAGCCAGAGTGAAATTGCTTTGTGTAGACCCGTCAGGGCTGCTGATGGCTGTGAGAGCAGACATGGAGGCTGGTGTGCAGGATGAGGAGAGCCAACACTAAATCAGCTGTGAGAGACGCTGTGACCGGAGCACTGAGTAACAGTGACGTTTAAAGGACTGCCTGGACCACACCACCTCTCTCTCCCTGTCTCCCTCTCTCTCACTCTCCCTCTCTGTCTCTCTCTCTTTCTCCCTCTCTCTCCCTCTCATCGGTTCAGGAGGCTGGGCTGTAGAAAGCTGCCACTGACTGTGGCAGCACACATGCTGAAGGCCACCTCCCAGGCTGGAGTGAAGGAAGTGCTGAGCCAAGATGGTGGAGTGATAAGTACAGCCGCAGCCAGCTCTGGATAAGATGGAGCCAAAATGGCTGGCTGCTTTTGTTATACTGCAGATGACATTATTGGTATTATCTTGTAAGCGCTGTGAATCCGCATGAAGATGTAGAGAGTGATTATTTAAAAATGTCAAATTAGCTGGTGTAAGTGAGTGAAGTGTGGTGAGTCAATGAAGTGATGGTAGGCAAAACAAGAACGGGAGCCGAGGCAGTAGAGATGAAGCGATATGAAGAAGAGGAAACAGGCGAGACAGGATGAAGGGATTTTGAAAAGTCTCTCTCGACAATACAGGGGTTTCCATAGCAACCACGTGGTAGGTCCTGACCTGGACAGGCTTCACCTACAAACTGCATCTGTGTGGAGGTTGTTTTGTGTGTGTGTGTGTGTGTGTGTGGATGTGAGAGAGAGAGAGAGAGAGAGAGAGAGAGAGAGAGAGAGAGAGAAGCACAAAAGACAGATCTAAGGGGAGATAGAAAAGAATATTCTAATACCCACATAAAGTGAAGAATCTTCAACACTGTTATATTACTAAGCCCATCAATTTTTCTAAATTCTGATTTCCAGCCTTACATTCTTGTTGGTCACCCAAATCAACACACATCCTTACAGCTAAAACTATGCAAGCATTGATTCAAAGCCTAATCAATTCGAAGGAAGAGGGGAACGATCCCAGCCAGCCCTCTGAAGAGGAATGACTCTTGTGAATCTGAATCAAAACCTCTAATTGACTCCACCAATCCACCTTTAAATCAATACATGATTGAGAACCTTGCAGTACTGCCTGTTCCCTTTATCTCGCCAGGCCTCTGCTTTGAGGTAATGGACAGGCTTCCACAGCTTTGGTCAGCTTTGATGAGGATCGAATTAAAGATGGCATGAGGGGACAACTGGTCAGAGAAGAGCAGTGACTTCCAGAAGCATGATCATGGTGTGTTTTTCTCTAGTTCACACTCACTGTATTGAACCACAGCCATGGAGGACACAGCTAACGATGTATTGAGCACTACAGATGGATGGTCCAGCTATTGAGTCCCATAAGAAAAGAATGGAATGTTTTAGCGAGGGGTCGGTCAATGGTCTTCAGACTTGACCATGCGCCTCCAGTGCAGGAGCCACCGCTAGGAAGAAAATGCACTCGTGGATGTCGACGCTGAGGCAACGGAAGAACCGTGACATCAAAGCGAAGGCAGATGAATTTAAGATTACACTCAGTCACACAATCACTCAGAAATTGAAAATGGCTTGTTACTGTAGAAAGACATTCAGGGCGGGTTCAGATTTTGCATGCATGCTATCGTATCATCACGGGAGCACTAATACAGATACAGCCCTTAAATGATTGTCTGATTTCATATTACATAATCAGCTTTGTCCAGTTGTGCAAGTCCTGTTGTTGGCCAATCCTATATGTACACCCATGTTTTTCTATACATGCTCAAATAAGCAAACACGCTGGCAGGCGTGTTACTCTGGGACTGTGTTTGGTGTAATTGGGTGCAATCCTGAGGTTCTTCTCAGCATTGATTCAGCCCAAAACAATCATCCAAGAGCCATCGCACAATTAGCATGCAAATTAACGGCCATTCGTTGCCACGCTGATGCGAGTCAGCTCTTATTTACTGAAGTGTCACTCCACCCGACGGACTTTGTAGCGCATGAACGAGAGAAAGAGACAGAGCGACATAGTGGGAGAGATAGACAGACAGAGAGGGAAAAGGAGAGGGGAAAGAGATTGGGAGAGAATAAAACAGAGGAATAGGGGAAGAAAGCAAGCAATCATCCATGGTGTGCGTTTTCACGTTTGTAACTCATGAGTCTGGGTTTCTATGTCATCAGTGACTTAAAATAATTCAGCCCATTGGTCTGAATGCATTGGTCATGTTCTACTACTAAACACTGATTCAGAGCCTGCTCTGACTCCTCTGGCCCATTTATCAGTCACTGGGGCAAATCCACAAAACTAACCTCAGTAGAGCTGTTGTATCTCCTGTCATTCTATAGGCCCTGTACATAGAATGTATAATAGGGGCATAGAAAATGACAGGTAATGTAATACATTGTTATTTGTTGACTATTACAAGCTACTGTGTTTGTAGCTAACAACAGATCATAGACAAAATCCCTTTGGCACAGTGATCAAAAACTGTTGCAGATAAACATGGTGAGAAGTATATTTAGCCTGACAGAAAAAGCTACAGTACCCGGCTCTCAGCAGAGCTCGGCCTTGTCAGCCTCACCTGTTACAAACATTCAAACGGTGTTGGTGTCATTCCCACTCCTAAAGCCCATCCTGCACAGACCAGTACAGCTCAGCCAATTGGTCCCTGAAGAGCCCTGTCATGAGATAAGGTCCCGCCTCCGCTCTGCTGTCAGGGTAACGGTTGCTGGCGCAGTTACTGTTGGCAGGGCGACCAGCAGGAGAGCAGGCGAGTGAGAGCGACAAATACTGTCAGCAGCGAAAATGAACTGTCACCTCAGATTTTTCAGCACCGCACCACTGCTGTATTGCTACCCTGAACCCACATGACCCAGCCCTGATTGAGTTCCGCTGTCTTGTTTTCCCCCGTGCACACACACACACACACACACACACACACACACACACACACACACACACACACACACACACACACACTCACACTCACAAGCGTATTCTCTCACCAGCCTCAGAGCTAGTGCCTCAGTGCATCAATTTACAACTACAAAGGGGGAGGGATTTTTGTGTTGCAGAGGGAGGGGTTGCTCATTCACTATGTGTATACATATACACATACACGCATATATTCATGGAACAATGCCTATCTGTAATCTCTTTAGAAATAGGTTTTTTTAATACAAAGGGGGTCTATAGTATTTCTTCCAGGTTTATGCACACACCCACCCTCATACATGTGTAGTCTACCTGGCTGCATTTTGTGCTAATGCTCTAATACTGAGGCTAAGAACAGAAGAACAAATCATGCCCAACATTTCAACACGTGTGTGTGTGTGTGTGTGCGTGTGTGTGTGTGTGTGTGTGTGTGTGTGTGTGTGTGTCCATGTGGGTGCTAAAGCTTTTTGTCCTTAATAATGAGGAGATTAGAAAAACAATGTTGCATCTTTAGGCAGTTAAGTCTAGCTTCCAAAGACTAACTACAACTTGTCCTCACAGCAACTGAGATGTTAACATACTAGGAACATTGCTTTTAGGACCAGGCCATATATCTTTATAGCATTTACATTTAGTAGGAGGCAGTTTGTGCTCGCATGGAAACCCTCCATTTCTAACTGCTGCAACACAGTTACGGTACCCTGTTAACTGCTCACCAGTGTTATTTTCGCTCCATTATATTTTATATGGTCCTCTAAGTATAATCTGTTTCCGCTCTAATGACAGAGAACATTTAACACATTACAGGAAAAACACACAACTTTAATCCTCATATTTAACCCCTATTTAAAATATTATCAGTGGTAAAATGACTAATTAACATTTTTATTTTCATGTTTGTGATAACCAAAGTTAATATGCCATGTACTTTATGTGAGTTTATTAGAGGGAAATCTGTGCTATCCACTTGATGGAGGATTTTCTTGATTAAGGTCTGAGTTGTTTGTTTTCATCTCAGAGAGTGACCTATATAACTGGTGGGGAGTTCCCTCCATTTCAGATGACTCAATGTAACCTGCAAGTCAGAATTTTCATTTTGAAGCACACTGAGTCTTTTTTGCTTGTTTAGCATGTTTTTTTTTTCCTGGGAAATCTCACTGAGATGTCCTTTGCAAGTAAAACTGGGCTCTTTGCCACTAATTTGCAAAGTTAACACATTTAGAGTCAGCTCACATAGCACCACAGATGTCATGCTCACTAATAGTAAGCAAGTTAAAGTACACTATAAAATCTTGGTGGATTAAGCCTTAAAAATCTCTTAAAGTCCATCACTTGCACATTAAATGCTTCTATGTTCGTGTTACTGTTCACTTGTACAATCTGAACACGTTTTAGAATAGCTATTATCTTGGAATAGATTAATTAATTAAAAATGTATTCTATTAATATACTTTGGAATACAGTGATATATATAAAACTTTTCTCTGCATATGGATTGTAGTTTCCCTGTGCTGTCCTCCCGTAGGGGACCAGTGTACAGTAGACACTGACCTGTCTTTACTAAGATTAAAGTTTCCACTCACATTTCAGTTCTTGGCCTGAATTTCACTAGTATTTTTGTGGAGGTGTCCCTACAGAGAGCTATCAGTGGCTCCTGCACAAGGCCCAGGAAGTGTAGCCAAGGAGTTGTGTTTGATAAAGAGCTCTGAGACAACTGTGCCCAGCATGGAGTCCATTGTGTTTCAAACGTCCTCTCACTGTCCCCCTCAACTCTTTCTGCTGTCTCAGCTCCACCTTGCTACTGTGTACAGGAGACAGGATAGGGTTAGCAGTAGTGTGTGTGTGTGTGTGTGTGTGTGTGTGTGTGTGTGAGTGTGTGAGTGTGTGTGTGTTTGTGTGTGTGTGTGTGAGTGTGTGTGTGTGTGTGAGTGGGTGAGTATGTGTGTATAGTGTGTGTGTGTGTGTGTGTGTGTGTGTGTGTGAGTGTGTGAGTGTGTGTGAGTGTGTGGGTTGGTGTGTGTGTGTGTGTGTGAGTGTGTGTGTGAGTGTGAGTGTGTGTGTGTGTGTGTGTGTGAGTGTGAGTGTGTGTGTGTGTGTGTGTGTGTGTGTGTGTGTGTGTGTGTGTGTGTGTGTGGTTGGTTGGGTAGGTGGGTGTGTGTGTGTGTGTGTGAGTATGTGAGTGTGTGAGTGTGTGTGTGCGCGCATATGTGCACCAGTGGGCCTTGCCATGGACCATGTCCCATGCTTGTTTCTGTTTGTGTTTATCTAATGCATCTGCCTTCAGTGAACATGTGTCAATAAGATTTTGTGTATATAACCCTGTTGCATGTACATGTTTCTGGGCATTCAAACCTATTGAAAGCCAGTTTCAGTCTTCTTGAAGCCCTTATGTGCAGGACTGTGCATGTGGCGTGTGCATGTGCGGTTTACTGCGTTGCATTCTTCCCCTGGGATGCATTAACTGCACCTCCATGCATGTGCTCTTTGAGCGTCTGAGTCTCAGAGGAACAATCACATCCTCTCAGCGTGGTCTTGTAAAATGCTCAGCATTCCCAGGCCAGGCTGATCCTCATCCCACACAGGACAGACCCCTTATAAAGCCATCATCTATCCAGTTATAAGAGCACAGTACTGAAAAGGGACCACAAACTTGATTTATCTTCTTTCTCTCTTTCTCCTTGCCACAACAGAAGCAGTGGATTCAAAAAAAGCATTGGAATAAATACAATGTGAAGGAGCGTCCAGTATCCTGAGTGTCCCACTGTGCAGTGGAAGTAGCCTCGTAAAATAGGATTTGCGAGCGGGGCTTGAAATCATTGCTGCGTTTAATCTCAATGGCTCATCTGGCTTCGGTTTCACCACTAAAACACAGCCGTTGTCTCTTTCTCACATACAGTAGCATTTGAAATGAATGGATTGTCCATGTGGGGCCTGTAAATTCTGGAAGGTTCCCAAAGCCAAACAACATTTGCTGGGACTAAGAGAATGAGCAAGTTCAGAGTGCACTGCAGTTTGGAAACAAATGAATGGTGTTAAGGCAACAGTAAGGCAGATGCAGGTTATAGTATGATGGAGAGGCAGATGAACAGATGTATGTAGATGTTGAAATATAGAATGGCAGAAATAATGTGATTAGGCACTGAGACTGCAGTGATTCTGTTTCTGAATTGTTAGCACGGTGCCTTGCGAGCACAACACCACAAACCCCCAGTGTCTGATCATAAATCCTGTACTCTTACGGCTTGCCTGCCTCTTGTGTGCTTTCACTCCCCGAACAAGCCAGTGCATGTTCCTGCCTCCACTGCCCTGCTCTCTAAATCATATGGGCATTTAAGTATTACAGCAGTGCCCTCACAAAATAGCAAGGAATCATGCAGCAACACTGTTCATTAGTGCAGTGAACACCCAAACAGCATTTATTACATATAAAAATAATGATTCTGTTTACATTCCATGTTAAACTAAAAGACCAGTTAAAGTGATATCCAACCATAGAGACTCATGATTCATAGAGATTCATGTTTCACAATTAAATTTAGATCAAATTGAGTTTGAGTCTGTGTCTAAGAAAGACTTGAATAGTCTAGATAATGACAAAACTTTGCCACTGATCCTTAATGGCTCACTCACCAGCCAAGGTAGAAAGCCTGTGTATTATGTAATGGGTTAGTCACTGGCCCGAAAGCAGGCAGGGTTGTAATGTAGTTCATTGCCAATGAGGGTAGTACATATTTGCATCATATTTGAAAGAGTTAAGAAAAAGAGGGGCCTGAATTCAGGCCTGAATTTCCCTGTCAAACCTGTAGCCGGCCCACACTAAAAGTCTCCACCGTTCAGCGACCAGCACAAGTATATGGTTTAAAATGGAGGCATATGCTGATAAATCGTTTTTGAACCCACTGTGACTGAACGAGGCACAGAGCCAACACTCTCCACAAGCAAGCATAAAGCAGGTCCAGCATTCAGCGCCCAAGAAACTGGCCGCGATTAGGTGCCGCCTAATGAATTATGGATAGTGTTCTGCAAAACCGCAGGATGCGGGGGCTCTTAAACGGGCACGCGGGCTCTTACCCTGCCATTCCCATTTGTCAAAGGCTATCCAAGCCCCAATGTCCCGTGCCGCTGTGTGCACTTTGCTTTGCCATTTTAATTGTATGAATGCTTGTCCATGTCTGAATGCACACTCGCTGTGTATAAAAATGTGTAGATGTAATTCTTCCACAAGACAGGACTGGGTAGAGCTTTAGGCTTGTGACATCCCGTTTAGGTTGCCAAGGCAACATTGTGGAGGAGTCGCAGAGCCAAAAAGAGTCCACCTGGACTTGCTGCTGCTTCCTTGTGCCTCCTCGGGGTGGGTGAGGGGGGGTGGGTGGAGAAAAGGTGGGGGAAGGGGGCAGGGGAAGGGCGGAGCTAATATGAGAAGCAGAGCAGAAGCGGCAAGCAGAGGCGCGTGCCAAGAAACCCCGGAGACAGCGCACCGCCGCCAGATGTTGTGTCGTTTTGGCCTTGCGTCGCCCGGGCGAAGAGATCCGAGCTGACGAACCATTTTTCACTGTCATGCAGCGGACGGCGAGCAGAAGAGCGCGGGGGAAATTAAGATGCTCCGCGATGCGCCCTCACAGGAAAGGGAGAACAAGAAAGAAGGTAAAATAAAAGAAGGAGAGAGATAGTGAAAGAGAGACACGGAGAGAAAGAGACAGTGAGAGAGAGACAAAGAGGGTGAGAACACCACCTGGTCCCTGGCAGCTCTGTCAGATCACATCAGGTCTCCCACAGCGGACCAGGAGGTTCTGATCTGGGGCCTGGTGGCCTTAGCAATGACGTAGAAGCTTCGGGAGGATGGGATGGGAGGAGCTGGCTGCCGTTGGCATGCATATTGATCTGCTGCTTTTACAGCACTGTTGAAGTGGCTGAAACCGTTCCCTGTACACAGGCTGAAACTGTCCCCTGTTGAGCAGGCTGAAGGGTCCCCTGTTGAACAGAATGAAATGTCCTCTGTTGAACAGGCTGAAGTGTCCCCTGTTGGACAGTCTGAGGTGTCCCCTGTTGGAAAAGCTGAAGCGCCTGATGTTGAACAGGCTGAAGTGTCACTGTTGGACAGGATAAAACTGTTCCCTTCTGCACAGGCTGTTGCTGTTCATCAGGAGTTATCTGGGTGAGACAATAGCTGGGCCCGTATCCACAGTTCCACAGGGGGTAGGGAGTGATGTTCCGAGGGTATGGTCTACCAACTGTAGATGAAAAGCAGCAAAGCATTGTACCTGAATTGGATGCATTTGTTCAAATTTTATATTTGCTTAATATCACAGTGCATCTTTCCCTTAGATTTTTCAGTCTAGTAATTTGTAGATTATAGGAAATGGTTCTGTCATGTCACATATTCTTGTGTAACATATTAAGTAACATATTAAGATAGTCTTGATGGTCATCCCTCTTGTACATCTATGTTGAGGCTTCAGCTACAAGCTGTTTTTGGGAACAATAAATAAAATCCATAGTACATCAGAATGTCGCCTTCATCTTTTTTTCCAACAGATTTTATACCTCCAAAATACTGATGTGATATAGAACAAATCCTGTCCTGTCTGTTTAACAGGAATAGTTTCACCTTTGATCTAAAATTCTGATATTTTCTAACAAGACCTTCCTGGCTGAGACCTCAGTGAAGTCAGCCCAGTATTTTTGGACTTGGGTGAGATACGGTGATTTCTCCAGTTGTCCTCTACAGTCAAGCGCAAGTTTGTACAACTGTTTTGGCCTTCTCCCCAGAGCCTACAGGCTTTATTTAGTCCTGTACCATAAATCGGTTTCTTCATTTCAAACCCTTAACTGGGACACAGTAGCTCTGCACTGATGGAGAGGCACCATCTTCCTCCTGCTTATTTTTGTGAATGTCACATGCTAAAAGAGCGCAACGCCACTGGTTCTCTTACCTGACATTACCAGACACTAACATGCTATTACAGCCTCATTTCCAGTAACATTTTTGTGCCTAACATTTGTCTGGAGGAGTCAATGTTTTGGTGATTTGTAGGGTGCACTCGTGGGACTGCTAGCAGCATCAAATGACAGGCTTGTCCCTGTTTTTCTCCCCTGACAGTTGCAGACTCTTCATGAATAAGAAAAGGCTTTGGAATTCTCCAGTTCTCCTATATACAGATACCACACATCCAACCAATAACACCTCACACACTCATCATGGACGATCATGTACATTGTCATGCATGTACATACTTTGCATCTGTGTGTTATTGGAAATATATGTGTGAAACAATCACACAAATACATACACAAACACACACACACACACACACACACACACACATAAACACCATACCCTGGCACACACCATTTGCTCTCAGCCCAGCACTGGACAGTCCCTCCAGCTCCAGCTGTGTCATATTCATTGTTTCCGGGAGGGAGGGAGTCCCCATTGCCTGCCTGTCCCATCAATAACAACACGCTGACAGCAGAGTGGTCTGGCTGGGGGCAAGGGGACAGTCCCTCTGGCCTGAGGCCTGTGCACAGGGGACACACACACACACACACACCAGGCCTGTTCACTGTGTCAGGCCACAAAGCATCCCAAGCCTACTCAACCTGGCCTGCATAGTAGCACCTAAACCCCCCACCCAAAGACAGCCATCTCCCGGTCATCAGTCACTCATTCGCCTCACACAGAACCACAATTCCACTTTGTATGTCACTGTTTGAGGGGTTGGGGGATGAGGGGAGCAATCTGGCATGTTGGACATCTGACCACGATGACAACACTACGTACAGCCACCAGGCTAGTTTAAGTTTATGACTACTTGATCTAACACAGAAAGTTTAAATCCTGGTTTATGCCTCTGTCCCAATATGCACAAGCATGATGTAAAGGGTAGCATTAAATTAGCATTACTGACATTGCATTAATATAATATATATATAATATAATAATATAATAATGGCACATTTTGGAATTTGCACTTGTCTGGACACTGTCAAATGGTCTTAGTATTAGTTAGTTAAAACATGTGTAGCTTAATTAAAGGTTCAGATTTGTTGCTGAAGTTGCACTGACCTCATAAACCACACACATGAGCATGTCATTTCTTTGTTCCAAGTTTTCTTCTAAGCAATATTTGTAATTAATACCTCTCCCTCGCTCTCCTATTCTCTCCCTCTTATCCTCTCTGCATCTCTGTCACTCTTCCTTCCCTTTTCCTCTCTCTCTCTCTCTCTCTCTCTCTCTCTCTCTCTCCCTCTTTTCTGTTGTGCTTCTCTTGCCTCGTCTCCTGCTCCAGAGGCAGGAGAGCTTAGAGGCAGGTCTGGTTCATCTTCTGAGGGCAGACATGCTTTTCTCTCTCACCAGGCAACATCTGGAAATCAGGCTGCACTTACACACACACACACACGTGCGCATACACGCACACAAATGCACACGCTCGCCAAAATACACTCGTTTGACCACAAAAAATGTTGAAATGAAATACAACCACATATTCATTAGCAAATATATTGAGAATTGCCTGTACTGGTTAGTTGGGACCCTTTGATCAGCATCCCTTTTGGCTGATCTGGTTATTGTTTAGGATATCAGCATTGTAATATATCAGGTTTAGTCCATCAGTCTTCAATACAAGTGATCTAAACAAAAGACCACATCACAGGAGTTTCGTCATGCCTGTAGAAGTACACCCTTTCTTTCCAGCTGTATAGGTGGGGAGATATAATTTTGTAACATTTCTGTATATATGCCTGATTGATAAGAGTGTGTGTGTGTGTGTGTGTGTGTGTGTGTGTGTGTTTGTTTGTTTGTCATGTTACCGGAAACTGACTAGATAATTGACTAGATCATTCTGCATACCTTAACAAGTGTTGCTGCTAATGACCCTACCAAATAGAAACTACCACTAAAATGTTTTAGTCTAAATGTTTCTTCCTTCTCTGTCACCTCGTCACACACACAAATTTGTGCACACACACACACACACACACACACACACACACACACACACACACACACACACACACACACACACACACACACACACACACACACACACAGAGACCATTGTTGCAGCTGTTGCTCATTACGGCTGAAGAAGAAGACTTTGCAGGCCTGCACCATCAAAGAAATCCAGTCTGAACTGTCTCCCCAAGAGCTGTCCAGACACTAGCCAGTACTTACACTCAGAGAAGTGCTACACAACAGAGGTCATCGGTACTAGGGGAATGGACTACAACTGAACATCCTTCTGTTATGTAGTGAAGCTAGGCTTTGTGGAAATGTAGTCCTGACCTCAGATATCAAATTTTGATGCCTTTCCATCTATTGTAGGTCATCTGTTCACTGCCTGCTGTCTGACAGGAGCTGCTGAATGCAACCACTGTTAATGTATCCTGTCCTGCACAGAGAGACAGTACTGAGGGGTAACACAGGCTTAATCGTGCCTAGTCACGACTAAAATCAGGACTACTCCAGTGCATTCTCTTGTACTAAAAAGGTAATTAGTATACATGCTTAGGAATTACAATATTGGAGTTGAATTTGTGATTTTTATACAGCCTTTTAGACCCTGCCTGTCTGTCTGCCTGCCTGTTTGTTGTTTGTTTGTTTAAAAATCATTGGCTTTGTCTACACTACAAAAGGGACTGTTCACCTAGTAGTGTCTAGTGTTCTTTCATAAGCAGTAGGTTCGTTATGCCACTGGCTGTGCTGTGTCCCCATGCTTGATTAATGGTGATTAGAGAGTCCCCAGGGCAGAGCTGCACGGTGGGGCTCACCTGTGTGGGTTGGTCACTGCTGAGACAGGCACTGCTGAGGGCCTCAGGACGCATGTCGGGTCATGGCTCAGAGAGGGAGCTGGATCAGGACCAGGGAGAGAGGAAAGGCAGCAGATCAGGGCCATGCGCCCTCTTTGTGGATGGGTAGGTGGGCTTGAGAAGAACTGGCCACTGAAGTACAGAGAGTTTCGTGGTTTGCCGGGGTTTAGTCACAGGTTGTGCCTCTGAGTTCAGATCATCTGCTGTACCCCAGGGCTCTATATCTGTACAGGAGAGTTCGGTGAATTAAGAAGTAATTTCATGTTAT
The DNA here is from genome assembly GCF_041902795.1 of Electrophorus electricus. Taxonomy (NCBI): domain Eukaryota; kingdom Metazoa; phylum Chordata; class Actinopteri; order Gymnotiformes; family Gymnotidae; genus Electrophorus; species Electrophorus electricus. Next base: position 35,083,564 of record NC_137499.1, read on the forward strand.
TGCAGGAAGCTGTCAAAGGCCAGAAAGGGAAAAAAGCCAGAAGAAATTATAGACAGTGAGAGAGCCTGGGGATGCACCTCTCTACAAAACTGTGTGCATGTGTGCGTGAGTGGGTGTGGGGGTGTGTGTGTTTGGGTGGGGGGGGGACATAGGTGCATGGGTCGAGGTGTGTGTGTGGGTATGGAGGTGTGGGGAGTGGGGGGTATAGGGGTGTGTGGGGGGGGTGCGTGTATGTAAAGAGTTCAACTGGCGGTTGGCTGTCATACAGAAACAGACTAAGTATAGTTAATAGTAAATCAAACTCTCCCTACTGGAACCTCCCAGATCCCATCAGTCAATAGCAGCAATAACAGAGAACCATACATTTAAGATCATCCCAGTACAATACACTTCACACAAACCTAGCAGATATCAAAAATATCAAGGCTTTTGAAATAGGCTTTTGAATTACAAAATATTCATAGCAAAGTAATAAATTCTACTCTGTTATATGGTGTTGCTCTTAAATCAGTTTACAATTCCAGCAATTTACAGTTGCAGCAATACAAAGCATATCAATGGCTTTAGTATGCAAATTTATCCCACTTGCCAGGTTTGACCAACTATTTCCTCATTTCCTCTCCCCTTCCCACCAATTTCTTTCCTTCCTAATGTTCATCCCCTTTTTCTTTTTCCATGTAAATTTTTAATGCCCCGATTTACAGGCTCTAAATTGGATTTGATTTGATTAGCAGTTCCGTTCTGCAGCCCGTTGGCAACTATGACAGACGAAGGGGGCAGAGGGAGTTAGAGAGTGAGGGGGCTAGTAGGAGACGTGCACGCACACATACACAGACAGACACAGACACGCACACTCAGGCCAGATCCATCGGAGTGCTCATTATAGGTTTGATTCGTATGGAGTTAGCTGTAGGGGCTATGGTTCCCCACCCCCTTACTTGAGTCCACGCTCCCGCACTTCCCAATCTCACAAGCAGGAGCAGCCAGAGCAGGAGAGATACGGCGGCTCTATGGGGAAAGGGGAGAGAGGGAACACAATAGAAAATATGTAATAATGACCAAAATGAAGTACAGAGGGTGATGGGGAGATAGGGGTGACTGGAGCAGTTAAAATGGATTGCACATTACACAGTAAATCAGTAATAACGTTCATATGAGATATTTTGAGTAAATATTCCTTATAGAGCAGATCTAATTTTGCATTCCAAAGAATGAAGTGGGCGTTTTAGGAACAAAAGTAGTGAGGTGTGCAAAGTAAATCAAAGAAATAATCTGCGGAGAAAGTGAATGAGAGCGCAGATGAGAAAGGCAACAGCTGCACTCTAGATCCACTCCTTCACACCTCCAGCCCACCTCGTGTTTGTCCTCACATGCACACAAACGTTTCCCTTTAGTCCCCATTGGGGCTTGCCTCAGTATGGACATGTTAAAGGCAAGGGCAGGGAGTTTTTTGGGCACAGCGAGATAGGGGGTAGGGGCCTGACCTTCGGTGTCATATGGAACCTCCTTTTAAGCTGTCAGGGAGGTGTCGATGTAACGTTGCGTCTCTAATTACCTTTTAACAGCAAGCTGGCTTCAGATGAACCGTACCAGTACTGTGATCACTAGAGCTGAGGCCAGCCGTACTGGGCCGTGGCCGGCATTCAGAGAGCACAGCTTCAGCTCTCTCATGAGAACTGGGCTGCAGTTCAGTCTAAGGTCATAAAATAGGTGAATGAAAGACAAATACATGATGTGTGTGTGTGTGTGTGTGTGTGTGTGTGTGTGTGTGTGTGTGTGTGTGTGTGTGTGTGTGTAAGAGGTCAAAGGGTGCTAGCATGGCCTGGCTGTGAACTTTGTTGATGAGCAGGCGATGAAGTGTGTGCTGTTTTTTGTCGAAATATGGACTCCTAGGCCTGTTTTATCAGAGAAATAGTCATGGAGGGGAGAACCCCAAAAACAATACTGGAAAATGGAAGGAGACCAAATTCAGACACGATTGCTGGTAACTTTTGACTGAGGTTTCCAGCATGCTGTCCACACACATATCCATTTCACTTTGTCAACTCTGTGTAGATGTGCTTCAGTTCTCCTGTCCATCCTGTGTTCAGCATCTCATCAGGATATCTAAATATTGCACCCCTACACACACACACACACACATGCACACACCCTGCTGAGGTTCCTGACAGTCCTGAAGGGTCACATACACTGTGACCCAGGGAGGGGGATCCTACTGCTGAGTCCTTTCTGTCCTGGAATCTCACCCTGCACACACACATACACACACACACACACACACGCACATACAGAAGTTCCACAAACTTTGACTTATTATGTTGAAATAAAATATTGCTTTAAATGCTTAATACAGTCAACATATAGGCAGCTATTTTGAATGGTATACCTTATTGGGCCAGAGAAGACCTGTGTTTTGAAAGTGGTACCAGGGCTAAGGTCCAAACGGCCACTGTACTGAAAAACATATGAGAGAGGGGAGGAATCGATACAAGGGTATTTTTATAAACTCTGAATTGTTCAAAATCAAATTAGTGTGTGATAATGTACATTCTGTTTATTTGAAGACAAAGTAAACATACTTATTTTATCTAGTCAAATGTAAGTTACATGTCTATATGCTTCATTCATCTGTGTCCATCTATGACTAGAAAGCACTTAAAAATACAGAAAACTAGAAAACACTTAAATCTAAAGCCCCACTCTCACTAATATCAAATACAGTTTGGAAAGCTAGTTCAAAGGCTGCAGGGCTTTGGTCTGATGTTGCCCAGATGCTCTAAAAATGGTGCCAATTGATGTGATCAGGCTCACCGCTGAACACATGGCCAAGGCCTCTAACTGTGGCCTGACCATTAAAGATGAGTAGCTGTGAAGGCAGTGGGACAGTGAGGGAAGATGGAGAGAGAGCAGCAAACAGCTTTGCATGGTAGTCTTGGCAAGAAGACAGGACAAGAGCGAAGTGCAGAAGAGGAGAGGAAGGAGGGGTCGTCACAGATACCAACGAAACACTCTACAGGGGGAAAACGTGGCCCTCGTTCAGTCCTCCACTTCAAACCTCTGGGCTGCCCTCTCTTTCTCTCCTCTCTCTCCCTCTCTTTTTTGGTATCCCTCCCTCTCTCTCTCACTCTCCCTCTCTCTTTTTCCTACTTCTTTTCCACCTCTTTATGAGCCTCTGCCTTATCCAACATCGTTGCTTTGCATGCCTTTCTCAGCATTTCTCTTTTCTATTTTTGTATGACTGGTTGTTGTACTGTTTCTAATTCATTTTCCAGATGTGAACCTACTTAATGGAAGGTCCTACCTCCCATCAACTCTGCATGTCTATGTTTCTACACGAGCACAGGGAATGCATCCTCAGACTCAGCAATAGATATTACATTCTCATCCATTGAATTACAAGAGTCACACTTACCTGAAAGCACATTTTATCTTAAAAAGGACTTTTCAAGATATTCATCATTCAAATGAGTTGATGATTTATCAACTTTGATATTCTTCTCACCTTATTGCATTCGTTTCAATATTATTCAATACACACAGTATGCAACCATATACATCTTAAGCTTGCCACTTTAAATTTCTCAATAATACTCATCATTTTATAATTAATAGAAATTAATTTACAGTTCTACCTATTTTTACTCTTTAAAAATCAATTTGGAATTTTTTAATTGTTACATTAGGCAAGATACTGAAAACATTGAGTATAACAAAAAGTAAATCCATTTCTTCTGCAAGGAGCAGGTGTGCAGTGCAGTCTAAGGTGGCAGACTCTCCTCCATGACATGCAGGGGGACACGGGGGTTTGTCCCAGATACCAGAAGCATATAGCATAATCCAGCTCACCAAGGCTTGTGTTTCCTACTGCTTCCTGATGTTCTCAGCGTCTGCATTACTTCAGAAATATGAGGAGCATGTGACAAGATGCTATGTAAATAAGGCTATTGTGCTTTACTTGGCAGTGATGTGTGTGTTTCTCTCTCTCTCTCTCTCTCTCTCTCTCTCTCTCTCTCTCTCTCTCTCTCGCTCTCTCTCTCTCTTGCTCCCTGTGTGTGTGTGTGTGTGTGTGTGTGTGTGTGTATGTGTGTGTGTGTGTGTGTTGCTGCATGAGCTACTCATAGAGTGAAGCTCAACTCCTTTTTAAATCCACCTGGAACCAAGACAAGGGATCAGTTAACATAACATCCTACCTATTGAACAGTGCTGAAGCTTACTGGCAACTTGCTAGCTCTGTAGAAACAGTGCTGACAGCAGAGTTTGCTTGGCTCACTGACGTTAGACCACATGTGTTCATTCATGATTTTGCCTTTCTACACTAGGTGCTAGAATTGTGAAATCTTGTAAAAAAAATGTGGTTGCTTTACACAAAGGTTAGATTCATTTGCGTTTTCAATGATATGCCCTTCATGTAAGGCCAATTCGACTTATTCTATAGCTTATATGTGTTTACATTACTTGCATTTGTGTGTTGTCTTATATGTATCTGCACCAGTCTGGGCACGTGAGAGGCTGACTTTTTCTCTGGTGTTTCTCACGCGTTGAAGAATGAAAGACTTTTGCCAGATAACCTTTTGCTCTGAATTCACCCAAGAATGTGAGAAATCGCAGAAATTCTTGCAACCGTCTCGTCAACCTTAAATGAACAAGAAGGCGTTTTTAGATACGCACAGACAACATATCACGTTTAGCAAAGTAAATATCTTTTTAATCCGCAGTCATTGTTCGAAGCAATATAATGTAACGTAAATGTAATTATGCCTCCAAGTTAAATAAGTTTGGTGGTTAAATAAAGATAATAAAGTTAATTACATTACGCAAAAAGTATTTGTTTTCGAAAGAATCGATACTGTTAACTGGATATAGGCCTTTATACAGGTAATTAGCCAGGTAATTGTTTTCGTCAAATTTAGCAATTCCTTTTTTCAAATAAATTCCCTATATTACTACTGTTGTTTTCTGTCATTTTTTTCAACAGCTCTGACTTTCAGACAGTATTACAAGATAATATTCCACGTGGCTGGTCAGTGTAGGGTCATGGTGAGTTCAGCGGCATTTTAACACATCCATTTGTATGAACCATAAAGGCCCTCTGATTGGATTGCGCTCGATGAGGGATTGTGAATACATCTCTCACGATAGAGTTCACTAACGCTATCTCCTCAGCATTTCAGCATTGATGACGATTATTATTGTTGTTGGTTGTTGTGTGGTGGTGGTGGTGGTGGTGGTGGTGGTGGTGGTGGTGGTATAATTATCGTTATTGCTATTTTGTTGTTGTTGTTTGCAATAAGTAATTGGTAATTCTATGTTGTTTTATAATATATTGTTTTCGTCTTATTGTGGTTGAGTTTAAAAGTAATAATCACACTCTCGTGATTTCTTTTCACGCCAGGATTTTAGTGAAAGTTTTGTTTCGGAGAACTTTATCAAAGGGAAAAGGTCTTTTCATGCATCGAAAAGAATATATTATTTTGTACTGACAATGTGTAACACACAATTGCTATTTCTTGAAATTGTGGCTGTCATTTGTTCTTTGAAACGTGATTCATTTTTATCTTTTACCGAATATTTTCCTCGAATATTAGCATTGGTGTAATTTATCATGACGAACACCCTAAATTCCAGCCTAAACAAACGGTCCAAACAGAATGAGTGAGGGTTGTGGCCAGTATTTCTGCTCAGTATTTTCTGAGCCTTGAATAGCCATGAATAGTTAAAAACGCCAAAAACATATTCTCCAAAAGAGAAAAAAACGACTTGTTGAAAAACATATCGAAAAATAATCGGACTGTACGATGCTTTCCTGATTTATCTGTGGATACACAAAGCAAATGGGCGTACATTACATTATTGATAATTGCCTAATTTAAAACTTTCATTTAAAATGCGTTTAAATGGTTCCTGTTTAATGTGCCAGCACCAGTTATATCATTTCAACTACTGCTAACGAGAGGACCAAAGATTATTGAAATATATAAACTAAGACATTGATTTTGGTCATAAATGTTATGATGATTCGATTGATATTTGTTTGAGAGTACTGAGAGTTTTTCTAACAGTAGGCTGTTTTTCTGTAATGTATAACTTGCCATCCGTTATGTGTGGTATTTTGTATAGTCTTATCTGTCTCACCCAAATTTCTAATGCATAACAATTATGTTGGTAGCAGTAGTGCCCAAGTACCAGAGAGATTCACAATGCATATGGAACATCGAACAAACTGACCTAATAGACTGTACAAAATAATGTCGCTTGCAATCGGTTCTTTAAACTAGTCTACTTCAAAATACAGTATTAAAATTATTTTTAAAATATTCTGTGATTTATGTTGCATAATGACATTTTAACTCAAAAATACTATATGATCACAATCTAGTGAGCAATCAACTAGCCTACAAACAGTATGAACTCTGATCTGCAGACTACTCGATATTAAAGACCAAAGGAAAGTCTGTGTCTGTATGGCAAATCGACTCTGTTGTTTGAATGGTTTAAGATTTTAATTAGAAAACATCGATATTTACAGCACGTTTACAAGCAGAGGAAATCAAAGACCAGAATGAAGGTAAAATGAATGAAGGTAAAAAAGAGAGATAACAAAGGTGAGTGAGTGGCCTTCGAAGCTGAGCGGGACAAAGCAAAGCCCCAGGAGTCGTGCTCCGGGCGCAAGCTAAAGGGAGAGACCTACGTTTGACCTCGGTGAGATGGAAGCTCCGTAGCTCCTGACAGGCTGACCCACGCCTTTCGAGAATTAATTTGGGCCTGAACTCTACGTGAACCGAGGCCAGGGAGAGCGGGTTGGCAGGGCGAAGCTGTTCGAAGCAGGGCCCAGGGCAAACCTATCCTCCTGTGCAAATATTGAGGCAGTCCGTCAGAGGGTCGGGGGATGAAATAGAACTGTCAAGTCCGCGTAAACTTTGGGGAAGAGGTGAGGCCACGAGAGAGAGCACGAGAAAAAAAAATGTTTGGCAAACTCGTTTCCTCAGTGCTCAAGGAAAAAAAAACCCGAATCTGACCGACCCCCTCCGCTCTTTCTCCACACTTCTTGTCAACACCTTCCAACTCGTTCTTCCAATCTTTCACCGGCGCTTACGATCGCGCGCTCACCTGGCCCGCGCCACATGTGTTTCGGATGTGACGCGAAAGAAGGGTCCGCGAGGCTTTAAATTGATGTCTAATTTTTTAAAATCGTCTCTCAAGAGGCCTTTGCGCGTACGCGTCTTTGTGCGCATGTGTATACTCGCTGTCTGAGATTCTTTTAGGCTGAACTCATCGGGTAACCCCCTGACTTCTATTTTTCCTCACATAACTCACTCCGAGCACAAGAAGACGCGATTTCTTTTGTGTTGATGGAGGATTTGGATTCGGTGAGATATGAAGGCGTGACCGCGAGCATCGAATTAGACTACGAGTATATCAGTGACACCCAATTATATGGTACCCATTAATAACGGGACAATGAGCCCGTGCCTGTTCTAAAGTGTCCACCCTGAGTATTGCTGAGTTGCATATATCAATATCATAAACAGGCCCGTTATTCCAACCGTTTAGTCTGTTGGCCGTAAATGTGCAATAATATAAGGAATCATAGTCCAATAGACTTTTTTAAGACTTTAGTATCTTAAAATGTTTGCTATTAAGTCATCCGAATACCTTTATCCACTGTCAAAAGAGTTTTGTATTTTATTGATATCCAAAAACGTCACCATCGCCGTATTTCAATAGTTAGTATGACACTTTAGAATAAAGGAATACGAATGTATTGCTAAACGTGGACAGAAGGAGTTAACCTGAAGTTAACAGTGACCTTTGTTTAAACCCACAACTGTATGCATAGGCTACTTTGCGTTTAAATGTAGTCAAGGGATGTTGTCCGCTGGGAATGGCGGTTTGATCAAAGCTCGTTTTGGGGGGTACAGGACAAACGCCCTAAACAGCGTGACTGAAATCCACACCAACTGCGCTAGCAGATGGTCAAGAAGGTCTTTTCTGGAGAATTCTGAAATCCCAGAGTTATGATTCAGTGATTTAGGCCACTTTATGTTGGCTGTGGACACCCATAATGTATACAAGCTCTAATAATAAATATATATGGCATTGACTTGAAATATATATAAAATCTTGGGTGGGATCACTTGTTATTCAACAATAAGGCTAATTATTAATACATCACCTATATTTGGTCCAGTGATGCCTTGCGTATTTTACGAGTTGTTATTGACAACTATTGCCTTATCTTGCAACTTAATTATATGATATTTAGTAGATTATTTCTAAAATCTATACCATACCATATTTATGATTAATAACATAGACCCAATTACTGGTTGTTGCCGTACTTTTAAAATGTTGTTTAGCAGTGTGCTCTTTATGTGCATTGCTTTAAATCAGGACAGAATTTCTGCAGTTAGTGTCTATGAACCAACTTGTGTGAGTTTGTTTACATGTTTAGAGATCCCAGAGGCGTCCTGAGGTAAAAAGGTCAGCACGAGCCACCCAGGACGCGTAGCAACATTCTTTGTGCCTCTGTATAAACTGGTGGTCGCGTTCTCAATTCTTACAGGTAAAATGAGATTTATAACAGCCAATTTGCGTTTTTCACAATATGAAAGCAGATGCCCTGGACACAAGTGAATATGCGGTACAAACATTTATTGCTAAATCTTTAAAACATAATTATCTTTAAGCGTTTAGATAAAGGTAAAATAAAATGGAAAAACATGGGAGCCCTCCAAAACTTGTTTTACCAACTTAGTAAAATATGTTTATTATTATTATTATTATTATTATTATTATTATTATCTGAGGTAGATACACAGTTGAAATAAGATTTTGTGGAGTCATACAGACATAAACTAATAAAACTCAGTCAGCCTGTTTTTGCACTGTAAAATAAAAATATATCACTTTCTAAAAATATTTTGATCTTAAAAAGTACATTATAACCCTGTATTTTTCCTAAACAAACGAACACTACAACTTTCAAAATATGTTTATCCATGACAAGGCTTACTGAATACAGTACCCTAAGTTATATTTTAAAAAATCCTTAATCGTTGCTACATGACACTTTACTTTCTGAATAACATTGCAAATTAAACACTGAAACGTTAGAAGAACAACTTGGAGGGGAAATCATTCACAGACTACATTACTAATACGAGTTGTACTGCAGGCATGAAGGCCGACCCTGTAACCGCATAGTGCAAACGGTGAGATTACCCATTATGACATAGCTGGCCTACTTTTCTCAAACAATTCTCAAACTTACATCTAAATAGCATAACATTATATTAGCACTGCAAAATTAATCAATTTGCCTAAGAGGCTCCCTGCATCTGAAAGGTCCATTTATAGATTGGTAAACATTCTAAAAGTGCATTGCCAATATAGGCATCCATGTAAGAAACCCTGAATTACTTTATTAGCATTCTGCATTGGAGAAGCGGTATTGCAAGTTTACCTCAAAAATGATCTAAATATTTATGCAACGGTCCTTGCTGTAGAATAGCCGATTAACTTTCCCACAGCTTAACTTTATAAAACATACAAGTACCATTATTGCATTACAGAAAAGGTATGCTTGGACACATTTTGAAATGCTCATTGAAAATTATTTTAAATTAAAATTAATTGATTTAGTGCCTTTATTTCTAATTGTTTAATTCGTCAAGGCTCAGGGCTTGGGGACGCTCCTGGGGAAGTTGATGTGGAATGATCCGAATTCTCCTCAGAGTCTTTAAATGTGGTGCTGGAGGCAGGCGCGAGTCCCTCTTTTTCACGCTTCTTCTGTTTCATTCGGCGGTTCTGGAACCAAATCTTCACTTGTGTCTCGTTCAGTTCCAGCGTGGCGGCAATTTCTACCCGCCGTGCTCGTGTAAGGTATTTGCTGAAGTGAAACTCCTTTTCGAGCTCAGTAAGCTGTTTAGTGGTGAAGTTTGTACGTATTGTGTTTTGTGGACCCAGGCCGAACTCGGCCACTTTTGCTGTGTGAAATAAATAGAAAAGAGTTATAACAGGTAAACAAATTAATTACAATAGCATTTAGGCTGTAAATAATAATCAATATATGTTCCTCTTTAGTATCTTAAAAGGTTCACGCACAGACACATACAAGCACACGCGTGGGTACGTAAAAAAACTGACGTAAATTATTCGTGCTGAGAAAGTCTTGATAAGATCTCGATGGTTTCCATGTTTACTTATGTTATTCACATCAGTGAACATCCTTGCGCTTGACGTATGTAATTCAGTATTCCCAAAAGATTATTTTATGACTACCCTATTTGTACAGTAAATAAAAATGGTGATCCCTGTACTTTAGAGGTGGTGTTTTAAATCGTTGTTAGACAGCTTTGGTTGAGCAGGAAAGTCTAAGAATACAGTGGAGGCCAACATAAACGAATGTAGCACAGCGTGAGCCGGGACAAGCTAAAGATAACAAAGTTGGGACATTTCCTATGGTGTAGGAAAGCATGTCTGTTCGATGCATTAGCGGGTTGAGGGCCAGAAAATGTAGGGGAGGCACACAGGCCAAGCTTCCCACAAATCGCGTCTGGTCTGAGATAGCGCTCCGACCCAGAGCAGCCCATATATGGATCAAAGATAGGGAAAGAAAAAAGCTTTCTCGTTCTCTTTTCCCTTCCATTTTGATGGCCGAGAGTCAACAAATTCGAGATATTAACTATGTGCAATATGGGTTGCATGATGAGGAGTTCAAAGTAAACTCGGAGTTAATTAATTTTAGCGATTGCGATCTGTGTGTTATCATAGGGGAACAAATTAAAGTTAAGCCTACCTGTTTTAGGAGGGTTCCTTTTGACTTTCATCCAGTCGAAGGTCTTCCCTGGGATTTGATCAGAGCCAGTCTCCTTCTCTTGGCAGGATGATAGGTCGGCGTATGTGCCCTGCGTGTAGAGTCGCTGGTGGTCCTGGCCCTCGCAACCGTGATGTTGATATGGCGCCGCCGGAACTGCACTTTGCGCTCCACAGTACGCACCGGCCATGGAACCATAATTAGGCCCCACATTTGGCGTACCAAAGCCAGCAGATTGATAATACATTCCATCTTGATCATGGTTCATAAAATATTGGTGATGAGCATAGTCCGGGTTGGCAGTGGCCTGCGTTCCATAGCCCGTGGTTCCGGTGCCACCGTAAGAAAGGCCCATGCCACTATGATGCGTTTGGTGTTGGTGATGCGCATAGCCTCCGCTCTGGTGCTGATGTTGTGCCGTCGCCGGCGATGCACTCCCACCTACGTAAAGTCGTCCATCACCGTTATAGCTGTCACTTGCTTGACCGGACTGGAAGGGGCCCGAGAAAGCCTGATCCAAATGATGGTATCCAGACTTAGGCGAGTATGTGTTCGTTCCCCGATTACAAATTGTGTACTCCAAAAAAGAGTTCATTCTGGAATTGTCCATGCGCAGTTGATTTTAAAGGGGAAACCTGTGAATTTGGGATTGCGAGTCGTGCAACCTCGCAGCAGTATGTCATGAAGAAAAGGAAAATGCTTACCTCCAGAGTATTTGCCCGTTCTTCCCTATAACACATCTTTACCTCAGCTGCTGGTCACGTGAGTCGTTCACGGCGCCAATGGTGAGGGGACCTCCAGAAGTTTGTCAGCGCACCGCGACCATCCATCACGCGCTTGACATTTGCATGACAAAGCCACTTCAATCAAACTGGCCCATCAATCTGATAACAGCACGAATATGTCAAACCTTGCATGAAAGGCTCTCCCGAAAGCGAGAAAAAGAAATGAAGAAGGGGAGTTACAAATGTTCTTTTGAGCTTTTAACCCTTCTTTTCCCCTGTTTTCGTTTAGTTCTCCTTACCAGAGTAAAGATGTATTTAAATGTGTTACTTATAATAGATCAGTTACGGTTTTAAGTTGTTAATTTTACTGAATTCTATGTAAGATAAACAACGCACAGTGCCTTATGTATTTTTTTTCTCTTGCCTGCACATACGGTTAATACATAGTTTAGTATCTTCTGGTTTCAAATTCGTTTAACACTTGAATTGGAAGTGACGCCATCGTTTCAGAACGGTTCTGGGTCTTATTTGGACCCACTTAATTTAATCAGTGGACTGATCTGTTACCAAAACTAGGTTAGGCCGACAGCAAGCCTTCTGCTGAATCCGGACCCAACAGGAAAGGAACGTCAACGGCTTTCTCACACGTGGAGTCACCCTAACTATGAGTTCATTTTTATATGATGCAAAAATGAGGATGATGTCTGGTCAATTAACTGAAAATCCTTTATTTAGTTGACATATCCTGAAACGACTGACTGTTGCACGTTTTCAACAGATAAATCAACCCGATGTATCTATTCGTCCTTCACAGTTCGATGCACTCATGCCCACTTCGGATTACCCGACAGGCGTTGGCGGAAGACACGGAAAGAACGTTAGGGCTGCGGCTAATTATTAATGGGGATGACAATAGTCTAGCAAATCTTCCTGTTCATAAAGGGCCCACGCGCAAAGAAGGGGGCAGAAGGATCTCGAATATATTTGTTCACTTGTACACGGAAAGACAAGAGTAAGTAACAATATGACGCCCACAGTAATTTGTTACTTGTCAGGATGTTTACTGTCGTCTCGCATCTCTGGAGAAGGGATGGTCGTGCGGGCAAAAGTTCAGAGCTTGTTAGGCTTTCTACTTGAACTGCTGCTATCTCCTTTTTCTCTTGAGTGCTTTAAGGTTTTAGCCAACTCCCCTCACACTGACCCATCGGCTACAAGCATGTCAGTGGGCATTTGCGCACCGGTAAATAACTAAGACAATACTAGCTCCCCAAACTTTCTTCATAGTTACCTTTCTGCCACTATAAGTTAGTGGTTGTCCATGACATTAATAAATTAATAATAAAAATAAAACTACACCATATTATGAAACATATTGCATTAAAAAAACAAGGTTTATTTAAAAAGTTTATGTGGGATTTCTTTAATATCGGCAACATGATGAACTGGATCACTGTAGCAGTTTTTAAACTAACTATAATAGACCTATCGGAGATAGCTAGTCTGCAACCTGTTAGCTACACGATGTTACGCATTTTTATCCACCTAGTGGTGCAAATTAGAGGAGCAAAAACGTTAAGCCCTTCTCAGCGAAGAACATGCATTCATGTGTTGCGCACTCTTGCGGTTTCTTTTCACATTTGACTGCTAGCTTTAGTTAGCCTTGTGCTATAGAGCGCAAGGACTTTAAACTAGAATGTATCTGCATACACTTTAACTGATTGTCTTAATACTTGGATTATAACGCTTCTCCTGCCATTCTTCATCAGGCCATAGCGCAGGATTTTCTGCGCGAAGTACATCTTGTTCACTCCTAACATATACGCAACGTGATCGATGTCATAAATGCTTACTGTCTAGAGTCATTAGATTAAAACTGTTTCAAAGACATATTTTGCCAGTCAGCCTTACAGAAGATTCCTTCATAAGCCAGAACAGGTACAATGGTGTAGTTTTCATTTCTTATTTTTATGCACTATAGAGTATGGTGTAGTGACCAAACTGGCAAATAGGTTTATTTGCTGAAATTTACTGGAACAGTGTTGGGTTTTTTATTTGTGTTGTATTTTCTTTTGTCAGAAAACAAGAGTGAATATGGCATGTAAAGTACAATATAGTCTGAATATGGCATAACAGAAAATATGCATTGTAATGTTTAATTTTAATTTTAATTTTTATTTGAGACCTGTCCAACTGATGGATGCAAAAAAAACAAACATTTATTTACAATCTTAATATATGTCCTGTAAAAATTCCCAGTCAGGAGTTTCTGCAACTGATTTTTGCTATCAATGTCTTATTGACAACAGCATTACAAGATGGAATTTGGTAAGACATGGCATATAACATGCTCTCTGTCAAACTGCACCCTGTCCAGTTGTGTACAATGGAAATAGTTGAAATAGCGATGGCATTGGCTCTGAGCCTGTTAACAGAAACCGCAATAAACAAATATATACTGTAGATACATGCTTGAACTGTAGGGATGTTTATATATATATATATATATATATATATATATATATATATATATATATATATATATATATATATATATATATATATATATATATATATATAAAAGGTCATGTCATGTCATGCAAGTTTGAATGTGCATACTCATACTTTTTCATACAGTTAATGTAGCCTTGGTATATAAAGTCACATCTCAAGGAGAAAAAACTTTAACTTAGTCCTTGTCCTGTAAATATCAGTTTCATATCAGATCCCGGTGATCAAATAAAGGCCAGTAATGGTAAGAGCTCAGCAAGTTCCTCAATTCAGCCAACTTTGGTCCAGAAATGAGATGGTATTTAACAGAGAACCTAATAGGGAAACCTAATATAGAAATACCAGGCAAGACATTCAGAAAAGTGCACTTAAAATGTACTTTTTACATGATAAATTTCCCTATTATTTCACAAGAATTTTTTTTTTCAGAAACATTCTGTAAGAACTAGTTGACAGGACACATGATGGAACTCATAATGAAATCACTTCATGGTTAGCTCTTGAATACACTCACACTGTTTATTTATTCTAGCACAACAGTCAAGGCTGTCTAGGAAGGAGACAGACAGATGTGTGTGTGTGTGGGGGGGGGGGGGTGTTCAGCTCACAGCTTGTGGGCAAGTGTTCAGCCATGTCCAGTTTGTTTCAGGTTAATAACAATCTAGCATTAAATCCAAGCCTTGTTTCTCTTTGCTTATCTCTTTCTGTCTTTCAACTGACAATCATTAACCCAGTGACAACACTTCTCACCAACATAATGCAGACATTTTTAGAACAGCATAACAGTTTTGCCTGTCCACTTGAAGCAGATTCAGGCCATCTCACATCACCTCACTAGCCATCATATCTGTATGACTTGTGTGTTGACTGTAATGTCTCAGCTTGCTAGAAGGCAATTCCCTCTCAGTAGCCGTGCCAGTGGAAGCTTTCTACTAAAGCCTAATCCTCCTACGCTAACCCCTGCCATTCTGTCATCAACTTAAAAATGAAGTAAAATCATTCAACCTCTGCAATTCCACACGCAATGGTAATATTTGCCTTTACTGACATGAATACAGATCATTTAAAAAGCAGTTTTGCCTTCAAAATGCATGTCAAATACATGTCATTGTAATAGTTACTATAAGTACCAAGTACCATGTATGCATGTTTCAGAATGTTTTAATAAGATTTGCTTTCAAAATGTATCCTGAGATGCTATAAGATGATTTAAGAAAAGTGCTTTAACACATACAATAATTTCTAGTTAGGATGTCTTTAGACATTCTTGATGGTTGAGTATGGTGGCTTACTCAACTTACTTCAGCTTATGCCCACTGACTGTCCATATGACATCCACATTTATTGTTCACCCACAAATCAAGTTCACATTTGCCATACATTAGAACCTTTGATAATCAATATTGCCAACCAACAAATCAACCTCCTTGTAATTTATCACTGCAACTAATCAATAATGTCTCCCAATGATCACTATATATGCTGAAAACTGAACAGTCTTGCCCTCACCTCATCTAGTCACCTGTACAGATTGATATACTTGCCAGTCACTTATATGCAAATTAGATGCAAATGTTGTGCAAAGGTGCTGTCGTTTCAGGTGGGTGAGCAGCGAAGTGGTGGCGGGCCATGCATGACTGAATCTGGAGTGCTTTAGCCAGATATGGACACCCACATTTCCATACAAACAAAGCTTTCTCAGTCATGCAGAAAGAGCATGGAACCACAGCACTTCCTGTGTATGCTCTTCATATGTGGAAAAACTCCCTCATCAGTTTCTTAGTCTGGATTTCTTGTGTCCTCAGTGCCAATATCATAAAAAGCTCAGATTGTTTTTCAGATAAATCTCAGCCAAGGTGTAGAGAACTCAGGCATCAATGCCTCCTTAGATAGAGCTTTCTCTCTTCACCATCCTATGCTTTTGTCTAGATTTGCTGCTCAAGCAGATAGAGCTGAGTTTAGGCCCATGTTTTTTCTTTCAAGGATGAGTTTGCAAAAACTGTGGCAAAGAACAAATTTCACTATCATAGACATCTGTGTTCTTATTTACCTATTGCCATATTATGATGGTGTTATTATGGTGGGATAGACTGTTACAACCAAAAGTAAATATTTTATCTGATAAACTTCAGTTTGTTTTCACTGGGCAGATTATGTACTTAAACCTCCTCACTTCACATGCTTTATGGTTTTGCTTTAAATATCTAATTTGCTTAAACTTTAACAGCACAGCAAAGCTGTGTGGGCTATATTGACACTGTTAGACGGCCAGTAATGGGTCGGTCTTGAATCTCTTCAGTCAGTGCTTAATATAAAGATATGTCTATTTTTTTAGTTACCCTATCACATTCCTGACCAAAATTATAACTTTATAAATAAATATTAATGATGTTTTAGGTTCATTTTGGAACACTCCTAACATATAGAATACGATCACTGTGGTTAAATATGTTATTGCATTATATAGAAAACCTAAGTCAGACCAATTTTAATACTGATGTTAAAACTGATAACAGCAAACACATCAAGAGGGGCTCTTAGTATACATTCATACAAAATATATTGATCTCAAAATGTTGTACAAAGTATATTTAGATTATACTCTTTAAATAAATTTGCAAGCTATATTTAATTGTTGAAGTTATCTTACTGGACTTTGATATTTTACTCATTCACTTGCCTCACTGACCCTGTTCCTTGCTTTCAGCAGGTCACATGATATACTGTATGGCATTACCACTTTACCGTATATGGGGGCAGTCTTACAGGAAAGTGGAACGTGATAGGTCTTCTCTGAGTAGATGATCTTCTGTTCTCGTTTTTAGTGGACTGACAATTGCATTAAGCTAGTGCCTAGAGTTTTCCCTTCAAAGTAAAGGATGCATGCATACGCATACATGAACACAGACACATTTGCCTTACCTACCAGAAAAGGCAAAAATGTAATTGTTGAAAATCCATGATTTCTATTAGCTATGTGTAACGTGAACAACATGTAAATATATACTGTATAAAGATAATTTAAATATATGTGCCTACCTCACGATATGAAAGTTCATGAATGTCTTGGCTATTGATTGTGAAAGTGTTGACTGTGAAGGCTTGAACAGTGTGGACTGGTTAGAACTGCAGGTCTTGTACAGTAGTATCAGTTTGGAATAGAAAGGACTGCAAAATGGTGGGTCAGAGGGAACTCCAGTGGCCAGGATACAACACGGAGATCCAGCACGACCCCAAAATTCTGTGTTACAGTCACCTTTGAACTGTGTGATATACTTCCCGTTAGAGGGTGAATTCCAGGTGAAGGAAGAATTACTAACTCTTTGTACTGTTTTGTCTTCAGCTGTTTTCAACTATACTGCCATTTTCCATATAATGGTTAATACTGTGATTCAGATAGGAACACAGTATAAATGAAGATCATACATTAAATTTTCATTAATGACATAAGATAAGGACAAACTCTAAAGATGCGCTAAAGGCAATTAATATAAGGGACTGAAAGCTTTCCGAGTGTTTTCAAGCATTTTGGCCTTACTATGTAAACTGCAATATTAATTAAGTGGTAACTTAAGAATGATATCTTTGCTCAATCAACATTTACCAACAATAGAGCGTGTACAGCTTCAAAAATGGCTGCAAGATGTCAAATTCGTGTGTACACAGCAAACACTAACTTGGGTGATAGACATGTTTGCTCTGCCTGTGTTTTGGTGGGTCTCCAATTGGTGGGTCCCATCTTTCCCATCCATTTTCAGTTGACTATGTGGTGCACCTTGATTTGTTTCTCTGTACATATTGTTAATCCCTCACAGCAGCAGCGTACATTAGCATGTAGGATGCAACAGGTATTGTGTTACATTACTTACTTTTGAGGCTAGCAAGGTTTTATTGATTTTGTATTTTACTTACTTGCCTGATCTGTGAGGGTTACTGTTCTACTGCACAAAGGCCTTCGCACTAACAACAAGTGGGAGCTGTACATTCTACTGTTTTACATTTACATTTACGTTTACATTTACATTTACGGCATTTAGCAGACACTTATCCAGTGTGACTTACAAAAGTGCTTTGTCATATACTCATAGAATACATCCTAGCCAGTACAGTAGGTTACAGTCCAATATAGCAATGATCTAGAATACTGTAGAAATACAGGGATCACTGCTGATGCCTAGAAGTACAAAATACATAAGGTCTATCTTAAACAATGATAAGTGCCATAAACAATAACCACTAGGGTTTGCAAAGACATTAATCAGAATGTCTTTGTCACTACATTTGTGATTATTAACTACATGCAGTCATGTTTATTGATTCACTAAAATCGCCTAAAACTACTTAACACTGGCTTAATAAATGTCATTATTTAACAATGATCCAGATGTATTAAACTATCTGATCTATCTAGCTTTGTCAGTGTGTCAGTACTTAACATAAATGATTAAAATATGTATTTAAGCTTTCAGTTGGTCTTAATATTTCTTTTGCATTTCTTGCTTGTAATGGACTCCAGATACATTCAGGGTATAGAGAATCTGGTCTGGGCCTGAGAGTGCAGCTCACTGCTTTGGCAGCCATTATAGTTCAGACAGCATACTGACTGACTCTACTGTTATGTGGGAACAATGTGACATCTATGATTACCCACAACTGATAACTGTCTAAGTGGCTATCCATGGTACTTCAGGTCAATCTAATGCTCAAGAACCTAACATTCACCACTACACTCACCACTTCCTTGACAGTAAATTCCTACTTTGTACTTACAGTTCCTCCTCCCTTTATTATGAACACCTCTCGATTAGGTGCATTCACAGGTGTGCGGTTACTGACTGTAGCGTGTATGCTGCCATGCACTGTCAGCCACCCTCTACTCTGTTCATCACTGGACAGGTTCTGGCCACAGGAGCACTGCTGTCCAGTTACTGTCTGTAATGCTGGAGACTTCTTAACACAGCAGTGACACTGATGTGATTGTGGGTGTTGTGCTGGTCTGAGTGTGTCACACACAGCACTATTCTTACATGCATCAGTGTCACTACTGCACTAAGAGTGGTCAGCCAGCAAAAATATCCACTTAACAGCAGTCTCATGGTCAGAAAGCTACCACTGGTAAGTAGCTGAGGGATGGTTAAAACAACCAGTCAGAGAGGAGCTACATTCTCTAAAAGTACAAAGTGTGCATCTGGAAACACCTGCTGTACTGAAAAAAAAATAAGTTTTTGTAATAAAGTGGGTAGTGAGTGTACATATATTCAAATATGTTCTTGAATAAAATCTATTGTTTAACCTTCATTTGCAAAAGCTCAGTGCAGACTTTGTTAGCTATAGGTTGTATTACATGCAAAATGCTGCATAAGATTTTTGTGCAATATTGGTATAATGTTGTTTTTTTTTAGAGTTGTTCTTTTTCAGAGCAGTTAACTGAAGTTAACTAGGTCTTTGCATTTTAATTCTTTTATTTTGGTAAATTCTAACTGTGTCTACTTTTCCGGGTTCAGTCATTATAAAGGATGCACTTTAGTGAATAGTAACATTTTTCTCTCATGATTAAAGCCCCATCCCACTAAATGGTTGCTTATTTTAGACTGCACCTTCCCAGAAGGGGAAACAAAAACAGAAAATAAATAAACCGGCCCCTTATTATGGCAAAGTGAGACTGTGAAAGCATTTCACTATGAGCTGGCAGTGCACCAAGCGGAGCTCAGAAAGAGAGATAAAAATCAGTGTGGCACCACACCTCAGATTACCACGGTAGAGAGGAAAATGTGCCCTGTAGACATTTAAATATTAATCAGACATGAAAGGTCTCAGAGCAAGCTGGAAATTGTTGATCTTATTTTCAGATGATAATATGGGAAGTCTGTGTCTTCCGCATCTCAGGTCTACAAAAATAGATATGCAGTTGATGTTTGGACTGAAAGAGAAAGAGAAAAAGCCCTCCCATTGGCCTCAGGAAACTGTGTGGGGGTTCAGTATCAGCTAAAAGATCTGTACAGCTCGGCCCAGACAGGGAGCTGGTGGGGGGGTGCGGTGGGAGAGCTGGCAAAATGAGGCTAGATTGTGAATGGCTTAATTTGTTTTAAAAAAGACCATAACTATTTACAAAATAATATTTAATTTATTTATCTATGTGGTTGTCTGTTTGTCTGTCTGGATGTCTTTCTCCCTATCTCTGCCATGGTGTTCTGTTGTGGGCAGGTAAATGTGATCATCATTCTCTTCACCTCAGCTTTACACAACTGTTTCATTTGAAACATCACAGGAGATCGAAGTTATTGTGTCTCATTATTTTCTCACTGTTCAAGTGATTCATATCTGTCAGCAAACTGTTCCTGCACATGTTTGTGCCTGCATTTGTTTCTAATTGTCTGGGCAGGCAGAGATATGAGATCGATGAATTGTCTGACTTTCATACTGAGCCTCAATTTGATAGCTAAGGGTTGATTGTAGGATGACCAAACAGCTGGTATCCTGAGCTCATCCCTTCTGCAGGGACACAAACATGCATTACATACACACAAACAAATACTCACTCAAATACATCTACACATAGAAGTACAACCTTGCAGACCTGCAACTAATATGTTTAATACTTCGTGCTATTATTGAACCCATAGATCCATTCTACCTTAAAAGAAGATTTATACTCATGGTACATTTTCCAGTACCTATATTATACTATAGTATAGTATAGTATAGTGTATATATATATATATATATATATATATATATATATATATATATATATATATATATATATATATATATATATATGTATGTGTGTGTGTGTGTGTGTGTGTGTGTGTGTGTGTGTGTGTGTGTGTGTGTGTATTATATATATATATATATATATATAAACAATTATTATTATTAGTAGTAGTAGTAGTAGTAGTAGTAGTATTGCTGATCATTGCTGTTAGGGTGTTGTTAATACATTCTTGTTTTGTTAGTCTACAGCCTACATGTGAGATTAATATATACTGCATTGGATGAAGCTATTTCATAAGGGGTCTTGTGTTGATTATCACGTCAAAATAATAATTAAATACGTTCGTTTGTGTTAAAATGTTCATTTTAAAATGATACATACAACTATGGACCAACCAATTCAACGTCCCTTGTTCTCAGCTTCAACCAAAACGTTCGATAATGGCCGCCGCTTTATTGTTCATATCCTTCATTGTGTTTCCAGCGCCATTTTGGGCTACATCTCAGCGTATGCAACCATAAGCGCCTACCTCAGCAAGACTGAACGTTGCACAAAGGGCATGTTGTTCACAATCCTTTGAAATGCATAATAATAATAATAATAATAATAATAATAATAATAATAATAATAATAATAATAATAATAACTATGAGTCATATTAAAATGGGGAATACACAAAGCTATTATTGTTAATGTGTTTTTAAATGTTTTTATAGACCCCAGAGTAAGTAAAATTGCTACCTTATATTTATTCTGAATATATATATGCTAGTACATTTGTATTTAAACAGTTGCGATTATACACTTTCTGTTTCTATATTTATTATAATTACGTGCGAAGAAATAAGGCTGCCTTTCTATTTTTTTTTTTTTTTTGCGTTTTAAACATTTATCTAAGATAAATGCATTGTTTACAAAGTAGCCTAGATTATTATTACGTGTCGTACTTCTCCTGTATTAATAATAATAATAATAATAATAATAATAATAATAATAATAATAATAATAATAATAATAATAATAATAATCATTATTGTTAGCATTGATATGTGCGACTCAATCATAAAAATGGTTATGCATTCTTTAGTGCATAATACATTATTACTTGCCAAATGTTATAGTTTTAAAAATGTTACAGTTTTAAAAAATCAGTTGAAATAACATCAGAGCTTTATAAGGCATTAAATATAAAAGCATTACCACGAGAGGACTCTAGAAAAACACATTCTAACACATAACTGCCTGTTCGATAATTGCTTGCAGTTTGAGCCTGTAAATCATTCACACTTATTCCGGCTTATAAATGTTTTATTTTCAACTATGAAAATAATGTACAATAAATAATTTGAAATTTACTATTAAAGAATCTCAATAAATAAACTAGTTCTAAAATTCATCATCAGGGGCAATGCCCGTCTCCGGAGAATTTCTAAAAGCAGTTCATCTAACCTTATGTCTGATACATTTCCTGAGAATTCAACGATTGAGTTTCATTGAAAAAGTCCCCGCACCTTTATCTGCAAGTCAGCACGAACTTAAATCCAGATAAACAAAAGGCAATAAAATACCTGAATCTCGACAGGGGCAATCCCGATGTGGATTCGCTAGAACAGAACATCGTAATACTGTCAAAATAATTAATAATTTGTGTCCGCTACGGCTTCGTCTCACAACTATGTCTGAATATAACCCAGAAGGTTTTTTTTGTCTTTCCTTTCAGGAATGTTGTAGACGGAAAGCATTCGTAATACTGTGATGGGATGCACTTCGATTGTTCTTTTTTTAATTTAGAGTCAATCAAAACTGCAAATGTTGTAAATCTATGGTACAAAGAGTACTCGTAAACAAGTCAAAATCCTCTTCAGAGAAGTCTACGGGACTATCCAGTGAGCTCTGTAGACTTGGTGATAAAGCGTCCGAAATGTGTAGGCAGGAGTCAGTCGAAAAGAAATTCAAGTCGGCAAGCGAAGAGGAATCCTGCGGCTCCGTGAACGAATGGTCCGGCCCTGCTGCGCGGCCCTCGCCCATTGTGGAAGGGTTATCTGCAGTGGGCGTTGGGTACGGGGGAGAGTGAACCGCCGTGTCAGGAACAGATGCCGACTTTGCCTGGACCGCCTGACCTTCCTCGGGCGTGGGCTGGTTGTTGTCAACACTGTTCGTATAGCAGGCGGCCGTGGGGCACGTCTCACCCTCCGAAGCTGCTGCCGATCCTGAGCTGGAACCAGGACCAGACGACTCAAGCGCTTGGTTCGAGTAAGGCGAGGAAGCATCTGCGCCTTCAAGTGGTTCGAAACCGCTAGGCTCGCCCTCTTGTCCGTCTCGATGGTGTGTAGTTTGTCGTTTGTGCTTCATGCGCCTGTTTTGAAACCACACTTTGACTTGTCGCTCAGTTAGATCCAAAAGTGCTGCGATTTCTACTCTCCTGGGTCGACAGAGGTATTTGTTGAAGTGGAACTCCTTTTCCAACTCAAGTAGCTGCGTGTTGGTATAAGCAGTCCTCAATCGCCGTGAACCGCCGCTATTGTCCAACCCGCCTTGCACCTCTGTAAAATCACGACACAAATGACTATGTGGACCATAAATTCCTAAATAATCGTCTATCAAATACAAAGAAGGTCTCAAAATGTATTTAATAACGTTATGTTTTAGCGTGCAGTAAAGATTGCAGAAATCCGTTCACAGCCAGTGGAACAGCGGGGTATGTGCGTTATTCCAGCAAGCACCCATATTTTGTTTTGTTGCACAGTATTCACATTACATACTGACAACCAAAATGGCTACCCCAAGCCATGAGACATGGTTATGAATATATATCATTAAGACAGCGCTGACATCAACTGCGATTAAATCGTTATTCTAGAGCAAGATTTACTATCTGTATCAAAGGAACTACAACTTTATCAGTCAGAACACACACGCATTCACATATTACGCCAAAAAATGGGGGAGGGGTAATTGCTATTTTACTTACATATTTTTGTTTGCTAACTGATAAAAATGGTAACATATAATAATGTAGTATGGGGATGTTATTGATTTGTCGGCGGATAAAATATTACTAAGCACTGAGCACAGTGCTGAATTTAGATGATTAATATTAAGCATAAGGTGAACATTGCTCAAGCAAATAAACATGAGTCAATGCTGCCGATAGGTGAAGCACATATATTGAACAATGGTTCAGTCAGAGACAATTTTATGGTGAAACAATATGCAAAAAAAAATGTAAACAGGATGGATAGAATTCCATAATTGTTCTGCATCGGTCAGAATGGACGTCAGCTGAAGCGTTTCATAAAGCATAAGCCACTTTAACGCCGAACAGCTTTGTCTTCACGCGGAAGGTATGCTTTGCAAAAAGGAAAACCAAAGAAATAAAGCCATAATAGTTGTATTGACATACTGACCTGTCGGGGACTCGAGTCCGGCGGTGGCGTAGCCAGAGGATGCTGGAGAGGGAGAGGCAGCTGCAGTGGCTGCCGATGCTGTTCCGGGCTTCGGGCACTTCTTCGACGATTTCTTTTCCTTCATCCATGGGAACTCGTGAGCCAGGGGGCCGCCGCCCGTCAGAGGAGCCGGGCCCTGCTGCTGGTGCTGCTGCGCTGCCGGTGGTGCTTGCGTCCGGAGCTGGAGGCCATTGGAGGCGGTTCGCTTTTGGCTCCTCGGTCGCGCCTGGTTGCCTGTGCAAGGACTCAGGCTGGGGATGGTGTGCTCGAAAGGAGGTGGAATTACTGTCGAGTCCTTGATTGATGAAGTTTGAAATGACTCCAGGACAGCGGGGAAAGACGTCAGGCACTCAGCAAGGGAAGGCTGGCTGTTGATGAACCCAATCTCCCTCTCAAATTCAAAATTCATCGCTTCGCCTAGGCAAGAAGGGCGGTTAGCGACACCAAAATGCGCAAAAATAGCATCCAAATGGTGCGGTTTTATTTTGCGCTCCCACTATGGCTGCATTTGCGGGCTTTAATAATTGTGTATATTGGTGATATTACTAGCGTATGGGGACCAGGGTCTACTAAACTGAAGACTATGGGCGAAATTGCAGCCAATTCCTGGTCACATGACTAGTGTCAGCCAATGGAAATGCGGGGCCTTGTAGCAAAAGAAAGCATAATTTTTCTGAATTGATCAAATATTCACGAGGATCATATAATTCTGGTGTTAGCAGAGGGCTCATATATACAAAATTAAAAAGTGCACGGTTGCCAGGTGCTTGACCAGTGCCTTTCACTGTGCGTGGTTAAGTAAGCCCTTATTTAGACAATGGCCATCCGAATACAGAGCTCCTGGTGATGTAATCCTCAGGCCTTAAGTGACTGTTAAAAGCACATCTACAATATGGTCTTACTGCGTATTTTAGCGAGGGTCATTAATCTTAAAAGTTTTGACAAGAGTAACAGACAAGGAAGGTAGCTATATATGGCCTATATATAAAATTTCCCATGTATTGTCTAAATAAATAGAGATAGGAGACATTTTAAGATTGTAAGTTCTATCTGTCGGACTGAGGAACTCCTCATCACGCAGACCGCGAAGGAAGTTAGCATATATGGTTGCTATTAATTGAAACTTCCGTGGGACTCCTAATATTTGGGGACCTGTGTGCGCGTAAGTTTGCAGCTAAGTTTTGTCTATAATAAATTCGTTGAAAAACGCATGCATATATTTTGTTGGAGTGCTGATAACAAGCTTGGTATTGGAATTTGGTTGGATGTAAAATGTAGTTGTTTTTTTCTGAATGTCTATTTGAATTTAGTTTGTTCAAAAAGCATAGTTTCACAGCATAGATTACTGAAAGTTCACTGAGAGGTCGCTTTTAAAATCCCTTTTTTCCTTTCGTTTTTGTTTGAAATAGATTTGAAATTCATTTATTTTGCAGAGTGGAAGAAGAAAGCAATAATGCACGTTTACATGATGACACAGAGAACAGCAATGTTTTTAAGAAAAAAAGCCCTGATATATGGGGTAGATATTTTTAGAATCCAAGTAGTAAAGTAGCCGCGGTGATCAATCTTTTCGCCGGCAAAGCGCTTGACAGGAACCACCCTCAAGAATTCGCCTCTTCCCTCCACGATCACAACAAAGAAACCCCCTTTACTCCCACATAGTCTTGCGTATACCTTCTCTAAATTAGTCTTTTTGATGCAAAGATTTATTTGTTTCCGATTTAATATGGCGTAAAGAATTATCCAGGAAGTAAAACCGGGAATACAAAATGGCCTTACATGGATTCCCAGGCTAAATATGTCTCGGGGTTCTTGCATTATTTTCGCCATTTTCTTCGCTGGAAGAAGCAAACGAAAACATAAAATGTGTGTGGGTGTTTAGGTATTAAATGGGTATACAAAGCATGCTATGGGCAGTGGACACTCAAATAAGAGGAGGTCAGTTCAAGAAGGCCACAACCAAAATGGAGTTTACCGCGGGTTACACGGATGTCTCTTTACAGTTTTATTTGAACAAAGAAAGATACGCTGTTTTACGAAAAGTATTATATGAAGTTTCAGTACAAAAGGATTTTCCTAACCTCGGCGGACAGTTTTTGAAAGGTTACCAATTCATCTTGGCCTCGTAAATATCTATCTATCTATCTATCTATCTATCTATCTATCTATCTATCTATCTATCTATCTATCTATCTATCTATCTATCTATCTATCTATCTATCTATCTATCTATCTATCTATCTATCTATCTATCTATCTATCTATCTATCTATCTATCTATCTATCTATCTATCTAGTTTACTTTAGAAGGAAAGACGTTTTGCTATTGTACATTTTGATCCATAGTGTTAGGAAAAACTGATCAAAGATATGCACCGTTTATCTACCATGAATGTCTGTTTGACGTGTAGATTGTGAATGAATGTATATTTTTCATTCTACTGTTAGGTATGATTCATCTTATTTAGATTATTTGTATCCCTTTTTATTACGAGTTTTAATTAAGTTTCCCTGAATGTATCTGAAAATATTTATTTCGGATTACTCTGCTTTTACTTTGCTATGGAATCTTATTGCAGTGTAAGATATTATTGAAGGCGATAGATTTATATAAACACCAAGCAAATCCAGTTATTTTGGTACACATATTTTTGTTCTTAAAGCATACCAGTGGTTATGTTTCAGAACTAATGATTCTAAAATTACCTTATTGTTGTGCACTACAGTGTAATTATGTTTCCATGAAGATAAAGAGGTTGTATTTCACTCAAAAGGTAATATTTAATACGAGATTGTTTTGATTCAGTGTTAAGGTAAAACTATATTCAATAAAAACATTAGTAATTATGAATCATGTTTTTAATGCAACTGAGTTTTAAAACTTCTGACTTCTTAAAGTAGACAACTTTATAATTAACCTGTTTCTTTCAAACTGAGAGTAAGGACTGGGTTGACCTCGCCTCACGTGACCACTGCCTTGCAAGCACGGCCTCGAGGGCTCTTTGAGAAGCCATGAGGACAGATGTACCACGTGTGTGCGTGTGTGTGTGCGTGTGTGTGTGCGTGTGTGTGTGCGTGTGTGTGTGTGTGTGTGTGTGTGTGTGCGTGTGTTTGTGTGTGCGCGCGTGCGTGAGTGAGAGAGAGATAGTGAGCGGGCGTGCGCGCGAAAGAAATCCAATAGCCTAAAATACTAAGGATATACAAGACTAGAATGGAAATGAATAACATAACATTTTATTAAAGAATTGTTCAACAGACAACTCTTATTAACAAGAAAATCAAAGTAGCTACAAAGAACAACTGATGTTTAAAAAAAGGTTTGCTATACTTTCTAATTTCCAACTATGAAGGAACGGTTTGATTCCGTTCTCTTCCCCCTGTACAGGTCGAATCATTGTTTATGTACAAGGGTAACATAAACCTACGTATCTCTAAAATACAATAACTAAAATTAGTTACAATGACAAGAACACAATGTCTTCTTTTTATAACAGGTAAATACTAAAAAAGTACACTTTCTCGATATAAATACATGGGGGATAAATAATACAAAAAGAAAGTATTTAAACTGGCTATAACAAATAAATATATATTTATGAATGTTCATTTGAACACACATACCGAAAGACGCTGATTGAAGGCCTTTCGCTTCAAAATAAGATTTACTTTTTCCTTACCCATCAAAATGTAAACTCTAAGTGCAACAATGATGCCCAGACGAGAAAGCATTAGGCGTAAACCGAAACGTCTACACCACTGCCTGGTATCCTGGACATGCATTTTGTTCAATTATACCCTGTTTCCACGTTAAGTCAAGACATGAGAAAATGGACCATTCGCATTAGTTTGGGCTAATGTAAGCAAACCCAAAGTAGACAAAGAGAGAGAGAGAGAGAGAGAGAGAGAGAGAGAGAGAGAGAGAGAGAGAGAGAGAGAGAGAGAGAGAGAGTGAGTGAGTGAGTGAGTGAGAGAGAGAGAGAGAGAGCGAGAGAAAGAGGAGGGGATCCCATTCTCTTTCTCTCTCAGGAGGAAGGAAGTAGTGGGAGGGTGAGGGAGGGGCACAACAAGTTGAGAAAGGTAGGGGTGACCACGTATGGACTAAATTATCAAATCTTCTTTTCTTTACCCTGTATCAATATTATAACAATCATCTAATTTTAGTCAGTTAATGGGAGTAAGCCGCAGGTAGTGTAGTTTGAAAACGGACCTAAACTCATCAGAGTGTTGAGATCTACCTTGTGTTACCAAAGACAGTGCGCAAGTATGTGTTACGTGTGATGTTTTATGGGGGCGGTTAAATAAAAATAATCGAGCAAATGGCAGCTTTGTGAGTCGTTTAAAAAGAGGTATGTGGAAGAAGGGAAGTGAACGAAAACAATCCAGTGGTTTCCTAATGTCGGTTTCAAGACTTCACTACAACTCTGCTCTCAAGCAGCCCTACGCGTGAAGACGTGGGTGGTATGCTGACAAAGTCTAAGAATGGTAACGATGATGTAAACGAGAGTCACACAGGGTCATACGGTAAAATACCCTATTCCTTGGCATACACTAGCCACGCTTACCCAATATTTATGAGTTTCGTCCTTAAAGGGTTTTTAGGGCTCTGAATACTGAATTGATTGGAAGATATCATCTGAATAAACAAACGTGCTCACAGGCGAATGGAAGGACAACATCGACACCAACTGCAGTTCTACACACGGGAAGAAACCACTGGATCATCTTTTCAACCCCATTGCATCGTCCCATGGGTTTGTGTTTGTTTGTTTCGTCTTTTTTTCGTTTTGTCCAAACCTGCTACAGATGAGTCAACTTGGGTGCTTCTTGGATTCTACCCTGAGAAGGATGGTGCGCGGACAGATCCGTGTATGTCGGATGTGTATCGCACGGTCCATGGTGTTGGCTAGCCGACATCTGCGTTGCACCGTTATAGTCCATGTTGGCAGACTGGTGGTGCGGAAGATGATTGAGGCCGTACATAGATGGCCCAGTAGCGGGCATGGCATCCACATAGTTGCCTCCCACATACACGGGGCTACCTTGCATATTAGGCGTCCCGTAGTTGCCACTGTTACCCTGCAGCCCGTGTGGGTCATATTCTGGTGCTGTGTTACCATACTTCTGTTGCGAGGGGCAACCTTTCATGGTATTCTGATAGGCTGTTGACATGGCATACGCGTTTTGATGAGGCTTGTTGAACGACGGCGGAGACGGCGCATCATAGCTGCTCATTGAGTGCATGGAGTTCATAAAACTGGCGGAGGACTGCATTGGAAGAGGCGGGCTTCCGGTCGGGGATGGCCCTCCTGAGGAAGAACCCATACCTTTCGACTTCTGATCCTTCTTGTACTTCATGCGGCGGTTCTGAAACCAGATCTTGATCTGCCTTTCGCTAAGGTTGAGAAGATTAGCCATCTCTACACGACGAGGCCGGCACAGGTACCGATTGAAATGGAACTCTTTCTCAAGCTCCACAAGCTGCGCGCTCGTGTAGGCTGTGCGCGCTCTCTTGGAAGCTGCAGAACCCGGAGGGCTTTTTTCTCCGCCACTGCTCTCCGCTGGGGTGGGAATGAAATAAAACATAATTACTACATGCGGCAATTGAATGCATCGTTCCTCTTAATAAAGCTGTCCACGAAAAAAACATACCCCCTGATATTGGTTGTCAACACTTCATAACTGGCATTTATTAAGAGATGTGCGCCCTAACATTGACCGGGTATATGTAAATTGTGTTACAACCAAAGCCCACGGCCAAGATCGTACTGTGCAGTAAGCTAGAGCATATTTGCTATCCACACGCTGATTGTCTTTGAATGGCTCGCTTTCCCTATGAAGATAATTTTTTAAAAATCTATGCGTGTATTTGGGAACAAGTAGGCTTCATTTTTTTTTCCTCTGTAAACAAATATTTCTCTCACATATATCTGAATACATTTATTTAAATATTTGAATATAATTTGAATATTTGAATATAAAAATGATGGGCTCTTTGCATAATTGTTGCTATTTCTGTATGCCATAGCACCCCCCCCCCCCCCAAAAAAAAGGAATACATTGCTTTTAATTCTACTTTAAACCTATATGCAGGCCAACATCTGTCCTAGGAAAACAGGAGCAGGTGGGGTTGGGGAGGCAGTGGGTGATCATTAAAGGATAGGGAGGGGTTGGCACACACACCATTAGCTGAGCTTGCGCTGGGGGAGCTGTTTTTTTGCTTGGTGTTCTGACGTGACTCTTTCATCCAGGGGAAGATCTGCTTGGTGATGGTAGGATTCGGGGCAAGCGTGGATGACTTTGAAGAGGATTTGGTCGTACCTCCAGTGCCAGCCCCACCGCTGCTACTACCCCCTGGTTGCTGGGCCACACTAGACCCTGTTGGGTTCACTGGGTTTTGAGGAGGGGAGACTTGGGGAGGTGGGTGGTGTTCAGATGGCAGACTGGGCCGCATACAACTGCCGTTGAGCTCTTTTGTTTTGGCATGCTGTGGCTGTGTGGGCGCGCTGGAGCCCAACGACTGCAAGGAGCAGGCCGACCTCTGATAATCGCTCTCCAGGTGTGCCGAGCTCTGGAAGGCCGCTGGCTGAGCCTCATAGCCGAAGCCATTGGCCCCCTGATACGAGTAACCTCCGAATAGCGTTGAGTTGTCGTAGTAGGTCGTTTTCTGCATTTCCAAAAGTCGCGTTACTGGCTACCAGGGTCCTGACGACCTTCTGGAAGAACATTGGCACCAGATGTCACGTGACGGTCTTTTTCCAACGGCCTCTTGGAAGCTGACCTGAAAGGTTATAAGAGGCACATAATAAGAGGGGCGCGAGGTAAATCCATCTTACTGCGCTGAAAGGCGCCATGACATGAATAGCACGTTCCCACAACGCGGCTTGCAGATGCTATGTCAGGGAACGCTGGCTGCGTTTTCTCTCTTTCTCGCTCGTTATCTGGCTCTCCCTCTCACTATATACACGCATATGTATAAAGAACCCAACTGCTCACGTCTCAAAAACTTTTCCGTAAAACGAACGTCGTGATTTTCCGACTCTGAAAACGAGTATGAAATGTTTCGAATGCCTATGCTTTCATATTTTTCTTTCATATTTTTGTATCTGCCATTATAAAATGTTTTATTCTACGTTTTTTTTTTTCCTAATAAAATCTATTCTTCTTGTTGTTCTTGTCGGCCCCTTTTAAACGAGTTATTAACCAACGCGTAATGGTATATGTGTATATATATATATATATAAACCTCCGATGTTTCGTCCAGTCATCCTAACATCCTAACAGGCTATGTTTAGTTATTGCTAGATACGTATCACGTAAATTTCTTATTTAATTTTGACCAAAAGAAAAAGAAAAGAAAGAAAATAAGCAATGATAATAAAGTAAATGACATTTAATGCAGAATTGTTTTCTTATTCATAAGGAAGCATCATAAGCTAATGAAAAACCTCGGGTCTTCAAAAGCATTAGCAGCACAGACAAATCAATAAATATGCGTTACGTACAGCGGCTCTCTCCAGAAGGCTTTCTCTTGTTACACACAAATGTATTTGGTCAACACTAAAAACCTGAAAAAACGGCATTGTGTTCCAAGACCAATGTGATGAACTTAGTTGTGGACTCTATGAGCGTGGCGTGGAAAGAGGTCCCCGGAAGCCATGGCTAGATATGATTCATGATGTTCGCTGAACCGAAATAGACAAATCTAATCCCGGAAAGAGCACAAGACCTCTTCGCTTGGTGCTGGTGTGGTTGAAAGGACGGGGCGAGGGTAATCAGTCAAACACTTACAGACACCTGGCATTAATTTACGGTTAGTAAAGAGAGAATGATAAAAATATGAAAACTTGCTACAACGCCATTGTCCAGATATTTACAGAGGATTTGGTATTCGCCAGCTGATAGAATAACAGCAAGTTCAATATAACATTGTCAAATAAAAATTGAACAATAATATTCAACATAATTTTACACACCTTATTTTATTATACCTTAATTAAAAATGTTTTGGCTGCAAATATAATATATAATATAACATTTTAGAATAACCCGAACTAGGCTGTTTACCTTAAATAAATACAACTTATATAAGGGCCTATATAAGGTGCGTATGGGTACAACTGTACCCATAGTTTATAAACATCAAGCATAGCCTAATGCATGCAGTCAAATTTGACAGAAAATCCAGCACACAATTTTTTATTAAATCCTTGTAGAAGCACTGCCAATAAATATGTAAACTGAATCCAGAACGAAATACTCCAGTCTTGTACTAAAAGTGCAAAACAAAATAAATATGAAGATATTTATTTTATCAGTTGTCAGTAATAACAGATATTGACTGTCTTCACGAAAAAAAGCTAATGAATACTTTCTTGAAAACGAAAACCTTGAAAACACCCATTTGTGTCTGTCAGTGAAACGAATTTTACTAACCACAAAGGACTTACAGAAAATATGAAGAAAACAATTATTTCACGTGGTGAAATGCTATACACAAAATGAGTGGACAACTGCACGTGTCTGTTTATATAACCGAAAACCTGAGCTACAGCTTTTGGACATCAACTCTCACCACGTCACAAATGTAGCTCATTTATCTTCTAAGAGGACGGACGGAATCCTAATCATTTACTCCAAGGAATTGTTCAGGGGCGGGGGAGGGGAATAGAGAAAAAACAAGAAGCATTATAGATATCAAATCATATCAAACCATTAAAAGGAACACGTAATGTCCTGGCCCTCTTGTTACGGTAACACAATAACCAACTTTTCTGTAGATTCAACCTTAACACAATTATAGAGTCGAGAGCGGACGTGGTTGGGGGAAAGAGACCAACCCGTGAAACGTCAACAAAACAACAAGGGGAGAACATTGCTCGGGCGCCCCTTAGCTATCGGACAAGGGGGTACAGAAATAAGCTAATTTCAACTGGGGAGTGGGGGGGGGGGGTTCAAATGAATGCACTTAATAATCATCATTTCTTAATATTTTACATCTGCGCTTACTAGACTGCTACCTTTAATATTAGTTAACACGGTTCGTGGTGCCTGTGGCAAAGGAGGCCCAGGACACTGTATTTCTATATTAAACAAAATAGCACTGTGGTGCCAATTGTTTGTGGAAATCTCGAAAATCGGCGAATATTTCGGTCTGTTGGTCTAGATCATTAAATCACACATGAAATATCCATCTACTACTGCGCTCAAATTAACATATCCTTTTGCATTAAAGGCAATAGGAGAATATAGCCTACAACCCACTGAAATGGTTCTCTCTGATACTGAACAAAAATATGAGATTGGCAAAATGAATTCGTTAGAGGCTATGGAACAATTCTGAGGGGGGAAAGGAGGCTCCAGCGTGGAAGGAAGCTTAAAGCCTTGTGAACTCTTCTTGAACCGCGTTTGGAGTCATACGGTCATAAATCACTAGGACACACATACCGCCATTCACAAACTGATAGCCTATTTCAAACCAGCTTACCTTAGCCTCTGACGAGCGACGTCCGAGCAGGCATCATATTTTTCACATGCGGCCACTGTGCAATCAATAAAAAAGCCCAAAGCTCGTTCCCGTTTCGATATTTCAGCCAGCCAGCGAGTGTCAGACGCCGGGTATCTCGAGCACGGCTGCCCCGCGCCAGAGTGCGGGCGCTCCTGGACGGATCCCCTCGGCTCACGAAAGGGGGCAGACGGTCTAGCATGAAAGATCTGAGGTATGCGAGGGGGACTGCAAATGGACAGGCAGCGCTGCTCCTGGCCGCCCTGTCGACTGGTACGCCCTGCGCGCTGATAACAATGGCCTCAGATTTCGCTTCCTTTCTCCTCTCTTCTCTCGCTCACGGTGCAAACCTGAACATCATAATCCGAACAGGGCTCCCGACTCGCCGTCGTCACGTTTCTTCGTTGCATATCGGGCCCCAGCGTTCGCTCGCGTTATTTTCACCCTTTTGCTCTTCTTTTGGCGGGTTATTGTGTTGTCAACACAGGCCTTTCCAGCAATTTGGAAATAACGGAGCAGGCTTCGGATGCGCCAGGCGCGAGCGTTAATTCCCATCAAACAGCGTCACCAGTGAAAAATTATGCTAATTGCAAGCGCGCAGCACAGGATAAGGGCCTACATGCCGAGATCCATGCAGTTTTTTCAGCCCACTTTTCCACTAGTTCAGGTCGTAGGCTATGCTAATGCTGTTTAGTGAAGAATGAGGGAAAGGCATCTGTTTCTCTCACTTATTACATCGAAGCATGTTAAAATAAAGTAGGAAGTGCATTCTCAATCCTGGCTTTCTGTTAGCTCCTGGCAGAAACAGCACTCTGTCTGTATTGTTAATGTTGCATTATATCTCTGTCATCACACCCAACTAGTATAACTTATGCGCAAAACATGAAAACAGGTGGGGAGGGGGCGAGAGAACAAGAGAACAGACAACAGGCGGACTGGAAAGCGAGGGAGGAGTGTGAAAACAAAGCACCAAATAAAAAAAAGCAAAGATAATTTTTGATATTTAACCGCTCCAACCAGTCATGATCACACAAGTCTAAGTTGGCTAACGAGCAAGCATTAAAGATACACAAGAGGGTTTCCCGGGTGACGTTTTTTTTCTTCTGTATGCTAAGTGGGACTTTGACACAAGACTGATTTTAAAAACTAAATCAATACGGGAGAAGAACAAGAAAGAAGAAAAATGCGAGAAGAAAACGAGGAAGAAAGCCTATGCGAAAACAAAATGGAAACGAAAACAAGGTGTTTTAGAAATATTACTTTCTCTCTTCACCGCCAATAGTCATCTCTCTCTCCCTGAAAATCTCCCTCTCCCTCTCATTCTCTCTCTCTCTCTCTCTCTCTCTCTCTCTCTCTCTCTCTCGCTCTCTCTCTAACTTTCCTTCTCCATATTTTTATTATTCAGGACACCACCCTCGTCGTTTATGGATACGTAAGATTTATGACTTCTGCCGCACACAGGCAGCTGTAAACACGCAACTTTAAAAAGGTACTTGAATAGAGATCATCACCAACGTTGTGGGAGGAAGGCAGGATGCAAAAATGTACATGTCTGCATCTTTTTTTCTTAAACACTATTGTTTCTCATTTTGCAAGTACTGCTAAAAGGATGAGGCAGGGAACAACTTAAAAGATTACTAATTAACTAGCACGTGGGATGAAGGAAGGAACTGAAGGAACTATTATGTTTTTTCTGTTCATCCTATACCCTTTACCCTAGAGGCCTACAGCAATCATCTTTAAATAACGTACATACTGAGAGAGTACTTCGCACTTTGGATTATTTTATTTTTTATACGGAGGACAACTAGCTACAGCCCATTTTTAAGTTTTCAACGTCTGAAAAGAGCAAGACATTCGACCTGACTATTTAGTGATATTTTCTTTCGAACGATGGAATAGCAGAATTATTCCTGGAACACCACTGCACTATTGCGCTGGGTATAGGCCAAAAATGATATCGATGAAAACAGTAAAGTCTTCTTTACTGATCCTTACGATTTTTCTTTATGTAAGATTTTTCATTTTTCGTGAAATTCTACATGCCATTCTTCCGGATAGCAATAATATAAAAGTAACTTCAAATAGAAAATATCTAATTTAAATACCCGTGAACCAGTTATATAATATCTTATGATAAGGGATTTTTTTGTAATCAGCACAAGAATAGCAGTGAAATAACAACCTCGTTTTACTGTTTTTCTCATTTGCCTTGTCACTGTAACACTGCAACAGCCACCAGTCTTTCAATGGCAAAATAATGACTGATTTGTTGTCGTTGTTTTTGTTGGTCTTGTTTGTGTGTTTATTTACACGTAAGAAAACAGGTTGTGTGTGTTATTACAGTGTGGAGCGAACTGCATGGGACTTGGCTATTCACCTTTTGCTACGCGATTGTTCGTCATTTGATTCCTC
The DNA here is from genome assembly GCF_041902795.1 of Electrophorus electricus. Lineage (NCBI taxonomy): Eukaryota > Metazoa > Chordata > Actinopteri > Gymnotiformes > Gymnotidae > Electrophorus > Electrophorus electricus. The sequence continues at coordinate 35,119,691 of NC_137499.1, forward strand.
TAACTTGCACAGAAGACCCAGTGCCAACATTCCATTATATTGTGAGCTCATGCTGTGTTCTTCTGTCAAAGGTTTTCTTAGTAGAATGCAGTATCATGTTGTTGAAATGTACATTTAAATCCCACATTGCAAAAATAAATATCCTTTGACATATATCCATTGCTACAATGCCAAGGACATACACACAAAAGATTAACATTGACGGGTCATCCTATACACACTAGTGGGACTTATTGTTAATGGTAAAATAATTTCTTCTTGTTTTATCTCAACACGTACAGTCCATGCTGATAAAAAAATCAAATATATACGAATGTTAATTCCGGTTTCAATTTTAGAATTTAAAGGACATTTTTAGACAGAATTGGCATTTTCCTTCTCTGTTATTAACACATGATTGAATTAAATGTGTCTTTCTTTTTAATTTATGGCTGAGCATTATTTCATATTGGTTATGAATACAAATCAATAATTCACATAACAGACTGTCACTGCAAAACACAAGCACAGGAAGCAACATTTCCTCCACAAGCACATAATCCGACGATATGAATTATGGTCACACCTTGCAGATTAAGGAAAGATTGGATCACTTACCGAGATAACGTCTTTCACTTCTAGATTTTATACAAGGATACAGCTTCCTGATAACCCGAAGGAACTAAAAGTAGACACACACACACACACACACACACACCAAAACACACACAAATATGCAATAAAAAAAAAAGGGTCGACAAAAAATTCCAATACAGAATTTATGACCTCATGTACTATATACACAAATCTACATCGGAAGCTGTTTGAAAGTTGGTCACCGGTGGCTGACTGTCGTAAACTTCAAATTATGTTTTGGAATTCAGGGAGAAATTCGATGATATCGAAAATATACAAGATGCACCACCAAGTAATCAATTTCAATTGATTTCAATCACTCTTTTTGTACTTTATTTCGTACTTATTTTATTTAATGTAATTTCGTTACAAAATTTTCTTTCCCACAGTCCTACTGAAAGAACTAGTAGACGGATATAAATCCAAAAAAAGGATAAAAATAACTGAATTTTCATCTGATGATATATGCGAATATGCGTATTTACTTGCAAAAATAAGACTAAACCATATAGTATTTAGTCTCGAATAAGCAAGCCCCTTATTTACTATCATTAGAGACCAAACACTGGTGCAGGGTTGCAGCTGTTAACAGCCAAGTAAATCAGCTACAAAATATTCCATAACAACAACAACAACAATAACAATAATAATAATAATAATAATAATAATAATAATAATAATAATAATAATAATAATAATAATAATAATAATAATAATAACTGCAACAGTCACCGAAAAAATGCAGTTCAACGTAATTAATACAGTCTAAAGTATCAAGCTAGGTGCGGCGACCACAGAAAAAAAAACGAAACAAAACAAACAAACAAAAAAAACATAAAGCATAAGCCCCACCATTCTGGTCAAGAATCCGCCCATAAACTTGGTAAACACAGTTCTTAATCCAAACGGGAGCCTTGGAGAACCGAAAATGGATATATACAGTAGGTGAGGGCCTGGGTAGAAATGGAATGAAATGGCCTTGCTGGTCTGCATAGTAGCGCTTATTAAAAGTGGAATAAAAACGTTGGACGCTCCCGTTCGCCGGCTCCTGACAGCTACCCCAAACACATAAATCAAAACGAGGATTCCCCCGACCTCCCCGACTCTGCGGCCTATAGCGCTATAAAGTTATTTATTGCATCCCCGCACTCACGCACGCCGTTGGCTCCCGTCCATCCCCGGCGCCCGGGCCACTTTCAAGCGCTAAACGGGCAGTTTTTGGTGGTTTTTCGTCCCTGCTAACACGCCAGCGACCCGCAGTCTTACTGGACTAACCTAAAGTTACCTACAAAGTGAAGGGTGCTCCTGCCCCCGCAAGCAGGAACGCTGCTGCGCTCAGAACAAAGGGAGGAGGCAGCTTCCAGCCAGAAGAGCTGATGAGCCAATTTTTAGTGGGGGAAATGGGAAAGAAAGAAACCAACGAGCAACGAAATTCTAGCCGAACCAGAACCAGATTCTACTCAGCAGAACGAAAACCTCCAGAAATACTTGATTATTGTGTAGGGTATGTAGACAGAATGTAGAAAATCAACAGCGGGATTCGCCTTGGGTTCGTTTCTGCAGGCTTTGCAACAAAGGGCGCGTGCATAATTTATCAAAATGCATATTAACTGGACGAACAGGCGTTGGGGAGCTGTGGTCTGTTTTCTAGGCAAAGGCTTTCAATAAAAACAGTGCCTTGGCCAAATCCCACAGTACAAACATTCAGAACAGCTCACATAGTAAACATTTAAACATTTAACTTTATTAGCATGCTCTCTCTCTCTCTCTCTCTCTCTCTCTCTCTCTCTCTCTCTCTCTCTCTCTCTCTCTCTCTCTGAAATTGCATCACTCCCGGGCTCGTATGGTCGAAGGCCATGCCTAATGCAGTTCATCACGTCCGAAAACAGCTCTATGTGTCATGCATGCAACACTTAAACATGAGAAAAGCTATATATGAGCGAAAGTAACGTAGAGGCACGATGTGTCTTTGACAGATTGCCATTGCGTTCCCAATGTGACCTTTGAGTGGAGACGTGATAACTCACCAGATTAATGATCAATCGAGTACTTTGGAATCTCCTTGTGATGTCTTATAAATATATATGTATTAATTCCCAATATGTACATCCAAGGGCTCTCAAAGACACCGTATGGCACGTTCTGGAAATCAGCTCAACGCCGACATCATCACATTTCTCGCAACTTCTCAGGCAGTTGTGAACAGCAGAGTTAGTGACATGAGAAACCATCCAGGCCCTGTATACAAATCCAAAATATTGTCCAGATTCCTCCGTTCACGTGACACGCATGCGTCAAATGTCGACTCTGTAAAAACTAAATCAGACTAGTAGATTCATGTATCCACAAAAGAAGGCTTGTATGATTTTAATCTAATGTCCACTACGGCTAGGAAGTCTCGAGCTCTGCTCCATATTCTCAGAGAGACCTGTCTAGCCTCCAAAATGTGTTTTCATCGGGTCCACTCCTTGGATTCTGAAACCTTAAGATGAAATCAGCGCAAACGCTTGGAACAACCAAATACACGCGACAAGGTTGTTTTAGGCGAGGAAATTTGGGATATATCTTCTTTTCTTTGGCATTCTGGTGGACGACACGGAGCTTTCAACACCCCGAACTTGCAAGCGTCCAGACTTGAAACGTTAAAGGGGGTTTCTGCAACAAGAGAGTGAGCGAGCAGTGGGTTTGGTTTTTGACACCCACGCATACAGCCCCATAGTAAACATGCCTGCATTACAATTAACTCTCATTCCTGTCTCAGAAACCTTCCCAATATGCTCTTATTGATCCCCACGGAACTGACATGTCATGTATGTTTTCGTAGGAGAGTTCGGGAAATTTCTGCTTGCGTGTAATATAACCTTTTCATTTAAAAATACTTTTCTCTCACTCTTTGCCCCAATTTATAGTTTTGGAATATTTCTGTAGGGGCCAGTATAACCTCCCCTTATGTGTTTGAGCATTTATTACATTGAAAGTAAACAAACGAACACTAACAAACAAACACAAATAACATACCCGATGTATTAATTGCGATGGGGAAATCTAGTGATTAGTACTGAAATTCTAACTAGTCTGAAATTTCCTCATTTTCAGATAGTAAGTCGCTTAGTTTACGCTAACAATAAAATTCACGCATCGGCTTTTCTTGTGGACAAAGTTAATTTTTAAAAACTATAAAGGCCCAGAATGGGTAATTTTTAACTTGGACTGAATGCAGACATACATTGAGGACGAGCGGGGTGATCTGTGTCAGCGTAGCCGTATAACCTCTGAGTCTGAAAAGTGCCAACTTCACCCAACATGACAAACGACCCAGTAGACCACGACTCTGGTGTACTGCTTGCCGTAATAACAGCTATTGTTATTGGCTATTGTACTGTAATTCTGTATTATTGAAAATAAAGGAGTATCAATGTATACCTCACTGAATAGTATTTGTAACTATTAAAGAAATCTAAATTGTATTTGGATTAACTTATTTAAAATCATTGTAGTAGCATCTGTTGAATGCGTATTAATGGCATGCGCCATGACAATATCGTTGCAATAAAACCTAATGTAATCAATGAAAATGTATAGCAAAGGCTACAGAAACTCAGTGAATGCGTCTATAGCCTACAATATCTAAAACATTTAAAATATTACGAGACATGACAGATAGCCTATTGCACTATAAGCTACCCTAACTTTCTCTATGCCTCTGGTGTCTCTCTTAACTGTCAGTGATTTATGATAAAATCAATTAAATCATAGTCACATGCAGTTCTGTGGTTTTAACTGGACCCGTAATTCATAACGTAAACCGCTGGGTCACAGTGCCCTTTTCCTGCTGGGCTAACAACTAAGCGTAGCACGACAAAACAGAATCCAGTTCAAGAGCTGGAATATATCCGAATGTACACCATAGATGTATTTTATCGTAATGATACCAACAGCAAACCTATTAGTGTCAGATACTAGTAAACGTATGTGCACCTATCACGGGCTCTCGGTTTTCCTCTGTCAGGTTAGAAATTAACCCCAAGTGTTTAAACATTTTATATGATCTCTTCATTCCATTGAGATAATTGGAAATAGTATCAAAAATAAACATCTCTTCATTAATTCAACTTTTGCAGCTGCTCTGATTGCAATTACTGTGATCTGATTACATACAATCCAATGTCTTGACCATCCTGACAAATGACAGTCTACTTGAGAATATCCTGTATTTATAAAAGCACTCAAATGATACTTTTATGTTCTCTTAAAAATACTAACAAAGGTTTTACATGTTCCTTCAGATATCTTACAATCACGTTCACGCTGGACCACCATAAGATTAGGAATACAAGATTGATGGTTTTCGTATCGTCAGAAATAACGGAGCGACGCAGACATGAGGAAGTGTACAAAGTGTGAAATCATGAAATGCACACACTTTAAAACGACTATTAATGAACGCCTGATGGGCTAGAGACTCGAAGGCTATGCAAAACTGTATTGTTTTATTTCTTTAAAGAGCCTGTGTTTACGCACTTAAGGAGCGGGAAAGCTCTGAGGAGACATTAAGTTTCAATATAACCATCAACCTTGAGGCCACATTTGAATTATTAGCCGCCCCTACGATAACTCAGACAGCTTGCGCCTGCTGTAAATTTCAGGAGTGCTAGATGTTTCACATTTAGCAATACGGAAGCATAATAACAAAGAGAGTCCATAGTGATCATAAGGTGTGCATTTTGGGATTCCTGCAGCGTAAATGAGGGGGGTGGGGGGCGAACCATGGGGCTAAACTGGGAGCTGTCTGAGTAAGCAATCCTTTCTTCGGGTCATAAATCACCAACACTTGCGTCTTCTTTTTATACAAAACCTTCAGCATTCATTCTCAACGCTCTCGGCCAGTCTAAACACTCGCTTAACCTGTGATGAGCCACCGTCTTTTCTGATGAGAAATATTTTATAAGATCCTGCACGAGGACCCTAGAAACTTTACCAAAGGTTCGGATACGGGCAGAGGTAAAGAAAGACCTTGAGTACGGAATGAAGCAACCTTTAGCCCTACTCATTTACCTATTTGAAGGCATCTGTCCTCAGTCGTTTGAAAACAAAAGGTTTTCGAGCCTGGGCACACCCAGGGATGGCTCTAGCCTGGGTCACACGACGGATAATTAATGACTTGTCGGCAGAGAAGCTCAGGACACTAGGAAGATTCCAGGCATGCGGCGTTAGTTGGAGCTTGCAAACCTTACCTGACTTCCAGCATTCCTTCGGTTTCTTCAACGAAGAAGGGCCCTGGGTTTGGGAATATTTGTTCAAGACGCCCATGGAATAGATGGACAAGCCACGGATCAAGATTATCCCTAACTATTTTGAGAAACTATAAGGCCCCGGAAAAATATCTTAACTCTCTTACTATAGTAAAAGTCATAGAGATATGTAAATCAAATCGACTGTTGACAGTTTAAAAATCGCAGGAGTGTTGGTGCAGAAAAGTTTATAATACGCGCGCACCACGTTCGAGTGCAGCGGGTTTTTTTTTTTTTTTTTTGCAGAATTCTGGACTCCTCAGACGCAGCAGTCACCAACAGGCGAAAGATTCCACCTCTACCCTCTAGCTGTCTTTCCGTCTCTCGTTGCTTGCGAAGCAGCGTGGATTGACACGGTGAACTAGTGAACCAGTGGACTGACAGGACACACAGGGTGGAGAAGGCATCGGGATTCCTCTGTCCAATAGGGAGCTGCACGGTTGCAGAGCCAGCACATGGGCCATATGGTCATTGCAACCTGGGGGCTTCAGAAAGGGCGAACACGGCTAGTTTGGTCGACTCCCGACGTTTTGAAGGAAATGGATTACTCATTGCACGTCCATAAATAGGGCAATCGTATTTTTATATTTATTGATATTTGACAAAATCACTAGAAGATATAGTGTAGACTTGATTTGTTCATTGTGTTTTGCTACTTATTTAACGGAGTATTTTTTAAATTATATTTAAAAACTTCGGAAGTTAAGTATATGTACTTGGCCTTGTTTCTTTGAAGCTTTTGTGAGTTGTGTTGTACACTACCCACGCGCAGATACGAGAAAACACCCACGCGCGTTCGGTCGCTCACACACACACACACACACACACACACACACACACACACACACACACACACACACACACACACACACTTTCTCTCTTTCTCTCTTGCTCTATCTCTAAGCACACGTGCGCGCGCATGTACACACACACACACACAGTGTGAGAGTAGAGGCAGAAAGAGAACTCAATTATAGCGATTTAAAAGTGTGATTATAGTATCCATGCTATTCTTAGACGCTGCATAAGAAGATGGCCATTCCTGGTTACATTCTCTTATCGCTCTCCCCCATGATCCTCGACTGGGTGAAAATCCTCCGCGTTGCCTCTGGATATCGTTTCTGCGGTCATTTTTCATGCGCTTTCAATCGCTGCTCGGTACAGACCGTTATGAATTAGCGTGAGGTTTGATATTGATTTATTTCCAGACGGGTAATCATTCCGGGATTATGAGGCCAGGGAAACACCTGGCGAAGCTAAAATGAGATAATGCTCAGAGGATAGTGCGTAAAACTCCGTCCCCAGGCCTATGTACGTTTTCGGTCCCAATAACAGACTATCGCCTATCTCCAATTACGAGAACCTTCAGTGTAGATGTTTAAAAAAAATACCTGCACGGAAATTGTTTGAAATATATAAATGCGCACATATATGCTGGTATAAAATTAGGCAAAAAAGCGGAAGAAATGAATCATTTTGTTAGATTGGCCGCTGTTCTTCTGCCAGATCAGACGCTGGGGCTGTATTTTTGTTGATTTCGCCGTGGCATTTTAGAACGTATCTTTCAGGTCATGAGCCTCAGTAAGTGCCCACAATATACTAGAAATAAATGCAATTTCCAAATCTATTTGCGCTGTCCATCTCTAGTAAGACTAAAGATGACTGTTTCATTTTTAGTTTTCCTTTGACAAAAGGCATATATATACATGGACCGAACACCGCAGTGTCTTTTACACTTCAAACTGGATTTTCAATATTCTCGTTTACTAATTTGAACATGTAGACTATAATATCTAGAGTAATCGCGCTGATCGTGCTAGTTTTGACAAGCTAAATGCATTCCATATTACAATTTATTTCTACAGCAATTGTTCTTTGAATTTTCAAAAACCTAAACTATTCATGTTTTAATAATTGTTATAATAAGTAGAAAATTTTAAAAACAACATAAGTAATTAGAGAACGTTATTGTGTTTTATTCTGAAGTCGCCAAATCTGGAACACAATATGGCCGCTACCTTTGGGTGTATTATTTCAAGGGGTGGGATGGCTTACTACTATAACTGTATTGCAATGTTGATTGTAATACATGGTACAAAATAAATAGCTAAATATTTTCCATCTACAGAATACGCAAAGCTACACATACCATGAGCCAAATGGATGTCTGTAAGGTGTGTTTATTTTGCTTTTATAGTCCTGAATCTTGGCACCTAGATGTTGTTTTCTCTTAGGGCATGTTATGCTAAGAAGGACGGTTAACTTGTAGTGTGATCAGATTCCCTCAAACAAAGGACACAGGCCATTGCTACGACTACTGCTGCTGCGGTTGCAAATAATAACGACAATCATTGTCATCATGATGTTTTTACAGACTATTGACAGTCTGCGTCTGACAACGGCAACTGCAGTTTTACACAAATATGGTGAATTTAAATGTCGACCCAAACTGACTGGTATTTTGAATCCTTTTCTCAGCCTCTACCCAGCTGTCACTGATATGAGATATGCGTTTGGTAAGTCCCTGCACTAAAAGTGTCCCATCCTTTCGCCCCTACGCGTCCTCGAAAATGAGACTGGAAATTGTTTTTGACACTGTCACCGGCAACAGCGAGCGCCGCTGGAATTATACATTTTGAACGTGTTCACCCCATACAGCTGCGTCCATTAAAATTTGATAGAAGTCACCGACTTCTTGTAATTTTGGTCCGAAAAGGTTTATAAGACCCAGAGGAAGAAGAGAGATAGACAAGTATGAGTAACAATACGAAAAGAATGGTATTGTTTTTCTGTTATAACTCACTCATTTCTACCACTGCTGATATAGTCATGATAATCAGCATCACCATTATTATTATTATTATTATTATTATTATTATTATTAATATTATTATTATTATTACTGTTGTTGTAGTTGTATGGTTAGTAAATACTATTATATTTATATACTATTTATATTTCTGTGTGTAGTGTTTCCGCAGTCTGACGGATTTTCATTGTTTCATGTCTGTTGTATGTATATTAGAATTGTATGTGTTCTTAAGGATTCTTTTGTAAAGTTGGCTGAAAATGAAAAGGAAAAACTGAGTTCTTTGTTTTAAGTCCCCGTGCTCTGCAGCGCATGTGCACCGCAAAATTATTACAATCTCAACGAAAAAGTACACGTCATAAACTAGGTTTATTCAGGGTAGAGCAACCAACCTCGCCTTCGTGCAAGTGCGTGAGAGCACTACTCTGGTTCTTCTAACCAGTGTGGAAGTTCTCTTGCGTTTCTTATACTGTGCTCCCTCATACTGAAATTCAACAAAAACATTCGAATCAATGAGAGGACAAAAAGGATTTTTAAAAGGCCCCGAATTCTCTTGGTGCTTAAAGCGGGAAGGCCATCTCACTGCATTTATGGTTAGTGGAAAGCACCAGCGATGTCACGAGCCTGTAGCTGTTCCAGTTCAAACAAAAAAAGTGTGTCAGAATACAAGGGAAAAATCATCTTCGAGCCAGTAAAGCTAGTTTGTGAGTGACTTAGCTTGTCAAATAGTGTCGCCTGACTCGTTTTTGCCAGGCTGCACTAATCCACCTATAATAAGTTTGCATTCCAATTAAGTTTTTCAGTGTTCTAACGAAAGACGGTTGCAGCCCAAGTACAAGACCTCTGGCTATGAATTTACAGGCGGGCGCGAATGCTTTTATGAGATTTACATAGCGACGAGGCGTTTCCCTTTTGCCAACTTTAAACAAATCTTCCCTTAATTGGTAATCGCATATGCAGTAACTCAAGACCTGCAGCTACTTAGCCCTCATATTAGTTCCTGATCCATTGCCGTATATCGCTCGCGATAATCAACTTGGGGGGGATAGAGCGAGAAGGGGAAAGCGAGAACTCCACCGTGCCGTTTGAGAACGAAAAAGCCGGCGAGCTAAACGTGAATCCAGGATTCTGTTCCTCATTCCCGCGTATCATCGCTCGCCTATCATTTTCCAAGAGGGATGATTTATCGCGAAGACGGCCATAAACAACACAACTCCCTCACAAATACACAATGGCAGCCCCGCTGCCGCTGACACACATATCACTATAAATCAAGCGAAGTAGCTGGCTGAAAAGAGGGGAGAGACAGGGAGAGCGGGACATGCAGAGCAAGGGAGAAGGATGGGTTATGGTGGCTGTGAGCAAAAGAAGACTAACCAGGCACTTTAAAAAATATGTACTTTGATTTGAATGGAGTACAGTGCAATGCAATGACATCCTGTTGCCAGTTGAATTCATACGATGGAATGGGCTTGTGAGGCATACATGCAGGATGACAAGGAATGGTGAGGATGAATATTTCCGGACGATATTCGATATTTACCACAACACCATAAACAGCAAATAAATGCAGGGAGAGGAGTAAGCCCGGAATAGTGTCGGCGGTGGCACTCGCGTGGTTCCCCGTTTTCCGCTATACTCACAAGCTCCAGACGGTGAGATGCTTCCGTCCAAATTTGTTTTATTGCAGCCTCCGTGAGGGTCTCTGCCTTCGCTTTTTTTCGCTCTGCTATAGGGCTTGTTTTTAAAAGGACAGTTGAATTTCACGTCAGACACTAGGAGACCATGTCTGCGATATTCCTGACGAATACATATCTATTCTGCAACCACTGCATTAATTATTTAATGAATCACGTGACTAGGAGGGGGATGGGGTACCTCGGCTTGCACGCTCGCGGGACCACTATGACCCAACACTCCACAGCAATTCTCTAAGTTGCATTTCTTTTTCGGTATAGAATTAAATATACGCCAGACTGTACAGATATGTATTTTCTATGTTTAAAAGGTAAAATGGTAAGTGATCATGATATGACTAATAGAGCTATACATAGCAAGAATTGTGATGTGAAAGTCTAAACTGTACATAATTGTCTTTCATCATCGACTGCTACATTAATGCATTTATAACTATGCTTAGTGTGCAATGTTTTCAGTTTATGCTTAATATCCTTCTAACGACATAAGGACAGCCTGAGATTTAATACAATACATTATGTGAATTTGTGCACTTCTATTGTTTTGTTTTTGTTGTGAAAGTAATATGGCCTGTATTTTTGTTATCGAATATGTCTCATATAGTAGGCTAATTGTATTCTGTACATGCATTAAAATGATAAGAATTTTTGGCTTTTCTCTTCGACGTAAATTTTCAGGATAACAAGCTCTCTGATGAATGACTGCTGAAATTAGAATTGATATCACATTCCAAGTTTTCACTAGTAGTATCGTGCCAGCAAATTTTAAAAAGCAATCAGGTTTTATGGAATCATGCGTATATACCGAGTTCGGAGTATAATTGCCTGTCAGTGAGCAAGATTGCGGAGTGTTTTATTAAAGCAAATTTAACATCTAATTTCATCGTGCAAACTTTTTTGACTAGCGCAGTTATGCGGATTAAAGACAGGTATTACGCAGCAGAGAGGATCTCCCATGAAGACCAGTAGCAGAAACAATGGCACCGATTCCCCTTTCTGCATAGTGCTAACCCAAGACCAAAACAATAGGCATGGGGCTTAGTCAAAAGGAACGGAGTCATTCGGCGACTCTTGAAGGTCAAACAATGGAAATACTTGCTGTGTGTATCGAGAAGTCCACTAAAGGAGCAGTACCGTTTCATGTTCATTATAACAGCAGTCAAAACAGCTCGGAGGAACGAAAAAAGCACCACAAAGTGTGGCATACTCTTTTGTTGGGAAAGTAGTCCAATCTTTATCACATTCAATTAGCCAAAGACGATTTGATAAAGAAGCTAATCCGACAACGATATGTACAGGAGAAAATGCAATGCTGTTCACGTCGGAATATTTGTGCGCACGAAAATATGTGAAGAACAATCACAATGAAAGATACGCGAATGCCATAAACTGTAACGTCAACACTGCTGTTTATCAGATTATAGCGCACGTAAGGTTGTATACCCGTATGTAGAAATGTAATGAAGAAACTGCATGACTCCAAAAACCGGATAACGTCAAAATGTATATGATCTGTGGGATAGAGAACCACATGCTTTTGGAAGGTACCACAACTCTGCATGTCCCTTGGAATACTGGGACTACGGGGAGCGCTTCTTAGCTTTCATTCTTCATTTATTCTTCTATCTTTAATAATTTTTTCTTATGTATTTTTTAAACAGAACATAAATTGATGAGGAAATAATGAAAATTCGAACAAAACTAAAGTAAATTCGCATTTGGCGAGCACATTCAATAACATGTCTTTAAAATGCCTCTTAAAAGAAATAAAAACCAGGACAAAAAAATCTAATCAGAATACGACTGCATGTTTTGTTGTTGTTATTATTCTGACAACTTCACCTAAATTAAAAGCATACAAAATTACGGACTATTTTGGTTGTCCATACACTTAGTATAAACCAATAAATTAACATTATGCCAACACCATGGTTAATAAAATTGCGTAACAAAATGCGTCTTTAACAACAACAAAACAACTGTAACAACAACAACAACAACAATAATAATAATCATAATCATAATCATAATTATAATACAAAGAAGTGTCATATACATTATTTTCTTTAGAAAAAGTCAGATTTCAAACGTATATATCAAAATTGAAGCCGAAGTATGCATATGTAAACAGAACATTTAACTAAAGGCAAGGTTTATACAGAACGGTTGAGATTGATTTACGGCGTCGAACAGCCCTTCTTTTATTGCGGACCGTAAATCTGTCAAGAGCCGTGGAATGCACAGTGACTATTTAAAATATATTCTTATGTGCGGGAGTCACCGCGGGAAAGCACCATGTTGTGGTGAAAGTGTACCGTTATCTAACATTGGTTTAACACGTTTTAACCAGGGGAGAATTATGGTCAGATCTTGTAATGTAGAACACTGAAATGCAGCAACAGTAGCATTTATAAAGGTAGACGTCAGACTGAGAGCACGTTTTTATGACTATGTTGCTGCTGCTGACGCTGATGATAATGATTTGTTGTTGTTGTTGTTGTTATTGTTGTTGTGGTTGTCGTCGTTGTCGTTGTTTTGTTGTTGTTGTTGTTGTTGTTGTTAAGGTTATTATGACAATTAATAGCATTCTAATAATAGCCTTCAAGAAGAGACAGCAGTCTGCAATATAACTGGTATTGTCATTAGTCAATCTTCATTTCATAATTTTATCGTGGTTAGCAGTAGCTGTGATGTGTACGTTGGTGGTTTCATATTGTAAGGGCCTCCCCTCTTTTAGAATCTCGGGAATAAAAATAAAGATTCTTAGGAATCCAGAATATTCCTCTTTTGTAAGCGCAATCATTACTCTTCGCTATCCGGGGCCCTAATGCAATCTGTATCACAGCAACCACTGAGTTAGTTAAATATTAATATCAAATGAAGAGCACTCAGTTGGGGGGGGATAGGCGGGTACAATAAAATTAATGTACACATTGCACTGCGTGTCTTAAAATAAAAGAATATACATATTTACTAAATAGTTCTGTTAAGCTATGTGAAGATAGATAGAAGTAATACCACAATATAATATTGATGCTACAAAAGCAGTAGGGAACAGGGTTTGCGCTTTGCTGGCATTGTTAAGAATGGCGATTTGCCTTACTTAATATGTGTCTCTTTTTTAAACTCACACACGCACACACCCGCACACACACACGTGCACGCACGCACACACGCACGCACACACACACACACACACACACACACACACACACACAAGCGTACAAAGCTGGCGCGCGCGGGCCATATATCTCTGTGACTACGCGGCGCTGACCTCCGCTCTGCGGCTTTTCAGAATAATAATTCAGCAATGCGCGAGGGCTATTTGTTTCGCAATTAGCGGCATGAGCTAAAACAGGCACCACACCACCACAACAGTGCTACAGGGCCAAGTGACCAAGCTTTCCAACAAATCTTGGAGGGCTTTAAAGAGGGGAGTGGAGACCAGAATAAGGGGAAGCGGAGGGAGGGGGCTTACATGATACAATACGAGACGTTGTCACATAAAATAGCCATCATATTTCTAAAACGGAAGGTCCTCTTAGTTTCTCTCACACTACTTCCGAAATAACCAATTGGACACAAGACCTGTGAGAATACATTATACATGTGGAGGATACTTAGGCTATATAAGCGGCCTGAAGCTGAAACAAGGAAGACATGTGGAAGAAAAGGTCTTGGCAAGGCCGCGACTCCTGTTGTTTTAAGGACCCCGTTGGTTTACATGACTGTCTGAGGGAAGAGATAGCACATTGCCCTCAGGTTACAGTGCCCCGACCGCGCTGTTATGACAAACTCGCTCCGGGGCTTTCTTGACCATGTAACATAGAGCATAGTCCAGCCTGCGCCGGGTCAAGGGTTTCAAAGGGTCAGTCTGTGCCTTCCCATCAGACCTAATCGGTCAGAAAAACGTGTCCCCTGGTTGAACCCAACGCAGCCATTCTGCTGCCCACTACAAGAATTGATTTTTTTCCCTCATCCCTCAACTTTTCCCGATACGAACTCCTATATTTTTACCATTTGTTTCTGTTACTTTAACACGCTTCATGCTACGCAAGTCCATCAAGGGATGTGAATGCCGTAAGCCAGAACCGCGGTCCTTTTCCAATACACATTAAAGATTGATTTGGTGGGGTTAAATGCCGGTGACTGCAGATCAGAGGCAGTCGTGCTCATCTAAGCACATAGCAACATACAAGAGCATTGAAGCAATTTGCTACATGTCGTTTGTTTTAGGCAAATTTTTTTTTTGCTTTCGAAACACTGTCCGCTGCCCTTTTAATTCCTCTCTGACCAATAGGGCACTGAACTATTCATTCTCCTAGCTGGCAGTTTTTGCACCTGTGTGCCATTCAGTCGCTTTGAAGGAAAAAAAATGCAACGTAGGGCAAAAAACAATATGATTTGCAAAACAAATAAACAGCCATAAACTAGAAATTACCATATTTAACCATATGAGCCCCAATAATCGTCAAACTGTATTTAAAGCAAACGAAAAAGTAATTTGCCCAGTATTCTATTTGCCATTTGTTTGCTCACGTGCATATAATAGATTCGAATTCATGCATATAACACTGGTCCAAATACACACATACACACGCTCGTGCTCTCGCTCGCTCGCTCGCTCCCGCTCTCTCTCTCTCTCTCTCTCTCTCTCTCTCTCTCTCTCTCTCTCTCTCTCTCTCTCTCTCTCTTTCTCTTTGTAGCCACCCGCATTCGTCCACAACAACACACAAAGATGCTTTTCGATCTCATTGCAGAGGTGCTACCAGGTGTCAAGACCAAACAGTTGCACCGTCCCTCAATGAAACACAGCTACTTTCACATCCAATATTCACATCGAAACCTAACTTGCAAACACACAACAGACGGTCCCCAAAAGTCACGTTTTCTGGCAAAGGGGCCATAAAACAACTACAACACACTACGACATTTGTGCCGTTGCTATCCTACTGTGAGGACAGGGTCATAAAACAATAAAACTTTACCTTTATTGCTGACATCTCTGGCCCTACGATGATTTTCGCTGGTATCTCTCGAGGATTTTAGTTTATGGGACATCCCTCGCCCAAAAAGTTTTCTTGTGGCATGACTTGGTGAATAGAAGATGGTAGAGAAGGGAGGGGGTGTCTTCAAGTGTCCTCCAAGACTCCACTGCCCTCTTAGCAGAAGGTCCGTGCAGTTGTGCTGCTGAATGACAATAGAGAGAAGACTTGTTTAAAGAGAAGCGGTGATTAATGATTTTTCTGTATAATTCGCACATTTTTCTTAAGGCCTCTGTCTGCAAATAATAGCGATGAACTTTTGAAACCCTTAAAAGAAATCTGTTCGCCCTTTGTAGACCTCTGTGGCAGAAGTGCCTTTTTCTCTAAAAAATATGGCGGAGGTTTGGTCAAGAATAGAATTCCAAGATGCACATTGTATAAGATGCCACACAAATACATTCATTTCTACGCAGGCTTTTCTTTGGGGAACAAATGGTGAAGGGATGCGCAGCCTGTTCTAACAAAGATCATTTCTACGTTACTTTTAAGCATAAACCTTTCTTTTCCACATGTTAATGTGCGAAGCTTCGGATACATTTATCATATACACCATTTATGCTATTTTGATTTACTTTGTGCTCTTCGAGGTTTATTTTGGCCTACACATAAGCGTACATATTCCCAACAAAATGCAAATTATTTTGCCTATATAAATGGGCTGTACATAAAGAGTTTGTATAATTTGCATTACTGGTGTGCTTTCATTGACTACGCACATTTTAGCGGGTTGAAGTTTGTGACGTTGGCAATTTCAAGAGAGTGTTTCATAAATAAAGAGTAGAAAATAGACAAATGGCTTGAGCGGGATATGTGGCGAAAAGACCCGCTGATATCAACGAGCAAGTAATAGAAAATTTTCTGGGGGCCACGGAATGCTAGCAGACCAATTTAAGGCCACACTTTTGTTTAAAGTTCAACCCTGCAAACGGAATGTTATTTTCTTCGGCTCTATATTTTCGATACCTGCTCTAAGAAAAGAAAATGAAAATTAATACAAGGGCTGCGCCATCCAAAAGAAGCCATTTGTCTTCTTGATTATCTATTTGGTTGTCAGCGTTTGAGCTATGGCACTGGCCCGCTCCTTTGTAATATAAAAAACACACAGCTTGCGTTGGCAAATACACTCGAAACTGTTGAGCAAAAATTATACTCATTAAAGCATTAAAAACCTTCCAGCCGAAAAACATTTTGGCTTTATTTTCGAATAAGGGTGTATATTTCAAGGAGAATTCTCAGCTTCAGTGCACCGAGTGTGCTCACCGTTAAATTAACGAGAAAGGAGACTGAAACGAAGGGTTTTGTGATTTAGAACGAGATTACAAGGCGTAATGTACCAGGATTACTTGCAACCCAGCGATATAAATCAAGGAGGAGATTCAGTGATATTCAAGACAGGCCAGCACTAAAAGGCTAACGAAAACGGCTGTAGCGGGCCCAAATTCAATTAAAATGTTTGTTTTTAGCATTTATCACTTTATATTAGAATTCAACCTAATAGCCTGCATGGTGTAAAACTGGTTTCAAAACTCCATAATAGAACAGGACACAGAAAGAAAGACAGATTTTTGTGATTTATTAAATTTCTATAGCTATTTACAAATAACAAAGAGACAGTGGAAGGCATAGCCTAAGCAGAAAGGGGGCGACATACAAATAATAACGAAGGGAAAATACATTATTACAGGGAAGACGGATCTTTGGAATGTAAAATGTAGCTTATAAAAATTAAAATACCCACACATGGCACAGGTGAGAAAGACAGGACGGAAAGATAGACAGACTGACAGAAAGAAAGAAAGAAAGAAATAGCTTGTGCATATACTTATGTGAGACACACAAAAACGTAAAGACGAAGAAACGGGAAAAACGAAAAATAAAGTGTATTCATTCATGCAATATACGCACTTTTCTCTATACAACCCTGGCCACATATAGTTTTAAATTACATTGCAACGTACAAACAAATGCAGATATTTTTGAAGATATATGCATTTCAATCAAATGAGTTCAAACTTATCACTTCATAAAACTAGACAACAAAAACATCAACAAAATTGCAACTGAGGTAATTCATATAGTACTTAGCAGTGCTCTCTTTAAAATGCTTTGCATTGTATCCGTTTTGGTTACGTATATTCCCAGCTTAATTAAACTGCTCTAACCTTCCACTGAATTTGAATGACGCCTAAACTAGATATGTTACAGTGCGCCTGATTTTCCTATCCTCAATTTGAAATGCGCTAAACAATCAGACATCAAAAAGAGTCGAAGTCCCCGAATGTCTAATAAACAACAAAACCTGACACAATCTTTATCAGTCCCAATGACAAATTAAAACATTAAATGTGAGATTAACGTTAAAAGAAAAAACTTCATATTACGAGAGTAACGTCCAGCTAGTTTTGTAGGTTGTAAGTCAGCAAAGAAAAGGGAGTTAGAAAATGGCTCTTGACAAAATAAGGCGACTCATTTATTAAGCACAACGCTAGACGTCGAGGTAATGGGCAGGCCTACGGTTCATCCTTTGTACCACAGAGTAAACATGACAAATGGGGCCGAGTTTGGCATGATTAAAGATGAAACACGGATCCATCTTCGCCAAATCTGAAAACTATCTGCTGCCTTCTGTTATTGACGGGGTGAGGGAACAGGAGAAGGAAAGGAGCATAGGATAAAAATGAGAACTGGACTAGGAGAGGGCCCATCTGTGGAAATGTTTCAGTTCGAGTCTTCACCCCATTTGTGTTAAAAAGACATTTTCTTTTCTCTTTCCCACCTTCTCATCATCTCGCCTCATGTTATATATCTGTCTTTAAGAACGTTGAGGGGGAGATAGTATGAGACAGTGTGGCTGAAAATCTCGGGCTTCACTCCTGAAACTGAGGTTTTAAAAATGTGCGTATTTGTAAGTGCAAGGAAGCTATAGACTCGGTGGAGGTCCGCTAGCTCGGGTTTGATTACTGCCCAACGGTCCGCCACTTGAATTCGAGGTGGTAGAGTTGCTGGAACGTATCTTCGTGTTGGGCAGCTTGTGGTCTTTCTTCCACTTCATACGCCGGTTCTGGAACCAGATCTTTATCTGTCGTTCGGAAAGGCAAAGGGTGTGGGCAATCTCCACCCTTCGCCTGCGAGTAAGATAGCGATTGTAGTGAAACTCTTTCTCCAGCTCGAGAACTTGCTGTCGCGTGTAAGCTGTGCGTGAGCGCTTGGGCTCTCCCCCCGAATAGTTCGGGCTCACTGTGGGGAAATAGAGCGACACATTACCAAAAGTCACAAAATAACGCACTGAAGACATAACCTATGAGAACTAATTAATATACCTTACGTCCTATCATCACCCGAACACAGAGGAGACTATGTAGACTTCTGAAACCTGAATACATGATTCGCTGTAGTGTTACGTAGTTACAAATTTTAAAAGGTAAAAAGTGCAGTACTTATCTATGCAGTAAACTAAGCTACTACAATGTCCAACTGCTTGGAATAGCACGACGATTTCACAAAATCCACGAAATAAAATAAAATAAATAAATAAACCAGCTGCATCAAAAACATCACAGTATTTCCATGTGCAAAATCGCATGAGATACACGTCTCCAGTATGTTTTAGAGAAAGGATTGGTGACAGTTTAAAATAGTTGGGTACTGGAAGCGAATGTTAAACAATTACATTGCACAAGGCTCATTTGCCCCTGTTACAACGCAGTTTATGAGAGCTTTAAAAAACCTACTAATTATTGTAGAATAATAGTACAGGTCCCTGAAAGAGTTCTATTTGTATTTCCATTAGTATTTTATTATTATCTTCATAAATAGGAATATTTTATCTGTCATAAAACTTTTTACGAACAGTACTGAAGTGACAGAGAAACGTATACGTTTATACATTCAACCACTTAAAATCAAATTACCAAAACATAAAACATAACTTATGGCTTACTAGAGGACTCATAAAAGCTTCCTGGGAAGAAATTAGAACGACGAGGTCGCAGAGACTTCAAAGGTGCTTTGAGAAGAAGTGCAATAAAAATTTATGGAGGGTGTAATTATATTGCCCTGCAAACAGCCGATCGTAAATCTCGAGCAAGGGCTACTTCACAAGGGGAGCAATAGATTTAGCACGCTCTAGAGTGGGTGAACTGTTTGCGACGCATAAGTAATCGAAGTTTCGTTGCACCTACCGATGTTTACGTGGACTTTTTTCATCCAGGGGTAAACCACGGGATCCTTTCGTGAAGTGGCCGAAGGAGTGCTTTGGTTGATGGGAGTCTGACCGCAAGCGGGCGGAGGGCTCGGAGTTACCGAGTCGCAGTGATGGCTTGGTTCTGGTAGAGGGGTCGAGAGTGCAGCCGGGCTTAGTACGTGACCCCGAGGAGACATCACCGCGGCAGGCTGCCCTGTACCCTGGCACGACGAGTAGGGTGGGTCGGCGCAGCCCGACCGCTGGTGGTAGATCGACTCATGTTGGAACGATGGTTCTTGCCTCTGGGCGCTATAGTAGTCCGGCGAGTGACTGGGTAGGTAGTCGCTCTGGGAGTATTCCTCGCAGGGTGGAAACTTGGGGTCCACATAGTTGGAGTTGATCAAATAGGAACTCATGGCCATTAATTTCTTTGAATTGCACACAAAATATACTAAAATTTATATCTATCCCTTTACTCGTTTTCCTGTTTCGTAGAACCCTCCTACTTTCTGTCAAGTGAACAAAGTTAAGAGTCCATGTGACATGAGTAGCCAATGGCGTGGATCCTCGCGATTCCCGGATAAGGAAATGCGAATAGGCAGTTCAGACGGCGCTCAACGTCAACGTGCAGATCGGGACAGACAAATGTTTCATTTTTATGCGTTGGTATGGGCTTAATAAAGTGCTGAGAGAATCACAACATTCATAAGCGAATGGCCACGGGTCGAAAAGGCAGACCGGACTTCTTATAAACCAAAGGACTTCCGAGCGTAAACGGCTCCCCCACCCCTTTCCCTTTCAGGTCCTCGTTGTAATGAGCACATTGATACTTCGTTCTAAAGCATAGTTTAAATGTTTTGAACTTAAACGCTCCTAAATTGTAGGCAGTCCTCATGAAAAGCCGTACCAGTGGAAAGTGTAAGCGGATGGCTCTGGGCAAGCTCTTAAATGCACTCGCTAATAACAGTGAAAGAATATGGAGGTGGCGTGATCAGCGTGTCAGAGATGAATCTGGGCTTGTTTAGGATCGATAGAAAATTCATCAACTAATTCAGGTTACAAAGGCTCCTAAATCAAAACCAAGACCTTCTGCATTTAAGCGCAGTCTGCAGTCATTCTCCTCCAAACAGCACGTTTATCCTGCACTCCTATTTACACACCGTGCATGATAATTGAAATGCACATTACCATTAACATTGTCTCTATATTGGCATACATCTTTATTGTTCCAACGATGGAAGTTTTCTAATACAATCTTGTATTTAGAGTTAAAACTGCAAATTCTTTTGATTCAAATAAAATCTTGTAATATAGTAACCTAAACACGGATGACATCACAAACGTGCTAAACAATAAAATAAATTGTCTAGGGTAAAGAAGCTGCCGCTAAAATCACAAAGAAAAGACAAATTAAATAGAAATGAAATGAAAAGGAAAAACCTTCTGATAATTTGATGAGAAAATGAAACCTAAAAAATATGCATCGGCATCTTCATCTTCCGATGATGTTGGAGTGTAGTCTATAAATCAACTACATACTCCCCTAGATACGAATTTGTGACTGTCTGTCTGTTCACACAAATCCGGATCTACAGGGTATATATAGATGACAGGTATCTTCTTGACAGATATTGAATGGAGTTGCTCACCTTGACAGCTCCTCCTACATGTCAAGGTGCAACACCTGAAGCAGACTGCCTTCAAGTGTATCAGCAATCTGTCTAGCAACGTAATGGATTGGTCCTCATTTACAAACATTGCTAATGGTCTGACGAAAAAAAAAATCGACAATTTCTTACTTGAATAAAAATATGAAAAATCGCAATATATAATTACAAAACTCAGACGTGCCAATTAATTAATCTCTTTGTGATTTTTCCACTCATAAAGAAGTCTAATTTCTATAGAGATATAAAAATACGAAAAAATCTTAGGCCGAAAACTCACGAAATTACAAATCTCACAACGATTCTTCATAAAATCCCAATGCACAAGGAGCAAGCAGGCAAAGCGACGAGTATTTGGGACGAGAGAAAGAGGTCTCTAAAGGTTAAAAAAAGCATGAACTAAAATAAAATGTGATTTTATGGCAGGTCAACTGTTTACACACTGCAAACAGTCAAACGGAGAACGTGTCCGGAGATGAGGGGTATAAAACAATAAAATATGCACAGAGGAAAATGCCACATCCACACCAATCCAAACCAATCCAAACCAAGCCAAAATCTACATATAGCAAACATTTTATGACCCTTTTAACAAGTTTTTGCTTACATTACTTGGATTCTCATTTCGTTTGAAAAAGCCACTAAATCAAGGGTTCTCAATTCACTGCGCGAATGCCTTTCCTAATTCCAAGAAAACAAAGCAAAACTCGATTTCGGTTGGGATGAAGAAGAGGTAAGACCAATCTAAAAGCACATGATTACAAATAACGGATACGGCGAGGTGTATATTGAGGAAAATTCTATAATATTGTGTAGAAAGTTCAATTAAATTCGACAGGAGAAACTAAAGCCAAATAACAAGTAAAGTACGGCAGACATTGTATTTAACCTTAAACTGAAATTCAGTCTGCAAAAAGATACGCAGCACCAGGCTAGATCTATGAGCATAAATGTGTATACATGTCAGAGCCTAGGAGACTTTTATCAGATCCTTTGAGAACCTTGTGGTAATGCATAGCATAATACATCACACATGTAATTTCAGGAATCGTAATAATTTTGGTGCCTATTGTTTATTGTTTACTGCCGTGTTCTAGTATGTTCTATATCCGTTAATTATATATATATATATATATAATTATGTTCTATATCAATTAATTAATTAGTTAAATCGTTAACTGTTATTCCGAAATGTTAAGACGTTTGTGTGACAATGTGAATCCTTCTTGCCAAATCTCGGTAGATGTGAGAAATTATAACTAAATTGACAAATTATTTTTCATTTAGAGCATAGTAAGCAAGGTATTCCATCAAAAGATTTCGTTTAGTAAACTTTTTATCAAACTGTTATCATTTTATTTTTGTCAAAATTAACAAGAGAAATATTACACTATATTTGATTGTCATTGTGATGACAATAACAGCACCAGACTCTTTGTCCTGAGTTACTGAATCCCCTTTGTTGAAGATTTTTTTGAAAAGGGCAAATCGTTAAGATTATAGCAATCCCAAAGTAACGTCGTATATATAAAACAAATATTACAAAATCGAATTGTTCGTTTTTAATAAAACTGAAATTTAATTTGCAGTCTATTTCATGTTTAAATAAACCAAAATGCACGTTATCCAAGAAATCTGCAGCACCCCTAGCGTTTGGTAAAGACTCATCTGCCTTTTCTCTCAGATGGGCCTCCTTGCCTTTCCATGCTCTTTTATTCATCTCATCTGAGATTTCTTTTTCTTTTTTCTTCCCCAGTCCACGTTGATTGACATTCTACTATGGTACAGTGACTAAAATGAGCACTCTGCGCTAATTTATCAACTGAAAAAAAAACATAAAGAAACTTTATTATGAAATGACTCATGGTAAAGAAAAAATTTTAAAATAATGAACACCATAGATCCGACATTGCAATCCATACTGTAAAAACAAAATGGCCGTATAGCAGAAAAGGAGAAAGTTCATCTTTGCTGTCCACTCTAACCCTTGCACCCCCGAAATCCCCGACCTCGCCTTCACCCCCATCTCCCCTAAAAGGCGTAGGGACCTAGAGCCATCTGCCTCATTATGGGGTTAATGTGTACACCCACAGGCATTCAAAGCCTAGACTCAGTCACTATAGCCAAGGTAAATATTCACCATATAAAACCCACACACGCAACAGTGCTACTCCGTGGGACTCGAATAGAAACTCATAACTCCGTTATGAAAGGGGGGGGGGCACACTCGCCACTGTGCGCAAAAGCACGTGGTCCGCCCAGGCAAAGCACCTGCAGAAGAGAGCGCGCAATATGTAAATGAAGGGCCGATTTCTTTACTTACTTTGCACCTCCGGCTGTTGCGTCTTGTTTCCCCGACTTCTTTCCCCACGAGTCCTGTCGCCTTCGCCGTATGCCGAACGCAAACGAGACCGGACAGTGTCGCCACTCCAAAGCCTTTCTTTTCTGTTACGACGGTACCGCGAGCCCCTCCGTCTACCCCCCCCTTCCTTTCTCTAACGCCACAGGTTTAAGCCCGTGACCTCGCCGTGATACCTCTGCATGTGCAACTCCCTCTCATTTCCGCGGTCCCTGGAGCTTTTCCCCCAGCTCCTCGACACAATTTTCAAACAACACAATCTTAACCACAAGGAGCACAAGCAATTATGAAATAAAACATCGAGCTACCAGTTTCGTACGTTGAAAAGATTGGTCCGTCCGTTCCCCAGTGTCTCTTTAACCCTTCTTGTCAACGACAAGAAGGGGGGTTTCCCCGCACAACGCAAGCCTACTGCCTAGTAAAACAGCTAAAAATAAAATGAACGTTATCCTTGCGCGGTTGTGAGCACTACAATACCATTGGACGCTTTAAGGCATTTTGTTGTGGACTCTCAAGTTTTCGTATTAATCTCGCACTTTGGCAGTCTTTGTTAAACAGCGAGGCGTGTCACAAGTCCCAGTACATTTTAATATTTGTTAGACGCGCTGACCTGTAGTTCACCCCTTCTCCGGGTCTCTCCCACTCGCAAGTTCTATAGTAATGCATGCACAGTTTGCGCGCTCATATTGAATTGTGCCCAGGTCATTACTTTGAAGAAAAATGGCTTGGGTTTGGGAGGGGGGTCATTCTAAAAGCCTTTTGAAACCCGCAAATCAGTCCAACCATAGAGCATTTCTTTATTTTCTTACTTGCCATCATAAAAAGGAGCGCCTTAACCTGCGAACAAATCACAGAAAACTGCACTTTTGCTTATTTTTTATATTTTTATAATGTAGTACTACCTAAAACATACTTTACTAGATCATAATGAAGTAAGCTAGTTCAATCACTGTGACAACATAAAAGGAGAACCATTAGCAGTAATAAGATATGGTGGGAAAACGCAGTGGGTCGTCTATGTCTAAGCTTTAGAAGATAAAATATTTCATATTTAAATTCATATTTCATATTTAGATTCACTTTTATACTGCAGGAAAAATAACCCAAATCCAGACTCTGGAACCTAGTAACCTCTCTGTTACTGCATATCTGTAGACTACAAAATTATCAGTTTCAGTAAAAATTGAAAATAGCATCTTCTTATCACATCCCTTCTCTTTACCATTATAACACTCTGCAAAATCAAAGAAAAGTTTCAAGTTCCCTCTAAACTGTGTTGTGTCAACGTGCGAGCTCCAAAAAATTATAATGCAACTCACATCCCCACCAGGCAACGGCAAATGTTACAATGGAATGGAAATTAATCCGATGAACTCTGCGTGAACTCCGATAGGGTCGCGTTTGCTAATACGATTATTCACCACTTACCCACTCTGTTTTTCAAAATACCGATCCGTTTAGAAATCCGTTCAGAAACATCCCGAACTAGCCCAATTTATTCCAATACAACAATTATTTGTTTTTTAAGGAATAACCCACTTCTACCGTTCGGATTTCACTCTACCCATCCCTTACATGAAATGCTTGCTGTTATTACACAAGACAGTGACCTTCGCAGATGCACAGGTTTCAGTGTATTCATTTTTAGCATACTTTCATGTTTGGTACAAATTAACTGTCAGGTTGTAAACGTAGTTAAATGGTATAGACTTGGTGTAACACCGAATAACAGTGATTTTTCAAATTAAAGCAATTTGTGCAATTATTCTGTGAACGTCTTTAGAGTTTTACTTTAAGTATTTTGAGGTCCCATCAAATCAGACTACGGGTAATCCAATTGTTTCCGCAGCAAGGGGAAGTGGGCGTCTTATTAAGTCTGCTTTGCTTATCGCAGTGGTAGGTGGGAACAGCGATTTGTCGACTTTTTAAGCATGTAAACAGAATGTCCCAGGGATTCTTCCGCTTGAAACTGTGTTCGGTATTTTATACTATACTAATATATAAACGCTTAGATAATTGTTTGAAATTCGAATAGTTTCATTTGTTTGTTTTTTTTATAATAAATGATGGAACTGATTATTGTTATGATTCTATTCGTTTAAAAGCTAGGCTATAATTTTTTTTAAAGAGGGGGTTAGTCAAATACTGTCTGGAAGGATTCCTATGTGTAGAAAGGGAATCATTGTAACAGCGTTATGCTGATGATATTAGGCCAAAGAAGCAAAGAGACCCATACTCCTCGTGTTCTATATACCACTAAAAATTGTTACTACCAAGTTCAGATATAACAACAGGAACCAAAATAGCGACAACAACAACAACAACAATAATAATAATAATAATAATAATAATAATAATAATAATAATAATAATAATAACTAACGACTGTAGAATTGCAGATAACAATACAGCGTTGCAGATGCCTACTTTAAAACTAGGTTAAACAGCAAGCATTTTAAAAATTTCCATTATTATAAAATCAATAATATGGTAATTATTGTTGTTGTACTTCTTCTTCTTCTTGTGTTCCTTAACATGATGTAAACGAACGAACATTCGGTGATATGATTCTTTTATCCTGCGCATTTAGACGCTTTTGTTTGTTTGTTTGTCTGTTGCTCTTTCTCACTCTTTCTTGGGGTTTGCTTTGTTACACAACGAAGGTCGGCCCCTGAACCCACACCGCTCCTGATATCGTTTTTCTCATCTGTAGCCCCTCACTCCTGCGACCGCCCCCGCATCCCCCTCCTATTCCAGCTCCTCTCGCTCTCCCACTTTGCCATTGACATCCAGCAATTGGTCTAGTGCACAGTCGACAACCGACAGTCGAGTCACGCACCGCGTAAACTTTTCACCTTTCAACTTTTTGACCCCACGCACCCCTCGCGGCAGTCTAAAGACATTAGATTCACCTTCACTTGCTCCATGGAATTAAACCTAAACAGTGAAAGAAATGTTATATAAGTTATATTGTTGGGTGTCGACGTTTTCGCGCTTCCTGGTTTTCGACAAAAGGATAAACAACCTATGGACTTGCGTTGTAGCGTGTACGAAATTCTCATCGCCATTTTACACCTATAATTTATCGACAGTCTAAATTGTATATTTCCATTTATAAACCAGCTAGGTTCGATGAAAAATGGGTTATGGTACATTAATATTTTTGATCATTTTAAAACAGTTGTTTCCAAATTCCCATGTGGACAGAGCATAAACTAGCTGATCCAGCCGTTGTGAAGTAGGTCTAAAGCGGGCTCTGCTGGCGATAGAAGGGCGTTGCATTAAGTTACAGAAATCTTTACAGAGGTGAAACACAAAACAGGGGAAAACTTAGGGATGAAGAGCTCATACAACTGAATTTCAATCACCTTTAATAATCTAATAAGTTAAATAAACACTTGTTCATGTATTACATTTTATATTGCAATTGTTACATTCTATTTGCTTTTTAAATAAATATTTCTGTATTTTTAATTTTGTGTTTGGTAACAATTTTTCTCAGATTCAAATAGTGTTTAATGCTATCCAAACAAGCCACATTTCGTGCAGGCCTCGAAATCGCAAATTTAACACTTGTCTCAAATCTTCTATTTTAAATCAAGTTTATTCATTTAATAAATTATGTAATAAAATGAATAATTTCATTATATTACAAAACTATTTAAGCCATTTTACGTTTTACAAACACATAGATAGATAGATAGATAGATAGATAGATAGATAGATAGATAGATAGATAGATAGATAGATAGATAGATAGATAGATAGATAGATAGATAGATAGATAGATAGATAGATTTTCCAGAGAGATGTTCAGAGTTTCCAAAAAAATAGGAAGTTTCAGACAGAGGTCCGTCATCAGCTGTGCAAGCAGAAGTACTTCTAAATTTGTAGGAGGAGGATCCAACGTGTGTGTGTGTGTGTGTGTATGTGTGTGTGTGTATATATATATATATATATATATAACATTCAAAATTGTTATTTATTTAGGTTAATTTAGGTCGCAATTCTTTATTTAGGTTTAGTTGTAGTAGTAAACATTAAGAAAGATTTAATTAATTGAAACAAATAACGGCACGCGCAGCTAATCGTCACATTTAATTCTGGGATGTTGTCGTTAGGCGTGCAGACTTCTTTATCCCATCACAAATCGGATGCAGTGAAGGAGAAGGAAGAAAAACATAGATAAATAAAAACATTCCATCAACCTTTCCCCCCTTTTCGAGGACAAACATACTATAATTGTGTGTGATGGACAAGCTGTATTGTTTCGCGCCTGCGCCCTCGCAGTACCGTTCGTCTGCTGACCTCCAGATGATCCCCTCTCTATGCATTATGGATGAGATATGCTACTAGATTGTCCCTATCAATATGCAAAACCCATTAGGCAGCTAAAATTGCTATTTAAACGTTCCAAATCGCTGTGTTGATATAGACTAGATTTACACACAAAAACACCAGAACTATATCCAAAAACCGCTTTTCGTTCCCTACGTGAAAATAAAGTGCATGTATCACCTACTTACACTTTAAAAATCTGCTTTAAAATTATTTCTAATTACTGAACTTATATGATAATTCAGCTATCAAACAGTGTGGTTTCTATGGAGAGTAAAACGTCGGTTAATACGTTGTTTCTCTTCCACTTTAAAGTTCCCAAACATTATGAATCTATACGCCATACGATACAGTAGAATGCGAGTGATTAAAATAAGCATAAATAGCAGTTTTAACCACTTGACAACGAGCTTCATATTTTCGTTTTCGATCCTTAAAGCCGTTCACAGTAGCCTATGTTAACCTATTTTGAACTTCAGATCTTTTGTCAGAACGTGTTTCACACACCCCATTTCGCTGACGTACACATGCACACACCTTGAACTAAGGCCCAGTCGCCTGGTTACACACCAAACATAAAAACACGTTAGAGTCCTGTTAATTCTTCTCTTTACGTAATCTAAAACATGACTGACAGGCTTAGAAAATTCAGTTTTGGCCTATGATTAAAATGAACCTTGCCTAACGTTTTAAATTCATGTTTATATTTCTATGTGTAGCCCAAAGTTATATATCATTACATAAAAGGAAGCAGATAAAAATGAAATAGAAACCCTTGCGACCAGAGTTTTGCCTTCCTGTTTACGACCTTAGACTTCCTCTGTCAGTCTCTCCGTCTCTCTCCTTTCTCTCTCTCTCTCTCTCTCTCTCTCTCTCTCTCTCTCTCTCTCTCTCTCACACACACACACACACACACACACACACACACCAAAGAACAAATGGAGAGCTATAAAACCTCTAACACAAATTGAAAACAGACAGACAGCTTGTAAAACACTCCAATGCATAGCAATTTAATGTCTGATTCTGAGAGGAAAAGTATGAGTAGAATGAATATTTATGTATTTATGATATAAATGAGAACTTTTGTGCTGTGTCTGTGCAAAAAATAAAAAATAAAAGGTATACCTAATGGGTAAAGCTATTCATTTTAATGACAAGCGTTATTTTGACTTAGAAAAATTGTCAAATTATTCGACAGTATAAAAACATGCTATGTATACGCAGACAGCTTCACAATGTATGAAAAAACAAATTATTTCTATCAAACCAGAGTAAAACGCACTTAATCAAACCAGATATGGCATTGAAAGGTTTTCTTGTAGGCTGTTATAGATGTCTTATAGTTAGGTATACTAAGCCCTAATTTTGTAAAAAAAAAATAAAAAAAAATTACAAAAGAGAGAAAGGAAAAACAAAAAAGATATTGCATAACGACGTATTATAGGACGTGAGAGCTTGATTAGTTATGCAGCTCATTGTAATATTGGGTAATATGTAAAGAATATTTTTGACGTGTTCCGAGAATTCATGAGATAACGCTGGACTTCTGAACAACAACATTTCCCTTTAACCACACTTGGTTAGGAGACCATGGCGTTCTTCTCGTAGAAAGCCCTAAACCTGGGTGGCATTTAGCGCTTATGACAATTGATGACAGTAGTATCCTCTTAGTATCCCCTTCATTGCTGCTGAGAGAATAGTTTGGGGGGGGGGGGGGGGGTCGCGGCGCACTCAATATAACTTAATGATAGACAGTCACAAAATGTACACTAGAGTTGAACTCGAGTTGACCCGAGCTGATAGAGGTACGTGTAAGAGGATGAGACATGGAAATATATAATGCAGAATTGGTTAAGTACACTTTGCAATTCTTTTACATTTTTATTATCTTCCTGCAATAACTGTTCATAAACTTAATTATTAGCGATGCGTCTGTTTCATACCACGACATTGTGCTGTACTTTCCGTAGTTTTATTCTCCAGAAAATTGTCGACTGCTGTGTGTTATTCACACGTTTCCTTTTTGGAAAATGCATGGGCGGGGAAGGAACAAAGATTTACTTGTAGAATTGGGGGAGGCATGTTGTCATGTTGCGCGCGCCTGTGTTTGTATGTAAGAGAGAGCCGTAGAGAGAGAGAGCAATATATAGACAATATATAGGCAAAGAAAGACTTCATACACACATGGATACTCACACACACGCACACACACACACACCTACCGTTCACTAACTGCTAACCATAAATGTAAAAAGTGAAAGTAACTGTTAAAAATTAGCCAAACCTTAACGTATACATACTAATACTTAACGTATTTATAGTGAACTCTTAGCCTATAACTATCGACTTCATATCATTATATCATTAATAATGTGAGCTTTAAGAGGTAAAGACATCGTGAATTCATATTCATAATATCGACAGTTTGGCAATGTGGTAAGTGTATCCATAGTTCATGACCATTCCGTGCTTACAGAGGAAAATTAGAATATCTGAATATATGTGAATATCAGACCACAAGATTAGACGTAGGCCTAGTGTGATTACGAGATTTGTATTTAAATGGCCGGTAGATTTTGCACAGTAATTACAATAGTGAACAACACTGAAATCATAACAATTTGTTATAGTTTGTGGATTAAATTCTGCCTTGAGAACGAAGCATTTCACACTATCAGCACGTCCTCCTTTCGGCAATATTTCTTATGGACAAGATTCCAAAAAAAACTTAGCATCGAACTCTACTCCTCAGTGACAGAGAAACAAAATGATTGACACAACCAGTAGAGACGGTCCCCTCCTCTATTTCCCACCTCTCGTCAGATCATCTACCAATGTAGACTTAAACTCAACTTACTTTGAGTGCGCACGGTCCACTATCCTTATATCCGCCTCCAAAGGGGTAGAACCAGAGAGAGAGCGCATGGGCCAGACACGGCCAGTGCAGTGGCCTGCTAGTACGCTCTTTCCCTCACTACTGACCCTTTAGAATCCTTTCGAAGCAGTTAAACCGTCACTTGCATTCTAGAATGTGAAATATATAGTACATTGTCAACTCCCCAAAACCATAAAACTAACTTTATGGACCCCACGTGACTTTTGAGAGCCAGTAAGGGGTATCTGTCTGTGGCCAGGGCGATTTTTACGATCTAACTTCAAGATAAAACGCTCATCCGTTTGACATGTAAATGTCATAGCTACTTTTGGTATAGTTTGGTCAAAGGCAAAAGCTAAATCGCAAAAGGCAGTGCGGGCAGCTGGTTCCCTTATATGACGTCCACTCCGCTCTCAAAAGTCGCCTTAGAGGTAGCAAAACGGTGGGGCACTGGTGGTAAGTTTAAAAGTTCAGTGCTTGTTTATTGAGTGGCAGAGTATAATCCGAGGTGGTATATTACAAACTGGTGATCTTGTAAATGTCATAGATAGAAAGATTTCTGAGGCTTTTTCTTATGGAGTGATTTTGAACACTTCTGAAACAGTACTTGGATTTGTTTTTTACGTTGTTTGTATTTGGCTTTGAGAGTAATATTCGCTAATATTGAATGACCACATCTCATGCAAAGTTTAGAGTAATAGGCTATGATAGTTTGGCGTGGCGTTGCAGCTAAGTCTCAGCAAGATTGATCTACAGAAGGCCTTGAGTTCTACTAAGAACTGAGTTTTAAGAAGTTTGTTATAATGGACTACATATGAACTGTGGTCAATATGACGCATTTTTGTAAACGTGAATTATAACGCTCCAAGAAATCTCAGTTTGAGACCAAGATAACGGCGAACATCTTAGAGATATACAAACAGCGTTCTTGATGTTTTGGGTCTGAATATGAGGAACTTTATTTTTTACTCCAAGTTAAGCTACAAACAAATACAAAAAGCTTATTGGCAAAATGCTTACAGGCAGTTTGACATGACATTAGGTTTTTTCCGCTTTCCACACACGTTTGCCATTCACTCTGCCTACTACAAAAAGCCAACTGGTCACAATAAAAATGTTCAATATGTACATATTTTTTGGGAACATAAACATGATCCAATAATATACAATTACATACTTTGAATATAACTATACACACGTTTGACCGGATACAGGAATCTAGCGATGACTATTTACAGAATTCCCCTTTTTTAAAAATAATTGAAGAATTTTAACACATGACAAAAGTCCAATGAGATTATCTAGACAATGACTTCAAAACATATAGAAACATATAACACATAAAGGCTCCTGCTGGACTTAATGCAGTCATCACTAAGCTAGAGCTTCACTTCATATTTGGGCAGAGGCATCTCTAAGCTGTAAACTCAATGGTATACACGTTTATAGGCAGTAAATAAGTTATAACATTTAAGAGCTCACATGCTAACTCTCAAGAAAGCATTAACATAGCACTTGACACAAACAATATTCATAACAAGGACAACGGGCGGCGTTCTAAACCCCGCAAACCCCTCTTTTATAATCTCCCGCTCGAAATAAGTATTAAAGGAACAGCATATGAACACTAACTTTCTTGTAATTTTAGCAGTACCACAGTAGAATTTTAAGTTGCCTAAACATCCAACAACATGCCGAAAGGTGCCGCTTTTACAGTACTCGGTAATAGTGTAATGAAACCTATTTTCATCTGGTTTTTCCTCCTGATTTCATTTGCACAACACTTGTAGCATGATATACGATACCACTATGGCTGGAAAGCGCTACCTGCGGTAGCCAGGCTCATGCTCTTCAATTTATTGTCCTTTTTCCATTTCATCCGCCGATTTTGGAACCAGATCTTAATTTGTCGTTCTGATAGGCATAGAGCGTGCGCTATCTCTATCCTCCTCCTCCGGGTGAGATACCTATTGAAATGGAACTCTTTTTCCAGCTCTAGCGTCTGATAGCGGGTATAGGCAGTTCGGGCCCTTTTGCCGTCTGGTCCAGTCATATCTGAATGGCATGGATAAAATGCAAGGGTGATTAAAATGTTAGCGAGCACAACGGCGCAACATTACATTAGAACATTGGATTCCCGACAGTGTTTTGCAATCTGAAAACTCAAATATAGACGGCTAACTTACGTTTTGGACTGAATGCGTACAGTGCGGTCACCAAATGCTACAGAGCACATAAATCCTCGCAAACAGCCTTGTGTTTCTACTGTTTTTCAAAGTACAGTATTCACTAGAATATATCATACGTTATCAAGCACACGTAATTGTTTAACATATTATTTCGGTTTTGACCAACAGTCCTGTTTTCCAGCGTTTATTCCAACCTTTCCCACATATTCTCCTTCTCGCCTTTACGGTTTTATTGCCTGTCTTCTCCCCCCAAAGTAATCACATTCCCACACGCCATAAAGCAGAACTTTTCAAAGAAACAACAACTTCTAAGCCTCCGTGCTTTGCTGCCCTCTCCTCCACCTCGCTCCCTTTCTCTCCTACAGTTTGCGAGGCTCCAGGCTTGAAAGATTTATGACACTTTCGCGGAAATCTAAAATAAAGGCTAATTTTGGCTCCACAGTTACGTTGCAGACGCATTTAACTCAAATCAGACAATGCTCATTTGCTATCTGTAAAGAGGCGTAAAAATAATACGAGAGTACCATGGCTAATATGTAGTTTCCGCATCCAAGGGAATATTTGTGGCGCTTGGCCATCGGTAGTCGCCGAGGTGGTAGAGGTTGCCGTGGTCTCCTGCTTCTGCTGCGTCCGGGGAGCTGGGTTAGCCGCTCTGTGGGAGCCTTCCTCGGTCTCGGATGAAACGCTGGTCTCGTCGATTTCTGTGAAATGTGTACTGTTGGTGAGGTTAGTATTCGCGGTGGAGGCGCTTTGGTCGGAAGGGGGCGAAGAGCATTTGGGTCCCAGGCTCTCGCTGTTAGAGCAGGGCAGCGGCTCCGGGGACGCGAGTGAGCAGCTTGACGGCTGCCGGAATCGCGTCTCCGGGGCTGGAGACTGGAAGCCCCGGGAGTTGTCCCCAACCGCCCCAAAGTGGCCAGTGTTGGTTGAACGATTGACGCTTAGGTCCATCCCATTGTAGTTGTAGCCGTAAGAGCCTGAATGCATGGTGCCGGAGTCCCTGTACGAGGCGTTCATAGCGCTGCTGCTAGTTCCATAATTTAGTAACTGATAGTCGGGGCCATTTGGGTAGCGCCCTGAGAACGAGTTTACAAAGTAAGAGCTCATTTAGGTTGTTTTAGAGGGCTTGATTTGTAGATCTTGGTCGTTATAACGCTGTGCTTCACGATTTATGATGTATTAATGAATTATAGCAATGCACTGTACTTCGTTTTTGCTATGTATGCGGCCAAATATGGGGGTGGGGGTGCGTTTGGGAATCACGTGCTTTTGTTGACCAGTCGTAAATTCTCACTGATGACTTCAAGAGGTAATTCATGCTCTATGGTTACAAATGATGACGAGACGGGGAGTCGTTAGGCTCCAGTCAACGTGTGCCTCACATGGCATGGATATGCTGCATGTAAGCAGACAGCGTCACCTACTGGTGAAGTAATTTAAAGCAACGGGAAGACATTTTCTGAATTCTTTCCCCTTTTATTCTGTTTTCAGCTAGTATAAAAAAATATTTGTATCTGTCATTATCTTCTTTCTCTTGCTGGAATCAAGACAACGCCAAAAGTATTTATTCATATTTTATTCAATAATATGTCTCAATATCTATAATCTAACGCTATTAACTAAACATTGATGAAAAGTTTAAATATAACATTGTAGTAAGTTATACATTCTAATGTATTTTATATAGCTACCACATTACATTTATAAAATTGTGTGTGTTTATGTTTGTTTATAATAATAATAATAATAATAATAATAATAATAATACTAACGTGATTCTGGGTGGACACGTCATAAAGGCAAAATCATCATTC
Organism: Electrophorus electricus; assembly: GCF_041902795.1. Lineage (NCBI taxonomy): Eukaryota > Metazoa > Chordata > Actinopteri > Gymnotiformes > Gymnotidae > Electrophorus > Electrophorus electricus. Next base: position 35,154,573 of record NC_137499.1, read on the forward strand.
GTTTAGAGCTAGTTTTATGTTGCTATGTGTACCATTGATGTTGCATGAATTTCTCTACTTAGTTAAAATAGGAGAAACATTTTAGCACCTTATGTGCATATGCGAACCAAAGAGAGTATTTTGCAAAATTTATGGACTGAACAGCACATAAGGAATGCCGGCCCGTGATTGATGGCCGAAGATGACATATGGTTTGTTGACAAAAAGGCACAAGTTATTTCATGTATATGTATTACGATATGCAATCCATCATTATTCCATACGTTTGTGCTTACATTTAAACTGAATAACTACAGCTGAAATATCCCAGATAATGGTCGCAGACACATACGCATTCTACAATAAGCAAGAATAGAAAAGACTATAACAAATATAAATATTGGGCTACAATTCAAATGTGCATATGAGGAACGCATATCTTGCGAACGTTTATATGTAAATTCACAAAGAAATCACAGTTTGTGCAGATATGTATTCGCATGGGTTTCATATAGATATAAGTACACTTAAATGCATACAGTATCCAGATTATTATATTTCTTTATATTATTGGAGTGACTGGGCCTGGTGCGCCTTTGCATATTCAATTGCGCGCCTTATCCTGAACAGACAACTGGCTACTGAAAAGCTCAGGCTCCGAGACTTTTGAGTGGCTCTGGGTGAGTGCACGGCACGGACAGGTCAGCTTTCTCCTTCGGCCATCTATTAATGCCCACTGAACCCTTCTTTTCACTTTGTAAGGAGCATTTTCGACCTCTTGGTGCTTTTGCCTTTCAGTCTTGGAAAGTGAAACCAGCTCCTTGATTGACGGGTTGTTTGAGTGCGCGTACCTGTTCCCTACAAGCCAGCCGCTGCCTAGTATAGCACTGAAGCAATGAGAACACATGGCAACGTTTGAGTTGGAAGTAACACCTACTTTAGCATAAATGTAATGTGGTACTTTATAGCTGTTGATTTTTAAGTCATTTTATAGAGGTTAAAAGTGCCTTCACGTTGTGCTGTCCCGTAATAAGAGATATGCCTGAATTTCACTACAGATAATTGAATGGTTCATTGTACTTGTTTCCTAATTTTCAATGGGAATATCTTTCTATGGAAATATACTTCTTGGCTTCTTGTTAACTATATAGCTCAATTATGTTTTTTTACTTATAAAATAACTGAACTGTCAGGACATGGCAGGTGAAATGTTTTGTTAGTTTATTAAATGGATTTTCCTGATAGGTTTAACAACAGACAAAAACCACGTACAAAATTCGTCCGATTGTAAACTCTGTCCTGCCTCACTAGTTTGGAACTATTGAAGAGAGTTCCAGTACTAATTTCTCCGTAAACCCATTAAACCTCTCAGACAATAGGGTATCTAAATCATCTTAACTTTGAAAGGAAAAACTTTATTTCGAACAATGAGAATTAAATTTTATTTTACACAGCTTAAATATGAACACGAATATAACATTTCAAATAGCTTCGTTAAACATGGTCGTCTTGGGTAAAAGACGAAATCCTAAGTCAGAATATGCTCACAAAACACATTAATTAGAGACATCATGTAAAAAAATATGAAAAATGGCAATAGAAATAGATAAGTGGAATGCTACAACGAATTTACCAACACAACTTCACCGGCGCGATTTTTGGACATGGGGGATCTTCATTTCCGATGATAAATTGTGGTATTTGATGCCCTCTCTGCTTTTTCCTATTTCTTGCGTTTCATTTTTATGATTTCATTCTGTCCTCTTCTCATCTTCTTCTTCGCCACTGGTTTGTGACGAGTTGATAAGTTTGTTCTCTTTTTTCCACTTCATGCGTCTGTTTTGGAACCAAATCTTGATCTGGCGTTCCGTCAGGCACAATGCGTGCGCAATCTCGATGCGACGCCTCCGGGTCAGATACCTGTTAAAATGGAACTCTTTCTCCAATTCTAGCGTCTGGTAACGGGTGTACGTCTGGCGACCCCTCCGACCGGGGTTACCGAAGGTCCCTGTCCATAAAATGGAAGAAAGGGGGGGAAGAGATAGTCAAACATTAACACCGAAAGCGTGCATATTACAATGACAAATGTGTCCGAGGAAAATAAGCTTGGGGGGGGGGGGGGGGGGGGGGTCAACAGCATGACTTGCGATACGTATGCCTCCGAATTTCTGAGTTTTCAAGAAACTATCGACCTACTCCAACTACTTTGGAGAGAATACATAGTTATTCACGGTAATTGTCAATCAAGGTTAACGTAGTGTACACATCAGAAATAAATTACATTCACAGAGGAAAACTGAGGAAGAGCCATATTTTCTTTTTCAATATAAAACTTAATGCCTTCCCATAATTACACTGAACTATGCTGTAGTTTCAGTTCACATCACAAATGATCATCATTCAAAAAGCAACGACAAACAGACTGCTTTTAAAATAATGCAAATAAAAACAGTGAGACAATTACACCGTCAAGGGTTATGGGGCACTTGGAGGAATTATTTATTAGAATATCAGCCATCCAAGTACATGTGAACCGTATGTTTGTGTTTCACACACGGTTTGGTAAAATAATCTATTTCATATAATCTTTTACAATAATATAATTCTTTATTCTTGGAATATCTATTTCCCTGCCATTTTGCTGGAGTAATTTCAATTTGCCTTGTAATCCTGTTTGTCTTTTGCCACTGTGCGCAAGAGCTTGCAAACAGAGAGGGACCTTGTCAAAACAACAACACGAGCCATTTTATGATAAGAAGCACACACTGATAAACCAGCTCCCATGTTCTCGCAGGGCACTTGTCTTTAAATCTACAATTCAAATATGAATCAAATGACAGTCAAACAATATTAAGCTTTGTTACCGGTAGGATACAAATATAAAAATAATAGCGTGTACAATAGATTACAAGGATGGCGTGTGTGTTCTCCGGTTTCAGTGTGACACTATGGTAAGGACGAATAGAATGGTGAGAGTATTTACACTGTATGATCTTCAGGCATCGCACAGTTGGGCAGTAAGTCAGGTAAAGAGCTTCAGCGCTATGTAACTATGACCCAAAATAATGAAGAGCTGTAGACAAGACATGACAATGTAAACTTACCGTTGCACGAGTTCATTCGTTGCATCCACGGGTAAACCGGTGCCGTCGGCTTCTGTTCGTCGCCTTCGGTATAGATGCTTTTCCCTGTCGTCCCTGTGCAGTCTGTTTTACGGTGATCCTGACTGAGGACGAGAGAGTGTTCTTCTATGCTAGAAAGGGCACAAGCGGCATCCTTTTCCCTGTAGAAGCTAGCGGTCGCGTAATCGCAGGCACCGGCGGCAGTCGCCCTGCCGTAGGCACCGTTCGCCTGCTGGTAAAAGGAGGAGGTGTATGCCTTCTCCTGAACACTGCTAGCTCCATAAGCAGCACCGGGATAATGTCGTAAAGGGTCTGTGTATCCGGAGGAGTATAAGGGTATCTGTCCCAAGAACGACTCTTGTCCTCCGGGCAGAGTCACTGGGAAAGTTGAGTTTACAAAATAGGAACTCATTGGAAGGGCACCGCTCTTTTCCTTGGTTTATGATTTGTTGTGTTTTATAGTCCAAGTGGTTTAGCTATTAGTAGTTTATCGGAGATTGGGCTTTAGTTGAGGGGGGTGCTGGGTGGCTATGTGCCAGTGCGGGACAGAGGGAAACCGTACCATCTGACCAGCCACTGACCAATCGCAAGCGGCCGTGCCTGCAAAATAGCACCCTTGAGGGGGGCTGTGATTGCATGCGCCAGGGGACCCCGGAGCAAAGCAGAGAGCCGTATTTTTTCAACCCTTCTCTTCTCCTTTTCCTTCCAATGAGATTGCTCAATGCGAATCACATAAGAATTTTAAATCGCTAAATTGAATACATCGACACTTTCCCCCCTCCTCTGTTTTGACTGAGGTGCGCCCATATACAGTACGTTATGGACTGATCCACTCGCAGAAGATAAAGGAGGTACCAAAAAGGCACCAAAGCGATCGGATTTTCAGCAGATATAATTTAAATATTTTTTTACATTCAATGATTTCGTCAACCTTACATTTGTGTTAGTGCTTCAAGAGATATGATTGTGCCTTATCGTAAAATAGGAGACCTTGGGGAAGCGGGTATATTAATAGCCATGATTTCGTCGTTTTTGTCATCACTGTTATCCATAAAGATTTGCTACTAATAAACAACGAACATAAAAAGTTCAGCCTAGCCAGTGAGCACAGGACAAATAGGTTCATTTCTCTCGCAAACCAACTTACTCGCAACAGGTTTCAGTAGGCTACTATTCTTGATTTATTTTCGCATGGCTCTGATTAGCCCGTGCAGTATCATTGCCCCGGAATGTGCAGTTGCGATGTATTCTATTTATCGATGCACTGGAGTATAATTATATTTTGCATTTCTTAGATCTCTAACCTTTATTGTAGCATAATAAATCAGTTTATTTCAACATCTGTCTTTTCTGAACATGAATATGACATGCTTTCTGACCGCATTTAATACAAATGTGTTCTAACTTTTCTTTAAAATTATGACCTGTAAACAGCTAATAAGTCAGTACTGGTTCTGCTTTTGTCGAGATTTCACCACTCTAGTCGAGCGTGCGTGTGTTTTTCATTAACCAAGAGCACAGTTATAGTGGCCGGGGTCCTGTAGCTATACGACCAATAAACCATTTGTGCACCAACAAGTGGATATTTTTAAAGGTGGCTGAAGGGGGAAGGTGGTCTTGCGTGCCTTTTACTTACGTTTCAATTTCCTTTCAGCATGACGAGGATACTGCGCTTCCTTTAGCATTGCTTGGTCTTCTGTGAACGGAAAGCATCTATTGTGTATCCACTTGTATGAGAGATCAAGAGGAAACAGTGCTCGGGCAAAGTCTCTCTGCGTTATTAATGAATGCTAACCGTTAGTGATTTTATAAATCCTTTACCAGGACGACTTACAACGGCATAACGTTTGTAGTCTGGAAGCAAGTACTGTTATTTAGTTTTAAAAGCAGGGCTTTTTAAAACACAATTTAATGTTTTATATTTTTCCTACAGACATGGGCTGGAGAGGTAGAGGAGCTGACGTCAACTCGTCATGGCAGAACGCAATGCAGCGCGCTAGACGAGAGGGAACACTTAAGAATTCGCTGCTTCATGTCCACAAATCATATCTCTACTTTGGACGAAGGAAATCATTTCCAATATGTACTGATAAGGAAGAGAAGTTTCCATCTTTTCACACCGGCTCGGACAAGAAGCGACACACGCTGTCATTCACTTTGTCAAGTGTGCCGTAACTTCCTCCAAAGTTCCATGAGTAGCCTAAGCCGTAGCATTATCTATATTGTAAGTATGTAATGCTTTCATGACCATGACATACACATTTGCTGGGAACTTCTGTGCGCTATTTCACGCAATATTGTGATATTTTTCTGCATTGTGTTAGTCGTGTGTTTCGTTATTCTCTTTACTTGAACGTATTTTCTAATACTGTTTATGTCGCTTTTTCAAATGATACCACAAAACCTTTTCGTGATATACATATTTCTTTTAATTATGTACATCATTTTCTGCGTTTGGAGATTGGACCATTTATCTTTTATTAAATTATTTTTTTAAGCTAGGATGTGTGATTATCCTGGGCGATAAAGCTATGAAGTTATAATGAATCTAACATAACTGTAAAATGATCACGAATGTTTCAAATTCAGGGTACAGTAAACATTTCAAACGACATATCCGTGCAGTCGGTGCTCATTTTCCTTTGTGAATTACTTATTTGAAAAGATGTATTGTTTTATAAGATGAGAATCAGTACATTTAATTCAGTAAATCTTTAAAACGACAGTTCTTGTTGTAACAATCACGTTTTCATTATTCACGTGATTTAACATATTGTGTTGAACACTACTTTAGAATTATTTTTATTCATGTATACAAAAAGCAATCATAACATAAAATAGTTAAATAGTTGTTTATAGTTACATTTTCTCGTAACTTTTAAATACTTGTTTATTTTCCTAATAGACACGTGATTTGGTATTACAATCTGAAGTGAATTCTACAAGAACTAAAGACAAAACTTAATAATAAATTCAAGTTTGAGGATTCAAAAACGGATAAACGAGGCTGTTTGGTTAAGGCAAAAAGGAACGCCTACCGTAATACAAGGTTGGGAAATTAAAAACACGAATGCGCTTGCGAGGAGTCAAATTTTGGATCACATAAGATTAATGGCTTTTAAGATCTATTGTTGAATGACCACTACTTCTTTTTTTTGGAATCCTGCATTCAAATAATTGCTTAAAATACCATACTATTTTCTTTAAGGTGGTTGAACATGTTTGTAACATTTTCCAATGAGGTAGAGTTACATTAAAATTGTTAATAATTAATCACATATTACGGCTCTGCATAATAATACACTGTGGTCGTGTTTTCTTTTTCTTTCTTTTTGTTCTTGTCAAACTGAATAAAATGATTTTTTTAATATAAAAATTAAGCAAATACTGTCTGCCTTTGATATCCAGAAAACACAGCCTGTTCTTTGGAAAAGGCTGAATGTTTGCTAGCGATTACCTTGAGTATGCAAGCCCAGCAAAACAAATATATACCGTCTTAGTAGGAAAATAGTACACTCCATTTTACTGTGGTCCTCGTGTACACTCCATGTGTTCCTTCCTTTTTCTCAGTCAATCATTCAAACCTCTTTTACTTTTAGTTCGAGCACCTCTCCAAATAATTTCTTCTCAAAATTTACTGTGAACTACTCAGAACGCTGCAAAAAATAAAGACAAAAGTAAGTGTAAGAGTGTGTGTGAGAAAGTGAGTGTGTGTGTGTGTGTGTGTGTGTGTGTGTGTGTGTGTGTGTGTGTGTGTGTGTGTGTGTGTGAGAGAGTGTGTGTTTGTGTGTGTGTGAGAGAGAGTGTTTGCGCTTTGGGGTGGGGTAGGGTGGGATAGGGGGGTTAAAGTTCCGGTGAGTGAGCAAGCAGCCAGGTCAGACAGCAGTCGGGCCTCGACGCGCTTCATTCACCGCTGAATGCAATAACCTTGGAACGGTCATCCTGACGTGTACAAGGGGTTCAAGAGGCAGGAGAGTGGATATGAAAGGATATCAGGCCTTAAGGCTTGGCTTTTCTGAGCGAGTGCCACAAATCTCCTCCGAATGCAGACACTTCAAAGGGCGGCAACAACAGCCTCGGGAATTTACAGCCTCTGCATTCTTTTACGTTCCACTGCCATCGGGCTTAGTAGCCCTCCCAGCTTTTCCTGCTATCTACGGATATGGTACCGTGTGCTTTATTATTTATTGCACAGATGTTTTGTCATCATTCAAATATTACCTATATGTTTGCCAAACGTAAGAAAAGATAAAAAGTAAGATTATCTGAACGATTCAGATAATGCATATACCAACGCACCCACAACCATGATGGAAATCACATAAATACACGCACAGGACGGTGGGGGTGTACACGTTCTCACATTGCTATAAAATGTCAGGTCACACTAACTCAAGGAACCAAGCACACATACACAGTGCGGCAAACAAATGCGCACTGCCATAAAATCTTTCTCGGTCTTCCTCTCTCTCTCTCTCTCTCTCTCTCTCTCTCTCTCTCTCTCTCTCTCTCTCTCTCTCTCTCTCTCTCTCTCTCTCTCTCTCGATCTCACTCAAACTCACACATACGCATTTATGCAGTTGTAAACCTCACCCTCCCCTTTCAGCAGAAGACACACACACGAGCGCGCGCGCGCGCACGTATGGCAATAACAAGCCGTCTCTCCTTTCTGCGAACATGACCAGGCATGCTTACACTGTGCGAAACAGAACGCTAGATGGCACCAAATAGCGAGGAAAAAGGTCGAAGCCTACGAAGCCTGCGTCAATGGAATTGAAGATCTCAGCAACAACGGGCAGAAAATGGCCAAAGAGTCCAACATCTTGCAACATGTTTGACATGTACTGTAGATCTTAAGTAACAATGGTTCATCTAAGAAAATGTGTGCATTCGCCATTTTGTGTGTCTGTGTCTGCTGTGACCAAAATTGGTTTGATTCATTCCGTGCACATACAGATAGATGCACTGATTGATTTTTGATTAGTCGCAAAGAGGCAGAAATGTTAAGGAAATTAGAAGAGAGCTGCCTATAGCTCATGGACTGCGTTAAAAATATCCAGTCCCTCATTTTTTATGTTAAACACACAATAAAATAAACTGAACAAACGGCAAACTAAGAATGCAGACCACTTGTAAGCGTCCTGGATGGAACAGCGGCGGACTGGGTGAAGGAAACAGGACAGAAAGTTCTAGACGAATCAGTGCATTTCTAAATTAAAATCAAATAACCTGGAAGATATGAATATTTGATCTGGAAATGTTTGGATACAGCATAACGGAAGTGACCTTGGGTATATTATATGAACGACTGTAAAAATAAATAAATAAATAAATAAATAAATAAATAAATAAATAAATAAATAATCAACAATCTCCTTACTTTTCACTATAAACTTTATCATTGGTTTCCTGTTTATGTCTTTTGGGTTAATACCGATGATGTTTTACCCTTTCACAGTGTGTCAGCCCCTTAACTGGTGCGTATAGGAATGTCGCATTGCCTCGTGCATTGCTTTGATTAAGCATTCCACGTAAGTGACCCAGGAAAACAGAGCTATGACATGACTGGCAAAAAGCCGGTCCATCAAACCCTCTCAATGTATCTTCGACCGTTTTTTCTCTCTGTACTACAAAAATTGCACATACCAGTTAAATACAAGCAAGTCTTTTATTTCTGTTATGCATCGAAATATCAGAATAAGGCTTAAAAACACGACTAAATACGTCTAAAACCCGACTGCTGCACTTTGACTCAAATAAATAACTAGATTTGGAGTCTCAGTTTATCAACCACGCGTCCGCTATAGGCTAGTGTTGTTTTTCTGTTTTGTTTTGTTTTGTTTAATATACTGCTAACATGAGTGTGCATGGCTATTAGTTAAATTAGTTTTGATCTCATAAAAAGGACCGGTTGTAGGGGAATGACAGCATGCCCTACCTTTGTTGATAATTCGTCACCCAGAGCCGGGAAAGTAAGGAGAGCCATTCGCCGTTGTTCGCGCTGGGGAAGTCCTGGTGCCCAGCTCGGTCCCGCCGTTTGTGCTAAGCTCGAACGATGACAGCATCGCCATCGCTTCAATCCGTTTCGATAACATTTGTCAACGGGAGTCGGATCCCTGTATGAAAAATTAGATGAGACCCTACTGCGTGTCCTGATCTCAGTCAGACTCTCCATCGCAGCGGAAATCCCAATCACAGGCGGCCACATTAGCATAGCGTAGCGTAACGGTGGCTGGTCTCCATGTTTTGTTGCATGGAAACAGAGCGACCAGCTTAAGCGTATCTACAATTTTTGCTATTATATACTATTAAGTAGAGCCCGGACCCTTAAAGGACACAGAGACGCTTCATAAGGTGCAGCGGCCAAAAGAATGCTGCAATATAACCACTTGGGAAATCATAAAAAGTTCATGTTCACGGTTACCCATCCACATGACCATCCTCGGCCAATCCCAGGACCCAAGCACTCATAAAGTTCTATCACAAAGTTGTAAATTTTCATAAAACAACAAGGAATTTATTGCATTTCTTCATGACTGCTTTAGGAGCCGTGCTTTTGCAGTCGCCATCTTTTCCTTTTACAAAAGCTTGGAAAATAAAGTAGGACATTTTGGAGTTTATTTCCTCAACAATGCTTTGCAGTGATTAGACATTTGTTCGACTGATTAAAAGTGATTTGCATTTCTAGTGTGATTTGTCCATAAAATGCCAGCATTATTTAATGCAAACGATAGCTGTATGTGAGCATATACATTGTGCTCCGATTTCAGAACATTCGGATTGGCAGAATGATGGTGTATCATCCACAAATGTTTAGGCAAATGTCATAAAGCAGTTTAGAGTAACACGCAGTTAGACTAGTCCTTTAACGTAATGACTCCAAGTACGCTATAAATGACTGGTATGTAACTTCCTAAGCAGATCTGCTATTTGTGGTTAGCTAATTGCCTACTAGGCCGCTTTGTTAGACTCTTCTGGGTTATACTTAATAAGCAATTGGTGCAATAGAAAATGTTATGGGTTTACATAGCGAGAAACCACATACACAAAACAGAATTTAATCATCAAGAAATCTAAGCAGGTTCATCCTTTGCGCTATGCACCTCCTTACCGACGAATGAAACCTGATCTACTGTAGGCAATGGGCTAATAACCAAGTACCAAAAAATGAAACATAGATTATTAGATAATGTTGTTTTCTATTGTATTCATGTGAATATTTTATTAAACAACAATAACAAAATGCTTTTAAATTTGTCATTCATTATAGTCCAGTGAACAAATATCATTGCTGATGTGAATTAGGCAAATTCTTATGTGTTATTTCACTGTAGATCTACAACAAAAATCTCATTGTTAAGGAACAAAATATAGTACAACCATTCAACTGAGTTAGACTATGATTACATTTTAGGAAGTGTAACAAGTTTGAATTTAAATAAAAAACGGAAAACTTTATTTTAGCCTTAATTAAACGTCCAGTAATGCCATACGGACTGACCCCGGAAAAGCAAGTCCCATTTCCCATTCTGTTGACTCCTTTTTGTTCTTTTTATGGCGTTTTCCAGCCTGTTTATTGATGCACTAAACACATTAGTTTACAGCCCCTAACGCAACTTCACTCTTTTGGTCTCACATAGGCTCACATGTTACTTCCGGCCCTGACATAAGGAGCGTCTAAAGTAAGAAAACACAAATGACATTGATATAATAGTAGTACGCTATAATTGATCTAAATTCATGGTAAACTATTACAGAAGACAACAGTAAGTAGCCTATTTGTTCTGAGGGAAATCGTGGTTTACTCACGCTAAATTCCGTAACATGCTTTGCAATCATACAATCGTCTTTTACCCTGTGCTGACCATAACACATATCAATAGGCTGAAACTCTTATTATTATTATTATTATTATTATTAATGATACCTTTGTGAAGAATACGAAAGTATGCGAAAAAAGAACTAAAAAACTGAAAGAGAATAGCAAAATGAAAAAATAGTGCAGTGTGCAAAAAAGATAACACTGAAATCTTTATATTTTCGTCTTTATTGACACCGTTCTCGTGACACGAATATTCATATATTTTATGGTCCAAAGTTCATGTAATTCAAAATGCATATATGGTGCAAATAAGAAGATACACGCTTAAAACACAGTAAGCAAATATTGTAATAAAATAACTAAAATAATAAAATGCCGTTCAAGATCTCCCTTTTTAAGTAATAACAACTTATCTATTTATTTATACTGTAACCAACGAAATTATGCATGATTTAAAGAACAAAAGCATACTTGTTTAGTGCTTCTAGAAGTCTAAGATAATACACAGGTAGGTATGGTACATTTAAAGCGCTTTAAACTGGTAGGTAGTTTGTTTTACTCAGTGTATCACGAGATTAAGAAGATTGCGCTGCTTCTTTGTCTCTTTCGGAGTCTGGGATTTTCTCTCTCTTCTAGCGCTACTCCTCCTCCTCCTCATCTTCTTCTTCTTCTTCCTCATCCCCTCCATTTTTTTCCGCAGCAGGAGAATTAGGGCTTGTTGTCTTGTTTTCTTTTTTCCACTTCATCCGTCGGTTTTGGAACCAAATTTTGATCTGTCGTTCAGTTAGGCAAAGGGCGTGTGCGATCTCCACGCGCCGCCGCCGGGTAAGATAGCGGTTGAAATGGAATTCCTTCTCCAGTTCCAGTGTCTGATAGCGCGTGTAGGTCTGACGGCCTCTCTTTCTGTCGACACCTGTGAGGAACACAAGGCAGGAAATGTTAGGGATAGACATAAAATCATCGTTGAATAAAAGATCACATCATATGCATATGGGATATCAGGGAATATGATTGACAAGCAGATACAATAATAAATCATATCTTATGCTATGTTAAAAAACTAATCAATAACAAATAAGAAGAAGGTATCTCATATAGGCTCAAATATAGGAATATCGAGATACAACTCGGCCCTGACTTGTCTTTTTACCTGGTAAAATATAAAATAAATAGAAGGCACTAGAGAATGGTCATTTTGTCTGAATAATAAGTAAAAGAGTGCAATATACAGCCCATGTATGTTTAAATAATTTAGAAATTATAATCTGGAAATTAAATAATGTAGAATTAAATATTTTGGAAATGAGTTCGAAATTAGTTCATTTCCAAGATGTACAAATATTCATATCCAGTACCAACACTTTTTTAACCAAAATGTACTCTTCCCTTTGTGTGTGGTGGTGTGTGCGTGTGTGTTTCGTAAATATATTTTTAACAACTATGGATGGCCATCCTTTTGTAATGTATTTGTAATATGCGGTATCAGGGTTTAGACCTACAAATTAATTTTGGCCTTTTAGTTTCCTGATTCTGAGCTACATTACCTCAACATGCGGCCTAAAGGAGACGTGAATGGAGAGATAGAGGTCAGACTGATTATGAAATAAAACCTATTAGACACTTCGAAAGTTAAATCTAAAAGTTAATTTTGATGGATGTTCGCTGATTTCTGCATTTTTGTATGTACATTGCTCAAGCCACTGTGTGATGATATATTCTTGCCCAAGAATACATAATCGTTAAAATACTATTGCGACTAGCGATACTAGATGATGCGTATTAGTAAGGCTAATGGTTTTTAATATGATGCATTATTATATTAGCCAATTGTTGCACAGATCAATAGATTATAGACACGCTTACAGACACATATTTGGATAGTTACTGTGATTTGAAATGTAGACCTAAATCGTAATTGGGAAAGGAATACAGAGACAAAGCTTGCAAATACCCTTGAATCGTGAGTGCATTTTTGTCTTGCACGCACATGGAAGCCACATTCCCCAGCAAAACCGGGCGTTTGGACTTCCTCCTAAATAAGACCAAAGTCAACAATACGGTCTTCTCCCTTTACGCAGAGGCGGTGAAGCGTTAAAGTATCCATCTTGGTAAGGCGCTACTTTGAGAGAATTAGAGGAGAGAAAAAACCTTCCTGGTGTGGTATATTGTCCCAGCCGATTAGAACCAGACTGCTTTGCTCCCGTTTCCGTTTTGAGCAGACCGTCAACAAATGGAGTCTGCTTTACGTTTGTGTGCTTTTTGAACTTTTTTTATTGCTCTCCTCGGTCAGTGTGGTTCTTATTTCCGTCTCTGGCGACGTGTCACTTTCTGTGTGATTAGCCTACTGGTGTGTAACTAGCTACATAAAATTCTAAACAATGGTGATTTTGACTATAAATAATAAGTAAAAGGGGCTGTACACATCCCATGTAGTTTTAAAGATAATTTGGAAATTAGTTGGAAATTAATTAGAAATTAATACCCACACATTTCTGACCAAAATTTACTCTTCAAAATGTACTGCGTGTGTGCGTGTCTGTGTCTCTCTCTCTCTCTCTCTCTCGGTGTGTGTGTGTGTGTGTGTGTGTGTGTGTGTGTGTGTGTGTGTGTGTGTGTGTGTGTGTGTGTGTGAGAGAGAGAGAGAGAGAGAGTGTGTGCAGCAACTGCATTTATATAAGCACTGCAACTCGGCTTCATTAATATTTCATCTGTAACATTTGGAGGTTTCAAGTGAAAGATTTCGGTTTTACTTTTTAATTCTCGCAATCACTACAATATTAGCAATATTTGAAATCAAATAATACAAATGTACCGTACGCTATGCAGCCTAACATAAATGCCACTCCTCCCCCTTCCCCACTGTATTGTAACCGTCTGTCGTTGAATGGATGGATATGTCTAGTTCACTCTAGATGCAGTTTAACAGGGACATAAACATTTGTCTTATCTTGAATAATCTAATTAGCTGAAAAAAGAACCATCAAATATTTGTTTGTCTCAGTGTGCGACAGAGTTTAACACATCTGAGCTTCCATTTTATGGACCAGAGTCTAGACGAAATTATGCTTGAAATTGAATGCCGATTTATGAAGTAAAAGAGTTGCTTATATTACCAACTTTGCAAACGGCCTATCTGCAAAGCAATGTAAAATATGCATTCATTTTGCATAGAACACAATTTGAGGTATGCACATCATGCATGTTAACAGTTCAGACACTACCTAAAGGACATGAGGAATTTATGTTATTAAATCTAACAACGAACATGTCTACCTGCTAGTAAATGTCATGGGGACTTGCTAAAGAGAAAGTATCTATCTGAAAATCATTTATGCTGTTGTCTTTTTACGCCGGAGGCTGACAAGAGGAGGAACGCTTAAGTTTGACAATTGATTGATACGAACTTTGGTGTTCACTGAGTGCGTATTGAGTACTTAGAAAAATAATTAGGCGAAAACATGTCAGACACTTTTTTAGTTTTCATGGAGGCAGTCTACACCCACCGTATTTATTTGAAATTGCACACAAATGAAACTATGTAACCAAAAGCCATACATATGAATTGAACAATATTTTATGTGGCAAAGATTTGAGCATCAAATCTGAGTATGCTTGTCAAATACACACACACACACACACACACACACACACACACACACACACACTAGTATATACACACAGTACGTATATAGCCCTACTGACCTTCCATGAAACAAATATTGCTAATTTAACAAAATGTAACAAATGTAGTAGATATAACAGGTCTGCCTCATCCAACTTAAGTACACATCGAAGTCATAAGATCCTCCCTACATGTCTCTGACACTGTTATTATTTATCAACCTTTTACCAACATTTAAAAAATACATTAAATGTAAAAACTAAGAAGCAACAAAGTTATATTATAAATGTACATGTTTTAATGCCACAATAATGCATTAGATTTGTGGGTGAAGAAAATACTGCCTAGTTCTTCTGGAAATTCTCTGGCTGTTTAAGGGACTAAATTGTAAACACCACGAACTAGTTAGTCAGCCATGGTATTTCCGAATGCTAAAACAGCAGTTTAACAGCCCCAACACACACACGCGCGCGCGCGCGCGCGCGCGCTTGGCTGTTAGACTGAGTCCAGGACGTTCCCCTGGCCACTTCGCCATGCCACAGTTAAAGAAGGCTCTTTGTAATCATTCACCCCCTCCCTTTGACGCAGACACACGTAAACCTATCCTTTAGAAACAGAAGTTCTCACAGACCTGTGCTTCTCATCCATGGATATATCCTGAGGTTGTCCTCGTGGTGTTGATGACAGCTTCGCTGGTCTGCCTTGCCACTGCTGACCGCCTTGGAAGGGTCAGTGGCGCACATCATGGTCAGACTCGGGTGCTCAGAAGCCGTGCAGCGCATGTTCAAAGAGCCGGCCCCCAGCCCATATGCTGCGGGATACATGCCTTGATTCCGGGTGGAAAGACTTGCACTGTTAGCGTACAAGCTCGGTAGAGAGGCGGAAGACGAGGGGGTGGAGGTAGAGAACGTCGAACCGGTAGCTCCTGAGCCATAGGCGCTGACCCGCTGTGAAGTGGACGCAAAGGCGCAAGAAGTTTGCTCGGGAAACACGCCCGCAGGAAAGACCGAATTCGCTGCTTGGTATTGGGAAAAAAACGCGTTAGCATAATATAGTGAACTCATAATTTGAGGGTTTAGTGTCTGTTTTACGAGGTCCAATGATATATTATGGAATTACAGTTTAGATTTACACCAAAAATCACCCCTTTTTCCAAAGAGACCACGTGACGGCGGGCACGTGATGACGAGTCATCCAATGAACTCCAGACTTCCCAGAGCTCTGTTTGATGTGAAAAAAAACTGTACACTACTGACCATACACGTAAAGTACGTTAAATTATTCACTTACGGACAAGGATAACCACAGTCAACAGAAAGGCAGTGTATAACATAAAAATCGATGGACTATGGAGTATCCTAGGTTTCCGTGATCACCTCACGCCATGTCTAGCGATAAACTACCTTGAACAGCATAAATATATGGCATTTAGCTCCCCAGATTTAGGACTGTGTCTCGTGTCTTGTTGGACACCATACAAATAATAAAAAACCTATTTATTTTAGTATCGATTTTAGACATTGTAGCTATCTCCCGAAATTCCTCAGCAAATCTCCGAACGTCATCACTGAAATCTGTGCTATGTGTGTACTTTCGGCTGTGTCTGTTCAAGAACCCCTATAAGGCATAATGGTTCAGGTCTTTACTTGAAGGATATTTCTGCTTCAAAGCATCCCTATAGCTGGAGCTATCACCACCAACCAGCCATCTCCACGGCGACGGATTGCTCGGTGCATTGCAAGTACCTTTTTCACAGCTCACACCTTTACCTCAACTTCAGAATTGTTTGTGTGTGAGGAAGGAGGGGGCCTTTTTGTCTTTATGTTGTCTGCGTGCCTGTGTCTGTGTAAATATGAACAGTACTCCCAGCACGTTTCTAAACGTCGACGAGACCAGTTCACCTGATTCAAGACAGCATGTCTTCACAAAACATAAGCTCAAGCAATTCTCTGCAAATCTGGGTTAATGCCGGTAACTAAATGTAGATTCTAGGTAGTGAATAGGCGTATCTGATTCCAGTTCGTAGTGTTATCGAGTTACATTATTAGTCAGTCAAAATATTTGTGAGACATTTGATTTGTGGTTTAACATGACATTTCACCGCTAAATAAATAGCGCTGTAAATCCAAATGTGAACCACACTTTGTGACTTGTGCATGAGACTCACATGTTCGTAACCATTAATCAAACAACACTAATGTAACTTTGTAGCCCAGTTCTGAGTATCGCACGTGTGTTTTAAAGTAATACAGTAAAATATTTCGTGGCCTAGAGGTACTGTTCAGTGTTGGAGATAGGACACGATATGTACACCTTAAAGGTAAATGAAGCAGAGAACATCAGTGTTGACATGGATTCTCGCTTGTAAACTTTATTGTGCCCAGTTTTTCGTCTTCTTCCAGGTTTAGACAATAGAACAAAGTGATGAAGAACAATGAAAGCATATCGTCAAGTTCCCAAGAACTAATTCACGAATACAGTACAAAAATCTGTTTCACAGTAAACAATGGGTCACATGACATCCTTTTTAATTTATTTTTATTTATTTTATCCACTGTGCGCATGCTTAACCCAATAAAGGAAGACAACAAAATACCATCAAATCTGAGAAAACTAAAGAGGTGTAAAAAGACATTCTACGGCATAAATAGGCAGTTTCATGTTGTTGGAAGTCATTAATCGCTACGTCATCATAACATATAAGTGAGAACAGTTAAAAGTGCACCATTTAACTTAAGAACTATACAGCTGCCAAGGTAATTGTTAATGTCAAAATCCTAACAATAGAAACCGAGTTTTCACAATAATTATTCCACGAAGAAAGGAGGCTAGTTTAGACGCTACTTGGCCTACTCTCTGAACATTAGGGAAAAAAGTAAAAATGCTTCTTTTCGTTCGTCATCATAAAGTTCGGTGGTCACACATTGATTTGGGGTCCTTTTTCGCCACCATCGGTCATCTATTTCCCCATCGACTGAGATAGGTATTGACCCGTCGTAGACTGAAATGTCTATTCGACAAACCTTTCACGCTACTCTCTCTCCGCTGTCTCGATGTCCTTTTTATATATGTGTATATATATATTTAACTTTTGCGCTCCTGATTGCTGTCTGCCTCTATATTTGCTTCGCTTTCTGGCAGTCTTCACTTGCCGACTGTGATCCGGCGGCCTGTTCCTTCTCCCGCTTCTCCTTCTCAATCGCTTCCTGTTCTGACTTACTGCTGGGAAACTTGTCCTTGTTGTTTTCCTTTTTCCATTTCATACGGCGGTTTTGAAACCAAATTTTGACCTGCCGTTCGGTCAGTCCCAAGGCGTGCGACACCTCAATGCGCCGCTTGCGCGTCAGGTAGGGGTTGAAGAGAAACTCCTTCTCGAGCTCGAGTGTCTGGTAGCGGCTGTAGGTCTGGCGTCCTCGCCTGCGTCCAGCAGCTACTGGCAAAAACAAGGTCAAACATATTAGAAAGAGTTCAAAATGTTCACTAAATCTGTACATTAGAACATTAGAGGAAACATTTACTTGATTATTTATAATAATCTTGTTTAAAAAATCTCCTTGGTTTAAATTTTATTCAAATATTTTGCTAATCTACTAGAAGTACAGGCATATTATCAGTTATGGTTAGCCTTATGGTGTACCCCGGAGACCTCTCCAACGTATAACGCAGTTCTGAAATAACAGGTCCACAAAAAATCACAAACACACAAGTACATACGATTATCAATTAATATGGACATCAAAGCCTATATCAGAACTGTCAAAAGAGATCTTAGGTCTTTTCATATGTGCAGTGTCATAAAAGATCGAACCTGTGTGAAATGGCCGCCTCGATGCGAAATAAGACCCAACATCACTGTAAGTCGTAAAGAAGCTGCAGTAAAACTTTGACTGGAGTGAGAAGTGAAAGATCAGCTATGGGCCAGTCTCACACATACGGACAGAAGGAAAAGAATGGGACTTTCCTCTGTGTCTCTCCCTCTCTCTGTGTCTCTCCCTCTCTCTCTCTCCTTCTTCCCTTCTCTCCTCTTTCTATAGCAGGGTCATTAAACTGTAAAGTGATTCACAAGTTTTGGACACCATAAAACAATAAAACCCGCTATTGTTCCTCTCTCGCGCTCACACAGGAAATGTTGCTCTCAGACTAAATTGCCCTGAGATTTTTCGAGCGGCTTACTAAGTTTTATCTCACTCCCACCAACACAAACAAACGAGCTAGGAGAGCCGGCAGGGCAGTCTGTGTGCCGAGACTCACCTTGCGGTCGCATCCAGGGGAACAGCTGCGTAGGGGACGGACTCTGTTCCGTGTTGTCCGTCTCGTCGCCGATGCCTCCCGCGGCGAGTTTGCAGTCACTATACTGGACCAAGTCGGCGTCCTGGGCACCGAAGAGAGTTTGCCTTTGGAGAGCATCGTAACCATAGAAATTGCCTGGCTCGCCATGACAAGTTACAGCACATGGACTTTGCTGGTAAGGAGCAGCAGATAGCGTTGACGCACCGTGATGGTAAAACTCCTGAATCTGTGGGGCATGCTGGAAAGTTGCCCCGGTGCCTGGACCGTACACGACGGTGGGTCTAGTCCCCAAGTCCTGCGCAAAACCGCACTCATAATAATTAGGGCGTAACGAGTCTCCACTTTTGTATTTGGAGAAGAGTGAGTTGACAAAATAGGAGCTCATCTTTTGCTGCAGTCGATGTTGTTTTTGATGTGGGGGTTGCTTTTGATTGTATTGTGTCAACGTGTTAGCCAGGGATACACTGGTCAGAGCCGATTATTTTGAATCAAAAGACACAAATGCCACAACAGACGTTGATTTCCAGCAGTGGATGACTTGTGTTTGTATACCTTTTTAAACAGCCCCTTTAAAGCCACAGCTATTCAGCTTCCACTGATACGCGCCGCTCAGGAGATCCAGCATCACAATTCCGGTGCAGGGTGCCAGTTCCCAAACAGTTTACTGTGATTTACTCCGCTGCAAATAAGTTGTTTCATATTTTGCTGCGTCCTTTCATGATAATTTGCATCTATTATCGAGTCCTCATCCCATTGGCTTCCTGCGTCCCCACACGACCACAGCTCTGCGAGCTTCTGATATGGAGGGAGCGAGAGAATGAAAAAGAGAGTTAAAGAGAAAGGGTACGGTGGGGCGAGAGGGAGCAGGGAGAGAGGAGGAGGGGGGCTGTGGGAGAGAGGAGGGGAGAATATGCCCATTAATATATTCAAGCGGGTAAGTTAATGAGAAATCTGCCGCTTTGCATCAGATCAAATACATAGCCTTCACCCCTCCCCTACCCAACTCAGCCACTCTAAAGCTCCGATTGAAAGATTGATTTTTGGATGCTGATCACAGACAACCAAAAGGGCTACAAATTTAATCATTAATACCCAAGACTCTAACGAGGTAGTGTCCCTTCCTTTGAAAATGTCAGGGCCTCGCGGCGAATAGAAGTACACGGTTTAATTGGTATCGGTTTGAACAAGTACTGCTTTCTTAAATATCTAGTCAAAGCATCTCCGACAGCTGAAGCGCATATTGAAAATAAACGATGTAGTCATGTGAAAGATTTTGATAACCTAGTTTGTATCCTTTATATATATATATATATATATATATATATATATATATATATATATATATATATATATAAACAAATGTGTTAAGACGGCAAAATGAAATGCACAGGAGGCGTAATGGAGAATGTGTCTGTAAATGGTTGGACAAACTATACAACGCAATAAACGCCTCGCCTGTTTATTGTTTACATCGTGCATCAAAAAAGCTGTTAGGGTTTTATGAGGTCCCACGAACAGGGCAGTAAATGCTTCTCTCGGTGCAATTTCATGAGAACAGAAATGTTAAAGCTTTTAATTGTCGTTTTTGCTTAGTTCCATACGCTCAAGCTATGTCTATCAGTAGAACCCCTTACATTCAGTCACAAGGTTGTACTGAATAAAAGACCTGCAGAATGATAACATAAGTGTGGACAGGTTTACATGCTGATGACCTTTAAAAGGAGAGAAAGTGAAAATATAGCGCCTGTCAGATGTATGCATGAAGATAAAAGAATGATTGCGCTTTTTTTTCTTTTAAAGTAATTTGTAATGAGTGATCGTTCAAAAAAAGAGGAAAAGTTTACGTTCGTTTTGGAAGAACTTTCTCAGACTAGATGATTTTATGTAGCTATTTGTGCAACAATTCATATGTTCTGAAATATTTTAAGATATATCTGGCCATACAAAGTAAAATAAATTAAGAAAACAAGACAAAAGAGAATAAAAAGAAGACTCTTTCCAGTGTTAGAGTGTCACTGTTGTATAAGTCTCATGTAGCCTATACATCGTGTATTTTGTAATTTGCGTGGATTACCATACTGTTAACGATGTGACACAATATTTTATAACTGTCATAAAAATATAGCCTCAGTGTTCAAAAATGATGATATGGCAAAAGCTAAGACGCTGGATGTTTTTCTCACAGCGTTCTTCTGTAAAATCAGAATAAACTGTGTTGCTGAAACGTGGTCTTAATATTAATAATAAAGATCATAGTGTATTGTTAGTTACAGCTTGTTAAAAGCCTAATCTAAAGACTCATTTTCAGTCATTTCACGACGACTGTAATATCGCATAAATTCCCCACGTTGGACTATTGTTCAAATCCTGAAATGTTGTTTTTGTTAAGGTTTTTTGTATTTGCAGACAATATTTTAATGTGTTAATTGACCTGCTGTACAATGAACATTTGTTTATGACATCAATAAAACAAAGAAATATGAAATGTTTCTTGTTTTAGTCTTTTTTAGTCTAATCATTCCCATTATTACTGCTATTATTTAAGTGCACAGCTGATGAAGTAACTCGGTACTAATCGACCTGTTTCTCTGGAAACCTTGTGTATATCACTGCAATTTTTATTACTTCTATATCTTTAACCAGAGTTACTCCCTGATATATATACATATATATCACATATAAAATAAAACCCAATTACCACATTCACATTCACCATATTTGTAGCAACATCCCTTAGCCTACATACTTAATTTCGTAGTACTTCACATAAACGGCACTTCTGCCCCACGTAGCTTACACATTTCTACTCTAAATGAAAAAAAGGAAAAAAGAAGGTGAAGACATTCGTCTTTCTGTGGCTCTAATTTTAGTCAAGTGTAAAACACACTTTCTATGGCTTCAGTGAATTCCTGTTGTGGGGGGAAGAAAAGCTTTCTAACTGTTTTTGGTAGAACAACATTGCCATCATGTGGCCATTTCGCGTTATACTAAAGGAAACTTAGCCTCGGTGGGAGACCTAATGGTTCTATAAACAACAGGCATAAACCCGAAATGAGCGTATTAACGGCTCCAGAAGTGCAAATTCACTGATGTAAGCGGGCTGAGTAATTATTTTTAATTCACCATAACAAGGAATTCGATATAAACTGTAGGTTATCTTTCCTGGGTCCTGTTAAAACAATTAGGCATACTAGTCAATGAAAGAATCAGTCTCTAAAATATATATTTTGGAAACAGCTTAATCTGTGAATTGTAAAGTTTCGAATTTTAATGTGTTATATTTACAAAAACTTGTTCCCAAAAAGCAGCCCCAAAAACGATGTCGGTAGACCTATTTACATCCTAGCATGCAAAACCTGCAGATCAAGCTATTGCTGTTGCATAACGTAGAATATGGGCATTATATGATATACATACAATGTGCAAAAGCAACTATATCTGGACAGTGGCCAGCTATAGTTACTTGTTAAAAATAAATGCGCTGCCCGTCATGTCTTTTTTTTCCACACAGGCCTTTGTTTTTACATAATGCATGAAAGTAGGCCATATTCCTTCCTGTAGGTCTAGGACAGCTATTGACAGCTAACGTTATGGATAACTATTGATAAAATCAGCTGAATAAATTATCTTTAATTCTCATATGATTTCTAATTGCAAGAATTCAAATAAACAAACATTTGATAAATGAACTAAAATAACTAAAATTTACTTGTGACTTCGGTTTCTTTAAAAAAAGAAAAATATATGTAAAACTGGGTTCTAGAGTGTTAGTTTACATAAAAAGGTTGTGCGAAATTGTCATTATTATCAGGTTTATCGTGTAATGTAGGGTACAAATTCAGAATTGTAGCTTTTCATGCGTGTCGATAAATTTTCGTTAAATACGTGATACATGATTTACCTAGACCTAAAATTCAGTTTCATTTTACCGTCTCTGATACTACTGAAAACAGAACTGCATCTCTTTCAGTTTCTACAAGGAGCGCAAAGGCGGCGTGAACTCGATAGGACGTGCATTTTGAGAGAGAGAAAGGCTGTTCTTTAGCAACCGTCCATTGTATCAGGTCCCACCATGGCACAATCGGATGTGAGGCAACAAAATGGAGGAGTCCAGCTTGGTCGCAAGGGCTGTAAACAAATTAAACCTGGTCATCCCAGACGTCTCGCCAGAAATCCTTTTTGTGTCATTTTATGGCCCTCACTATAAGGCGGCTGTGGCGCGCTCGGAAATGGAACAAAGGGTGGGCGTCGAGAGAGCTGGACTGCGGGCTCTCATCTGGAAGTCCAGATCACACAGCTCGAGGCCCCCTACTCCGCGAGGAATCTGGAGGCCTAAACAACAAACGCTGCAAACAATAAAACGACAAATGCAAGAAAGAGTAAAAGTAAAACAAGCAACGGGTTTCCCTGTCCATGCCTCTTCGAATTGCCCTGCCAAACCATTACAGGGTATTCGAAAGCTTTTTTCTCCGTTTTCCCGCGCAGTGTTTGCTTTACAGCCATTTAGTTCTTAACCTTCAGAAATGTATACCCTATAAAGTTTTATTGCAGTCATATTCTTTTATTGCGGCACACTGAATTGAATTTTCTTTCTTTTTCTTTATGACGGTCGACGTCCTATTCCCTCCTCCAATGTACGAGTGCGCATCCTTTCTAGCAGTTTGTTTCCTTTTGAAAATACTCAGATGGAGCGCCCGAATATCAGAATATCGATTTGCGATAGTAAAAATGTATGGCCGTAATATGACAGGTTAGTAAGTTAAATGATAAAGAATATTGAAGTAAAAACACATGTGTGGACCAGGACTATTGGCTCTCTCTTCAACGAAATATGTAATTATAACAGTATGTTGTAGCGTGCAGCATGTTTGGTTAGGAGCTTTATTTGATACTTTTGTTTTTGATAACGCCTGTAGTATCCCGTAGGCTATACAGACTGAAAAGAACTTTGTTTTGTTAACATTGAAAATAATATTCACGAATAGAATGTAAACATGTATAAATGTGAAAATCTGTCCTTTTCTCTATTACAATTGCTTTACAGACAAGAACAAAGTACTATTTTTCAGGCGACATAGTAGTAAAATAAGCATAAGTGTGTCTTTTAGTGTGGCTTTTAGTGTGACTAACTATAATCGTGCTCAAATAAAATAAAAATTAAAAAAAAGATTTTTACGGTCTTACGAACACAGACACGTCTCTTCCCTAATAGATCTCGAATTACATTTTCCCAACAAAGATAACCCGTTCTTGTCTAAAACACCACCGTTCGGAGTTTGACAACGTTATTAAATAAAACCGTTAAGCAAAAGTCAGGAAGAACTCATTCAAGATCCCTTCAGCTGTCCACATATGATTCGCACGTTTCCTCAGCGCAATTCGAGACAAATGTTTCGACGCACGATAACATATTTCCAACACGTGCCCCTCATTACAGACAAAAATAAATGTGGTACTGAAAACGATAGAGCATTTTTCTTTGGATAAGGTCATATGAGGATAGGGGCAATAACACATTTACATTGCCTTCACGTTTACACTGTAAATAGTGTTTTGTGTTTATAAGCATGCTCTTGCATGCTTATTAAAATGTACCTCGTTTGGAAGAACAAAGAATATCTCCAGGAAGAAATACACGGGAAAACTTATATATATATATATATATATATATATATATATATATATATATATATATATATATATATATATATATATATACATATATATATATATAGTTTGACCAAAGCTAAAATTATGCATTAGTTATAAATAGACAACAAGACCGACTCTGTTCTCTGTAAACTTTTAATGCGAGTCCAGCATCTGCCGTGCAGTTGCACGGAGGAAAAAGGGAGCAGTACAAAACGACTTTTGAGTTTCTGTTTCTAAAAGTTTCATAGCACGTTTCAAAATCTAGGCAATTTCCTATGTTATATTATAAATGATCAAATACATTGAAGGAAAAAAAGAATAATTAGAGTATGCCAAAGGATGCTCTAGGTGTGTGCGCGCGTGCACGCGTCTGTCTGTGTGTCCGTGAGTCTGTCTGTTAGTCACTGTGATACAGTTTGGAATAGGTTAATGGCGTCTTGCACTGGAAGGAGGCTTGAAAGTTGCAGACAGACGCGAATGATATTCCAGAAAAACTCACGCATTTGGGTGAGAAAAGTAGGAAAATGCAAACGTGTTGGGAGGTCTAATCATGAATTTTCAGCACAAGCAAAGCAATACAATGTCAAGCGAACAAATACATTATAACATAATAGTTACCTTTGACAACACAAATCTCAACGCATTTTGAACAACAACATGTAAACAATATCTGAAATTACATAGAACGTCGACCTGCTTATTCAAGTATAAGATCTCTTCAAAGCCTCTTTTCACACAATGTAAAGGGCATGCCACTGAAAAGAAATCCATTAAACGTATTTACAATAAATTAGAATTGTAATCCAATTTCACACATAAAATAACTTTGAATTCTACTATCTAATTTTATAAATCACAGAAGAGAATAACTAAATCTATACAAGGCATGCGTTAATGTATGTAAACATTTATACACATAAACGCGACTGAATTTGTATTCAGCTGAGGTTATGCTCCATTTATTTATGGACGAATTATTTTGTTACTGACAAGCTAGCTACACATTTACACACATCCAGCAAATATAGTCTATAAGTTAATTCGTTCCTTCACTTCATAACTGGGGCAACATTGAAAATATACTGGGGTAAATGGCTGTACAATTTATACCTAAACGTTTTGCATCCTGCTTTTACACAACGTTTTGCTTGAGAACCATAACGCGGGAGATCTGGGTTATAACTGTGTCATGCAGACTACAAGTACTTCTATGCAGGATGTGCAGCACAGTTTCCCCTCATATCCTCCAGGGTGTGTTTTATATCCACGTCAAACTCATGAGGTAAAGCTGCGTAGGAATATGGATATCAAACTTGAACTCGGAAGAATTACATAAAGAATAAACAAAACAGAAACGTTAGTGCATTCGACCAAATAAGAGATTGCTATATGGATTTAAGCATAATCAAATTGATGCTAAGGAGGAGAGGACTTACGTTTTCCAGTATTAAGACCATAACAAGGCTAAAAAGTAAAAGGTAAAGTCAAAAGTAACAATTGGCTACCTGAATATTTGTTCAATAAATCGCACAAAAAATGTGCAATTCTTAAGAATAAGATTATTGTTGTTGTTGTTGTTGTTGTTGTTGTTGTTGTTGTTGTTGTTAATAATAATAATAATAATAATAATAATAATAATAATAATAATAATAACTATCCATTTCTCTAAGGGTGTAAGTTGTAAACACCCAATCACAAAAAAAACACTTCCTAGCAATAATATTAGGTCTAGGTAACTCTGAATTTATTTTAACAAACTTTATAACCGTATAAGTAGCTATGGATATATTTCCATGAATAGGGAATGATGGTAACACAATTAAAAACAAAAAAATGAGAAGGCATGTATTACATGATGTCATTGTATAATATGTTAATGTCTAGTGTTTTTGTCATGCGCTATGTAGCATAGTAAGAATACTTATGTTTAAGTACTCTGTTTATCTGCATCTCCGAAATGAGTTCTTTTTTAATGCAAAGTTAAACGTACGCTATAAAACACTTCTTGTATCACCCTCCATAGGTAAGCACTGTGTTGATATCACGGGGGAAAAGACTGGGAACCGAGCTGTTCCCCTTTATTCCTTGGACTGGTCCTTATTCATTTTCTTCATTTTCATCCTTCGGTTTTGGAACCAAATTTTCACTTGCCGCTCTGTCAAGTTCAGCAGACGAGCTACCTCGTGTCGCCGGTCCCGGGTGAGGTACATATTGAAGAGAAATTCCTTTTCGAGCTCTAAGGTTTGATATTTAGTGTAAGGACATCGCTTCTTCCGGGACGAGCGAGCATGTAACCAGTTGGCCGATGGATCGTCTGCAAATGACAACACAATCAGTGTTTAAAACAAAATATGCTGCTAAAGAGAGAATACGAGAACTCATCCAGTTCAAAACTACCGAAACATGTATATTTAAGTATATAACCTACGTATTGAAATTTGTCTTGGGAGTTCACAGCCAGCACTACTAAAATATCACATTATACCAAAACAGAGGGCCTACTTGGGAAAAAAAACAGACTGGATATGTCCATGTATTATTACAGTCTAGCATGAAATGCACACACGCGATTCCACAGAGGGCCTGGAAGCATTTCATGTTTACTAAAGATTCGTAATAGGTCACAGATAGCCTCGTGCCCTCACGGCAAGGTGTCAGGTCCCATCGGATTGGCCTTGGTGATTCCAAGAACACGACTGGTGTCACGAACCTGTGCAATGACACTGAACAAAGTATCATATAAGATACAATCTATGAATTTCAGATCTGCCGAGACGATCCAATTATGTCTTAGCCACCGTTTTGCCTCACCCCATAACATCTTAACCATACCGGAATGCGTTCCAAACCGCTGTCGCTTGTGACATTATAATATCTCCTTTTAGGGAGAAAGAATTGAGACGGAAGAGTTTCTCTAATGAGACGACTTATTCCTTTGTGGCTTTCTCGGGAATGCAGATGGGAGTTCAAAAATGTTTCCACTGAATTGCCTTTGGGATTAGATATTTGGAGACTGCGTCTCGTGCTACAGATATTCCCTGTTATCGGGGTTTAAAACACGTTGAATATTGATACCACCTGGGAATTTATGGCAGCGAAATTGGGACGGCGAGGTTAAAGGGCGACATGACCCATGCTAAAGAGATTCTCATTCTTCCCAAACACTGAATTCTTTTGTGCTATCCATCCCGCACAACCAGAGAACTTGTCTTGGCGTGACAAACTAGCATACGACGGGCACATAACTCGGTCTTAATGGTCATGACCACTGTCCGATGAACGTTAGTGTGTTGGGAATTCCTAACCAGCTTCCCTGGATTCAGTCATTCTTCTTTCACTCTTGTAAACTCTATCGTCTCACATTTCGAAACGCACAATCCAGTACTTCATAAGCTCTCTCGGATATCCTAAATCGTGCGGCGCAATTTTGTTTATTCCATCATAAGAAAAGGAATATTTCCCTATCAGGAATGATTAATTCAAGTGTCAATCAGTTAGGCCTCACGGCCTCGAGAGAAGTATGCGTTTAAAGGTGTGCAACGCACTACACTGTTATTTAGAAAATACATGATCTCCAACAATAAACAATAAGAAGGTTCACGATGTCTATTAGAGAAAGCAACAACACGCTGAAAGTTTACTGCCTCATTTATGGCAGTGTCTCTTGACAATACCGTTGTACTGTCTTAGTAGAAAATGGGGTTTTCATATTACGAATCATGATATTACATTCCCTTGCGTTTTGATTGCGTCGTATTTCATCTAGAACTTTTTGCACCGTGTGTCCCAGAGAGGCCACACACAACAATTAATGGGTATGTTGACTCTTCTTGTAACTTAATAAACTTGGGGGCAATAACTTTCTTTGCCTCTCGTGGCAGCGGCGAGCACAAAGTGGGGCATGTAATTCCCAACTTCATTGCTTTTTTCCTACAGTTTATACTGGAACGCAGCCCAGGGCAGCACAATAGGGATTTCTGTTGCACACCGTTCCATTCGTGTTTGTGTTGATCGAGCCTACTTCATGAATTAAAATCAATGTTCGTCCCACGTCAGTCCTCCTAAATCGAAAAGAACCGTTTGTCAAGATACATGCCTCACTCGGTTACGAATTAAAGTTAATTTTAGGCGTGTGGGATCTCAGTAGAACAGGGGACTATGTATTTCTCTCGATTGTCCCTCCTGTGGGAGAGCTACTATAAATAAGTGTCAGTATGGCACATCTTGAAGAATAAGCCCTGCTGTAACTATACTGTATACAATAGAGACGACTATGCTATGCCGTTGGTTCGGGGATAGAGAGCTGTCGTTTATTGACTGACTCAAGCCTATTCTCGCTTGTCTGTGGAGTGGTACCGAGATATCGCCTATCAAATCCCAAAGACTAGCATCCACACTCGACGGAGGTTGCTGATTAAATATATATTTTAGCGATCACAAAGTGCAGCATATAATCTTATTTTAAAAGTTCGAATGTTATGTTTACATCTTAGAGAAAAAAAAAAACCTGTTTCAATAAACTCCGATACTGTTTAGAATTTGAAGGAACAATATACTGGTGTGCAGGCTGCTTAAAGCTGAGGTGTGCTCAAGCGCGAATAACAGGCGTTGTCACACACAAAAACACACACATTCACATACACACATACAGACCGACACACTCACAATCCAAGACCCAAATGCGAGGAAGAATAGTGTCGCAGTTACGTACGTGGATTACATGTAACACAAAAGAAACAATGCCAGTGGATAGCGATTTTAAATCCAATGGCATGCAATAAATAATACAAGATTTGATATTAGCATAAAACTAGCTGTCGAACACTGCTGGCCATATGATCAAACTTGGCTGGGTGGAGGCAATGTGTCTCAGCTGCTTTGTTCGTATTTTATGACAGCATTAAAAGGTTTACAGACGGTTCACTTCCTCGTTTTATAACTTACTTTGATCTGGTCCTTCTTTGTCCTCGCTACCGTCGCAAATGTCCTTACTGTCTTCAAATCCAGAGCCGTGGCTGGAATTCATCTCCCGAGCAGAAGAGGATTCCAAAACATATTCATGTTGTCCTCCGAGTTTAGGGGGTTCCCCGAGGTGTCCCAGAAGTGGCTCCATCTTGACCTGGCTCTGGCCTGGCAGTGACTCCGCTCTCGGAGCACAGTCGAGCCATGTACGGAGGTACCGGGTGTCCGACGAAGGCACGGGCTGCGTTGGAATATAGGGATGGTAGACCGCTGGTAAGCCGTTGGACGCGTGGGGACTGAAAGGACTCCATGATGAACTAAACACAGGAGGCTTGGGCTGAAAGCTACACGAGGGGAATTCGGGATGCTCCCCGGTTCCCGGCTGCCTAGAACTGGAATACTGTACACTGGAAAATCGGGCAGCGCTCGGATCTTCCCCCTCATGACTTATGATGGAATCGACATAGTAGTTGCTTAGAGTTCCAGAAATGGACATTCTCGGACATTATACAACGTACGGTTCATTGAAGGGAAAACATGTACCAAAGAACTGGGCTTTCCCCCCCTTTCCACGACGCTGTCTCTAAGCGTTCGCCAACAAAGTAGAGCCGGGCTGCTATGTTGTGCGCTTCGAGCGAAATGATTGGTCAGTCTTTTTTCGCGAGGCTGATAAAGAGTCAATGGGGCGTAAATCAATCCGCCAAGGGGCTGCGCGGAGCTCTCCACCTCTTGCGCTATACATATTTTCCTCTCTAAATAAACTGTCTTGTTTATGTAATATGCAAAATGGGAGTGTGTCCATATATCCTAAGATATCTACAATCCGTCGGGGAAATACCCACTTAAATTTTGAAACGTTTTGACAATATGAATAAAAATGTATACTACAAAGAAGTGAGAAAACGGTGCTTTTTTTTCTTTCTGAAAGGGTGCAGATTTGAATGTTCAAGAGCATTCCTAATGCTAAACAGAGGTTTTGTATTATTAATCTCAACTTGCATACTGTAAATGTATCAAGAGGCAAAAGGCATTAAGGAGCCTAAACGAAGACAAAATAACAATTTTCTCAAGTTCATATACCTTTAACAAGAGCTTTCTCGGTCATAACATTTTTAGAAACAGTTTATAGTCTTTGCCTACGCTCTTTAACTAGACTAGTCTAATTCAGGGCGTGTGGAGATAATATTGAGTTTTATTGGGAAATTAACAGTATTTTTTCTTAACGAGTGTGTTAAACAGTACCAAGCGACAGTCCTCTTGTATTTATGGAAGAAACTACTTGAACTTTTTGGTTGTTTAATACCACAATAAAATACTACATCAGGAAGGTTTGATTTTTATAGACCTGATATACTGCCTGTGGCGAGGACCTTAAACTAGTCTGCCGCAGCATTCCATGCACGCGCTAGCGAGAAAACGTATGAACGGTTTAGACTCACGCACTTTATTATGACACATTTAAAGGCATTTTGTGAACGTCGTACATCGAATTGTACAAACACTGTAGTCAAGTATATCGTCAAACGTTTTCTGAATTAATTGGCTTATCAGAGCAAAGCTTTGGCCTCCACGGACAAATGACGACGAGCATATATACAGTATTACCTACACACACGTGCAGCTTTAATCAGGTATTTCCAGTTCTAAATATTTCTTGAAAGACCGCAGAATAAAGGTGAGCAAATAACTTGGCAACAGTAGGCGATTTATTTGCCCATGGTATACCTATTATTGAATGGATAATTTTCTGAATGTTTAACATTATACTAATTATGATTCTATTTAAAAACTGAACACAATTTTGGAATAACTTTGCAATTAGCGCTTTGCAATTTATACTGAGCTAAATTTATACACACACAGTAACAACCCACAAGCATGGCTAATTAATGAGAGAAAATACGAAGTACCTAAGGCCAAATGAATACCTCACTTTTTTAAATGTCTAATTAAATTTTAACCTAATCTTAAATTAAGTCTAGTAATTTGCACAATTGCACATTTACATTTTACTAATCTTAAAGGCATATAAGGTCCGAAGAAAACGAAAATATTGGAAGCCTGTGAAAGTGAATGATAATCAATATATTGGCTCTTTGTTGTGTATGAAACCTTGTATAAAGATAGTCAAATGCATAATAATTTTCCGTTAAGGTAAACAGATTTCCATTCTTAGAAATATGTGGATTATATATATGCCAACTATAGATTTACAGTAGAATAGTTCGATGATGACTCGAACCCTTGTAACATAACAAAACCAAATTGTCTCCCAAACAAATCTTTCCATTGAACGTCTTAAGTTGCATGCGAGCTCATGACTTCACTCCGACCCGTGTAGTTTTTTTATGCATCCTAACGTAAAGTTGCGTTTTAGTACGTTGCAGGGGATTTCTCTTGAACAGTAGGTTTGAAGCCTGGTGCAGCAACAGTGACGTGTTTAGATTTGTACGGGGTTTTTTTTAAATACATTTTTGTGATCACATATTCTTCCGCAGCGATCATTCCATTGTTCTGCATCTTTTTCATACATGTTAGAATGCATTGCTTCCGTGGGCCATTTTCTGCAACATGTTCACATCTATAAAGCCTTAACCACTACGAGAATATCATACCCTTGCTTCGCCGAGAAGCTGTCAACGATATGAAAGGGTGAAGTTTACAACGTAGCGATGTAAAATCTTTTGTACGACTCGTTAGAAGGGTTATCACTGCTCTACAGTAAAAGCAACAAGGCTAGTTTGTTTGTTTTTTGTCGGTTCGTTCGTTCATTATACTGTCCTACCTACTAATGTGCTTGCGTCACGTCTGGGACAACGGTAATAAGAACAGGCCAAATGTGTTTTATTTTATTATCAAACATGTCCACTATCCGTATGTGTAAAGATAAATGTAGTTAACAAAAGGCTGGGATGTTTAAGATTTGGTATTACTGAGAAGTTGCATGAATTATTCATCTTTGTGCAACACTGACTGTAGGTAGAAATTAGTGACCACAAATGTATGCCCTGCTTATTATGCCATTTTCAGTGGGAACACAGGAATATAATTACATAATATAAAACAACAACAGCAGACGCAACAACAATAATCACAATAATTTTAATAATGACCTGTGGAATCTGAACCCGATTGATTCGGGAAGGGAGGTAAAGTGAGTCAGCTTCCCTGATGGAGAAGTTGTTTCACAATTCCGTGCCTATTTAATTTTCTTAATGTTTACTTTTTTTTAAAAAAACTAACTAAGAGAAGAGACTAAAACTAACTAAGAGAAACATTGCGCAGGATCAGTTTAACTGTGACGAGATCTATAAGATTTCGCTAATCTATAAGAGCCGGTGAAAACAGACGCTTATTCGCATAAGCGAATGATAGACAAACCAGCACACGCTGATGAACGTGTT
Organism: Electrophorus electricus; assembly: GCF_041902795.1. Taxonomy (NCBI): domain Eukaryota; kingdom Metazoa; phylum Chordata; class Actinopteri; order Gymnotiformes; family Gymnotidae; genus Electrophorus; species Electrophorus electricus. The sequence continues at coordinate 35,187,426 of NC_137499.1, forward strand.
CTAGAGATGATAAAGATAAAGTGAAGAAGAATAAGAAGGATTAGTTCGTGCCTTATCAGTGGCAGACTGGATTCAGCGATTGAAATTATTGTTTTTATTTAATATGATTTATGCTGTTAATAGTCACAGAATTCAAAATGTTTTGTATAAAAGGCTTATTGAACTATGTGATATGAAAGTTCAACAGTTTGTCATATTTCAACTGACAATTAATTATATCATAGCTGGAAATATATAAGTTTATTGAAACTGCTGAACATATTCTGCTCGACATATTTTCGCCAACTCCCCAGCGAGGAGTAAAAATAACCCTGTGTGAATATGAAGAAAAGTCCAATCTCGTGTTTTAGGTGGTCAGATTTACAACTGCTGCTCGCTGAAACGCTCCCAATTCGTATTTTGCTTGCACATTAATTAATGATCGCAAAGGAAGGGACTAGAGACTCAACTCAATCCTTTGCGCGCAACAGCTTAGCTATATATAAAAATATAGCTTTGGAAAAGTCCATCACCAGAGAAAAGACTTGTAAATGTCATTCGTTATGCCAGTGCATTGATGTGTATCAACTGGAGTAATTCAGGCAGTTTCAGGTTCCTGTGTTATTAAACGTCGAGCCCCAACAACGTGAAACTACCTAAATCACAGACCAGCTTGACCTTCTCTGCGTTCAAAGTTGAAGCCCTGGACGCATGCCAGCAGACGGAGAGCGGCAATGAGCTGCCAACTCAGATTTCAGTGTAGAGAATCGCGTTATAAGTGAAGAGTCAAAGTAACATACATGAATTATATCGAAAAATGATTTTAAATATATGGGAGATGTTAAAAGGTACACATTGTCGTGTTTAATTTACGATGCCTAGATTATGAGCTATTGTTCAAAGCAGGTAAGCGGCATAAAGTAATTTAAGTTCACAAGCACATCCTGTCTTTTGACTACAACCGCCTAGCCTGGTAATAAAAATCGACTCTATGGCCCTCTGTTAAAACAAGGGGCTTGCCTAGCCAATGACGTTGGACATTATGGCCTCTAAACATGGCGGTTACCAAAAGCACAGACGACGTAGACTCTCACTCAGACAAAAGGAAAGCAGCTGTATTTTGTGTGCAGTATCCGCATATGTTTTGAATTATTTCTTCTTAACTCTCGAAACATTAAACGCGAACTCCACAGCAAAGAAAAAATGTAAAACATGCATAATAACAGAACGCATTTCAAATTTGATTCAAAAAGTAGCCTAACGTAAGGTATAACAGAAGATTGAAGACGATAATATCTCGGAGTGATATTGTACAACGTCATACTGTGCAAACCTAATAGATTCAACTCCAAATGCAGAACAAGATAAATCTCTTCATCCTGTCTAATATAGAAAAGGGTAGTGCACAACATAACATTAACGTTTCTGTTGGTCGACCATATTCATCAAATCATATAACATATTGCTTTGGGTTGTACAAGCAGAATTACTGGATCCTTAAACATAATGCTGTTTGCAACTTCACTTTTCAACTTCGACACACTTATGCCAAAAAAGTTATATTATGATCTCCATTTTATCAACAGCACTGGATCATGACAGTTTTCAGTTTAAGTGTAGATCAACTTCCTCTCTTTTCGGTTATCCGGTAGGCTAAACTCCATAAACAACTTGTAAGTACAGCAACGAACAGATATGTAAAGCATGAGTGTTAAATGTCATTACAGTTATCAGTCTTTTCAAAACCTGATAACGAAATATCCCTTACATTATTTAAAGTACACTTTGGTAAATCAGAATTAGAAAGCTGAACTATCTGGCCAGTTTATCAGTATCAACACAAAATTACAGACCAAATCCCTTGCAAACTCATATCCAAATCCATAAAGTGGCCTACTGACAACAACGATGTGGATACTATTTCGGAACGCCACGTTTTTAAAATTCCAGTTGCACTTGACTATAAAAACATACCACTTGACAAAGATAAATTGACTATAATGATCGTTCAGATTTGTAAAGCGTGTCTATTTGAATACAACTTATTTTTATTTCTTACAAAAGGGGGATACATTCTTTGTGCTACCTCCCCCCCCCCCCCATCCAAATTTTGTTGCTCTTGATGTCCATAATAAATAGGTTTTGATCATTTTGTTCCTCCTGTTCTACATTCTTAAACTGTAAACAATAGTCTTTGCTGAGTAAGTTAAAATAGCCAATTCTGAAAGAGGAAAAGGTGTAACCAATAAAGCGAACAATGCGAGTGCACTGAAAGCCAATATCAAATATTTAAGAACAAGCGTTCTTTTGGCCACACCGAGAAAAAGCTCTCATCATCGCGACTGCTTTACAATTTATCCGTCATTTCTAAGGTATTCCAACAAGTGTTAACAATATTCCATTAGAGGTGTTGTTATAATGGCCGCAATCTTAGTAGCATGTTCAATCGCCTTCACTAACAAATCATATGAGTTACTATGTCCTTCGTCCTATATTTCCCAGTTATTTTCTTTAGTTTCATCCTTTGATTTTTAAACCAGATTTTAACTTGGCGGTCACTAAGACTGACACTTCGTCTTATCTCCAGGCGGCGCTCTCGAGTCAGGTACATATTGAAAAAGAATTCTTTATCCAGTTCCAGGATTTGGTGTTTGGAGTAAGGGCATCGCTTCTTCCTCCCTGTCTTTGTCAATAACCAGGTCCCTTTAGCGTTCTCGGTGGTCAAGTCTTTAGCTGAAACAAGAGAATAAGCCAGTTTTTTATTCTTTCGAGAAGTGCAATATGCACCAGAAGGCAATTTGGCTGTAACAGACATTTTATGACAGTATAGTAAATTCATTAGCCTATCAGTATTGAACATATATGTGTGTGGCTGAGTCAGTGATTCTCATAATGCTAGAATGAAAAAAAAAAGATGAGTACAGTAGTTATTACTGAACAGAACCGTACAGACGATTACAGGTTAAATTAAAGGTACCCACAGAATCTTCGATAAGGGAGTCTTGAACTACACATGAACTCGAACTTTTATAAAACTTTTATAAAATAAGTATGATGTTTATTTACTACATTTAAAAACTCTCAAAACTCCCCCAAATAGCAAACTAACAGGTTTAACAGCATACCCGTTTTATATATCACTGCTGACTTGAAAACTAAACCAGATACACTGACAAAACAAGGATTTATTTCTGAATTTAAATAGCGTGGTTTAGTTTCAAAATATCACAATGATATAACTTTATATCTACCACTCGACTTTATCGTAATACATATTTTTGCCCTATAATAGAAAGAAAAACAGAACATGGGCCTTGAATAACTGTCATTGTCTTTAAAGCTAGCTAGCTCGAGGAGCAGGAAAGATTATGAAATAGTTATTTATTAGAATATTTATTTTTAAAACTGTAAGATTGAGTTAATCTAAGGAAGCAAATACATATTTTCCCCATAAATTTACAATCCCATGTCACATTTGTTAGTCTCTTGCTTTTTTTAAATAACATTAACAACGCATATATTTATGTAAGCACTACTTTCAAATCTGAACTCAGAAAAAAATGTGCTAAAGAAATTCTGCTCTTAAAGTGTGTAATTAAATTTAACTTAAATGAAATGAGAGGTTTTTCCTCAACTGTATCTAGATATTTTTATTATTCACAAAGGATTTCTAAAAATACATTTAGTTGACGTGATTTGCTAACATTTTTTGGTTTGGTGGTAAAGTTATCGCTTAAATTAAGTTTATCTTAATACCCACTTGACATGAAAATAGTAATCAAATCCAGAATAAGTAACGTCTTTTGATCAATCCTGTGTTGATTACAGTCTACTTCCTTCCCATTCTCGTGCCCTAAAGCAATAACACACCTGGCCCACTCGACTCCCAGTTGACAGTGGAGCCTTCCGCTGTTTTATGTCTCAGCAGCGTTATATAAAGGGCAATTTAGTCAGGCTGGGGTTGTCTCAAGCAGTAGGTTTTTAGTGGAGTTTCTTTTTTTTTTTTTTGCTCTAACAACCGTTACTTTTAGACTAACTTCAAAATCGTTTGTTAAATAGGAAACATTCACAATAAGACCGTTTTCAGTGCTGTTTACCCACCTCGCGTCTTGTCTGTAGGAGTTTTATCATCCTCTGGAAATTCTGTAAAACGTTTCTCTTGAGATAAGCAAGGCGTCTCTGTGCTGTCTGCGTTGCTTGGAGTGACATGTAACATTGTGGTGGGGATGGTGCTTCTATTGCCACTGTTTTCGCTCCGTTGAGTTGGACATTTTTTGTAGTCTAATGCAAACTTATGCCTAATAGGTTTGCTGACAAACTCCGAGCAAGGAAGCCGGGGTAGGTTCAGGTTGCACAACTGGTGGGAGTGTGGAGGCGATACGCGCGGCTGAGCGTCTGCAGTGCTGCGCGTCGTGAGCAGTTTGTGTCCGGGGTAACAGGAAGGTTCCGGATGAAAAGAGCCCGAAAGTGGAACCATGCCGTTCATGGAGCCAATCTCTGTCAGGACTCGACTGAAAGCTGGGACGTCTGGAGGCTGAAAAATGTGTCTATGCGAATCCAGGGTAAGATATATGTTGTCGTTTTGTCGACCTACGGCGCTAAAGGGACATGAACTGGCTTGTGGAACCCGATCTGAACTCAAATGCGACTCTTCCCAGGTACCTCCATGGTGAATTTGGTCCCGCGAAAGAGCCATAGCTTCCTAAACTGCTGACGGATGATGCTGTTTTATTGTCTGGAATCTCTGACATGATGGTCCAGTTATTCTGCAATTGACAGTCCGAATTAAGATAGAATTCTTGTTGTGCCACGTTAAAGGGTTCCTTTGGGTTTTTTCTAAAAGAGAGAGTTAACCAAGGTGGGCGCGAAAATGGACCTTTCAGAGCACGATGTTGCTATGGATTTTTGTTTTCTTCAAAAGGTGCAAGGGTCGCTACCGATTCGTTCTTCAGTCACAGGCGCTCAGAACCTTCCCCTTGCGCTGCGCGTAACCGCGACTGTGGTTCAGGGGCAAGCTCCTCCCCTTGCAGAAATGCTTCACCATCCAGGTTGCACTTTAATTGACTTTAATACAGTTACATGTTTTAAATATTTCATAAAGGTATCCTTAATCTATGCGCTTTCAAACCCTAACCCTGAATATTTATCCTAATTAAATTTTCTAACTCACAGAAACAGGCATAGCCTTACACCAGTTGCCAAATCAAAATATACATTAATCAGAATTTTGTGATAACAGTGCAGAAGCATAGACTTCAGTATTTTTCTGGCTTACACATTTGTTATTGCCCGACATAATGTAGCAGGAAGAGATACAATGCGATTTGTGTGGACGATGTTTACGATCATTAAAGAAAAGTACAGATACAGATTACTGCTGCTACTGCTACTACTACTACTACTACTACTACTACTACTACTACTTATTATTATTATTAGTAGTAGTAGTAGTAGTAGTACCCAAATTGCTAAATATAACATCAGTCTACATACCTGGCCTACGTCCTTACTCCGCAAAGTCTTTTTTAACTGACAAAATAAACATTTATCTTATGGTCAATGTATCAGTATTATCTGATAGTATTGTAAATATTATCTGTATTACTAGATATTGTTTGCTGAATTCCTGATTAGAAAACTACATGTCTTCTCAAAACAAATGTGATTTTTGATTTGTTGAGATAAAAGCCTAGTTTCAAATGATCTAGGCCATGAGTGTTTTCTGCTGACAAATGTCCAGTAAATAAAATTATTATATATTATTTCATGGCTACGTTTTCTAGAAATAAAACCAAATATTAATTTTAAAAAATACCTAGTTCTGGTACCTGCTCGATGGCAAACATTTTTACCTCTAGAGGTCGCTATACCATTAAAATCGCATAAACTAAGTCCATACTGAATGTACAGGGTCTGCGTTCATTCTCATCAAAACGCGAATAAAGTACCGGTATCTTCCGGTTCACATTTAAATTATTCAGTGTTTCTGTGCCAACCGACTGTCCAAACACATGCTGATATTTTATAAATTAGTTAACGTTGACATTTTCTCTGTATTATAATTACTCTTGTCTTCTGCAACATTTTTGCAGTCATCATCTTGTAGGTAAAATCAACAAAGATTAAATGACTTGGGTTTAGCTCTTCTTTTGAATTGAATTACAGAGGCCATGATGGTGAATACCAAGAGAATGCAACAGGATATTGCCAATAAATGAGATATTAACACGTATTTGCTAAACTCACATACAACTTGCATACGTTTAGACAAACTTCGGCTAAAATTTAAAAAAAAAAAAAAAAAAAAAAAAAACGCTATGGGTGCACCGGTGCACCGGTTTAAGCCTTTGCCACGAATTACTCAAACCTAAAAAATAAAGCCGTCTAACAGTTACATTCTAATCTTGATATTTCTTAGTTTAAATCAAACTGTCGTCACTCTAAAAGTTCGGAACATCCAGATTCTTGTGTGCTTCGCTATTTGCGTCTCCCAGCCTAAAGAAAAGCTTTGACGTTGACAACCCAAGACGCTGTGCAACGGATGTTTAGCTTTTGTCTGGCCAGCTGCAGTAAACCTAGCCAGAATGTGACCTATGGCGACTCTTGGACACCTTCTGTTTTATATAGAGAGAAAGCAAAATGAATTAAAATGGAGCCCTGTTTTTGCATTCTTTACATTCCAGTTTTTATTCCTTAACAGAACCCCAAGACCCACCCAAATGGCGAGACAATCCTTGGCCGAACTCATACAGGCTAACTGTAACCATGACAACTGAACCCTCCATTTGCTATAAAGTTTTACTGCCAGACACTAAACAGCATGTGCTTGGTGTGGACAGGAGACGAGATCAATGTTATTTAGGCTGTGTTCCTTTTTTCACTTGAGCCCTATGAGCTCAGTTCCTTTTGAAAGGACACGCCATCTTCTATGGGCTTTTGTATTTGCACGGGAAAGGAGCCTCGTGCATTTGATTTTGCTTACTATGCGCGCTCGTTTATGGGACTGCAGGATCTCATAAAATAAGGAACTCCAGATCCATGCATAGACGATGTCCTTGCATCTTATCTCCAAATAGCTACCGCATCTAATTATCCTCGTTTGAATTACACATCAGGCCTATGTGAATAATGTTCAGAGATCAAGACAAAGCAAACCAAACGTATAAAGTGTACAGAAGGCACATAGACAGCTGCTAAATGAACGCGTGAGACAACCCAAACGTACTGTCAAGTAGGTTTTTAAAGGAATACAGTAGGTGTTCATATGCAAAACAAGGTTACAAATACTAACTGGCAATGGTTTCCTTTAAAGAACTGCAATCCATATACGTAGTTTTATATTAAGTATATTAAGTAGTATTAAGTAGTCAACATCTGCATGGATTCCTAAAACTGTCCTTCATAATTCCTAATGAAATAAATGGGCTATAAAATTAGAGCGGAAACTCAGCGTATGATACGTAGAAAGCTGAAGTCAGGCGCTTTGGCCCTAATGACTGGTTAAAAGTAAAATATGTCTATGAACCGATTAAATGGAAATAATGTCAGCGATTCGCACAACCCTGTTATACAAATGAAGTTTCAAACAACCAACGTGAACTTTTAGGATAGAGCTCATGTAAGTGATAACACTTATGAGCGCCCTGGGTTGTATAGCCCTAAGGTTAAGTAAGGTTATGTTCAATCTCAAATTTAAAGAGACACATTTATTTTGGCGAATGTGACGACAAAAATTTCATATAAATTAGTACGAGCAATAGATGTACTTGAATTAAGATGTAGTAAAAACGTTTACACTAATCCCAACCTAAACTCGCAACGTTTAATAAGAATTGAATCGTTTAAAGTTTTACGAATTCAGTTGTGAGATCACGTTGTTTTATAAGTCGAATAACTGATGATTTGGATATTTTGATCATTATCGGCTTTTATAAGGATTTGACGAAATGAGTCTGAAAAACAGAAACGATATTAAAACACGTGTCTGATTTAAGACAAAAAATAATAATTGAAGCTAATATATCCAGATTTCCAATAAAATTATTTAAGGTATTGCTAACCACCTCTCTACTCAAGAACCATCTGTAACCCATACAGACAAGCTCTGGGTAGCACCTATTACGCATGCCAACGCAGGCAATAGGAGCCGTGGACCCTTGTCTCTCCTGTGTGAGATATCAAGCAAAGATTTGGCAAGAACTGGTTGAGACATGATTCCTTAAATTATATTAACTGTAATTCCTTAAAAATAATTAGTGGAATTAGTTTTGTAAGATTTTATTAGGAATCTTTATAAGACGTTTCTTGCACTCAACCCAGAATGGGATCTGGGCATTTATAAATGTGTTGTGGATATATAGAAATCTGTCCTTTGTGTGTTTGAAATTCATTTTCCAATATACATGCTGTTATATATACTATGCAAGAGTCAAAACTGTGATTTAATTCACGTCCCTGTGTAAACGACTTTTAAATGTAATATTCTGTTAGTATATAATGAGTAAATGAAATAAAGGATCCTTTGTCACACAATATTGAACCTTTGTTTTTACTGTTAGTAATTCTGGTAATATTAAGTTTTCCCATATAAACCTTTATCATCATCTTCAAAATCCATCATCTAGACTAACACTGAAAACAACTAATATCTCCATGTTCCAACATCTGTAAGTGGCTACTGCTGTCAAAACTAGAGATCAGTGAGGTGCAACACAAATGCTACAGCAAGAGGAAACCAGGAGGACATTTCAGAGGGGAGATATCATCCCTAAGTATAATACTTAGGAAGTATGAGTATGCATCAACTTAGGAAGTATGAGTATGCATCAAGCACAATGAGTCCATGCACCAAGCTCAGCACCAGAGCTGCTGACTTGAGATTGAAGATCATGGCTAAAATAAACAGACTATCAAGCCATCTAAGTCAGTCAGCTATCAGAACTGCGGAAAGGTGTGACGAGGCCTTGAAGACTTCCAAACAAAGATTAATAGTTCTGGCTGCCCACCTGAAGAGATACACATGGAAATGTGTTGATACCTTCACAGAGAATTCCCTTGGGACTGACTTATCATCCTACAAATAAAACAGTAGCTGAGATTATAATGAGAATGAGAGAGCGCGCGCGCATTTCAGACAGAGGTCCCTCATCAGCTGAGTATGCAAAGTGCTTCTGAACTGGTTCCTCCTCTTAGAAATTCAAAATCACTTTGATTGCACAGCTGCCTAAATGTCCCGTTTCTTTGGAAACCTTCTGTATCTCACAAACCAAGAAAACTGTAGCAAAATGAGAACACCAGCTACATTTAAAGTTGTTACAATATCAGACGCCAGTAAAATCGTTATTGTTGAGATGAAAAGTGCATAATTCTTCAACTGCCATGCATCAAAATGACCACACGATGACGATATTGCACAATCTCTGGTTTTAGGGAGGCGTTTTCTTTGTGTATGTCAGGAAGTGTTTGCGCGCGCGCGAGAGAGAGAGAGAGAGAGAGAGAGAGAGAGAGAGAGAGAGAGAGAGAGATATGCACGGGAAAAGCCAATTTAAAATATAGAATTTGTCGTTTCATACTTCAGTGGCCGTCTTGCTGTCTCAGAACTGTCTCTCGATTCTTGCCCAAAGTACGAACTAGAGAGGTCAGAAATAATACGAAAACGAATTTTAAAAATACCTTCAAACCTATATTTCATTTTAGGCATAATGGACAGACAGCATTTAGCACTAGACATGGGGGAATTATTTTATTGTGTATTTCAGTGACTCTTTACAGCCGCCAACAGACAATTAAGTCAAACGCGCAATGTACCGGGTGGTTATCAAAGCGAAAACAATTCAATAAAGAGACTTCCTGTAAACCTTCCAGTCGGTGTCCACACTAAGGGAGGGTAACCATTGTTTTTCAGGATCGTAAAATTCCAAGTAGCCTTCAAATCAGAGATTTACAAATTAAGTCCGATCTGACCTTGTTTTTGTGTGAAGGACGAACACAAAAAAATGATCGCTTTAATGCCCGATGCCTATTATCGTTGCGTATCATTCAATTCAAAAAGCAGTTTCACTTCAATCAAAAGGAAAAAAAAATCCATCGAGACCTCTGCTGATGTCTTGTAATGATAGTATTTGGCCAGAAGGTGGCAGAAAAGAAACGCACTCAAAATGAATGCAACCATGCAATAACCTTTGATAACTTTAAATGTTCACTTGATACTCTGTTTATATCTAAAGCAAATAACGATTTTCCTTCAAAGGAAATATGGTTACAGGGTATGTGTGATATTCAATTTAATTCCTATGCACCAAATGATTGTATAGTTATCCTGTCATACAAGTAGCTTACATGTCTACAGTTGTGGCCAAAAATTGTTTTACTACAGTTGTTTTTTTGTTGTTGTTTTTTTAAGATCCTTTTGCCAGATGTCTATGGTATAGTGAGGTACAATTATAAGCATTTCATAAGTTTTTTTAAATACGTTTTATTGACAAATACATCCAGTTTAAGCAGACTTAATTTATAGTGTTGACCCTTCTTTTTTTTTTTTTTTTAAGACTTCTACAGTGTGTCTTGGCATATTGGATATTAGCTTCTGGACAAAAATCTTGACTGATGGCAACCCATTCTTACCTAATCAGTGCTTGAGCTGATCACAGTTTCTGTGTTTGTCCACCCCTTTTTTTTGAGAATTGACCACAGGTTCTCAGTGGGATTGAGATCTGGGGAGTTTCCTGGCCATGGACCCAAAATTTCAATGTTTTGTTCACCGAGCCACTTGGCTATCACTTTTGCCTTGTGACATGGTGCTCGGTCATGCTGGAAAAAGCATTGTTCATCACCAAATTGCTCCTGGATCGTTGGGAGAAGTTGCTCTTGGATTATTTTTTGATACCATTCCTTATTCATGGCAGTGTTCTTAAGTAAAATTGAGCAAACCCACTCCCTTGGATGAAAAGCAACCCCACACATGAATGGTCTCAGGATGCCTCACTGTTGGCATGACACAGGACTCATGATTTTCCAGAGAAGAAAAGGTGAGAACTATCATTTGTCCAGATGTCCCAAACAGTCTGAAGGGGGCTTCACCAGAGAAAATCATTTTACTCCAGTCCTCTGCAGTCCAATCCTTATACTTCCTGCAGAATATCAGTCTGTCCTTGATGGTTTTTTGGAGAGAAGTGGCTTCTTTGCTGCCCTTCTTGACACCAAGCCATCCTTCAAAAGCCTTCGCCTCACTGTGTGCAGATGCACTCACACCTACCTTCTGCCATTCCTGAGCAAACTCTGCACTGGTGGTGATCCAATCCCATAGCTGCATCCTCTTTAGGATATGGGCTTGGCACTTTCTTGGGCACCCTGAAGCCTTCTTCACTGCAACTGACCCTCTCTCCTTGAAGTTATTGATGACTTGATAAATGGTTGATTTAGGTGCTATTTTACAAGCAGCAATGTGCTTGCATGTGAAGCCCTTTTGATGCAATGCAATGCAATGCAATGCAATGCAATGCAATGCAATGCAATGCAATGCAATGCAATGATGACTGCATGTGTTTCCTTGGAGGTAACCATGGTTAACAGAAGCACCAAGACCCTTCAAGCACCAAGACCCTTTTAAAGCAACCAGTCTGTTCTTCTAATCAGCATGACAGAGTGAAATCAGCTGTCTTGTCCTTGTTAACAGTTTCTCCTAAGCTAACGAGAAGATCACTGACGTGATGTTAGCAGGCCATTTTGTGGCAGGTCTGAAATGCAGTGGCTGGAATGCATTACTTTCTGTGATTAAGTTAATTTTCATGGAAAGGAATGACTTTGCAATTAATTGCAATTCATCTGATCTCTCTTCAAAATCTAGAGTTAATGCAAATTGCCACCATAAAAACTGAAGCAGCAAACTTTGTGAAAACCAAAATTTGTGCTAGTCTCAAAACCTTTGGCCACAACTGTACATCCAGTGAATGCCTTTCCTTCAGAGCCATAGCTCTCCACAGTTTAGTCATCTTCCTTCTGTCCTTCATCTGGTCTGCTAATTTTCACAACCTTCATAAAGTAAACAATGTTATTCAGAGCTCTGTCCGAAAATGAAAATGAGCCTGTATTAGAAAGAAAAGCAAAACTTTAAAATGTGACGGTAGATAGTCAGAGCTAAGTTCCATCATCTCCCTGCTTCTGCTGTATCAGTTTTAGGTATTAGATGAGTTAGCTCCGGTTATTTTCATGTAGCTCTAATCTAGTTTTCACACCCATCCATCTGGGAACGGTTTAGTTTTATCTTAATTAATATTTATTTATAAGGAAGAAGCCCACTGAGACCAATTTATAGACTTTTTATTTACATATTGTAAAGCTATGAAGATGCATAATACAAAGTGCAGCTTCAGAAGAAAAAAAAAAAAAAAAAAAAAAAAAGCTTTGTAATAAAAATCCAAACACTCCATGTTCTTCTAATGGTCAGTAATAACCAGCCCACTTTAATGTACAACTGAGGTCTTAGAATTCTATCACCAATAATCTAAAACTATGGATTATGGATTTATGGTATAAAAGTCTAAGATATCAGATCTGAATGAACATGTGTCCAAAACCAAGCACTGATAAACAGTCAGAATTGCTAACTGTTACCCTCTGTATCAGGGCCTTTTGATAAGCCTTTCATGTAGATTCTTTTCTCAAGGCTGTGCATAATACCATTTATCATGAGATGCATGGCACTTATTTTAATGTAACTAGATCTAAAATAAAACCGAAATGCACAATTAGCAATGCAGCTAATTATTGATCTCACATGATAATATTTCATTAAGACAAGAAACTGGCTAGTACTTAAATAATATGCAATATTAATGTTGAACAGTGTAGTAATGTGAGCCTCTTTTTTAAAGAGTTGGGGAAAATACCTATATTAGTATAGATATGAGAAGTAAAATCATAAACTAAGAAAAGTTACAAGCTTAAATAAAGATGGGTTTCATTTATCCACACATCAATAATTGTTTGATGTCAGTACTGCATCTAATGTGTCTATGACATCCAAAGAAACAAGCATATACAGGTTAACCTTCTCAAAAGGGTGCAACCTGAACTACATCAGAGTCTATGCTGATTGTACACTTCAGTCTAAGGGATGGATCATGGCATGATCTTGCAAGGCCCCAGGGCACAACTTAGGAGACCCCACCCACATATACATACATATTTGGTGCACATTGTGTGAGGACAGACTATGCATAAAGCCAATTCCATAATCTTATGTTGTCCAAAATATCATTATGGAATGCTAACAACAGCATTCCATGAGCATTATTATATTATATTATATTACATTATATTATATTATATTAGAATTTTGATTTTCCTGGCTTTGGTCTCTTTGAACATCTGAACTGTCCAGTTGTTGACTTCAAAGCAACCTGGGGATAGGTCATTTCTTTTGGTACTGGCAGGCAGTCCATCTGATGTACCTGCTCCACGCTGGTGGGTGTTTGTTGTCACCATTGAGTAGCATCATCAGTAAACTTGTTTCTTTCTCAAAGGTCACGTCCAGACAACTTCGGATAGTTTCAGTGCTAGCCTCCTGCTCATAGCTAACATTCTTATTAAACTATTACTCTTAAAAAAGATTTTGAAGTAAAATTGTCTCCTTTGCTTTTCTTTCTTTTTTTTTTTTTTTTTACTTTTGAGTGCTATTCCAGCATTTATGATCCACTGTAATTCTGAATGTCAAAAGAAAAGATGTCTGATTGAATACCAAGAACAAGTAATTACTGTTGGTCATCATTTTAAAAAGCCAATACACAGCAAGCCTATAGTTTCCAGCATATCTGTATTTTTTTTCTTTACTCTTTTTTGTGTGTCTTATGGAGCATAAATGTGTGTGCGTGTGTGTGTGTGTGTGTGTGTGTGTGTGTGTGTGTGTGTGTGTGTGTGTGTGTGTGCAGTTACTTGTGGTGAAGCTTGCTGTTAATTTTATATTTGCAAATATATTTGTGACTCTGTGGAATTTTCCTGGATTTATGACTTGTACATGTGCTCCATAGTTCAGTGGAAAGTGTATAAACTGATAAGACAGAGGAAATATTAGTTTATTTCCTTTTAATTAAGAAGCTGTCTGGACATGACCTCTGAGGAGTTAAGTTTACTGATGGTGTTAGTTGATGGCGAAAAAAAAAAAAAATGTAATCGGTTTGTACAGAAAGGTCTAATTTTTACACCTGCTGTGGTGCTTCCACCTTCTTCAGGCAGTTTTAACCATCAGACATGATTTAGTCTTGTGTTGTCAATCAGTGAAAACTCTGGATCATGATTAATTAAAACAACTTAATTTATACCTGCGTTGTCTATCAGTGAAGACTTGGGATCAGGATGAAAGAAAACACCACTTATGTGCCTTACAACAGAAAAGGAAGCCTGATCAATTAAATACTTGTAATAAGATGAGAACTAGATTTTTCCATCTTTGTATATCTAATACAGACCACAGAGCAGTAATCACTAACATCTTGTCATGAAAGAGTACTGGAAGTATATTCCTATTTTAAAGAATAATATCAGTAATTATACTGATTATAATATTTTTTGTATTTGTAATATCTTTGGACTCCTTTGTCACTTTCCTGTTAGGCTAACAAAGCATGTTAAGATGTATTATTAGTTGTTGTCATTGTTACAGAGATAAGGTAATTTGATAATTGTGCATTTTATTGTGTTTAACTAAAATATTAAATCAGATTTCTGTTCCATTAGCTAATTTCATCAGTTAAACTGAACATGTTTTTACGTTGCTCAGTCTAAAACATTTAGAGCTTGCACAATCACAATAACTGAAAGAAGAATTAATATTGTGTGTATCTCTCTCCCCAGGTGAGGAAGACAAAGGTTACTCATATCATTGACTAGATGTCATCACCTGCAGTGGGTGTAGTAGTACTTAGTTCAGTGAGTTCCATACAAGAAAGTGGATACTTTGTGGAAGCAGAAAGACTAGACTAGATCAAATTCTTGCTGGAACACACAGCCGTGAAGGCTTCCAGAATCTCGTGTCTAATAGAGCAGGGACTATTAAATACCTCAAGCAACTTATTTATAAAAGCTGAGTAAATATTTTTAATTGCTTTTATAATCATTACTTTAAAGAAATAGTTGAGCATGCATATATTTCTTCAATAATTTTTCCTTTTGTACAGTTTTAATTATTATTGTTAAATCATTACTGTAAAGTGATGTTGTTGTTGTTGTTAACAACTTTTAATGCTGCAATACATCATACAAAATACCCATGTGACAGTGTTAAAGCTGTTGACAATTTTGCAATTACAAACTGATGTATAAAATATATTGGGAAATACCGATACAAAGAAACTAATTGCAATGTTTAAAGTATAATGCATATAAACATTTAAAAATATACCAACCTCAATTTATTTTTGTGTGGGTGTGGATGTGTGTGTGTGTGTGTGTGTGTGTGTGTGTGTGTGTGTGTGTGTGTAACAGATTAATATTGCACTACTAAAGCTAGTGTGTTGATTTGGACTTTTTTTTGTCTACTGAGTTTTTAAAAAGCAGTTTAAAGGACAATACTTCAGTTCAAACTGTCTAATGGATTTATCATTGATTGCTGTTGTTGTCAATCATATCAATCAATCAGTGACCTTACAGACAGACATTACTTTTCATGAAAACAATTTGCAATGCTATATATGAATGAGCTGTTTTTTATGCTATTGTTGAGCTTTGATCCTTTGGAAGATCAAGTGATCATCAAGGTACAGTTTAATTTAACTAGCACTGAATGTTGTTCACTAAAGCTAGAAAACAGGCTAGCAATTAATAAGCATGTCACATGATTATAAACATGATTGAAGTCCTAATTGGAAAACACAGCAGCATATGTAAAAATATTTGATGTACCCCCCCTCTATTTCCCAGTATTTTATGTAGCTCATAGCCTGTGTCCTTTATCCAGGACTTTTATACTGTACTGAGGTTGGTCAACATGCTTTTGTGGCTTTCTCTTCCTCAACCCATACATCTGTGTTAAAATAACTAGGTCTAGGTTCTTACAAAATGTTAAGAATCATGTTGTAAATTATGTTTTTTCAAGCAAAGTGCTTGAATAGCTTCATCCCACTAATGATAAAGAGTCAACAATATTGTAAGATCAAAGAAACAATATAAGTAGAAAGGAGAGGTCTGGTAGGCAATATTACACGTGTTTCACTTAAAATGATGACTAATTCCTCAAGGTCTTACCAAAGGGTGGATTGTTATTGCCAAGGCTGACCTGCTTACAGGCTACATTGAAACTTGTTTATGTTCAATTCATGTTCAGTGTAATTATTCACACACTCTACAGTAAAATGGAAAATGTTGTCCCAATACTCGGATATCATACAAAAATTCTATACAGTGACGGCACGGTGAAACAAGCTCACACCATAGGACTGGGGTCCTTATTTAAACTATAACATGTAATGCCTCTCAGTTTGCTACATATTTGCTACATATTTGCTATTTGCTACAGTTTGCTACTTTGAACATGCAGAATTAAATACCAAAAAATAACAATATATGAGTGATAAATGCACAGCACAAGAGTGTTCTAATCACAGGACTGGATCACATAGAGGTTTGTGTGATGAAATTAACTGCATCTAAAGCATGTAGTGTAATTCAAAGTATGAGTCAGTAGTGTTATTAAACTTTAATCTTACTGGTTCACAAAAGTGTGAAGTGCAGAAATACATGTTCACTGAGCAGTAAATCTAGACCACATTTTATTTGTTGGTAAATATCACAGGAAAAGGACAACAAAGCAAAAGGCCAAATCTTCCAGGGTGCCTTCCAGGTCAGACATCATATGAAGCAAGTCATAAGAAAGCAGGAACCAAGTAAAAAAGCACTGGCCCTGACAATTCTGAACATTTTTCACACCTTGATCCATTCAATTAAAATCCTATCAGTAGGCTATGCCACAAACATCAGTAGGCTATTTGGTTATTGCATTCTTTTTCTGGAACACAGCTAGGTGAGGTTCATTACTGAGGTTTACCGAAAACCTTTTTTTGTTTTAAACTCATCCATCCCCTTTTTTCGATCTAGCATTTATAATCTATGTTTACCATATAAGAGAAAGGAGTAGCCTTCCAAATCCTTCTCTCAGAAAACAGCAGAAATAATTGAATTGTACTCTACTGACGTTTTTACAAATTCAAATAAACTGAGAAATATGTAGAACAAAATATTATTTTAGCAATTGCATCAGCACATGTATATATGGTGGTTGAGAAAACCTGTCTTAGAAACTGTGTCCCAGGATGGGATCCTGTTTTGTGTTAACACTGAACTCCAGTCAGTCACTTTATGAGACACTCCTCAACGCTGCATTACTCTATCTCCATCTCTGTCTGTTTGAGTAAGTGTGTAATAAAACATATGTTAACACTGAATGTGCCTTTCAAAAATAGAATTATCACATGTGAAGGGATGGGGTTAGATGCAGAGGTAGCGATGTTCCTCCTGGACAAGTAACTAACTATGTTAAACATTATCTGTAGAATACATCGAAATGTTTGAGTGACAGACGTATTTATGTTATTTATACATAACAAATCGAGAAGATAAAGTAAAGTAATGCTTTGGGTGAATCACCTTCAGAGAAGTAAATGTAATGCTGTTCAACTGCATCAAACTCTCTGATGTCTAACGATTCTGACTAGATAACAGATAGTGACTAATACTCATGGGAGCTCATTATTAAGCAACATTGTACAGCAAAAACATTCGACTCTTGGACTATCACAGCAGCAAATCATTATGAACCGAATTATTAGGGTTTCTAAGTTTATAATTTCGCTATCAACAAGCTTGGTTAAATTTCATATTTGGCAACACCACATAGCAGAGTAATATGTTAACACCATCAAGCCCCACAACTGCTATATCAAAAAAACATTTGTGGAGGATTGGGTAACATGATTAACTCTCTCAAAAAATAAAGGTGATAGTATCATCATTTGCCAAGTAGAGTAAATGTATTATTTGTTGGGGCTAATGCTTCTAATTTATATATACAAGAACTCCCAGCCTGAGATAATAGCTACCATGCAGTTCACTTTTGCTAACAACTTGCTAACTAATGGTAATATTAATAAACAGCCTACCTCACTGCTCAAAAGTGAAGTTATGACACTTATGGTAAACTGTTATCGAACTCGGCTCCAAACAGTAGGTCTAAGAGGCGTGTTTTTTGTTCATGGGCAGAACAGAAGGTGGTTCCATACAGTAAAAAGGATAATTCCAGTGTTGTTGTGGTCACTTACTGAATCTATACTAATTCATATTAAAGCTAAAATATCAGTTGTTTGTAATTAAATCCCAAACATTGCAAGTTTCTTTCACCATTGACATACAAATATAAATTGATCAAGTCTCAGAATGTCACGGTACGACCCCTCCCCCCAAACGTCTCCCTGTGTGTGTGTGTGTGTGTGTGTGTGTGTGTGTGTGTGTGTGTGTGTGTGTGTGTGTGTGTGTGTGTGTGTGTGTGTGTGTGTGTGTGTGTGTGTGTTCGTCTGTATGGCTACGCCCTCCCTGTGTTTCACACCTGCTCTTTATTGTGCGTCGTTAGTGTGCATGTATAGAAATCTTGTGTCTGAGTATAGGTGTTGTCGATGTTTGAATTAGGCTAGCTCGCTAACCGCGTTGTCGTTTTTGTATAAAATAAACGTTCGTTGTGTTAGACATGGCTCGTCCCCGCATCCTGCTCCGCACTTCACACAGAAAGTAGCCTATAACAATAACTTTTTAAATTATGTAGATCAAGAATAGTAATGAAGCAGGGTACAGAAACTCCATTACTTATAAATCTCAATATAAAGGAAAGGCAAGAGAAAGATAAGAAAACCTAAAGATTTTAATTAAAATATTTTAACTAGGTTTATCATATTTACCCCAAGAAGATACTAATATTTGATATTGTAAAAGTAGTGGTAAATGCATGACATCAAGCCTAAATGGTCAGATTATTATTGTTGCCTTTGTTGCTGTTATTAATGAGGAGTAGTAGCAGCCTACTGATTAGTAATATTAGATTTGAAAGTTTCATTAGGTTTTTTTAGGTTGTTTATTTTAGTGTAAGTGTGTAGTTTTGTTCTTTCATTTTCTGTGGAAGACTAGTTCTTTTTTGTTGTTGTTGTTTTTAATATTTATTATGCAAGTTGTGATAAGAAATCTCTGGCAAGTTTATGATAAAAAATCAAAATGCTTGTTAGCCTATATAAGCTATGAATCATTTAGTGTTTCTTTACTGAGTAGCAGTGTTAGCAACAATAAAATTATGCCTAGCTATCTTTTTTTTTTAATTAAAGTAGAAAGTAATAAAATACAATTATTCAATTATTCAATCAGGATATCCATTTATTTCCTTGTCACTGCAATTTTACTAATAAAGGTCTCCCAAAACATTTGTTATGCTAAGTACTACATGACATTCTTAAGAACGTTCTTAAATTTGCAAGCATTTCCCAGAAACCTTTATTACTGACGTAGTAGTTAATCTCATGAGTAACTCACTAAGTACTTCTTACCGTGAAATGTCACATATAAAAACATGAAATCTTGAAAATTAATATTTATTTTAATTTTTGAAAATGTAAATGGCTTACACTACATCCAAAAATTAATGCTGCTAGCTTGAATTATGTTAGTATATTCCTAGTATTAAATTAGGTTTGGCTGTATGTATCGTGTTTTAGTGGATAGCATCACAACCTCCCACTATAAAGGTCTTTTAGTTCATTTCTAGCATAAATACATATTGTTTCATTGTATTCCAGGATATAAATCATTTCATTCACGTGAAACAATACAACATGATTGAAGTACATTAGAGTATTTGTTGATGTACACATTTAAATGAAATTATTTAAATTAAATGCATTTTCCAGTGTAGTAGTAGTAGTAGTAGTAGTAGTAGTAGTAATAGTAGTAGTAGCAGTAGTAGTAGGCTGCTAGTAAATTAATAAAAGTAACCTATTCTTTGCAAAGAAATGAGTAATAAATGGCCTACTAAGCCTGATATTACTTAATCAAATTAACTGATTAATCATAAACACAAATATGTAACCTAGTGGATGGATGTGTTGGATTTCTGCAGACTCTTGGGATGCTCAGGCTAAGCAAAACTGCTAAATCCTAATATGTGCGTGCTATCATTAAAGCACTGCTGTGCCATGCACGAACATATATAACATTTTGACACACTAGGAATGCATTGCACAAAATCAAAATAGGTTTTCATGTAATTGGAAACATTCCTGAAACTGTTGGTGCAGTCGACAGCACACTAATCCCCACACACACTCCCAGCCTTTTGAACTACATCTGCCATAAAGGCAATGAATATGAAATTCATATGCAACCACCAAGGCCTCTTTACAAACAATAAGGTTAAGTCATCAAACACACTTTTCACCTGCTGTCTTCCAGTCCACTTGTGTATATAGTCTATGGTTCCCCCAATATACACAGCAATGTTACAGAATGGTCAGTCAGTCCAACAGTAATGACAGTGATGTCAATAATGTCAGTGCATACTGTCTAAAGGATACTTATCAACATTTCCATCTTCTGGGCATTTTTGTTTGTGACATAAGGAATCCACATCTATAAAGTCATCATAATGGCCTTACATAAAATATAAACACAAAAGTTTTTTCAGTTATTTCAGTTTCCTTCTTGTTTTATTAAACACTATAGTTTTGATTTAGTTTTCATATATTTTTTAACATTTTCATTTTTTTACATTTTGGTTAACAAGTAAATTTTTCCACTGCTCATTTTCTCTTCTTAAGTATTTGTTGTTAACAATAATAACCCTGATAGTAGTAACAATAGTAGTAGTGTTAGTAGCAGTAGTAGTAGTATCCTAGTCAAAGTAGTAGCAGTAATAGTAGCAGAAGTAATTGCAGTCATAGTAGAAGTAGCAGAGGTGTTAGTAGGAGCAGTAGGAGCTGCAGTGGCCAAAGTAACAGTAGTAAAAGCAGCCGTAGCAGTAACAATTGCAGTAGCAGTAGAAATGGTAGTAATGGCAGTGGCAGTTGCAGTAAAAGTAGTAACTAGCAGTATTAGTAGTTACAGTGGTGGTAGCAGCAGTTGCAGTAATAGTAGTAGTATAGTAACTCTAGCACTAGTAGTAGTAACAGTAGTGGTATTGGTAGTAGCAGTAGTATTAGTAGTAGTAACAGTAGTGGTATTGGTAGTAGCAGTAGTATTAGTAGTAGTAACAGTAGTGGTATTGGTAGTAGCAGTAGTATTAGTAGTAGTAACAGTAGTGGTATTGGTACTAGCAGTAGTATTAGTAGTAGTAATAGTAGTAGCAGTTACAATAATACCAGCACTTGTGGTAGTAGTAGCAGTAGCGGCAGTGGCAGTGGTAGTAGTAGTAATAGTAACAGCAGTAGCAGCAGGAACTGTAGTCAGGTAGCAGTAGTAGTAGCACTAGCAGAAGTATTATTAGCAGTCATCATAGTAATAGCAACAGTATAAAAAGGAAGAGTGAATGAAATGACAAGCACATCACTAAGTCATTTACAATGTGGTTTTAATAAGATAACATTTTTGTCACACTGTAGTGTGTCTTAATATGCGACACTTGTGAAATAATTTTAAACAAATTATAAATGTAACTGTTCACAACTTTCCCGAACATTTACAAAAGATACATTCTAATAACTACTGCTGGCATGGGGTTTTTACTTTTTACTTTATTTATGCTTTGGTAGGTGGGTAGGTGTATCTTCGTAACAGTGTACGCCATCGAGGTGCCATCACGTGGGCAATGCGTTTTACCGCGATAGAACTGGGGAGAGCAGCTCTGCACGTTAACGTGCATCCAGTAGCCCACATCTGGACTGAATCCACCAAGCGCTAGAGCGGGTTAGAGCAGCTGCTCTAAACCTCTGCAGCGTTTTTTTCAGCATTTTTAGATTTGATAGCCAAATATTGGCTACTTTCATGACACACGAAGCTTCTAATTATTTGATTTATTTAGTTATAACGTAAAATACTTACATTGATGTCATCCGGTTTACTGAATCCGTTGCAGTGAACAATTCAGTCATCAGTTCATTTCAGTGAGAAAAACCAAATGAATAAAAAAACAACTATGGGGATCCAATCGCCATACTCCTGCCACAGTAAGTGTGTATCAGTGAAAAAATTAACACATCTATAAAACGTAATTATAACATCCACAATTATTAGCCCTACTGATTTCAGCGAGTACATGAGCTCAGTTACACAGGAAATAAAGGAACACATGAGTCAACATATCGCAGAACCCCAATTCATTCCAAAAACAACTTGTCTTTATAAGGTCAGCAAAATTGTATCGCCCTGTAAAATTTCATGCATGAGTTGTGTTCGGTATGGCAATGAATTTGGTTTTTATTACATTGCCTTAAAGTTATTTTGATCTCGTTTGAAACAGGCTTGCATTAAGTCTGCAACGGAAGAAAGGTCATTGCGTGATATCACTCACGGGCTTTTATCACTTATATTCACGAGTCAGTTTTGAGCTGTTTTTCTATGCAACCGAGACAATAAATGTGCTGATCACCTTCGGTTCAATACGTTAGTCTATACCTGCAGACTGTAACACGAGAATAAAACAAGAGTTGAGACTGTCGTTCAGCTTTTGACACTTGTCATGTTACAGTGACCATAAACGACACTAAGCAATGAAGAACACTTTTGTTGGAGTTGATAGTGTGTCCATAATGTGGATGGTAAATATACAGTGCACTGACAGACAGTAATAGAGAGAAACAATCCTGTACGACAAAGGGAGAAATTTGATACATATCGCTTTAATTTCGTTTCTATTTTAGTACATATTTTTGCTATATATTTTACAACCCACCCTTTATCAAAATATTTGCAATTGTTTGTTTTTTAATTACATTCTGAATTCGGAAGTATACTTCTTCTGAAGTATTATGCCAGGATATGAAATTAGAAGAATGGAATTAGGCTATACATCATACTTTTAATCTAATTGCATTCTAAATCACTTACAATTAGTTCTTGTCACCGGAATATGAATTACTAGAAAAACGACGGCCATAGAAAACGCGGCCATATTTTAGATTTTCTCTCGAAAATCAGCATCTTAGGAATGATTAAAATGTACTGTGCACAAATGCACAAAATTGTCCTACATTTGAAAGTATAGCTTTTAATTAAATTCAAAGGCAAGCTGCTCTAAGGTAATGTGTTTAAGATGCTCTTAACCTTAATTGATTGAATGTACATCATATTACATTCATGCCGAAAGAATATAAAATGAGGCTTGTAAATAGTTCTCTGTTGACACCACAGATTCAACAGTGAACATTTTGTAATTGGCGTGTGTGAATAGCCACATGAATAACCTTAAGAATATTTTATTCAATCGAATTTGAGCACTCAAATTTGGACTTGCATATGTTGTCAGAGTATTACTAAAATAATAATAAGTACTTAAGCAGTAATATGTTCCATTCTTTCTTCCTTGGATGCAGCAGATCAATATCAACCAATACAAGGACCAACACGTTACAGTCATTGGATAGCAATCTCAACACACACACACACACACACGCGTGTGTGTGTTGTGTGTTGTGTGTGTGTGTGTGTGTGTGTGTGTGTGTGTGTGTGTGTGTGTGTGTGTGTGTGTGTGAGTAACTGCAGTGTGGAATACTATACACACACATATTTATATATATATATATATATATATATATTTGGTCATACAAAGAATTGTTGGTCATACACAAACATTGTTTGTGTTTTAGAATTATCAAGACAAAAACAATATATAGAATATGTTAGAAATGCAGTGTTTTTTAGTTGTAGAAGGGGCGTGCGTGAACTATAACGTAGTTGTAAGTAGATTTTATACGGCATTAAAAGGAGTATATATTAAATATTATGTCCGTTGCAATTTTGCATTTATTTAATTTTTTTTAAATTCACTTGCAGTATTATTTTCTTTCATTTCAAAAGTGAGCTTTGTCGATTCGGAGTGGCATCCTTTGAGCAGAAATATTTATGCTTCATGTCCTTAACAACAGGAAAACTATCTTATATATGTGTATACCCTTATTTCAAGCTTCAAGGAAGTGCATTCTAAGGGCATGAAAATCTTTTTAAAAATTCTAAGCCACTCACAGTAGCTTTGTTTTCGTTGAATGTTCTATTTAAAAAATAAACGCTTTGTTTTCAGAGTGGTATGACAATCATCAAGCATGTTGTGGTCCTCGCCTTTAAAAACAGGAAAACCTCTACTTATTTTATTTTTGTATATCCCATCTAATTATAACGGACAGCATACATGGTTTACAAAAACCTGAAAATGTTTCAAGAAACCTATAAACTCATAAGTAATGTCAGTAGTAGGCTAGTATCAACACCACATAGTCCCAGACTCGTCACTGTCAAGACAACGCGTTATTTTCCGTTAAGGTCAATTTTGGCAAACATTGCTCCACGCATCGTTAGGGGGCTTTCGTGTAAAGTAATTTCTTCTCTTCCTGAATATTTGCTTCGTGGACACGCTGACCACCTCTATCCAGACAGGGGCCAGACTATTTATTATTTACAAGATGTCTCAAGTTCAACTGCAAAGTCCGCTTCGTAACAAAAGCCTGTTCGAAACCCACTCGCGGCTGAAGGGGTGGGTAATCTGTGGGGTAGATGTGCTTGTGGTGGGGGAGGGGAACTGAACGTGAACTTGAGAGAGACGTGTCCGACATTCTTAAAGCGAGCAGTGCTTCTTCCTCGACTGCTAACACCTGTAAATACCATGACTGCCCGAGAATCTTTGAATTCCTGGCATGAAATCTCATTTTTCCATAATAATATATTTCGGCATTTAAAAGTTAGCCTACGTAGCATATCGTAGCATACCTAACCTATCAACATATCTAATGATTGATAATAATGTATAACCTAATTTAACAGCACTGACCAAATTATCTGTAGAATTATCTTACTTAGTCTATTTTAAACTATGCTGCACATAATTGCTATTATATAAAATATGTTTACATATGCACCAACACTTTACCGAGATTCATATGTATCTCGAATCTTTTTAGCCGTACAAACGCATGTAATAACACTAGTTAGACGTATGTGGTCACTGCTGTCACTTTGTGACATGCGTCGGTAACAAAGCAGGTCAATCACTAGCGAAAGACGTCTAAACGTCAACAATAAATCTTGCGACAATTTTCGTGTAAACCATTATATGTAACGGTCAAGCTGCTAGGTTTTGGCACGTATCAAGCAGCAACAGGTTTGTCATATTTAGCTTAGCTGAAACTAGTCTTGCTTTCGTGCGAAATAAAGGTCGACTTATGTAACTTGTATGAGAATCGTGAATTTGCAAAAGAAGTAATGGAACCACTATTAAATCACAGCGTAAACGCAAAGCAGACGCACCGTTAGAATGCTTTTGTCAAGTTCAGTGTTAACTAGAAGTGGAAGGACTGGTCTGAGCAATTTATTGCCCATTCTGTCGGCTGAATACGGGTGAAATCACATCTACATTCGTCCCTTTGTGTGGTCAAAACCCCGAGTGTTGCTAGGGTTGGGTTACAGGTCCGCGTAATGCAAAAAAAGGAAAAAACCTTTATGTTCATGAGACATTCATGCACGTTTTCATTATTTTATATTATCATTTCATTTTCACATAGTGTTTATGGTCCTGCGAAACATGCCTGCACCTTAACAAAAAGTCAGACATTCCATTCAGAGTCTTTGTGTTATTTCAAACATTTTTGGTGTTTAAAATGTCTGTCTGTATGTGTATTTCACTAAAATATTAAATAAGGTGGCAAGAAATATCAGAATTCATATTTTCTTAGGGTTCATATTAATGTCGTTGAACTCCATAATTGCGTACATTTGGGTGAAGAAAAGCTATAAAAGTTCTCAGAAACACGAGAACCTGCTCTCAGTGTAAACAGAGCCTGCGTGAAATAATTGGAATGGGATGATGCTAAGGTGATGATATGAAGCCTATGAGTAATTATGGACATTTTTATTTTACACCCGCTCTAATCCAGACCAGCGTGAAGAGAACTGTGCAAATGCAGCACTCCACGACTCTGCGAACTGTCACGCAATTAAACGGCTTGGACTCGGACAGGAACGTAAATTACGCCTGCAGGAGATTATAAAGTAGATCGTCGTGCGTAAATCTGTTTACCTGAATGAGATACGCAAAAGGAAGATATTTATGTCTTTCAACTCAAAGTTTAAAACACCATAAAGTGTTCTGGCATTTAGGAAGTATAGAGTACATAAGACATAGCCTACTGAAGCCAAACAGAAATTTCTCGTGAAAAGAAATGAAGGATAATTACATCCCAACAAGAACAGTCACCTTCGCCTCCCGCCCCCCCCCCCCAAAAAAAGGTTTTTAAAGTATCAACGTTGCCCTTTTTGAGCAATGCCTAGGTATTCATAGTTTCGTGAAAAAGAAGTCTCACTGCTTATCTGAAGAGCACGTGACTTTCAAGGTCAAGGTCAAGGGCTGATTTAGTAGGTCTGTCTACAAGCCGCGAGCTAACCCACCCAGCTAACATCAAAACGCCCTGTGCCCAGCCCCCAACGTCCCAGCCGGGAAGAGGAACACTTCTGAACCTGCATTTTGCATATTTGTGCGCAAATCTTTATTGATGGCTCCAAAAACAGCCAAGATATGTGTACACAATTAATATTTTGATTATTGACATTTGTCAGCCAAATATGTTGAAAATATTGCAAGATACAACTAAAACGTGTGACCCTTTTCAAAGATTGTCAGGAGAAATGAGTTACAAAGTAAACATTTTTTTAAGCATTAAAAAAGCTCAATCACATGGGAGGCCAATTTCTTTCCCCTTGACATGAAGATTGTACAAGCACCAATAACACCAACTGGATTGCAATTTACATGCAAAATTTACGGAACAACGCTTGCGGTTTTAGTTTATCAAATTTTAAGATTAAGAAATTAGTATGAATTTAATGTATTGAACATAATCTCACAGTTGTAAAACAAAATATATTCGTGATCGCTTGGGTTGACTCAGAAGTTGGACAGTTAAAATTCCTCTTGTAAAATGTTAGTTTGTGCTCCTGAAGTAAAAAAGTAAGATAAATCTACTTAAGCAATTCCTAAAGCCCATAAATGAGAGGTTATTTATTAAACATTTCTATATTTCATGCTGTTTTACAAGAGACAACAGTTTAGGGAATATTGACTGGCATAGTGTAATAAGCTTAATGGTATTGCAGGAACAACACCGACATGCTTAACATTTAGCCTATAAAATCCATGTAAGACACGACTAAAGGGGCTTCAATCGAATACGTTACAGATAAGCAGGGATATTTGTTCTTGTTTAAAATTAATTCTTCTTGTTTGAGTCCATCCATCGATTCCCTCGCGATGCAATCATGCAGACAAGAGAGCAAAAGGAAGTCCAGATTTTTTTAAAAATCGAATCGACATTTTTCTTCAGTCTGAAGTCTCAGAGAAAATGTCTGATTGCTCAGATCCGCACTACGGCGTACTGTTCTTAACTTTAGCAACACATTTCTTTTCCTTTACCCTCCTGTTTTGAAACCAAATTGTGATCTGCCTTTCGGACAAGTTGGTTACCGCAGAAATCTTTCTCCTCTTGTCTTTCGTGATGAATTTGTTGGCTGCATACTCTTTCTCCAGTTCTTTTAGCTGTGCTTTGGTATACGGTATCCTTTTCTTTCTTCCTCGGCGGAAAGAGCCCCCGTCATGTTGGTGGGCCACAACATCTGGAACGAATAACAAACAGAGTTATTACTGATGGGCTCGGTAGTTGTCTATCAATTACACAACTCGAGGCGCATCTTAACAATCCAACATTAATAGGATACACATTCTTCAAATCTAATTGCTTTGCCTATTTTTGCCTTCATGTGAAAGGCTAATCAAACCACAACCGAATGACTGAAAGTTTAAAACAAATGCAAGACTGATCGAGTTAACATTTTGATCGTATATTACATTGTATATATTTTACTCGACAGTATATTGAGATTAAAGCAACTAACACGTCTCTGTGGTCTGTAATAAAATATAACTATATATTGAACCGTTTAATTTGATCTGAAATCTAGTTGCATGGTGCTTAAAATAAGTTTAATATACCTGCTAATGCAGATTTCCACAAATGGCCAGCTTGGCTCTGATCTTTGGAGCAGTACATTTGTCCTCCCCATCCATTAGCCAAAGCCCAGGGTTGGTAACTGTCCATCGGCAGAAGATTGTCGTGCCGCGGTTCCCCCGTCCCTAGGGTCTGTACCACCGACACGTCCAAATAGCTGGCCATAGATTGATAAGGACTGTGATAGCCGTGGTAGAAGGCGAACTCTTTGGCCCTGCTTGGATATTCTTCAGTCGTAACTGGGGTGTCCATATATTTGTCTGCAGAGTAGCCAAGTGGACTTGGTTGAGTGCAAGACTTGACCGAACCCCGCCCCATTCTGCAAGGATAATAGCTATTGCCAAAGTAGCCATAAGGTATAGGACCGGTGGACGAGGCTTGGGGAACCGTCGCACATGGTGTGCACTGCTTGCTCGTTTCTGCTGAACTGGTAGTCGATACGTCCACGGTGGTGTAGCTGGAACCATGCACAAGGCTGGAAGGGTGACCACTCAAAGCCGAATGGGCCATCAGATTCCTGCACTGGTTGGCCGCGAAATTGCCGCTACCAACCAGACCTTCCATGTTCTTGTTTATCTCATCCAAATTGTTTTCATATACAAACATTACCGTATCCGCCCAACGAGGATTCAGTACCAGGGAGGTGGTCATATCACGCTTACCATTCGGAAGGAGAATTATCGTGCAAAGACCTGAGTGCAGAGCAGGACACACGGTTACATCTACACAGTTGCATTGACGCAATGGAGTAAAGTCTGGACTGTCGCTTATTCATTGGATGACAGACATATCACGTGATGCACAAACATTAACCCCGACAGAGGTAGCTTAGTTCACTTTGGGGTTTTTTTGCCTTGTTGATCTGTTCCAGATAAATGGAGCCGGAGGTGCGCATCAGAATCACTTCTTACACATATCTACCCTTTACGAAGCATCTAAGCATATCTAAGCATCTGTAACAGTTATTTCCTCTGTCCATTCCATTGTTTTCATGGCAGAAATCGGTGTTTTAATGGCGCAGCATCAATAAGGCAATGCCTCCTTAATAGAGCAGTTGCAAATATATATTTAAAAAAAAACCACTGTTTTCGCGCATTCTATATATATATATATATATATATATATATATATATATATATATAGTGATTAGACTGAAATTATCATGAACAAGCATATTGTAATATTTTGAAAGCATTGCCATGTAATATAATTTTGACACTTGGAAATGAATCACTGTAATTATCTGCTTGGACAGAGAGGGAAAAAGGCCTAAGCGATGGATGCTCAATTTTAGGGCCGTGTTGGATTAAAAGATAATAGGTAGTAGGTTATACAAAGACAGCATACTAAAGACTGGGCCAATCTGTTTTGTCTACATAAGCAATATGTTTTATGAAAAGTATAAGTTGATTATATGTGTATAATATTTCCCAATAATTGCTAAATCCACGTTTACATAATGAACACTTTTTTTATTGGCATCTTCATATCTATTAATTATTTATCGTTAAAAAACTCTTTTAATAAATACGGGTTTAAATAACGTATTTATTCAAAGCAAAACACCCCTAAAACAAACCTTTAAATTAAAGCTTCAGTGTGAAGCTTTATGGAAGTCCACAATTTTACAGTTCCTCCAAGATTATTTTCCGACAGTCTCCAAGGTACAGTACGCTTACTGCCCGTTTTAATATAGATTAAAACTTCATATGTATAGTAAAACATCTCACGGAATGTGAGAAGAAGCGATTAAGGTTGGAACGAAATCCACAAAAATCTACTGCAGATACATTTATCCTGAAGGCTTCATGGTGTCACTGAGTCATTTGTGTTAAAAAAAAAACAAAAAAAAAACTACATGCTCTTGCTGAATCATTTATCTTTGGCAGGCAAAACCGGCATTTTTAGAATAGGCTGGCCTGTATTTTTGCCATATATCTATCATGCTTACTGCAAATTGTTTGTAGGTTTAAGCAGCGGTTTCAGACAGACCTCTATGTCTATATTGTATTTAAATTATTGATCTAATCACGCATGCAATGTACGCCACTTGCGGTCTTATGGTGAAAACAATTTCACAAAAAGATCTTTAGAAATTCGACGAAATTATTGATAATTTAAACAAAAATGCACATTGCATATGAACTTTTGAATCGAATTCTTATTAATCCATGTGTGAATCCAATTCTTATTAACCCATTAGTCATGTTTGACTACTAATATTGTAATAAATGATTCAATTAAAGTAAGAGCTCTACAAACAGTCCTGTGTTTTGTGTGAGCCTGGAATATTCTCAGAAGCGTCAAACAGGAACCCTCCCTCCCGTCATTCCTACAGAACCGATTTCTCTCTCTCTCTCTCTCTCTCTGTCTGTCTCTCTCTCATGCAATCACACACGCACACGCTTACACACGCTCACACACACATACACACACACACACAAACACACAGACGGTCGTCTTTTACAGGTCAGGCGGGGCCTTCAAGGTCAAGGCCAAGTTTACAGTCGAGCCTGGCCCTCTCTGAAGGGCTTGTTCAGAAGGAAGCCATAGACAGTCCCTCCTTAAGCAAACTGTCCAAGTTCAAGGCCTCAGGTCTGTACCTGGCATGTCACAGGCATATAAACAGAAGGGAGAAATACAACCTGATGCCCAGAGATTCCCCCCACCCCCAAACAATCTACCCCACCGACAATGAGATCACTGAATTCAGTTGGCGGACGATGAATATAATAAAGTGTTAAACGAAAATCATGTTATTTCAGACCTTACTGGGCAGTTTCCGCTCGATCTCGAAGGCATAAACATGCTTCTGTTCTAGCTACAATGTTGCCTCGTGGCACGTTTTACTCGCGCAAGGCAGCTACTGTACCGGGAAATGCCTTATAATGATCTTATTGCTAAACTTCCTGCCCACTCGTAAAGCTCCATACTGAGTCCATATTAAGGTAAGTAGGTTATATATTACGAGTGTTTCAAGACTTTCAATACTGAAATAAATCACTCTACAACTCTGAAACTAAACATCCGTCATAACAAAATTAGGTAAGTTTGATATCTAACATTAATATAATTGTTTGAGGCAGTCGTTTCTCGTTATGCAAAGGTGTAAAGTTTATATGTAAATGGCGCAACAGCCTTGGCGCGTAACTGAAATCAACAGCAAAATGATTCTGCTACGTTACAAGTCCGTATATGTTCAGTACCAGAATGTTTTTTACAGATAAACTTCTGCATCAAAATCTGATGGCTTTATGTAATGACTAATGCTGAATATTCTGATTACTGTGAGTTAAACACAAGTTCATTTCTGACTGAAGTGTAGGCTATTTTGCTTGAAGTAGGACAAATACAACGTACAAAACTTTTCAAATTGTTGTTTTTGGTAGGCCGCTTTTTAAAATGCTAAGGATATATTATTTAAGAGAAAATTAGCAGCTGTTTTTTTTTTAATCGTTGCACGAATGATATAATCGTGTTCCTTTAAAAATGTTTGCATATAAATGTACATTTACACTAGCGTTTCTAATTACAATAGGTTTCTTAATATTTCCATATAACCTTTAAACACGAGAAATGTGGATTTCTTTATATTTATAAATTCAGTGATTGTACAGTTAAAGCAGAAAGGTAACAACACGTTTTGAAGGTACAAGCGATATGCTGAAAAGAAATACTGACTGAAGAGAAATAACATACCCTGCAGTTCCATACAGTACAGCATATGCACTATTCACACAATGTTAAATTAGTTTTCAATTTAATGTTTTATTTCATTTCTTGACAACAAGAACCTGATTTAATAGGCATGGAAAAAGCTATGTGCTAAACTCAAAAGACAAGGCTCAAATGAACTCTAATCTGCACATCAGTAATTATGTAACATCATTAATAAATATATAATACATATGCAACAGTTATGAAGTAATATTTAAAAAGGTCATCTGCCATGAAACTGCATTATAGGTTTGGTGGGACATTTGTGCACAGGGTAGCTGTTTGAGGGTTTTGTGAACCTTTCATTCCCAAGGCACCGTCATTATTTCACATGTACTTAAGAGAGAAAAACAGTTAGTTAACATAATTCTATGAATTGCATTCAACAAATTGTTGATCAGAAAATTAATATTCATATCAATATTCAGATATTGATATCAATTTACACTGTCTGGCCAAAAAAAAAAAAAAAAAGGTCACCACCTGGATTCAACTAAGCAAATAGGTAAGAGCCTCCCACTGGATAATTACTGCATGGGTCATTATGTTTCAGGGGGCAACAAGTTATTAAACCCTAACTAATGCAATGAGTAGCTTCTCATTTGTTAAACAAGCATGTCAAAAGACACATCCTGTGGTCGCGGAAAAGATGTTAATCTGTTTCAGAAGAGTCAAATTATTAGCATGCATCAAGCAGAGAAAACCAGCTAAGGAGATTGCTGAAACTACTAAAATCGGGTTAAGAACTGTCCAACGCATTATTAAAAAGTTGAAGGAAAGTGGGGAAACATCATGTTCGAGGTAGGAATGTGGTCTGAAAAAAATCTTGAATGATCGTGACCAGCGATCACTTAAACGTGTAGTGAAATCAAATCATAGAAAAACAACAGTAGAACTCAGGCATATGTTTAATAGTGAAAGTAAGAGCATTTCCACATGCACAATGCACAGGGAATTCAAGGGATTGGGACTAAACAGCTGTGTAGCCTTAAGAAAACCATTTGTCGTTGGGGCTAACCGGCAAAAACGGCTTCAATTTGCTAGGGAGCATAAAGATCAGACTCTGGAGCAATAGAAGAAGGTCATGTGGTCTGATGAGTCCAGATTTACCCTGTTCCAGAGTGATGGGCACAGCAGGGTAAGAAGAGAGGCGGCTGAAGTGATGCACCCATCATGCCTCGTGCCTACCGTACAAGCCTGTGGGGGCAGTGCTATGGTCTGGGGTTGCTGCAGTTGGTCAGGTCTAGGTTCAGCAACGTTACGTGCCCAAAGAAAGAGGTCAGCTGACTACCTGAATATACTGAACGACCAGGTTATTCCATCAATGGATTTTTCTTCCCTGATGGCACGGGCATATTCCAAGATGACAATGAAAGAGAGGTTCAGGGAGCATGAGACATCATTTTCACACATGGATTGACCACCACAGAGTCCAGACCTGAACCCCAATGAGAATCTTTGGGATGTGCTGGAGAAGACTTTGCGCAGTGGTCCAAATCTCCCATCATCAAAATAAGATCTTAGAGAAAGATTAATGCAACTCTGCACAGAAATAAATGTTGTCACATTGCAGAAGCTTGTGGAAATGATGCCACAGCGAATGCGTGCCGTAATCAAAGCTTGTCCAAGGAAATATTAGTGTGTGACCTTTTTTTTTGGCCAGTCAGTGTATATTGCAGTCAACACACTTCTAGAATGTGTGAAACTATATTTAATGTAATATAAACTATAAATGGGAAAACTCAAAGTAAAACAATGAACATGTAATATTGTTATTCTGAGGCACATTCTAATTTCAGCATTCTGCAAAATTCAATGCTACATTTTAAGATACTATTCCAAGTTCACAAAAAGAGTGTCAGTCTAATATTTAGACATTTAGGCTGATGAATCAACTGACCATGTTAGGAGTGGAAAAATTTGGAAGGGATGAAGGAACTCATGTATATAGGGCAGTGATAGGCAAATCTAGGCATCAGTTAATTCAACGTATCTGATAATGTTCATCCTTCCCCTAAATATTGACTCTGTTTCGGTTATTATACATTCAAATCACACAATAACATTAACAAAAAAATATCTGTGGTAAAAGTAATAACATATCCTATATGGTCAGGTTGAGCATTTATTGCATCAAACAATATTTCAAACCTGTTCTGAGATGGATGGAAACTCAAAATGAAGATATCAAATGTCCAAAAAATGAACGGTGCTGAAGGTTTTACATGGGACAGTTCAGAACAGCTGCTGACATCATTCTTCTTTGGTGTGAAGATATGTCTTGACTCTAATAAGGCATCACTTTGTTTTCCTCAATCAGCTCATTCTGGCAATTGGTCAACAACAAGCTTCATTTTGATCTAGTGTTTTGCCTACAAAGCTAAGAATAAGTGACATGGATAGTTTATATGGTGGCAATATTTGAAACAGAGGGCATGGAACACAAAGAAAATGTGGCTGAAGAAGAGGCTGGCACCTGTATGCTTTCAAGCTTTGCACCAATTGAGATTATATTGTCACACCTCCTAAGACTTGGTTATTTGAACTTCCTGTTCAGTTATGTAACTGGTGACACATGCACAGTAATTTGTTATTTGGACGTGGCAGACTGAAGCTGGACATATAAATAATTTAGTTATTTCTAAATATTATTATATTAATTTAAATGCAAACTAATGATTTTGGTTGGGAAAAAGAGTAATTAATAGTTTGGTAATTAGTTTGTTATTACCAGTAACTAACCGTGCCCTTCACTATACCCATAATTTTATTAATGTAGAACATAAGATAACTTTAAAGTCTAATCAACCAACTAACATGATAAAGTTGTGTGCTAGGACAGAGGTTTTAAATCCTCCCCCTGGAGAGTCCTGTATTTACACCCAGCTAGGGTTTTTGCATACAGCCCTTTGCATACAGCCCTTGACTACTAGTATCAGACAGATGATAAAGTGCAACAGAACAGTGTGATGTGGCAGGAGCTCTCTGGAGACCAGATGGACAACCTATGCTAGAGTAAAAAACAAACATACCATCTTTTTATGGGTGAATTTGACTAAGAAGGTTACATGACTAGGATGAATTTGATTAGGAAGGCTACATCAGACCCTCCCACTAGGGAGGTGGGAGGGTCTGATGTAGAGGGAGAAATTCATTTCTGAAAACTCCTGGGGACACACTTGCAATCATATATGCTTAAACTAGTGACATAATGACATTTTGATTCAATGTAGTTACCGCAGACAAGCAACCTAGTTTTAATCGCACTATAATCTGGCCCAAAGTGTACTACTGTTCCAAAAAAGAACAAATTGACCTAAATCAGTAAGCCAAACCACACATATTAAAATTCCAGTGTTCCAACCTGCATTACTGGTGAAAAGGACATGTGGATACAATATGCAAAGAGTGTACATGCAATTGAACAAAAGCTAAGTGAATTTTGTTTGCTGAGAAAATATGTAAAGCAATATAAAGAAAAATCTAAAAACATTTTAGGGGCAACATGAAATAATATTGACGGGGTAGTAAAAGAGAGGCAGAGAAGAAGAGAGCGAGATGTAAATGTGTCTCTTGGATACATTTTAGATGCTGTTGTTGCAAGAAGAGCAAATTAAAGACGGTACCCACCTAACTTCCAAAAATTACATTTAATAAAAGGTTTCATAATGAATGTTTCATTTTCCCTAATGTTCATGCATGTGCAAAATTGTAACCTCTTGGATAATTTCTGAACTTCACCTAAAAATAATTAATCCAAATAAACTATTAAAGGACACATCATTACATATGTTCTTTAATAGTTGATTTGGATTAATGATGATGTGCTGCAATTTCCATTTGTATTATTTTTCTGTTCTGTGTTTAACTGCTTTCCCCCCCCAAGTTACATGCATATTACATACAGCTCTACTGTTGGCATTCTGCACAACACAGCACAGCCCTTAGTCTGAACCTTTTTGATCATCTTAAATATTTTTCTAGGCCATGAATGATATGACAGATGGAAAAAGATGATAGAATCAGAAAGTGTTTTCTCTTCTTTTAATCCCCCTTTCTTTTTCACACTCACAAACCCACTGGTGATGGACATGCATTTGGAGCTGAATACTTTTCGCTGAGAGAAGGTCACTCATAAATGCAAGCCATAACCAAAATAAGAAAAACAGATTTTCTTGTCACTAATAAATGGGTAATTCCTTAGTGTTCAAAAGAGATTGTCTTTCGCCCACAAAGACTATGCTGCAGACAAAAGTATGCTAAAGCCAAGACAACATAAAGCATACACTTTATTCATTAAAACATAAGGATTCAGCTTGCAGCCTATATAAAATAAATGGCAAAAACATGAACTTGAATAAAATGGGATACTTAAGGAGATATTTAACTGTGGCAAGAGGGCACAGAGTTAAATTACTGCTTATTTCCAAGTAATAGAGTCGCCTACTAAAAGTCGAGTGAGGGGCAGGGCTATATCGCGGTTTGAATAGTTATTCGGCAATCAGTGACGTGGTGTGGGATAAACTTCGTGTTAAAATTCAGACATTTCATGGACAATTAGACGGTGAGCCAACGTCAATACGAAAAATTATGTGATGCTTTATTAAAGCGAAATGACGGCTTAGAATTACCTGATATAGTTCTTATACGGTCACGTGGTTGTGAGAATGTAGGCCTACGGATGGACGCACGCGATGTTCCTTAGGGGCTGCTTATGTTTCAGAGAATGTCTTAATGACCTGCTTGGGCAACGGGGCAATTTAGTGGAGCCAAGGCACGATTGTGCGCTGCCAAAGGTTACTCGGCTTGGCGTAACGCACACACTGACAACACATCAGAAAGTACAGCTGGCCTATACAGTGTTACTGAGCACTGGCTGAATATTTATATTTTAATTCTTAGATGGCAGGTTAAAAATGAACAAAAGCTAAATGGCCAATTTCGTTCAGTCTATAAATCTTCCTGTCTATTAAACTTCTACAAACATCTGCAAGCTGAATACTGTTATCACAATATCTAGGTTGATGATAATGCTAATGTCTCGTGCAGCATTTTTGACAGGTATCAGAATTCGTTTGGGTTCGACGGCGGGATCATAAATTATACATGACAACGCCCTTATTGATAATTCGTTATTGGGTCAGTACTTGATTACGTCTGATCACTACTGAATTTTTAACCTGCATTCATATGTCAGTCCCTATAAAGTGTTACAAGTTGTCTTTCTCGGTTTATTTGTTCATTCTTTCATTAATATTCAAAGCGCTAAAATATTAGGAAAGTACATATAAACTTTTGATGAACCTGTACGTCCATAAAACGTTAGGCAACAGTACATTTGTAATGACAATATAATAATAATTTCACATTTGGCTCAATAATGTAATTACTCGGCAAAATAAAGCTTTATTTACACAACGAATTACATATTTGAATGTCTTTAACTCAAAATTCCGGCTTACATTGTAACTATAAAATCGTTAATCAGGTGACTGTGGAACATATTTCAGTTGGCTCACTGGCGAATTTAACAATTTATCCACCTAATAAACGAACAACAAATAAAACTTCAACCTCGTTTAAACTGTGAAGAGTGCGTTGCTATTTGATTAAAATATATGAGAAGAAATAAAGCCAACAACCCAGTTGTATCTGAACGCTGCAATGCATTATGTGAGATATATAATAGACCGTTATAGATAGATAGACAGTTATAACGTGAAGGAGGGGACATTTTGCTGTAGACCTATTACCATCAGTACAGGTGTCAGGGATCACAGTCTTTATTCTGCATAAATCCCATTGTTGTGTTTTCATTGTATACCCACCAGTGACTTATTTCGTAGCATAGCTGCGTATCGTTTACGAATGCCTAAGCAGTCAGATGTCAAATATTATCGCGAATACAAATCTGGTTCTATTGGTAGAATGTTATAATGTCATGCCACATCTCTTTGTGTGTATAAAATAGCTACGTCACCACAAGAATAAGAACTCAGGCCTGATAGAACACATCGGGTTCATTTTGGTTCATCTGGCTGTCATTAAATGAATACACTTCAGTTTCAGTGAAGGGACTAGCGCAGGCTCAGAAACATCGTCTCTTCTTTGATTCCCATAGCAAATTAAGTAGGGAGCGCAGTCCATAGTTTCATGAGTTAAGTGAGACGACTGAACAGACCTCTCGGGTTACTTAGCCATATACTATGCTTAATGTTTTTTGCACTTCAAGAGTAAGAAATGAAGTAGAATACAATGGAATGTTAACCATTTTACCTAAATAATAAAGGTTTCTCCAGTAGGCTAAGTGGAAAGCATATCGTAACATTTGAATACGTTGTAATGATATAGATAGCAAAAAATCCTACAAGTTCCAGAATGCTGGCAACATTAATATCGGAGCAAATAATGACAAAATTATTTAGCTCTGACCAAAGTTGGAAAATGTTCAAAGTGTTAAATCGTGTCCATTAACATCAGCACCACTAATAGGCCACACCCACTGACAGTAGGGATCTAAGATTGGCTGAGATAAATATCGCTTATCAATCTAATCTTCAAAGCAAAAATAGCGAAAGGCTTAACTGCTGCATTCCAGTGCCTGCTAAGATCATTTTATATATTATGCATGCGACACTGTCATAACCTAATGAAGAATTATGCTTTTAAAAAGAAATCAACTTAAACCTTTTATTTCAGTTACCACATATATTGGCTTTACGTCACCTTTGTGACACGTTTAGTGCCAAGGTCAAGATAGTTCCATTTAATCATAATACGTATAAACCAACACACAGTCAGAAAAATACATCCGGCATGTCTGATCAAATGAATCCGAGTGGATGCAAGTCTATTGTTATAAGTGCCATTCTGTCACCAAAGCGCGACATCGGCTGCCCGTCTTAGCGGAGCCTGTAGTTAGCTGAAGTGACCAAAGCGGAAATGCATAAGAATACGAACACTGCTCCCTCTGATACATGATCGTATATAAATTAGCAAGGAAAATAAATAAAGTGTTCTGTCAAATGAGATTCGGGGCAAACCACCCTATTCTTGGACCATGCAGGTTCGCCTTTGTTCTGCATGATAAACAGCACATTTATTGTAACTGAAGGCAGACAGAAACGTGCTGATAACTCTTCCTTATAGACCATGCTTTGGTGTTCATGTCCACTTTTTTCTAACGCAAGCGCAGTTACGTAACATTAACAGTAACATGAACCGTCAGCTAAACTCAGTTGCTCAGACGTCAATATTCACCTCGTTTGTGTTTTGTTTGTTTTTGTTTTTTTTTGTTGTTTGTTTTTGTTTTTGTTTTTTGGACGGATCAAATGAACCTCGAAACACGTATGGATTAGTCAGATGGATTTAGTAATGAGGCCTGAGCTATATGACTAATCACTGATCAGTCTGTTGTCACTCCAATTAAAGTGCCCAGTGGTGCCCCAAATGAAGTATTGCGCAAGTAAACCATCACGAAAATAGATTATCGATTATACTGATTATCAAACAATTGTAGGCTACATATCTTAATTGTTTTAACTGCGAACGTGTCACGACGACCCAGAGATGCGCAAAGACCAAAAATAAATATACAATAAAAATAATGTAGGCTACATTTCAAATACGTTTTAAGAGAAAAGTAGGTAGGACGATTACGTTTACGTAATCGATTTGCACCTATTAATCCATGATATTAATGTTTCTTTATGTTAAGTTATACGTACCGCATTTTCCTCATGATTTTATGATTAAAATGTTGTGCATAACACACCAACATACTAAATTAACGACAAGTTTGCTGCTTTAAGAAATTATTATGCTAAAGAGCGCAGAAAACACAATTAATTTATATATTTGCTAATCATCAATGCTGTGACATAATATTCCTGTTTATCTAGTGCAACTACCACCACCCCTTAATAGAATATGCCAAAAAAAATCCACAATTTTGTCACAAAAGATAAAATTCACTACGTGAAGATTACTGTATTAGGATAACTGATGTCCAACAAGTATTTCTACGATCTAATACACAGAACCCAGATTAGAAACAACGGCATTATTTTTGTAGATGCTGATGAAGTTGCCTGAACGTCTCAATATGTATAAAGTACGTCATGCTACAGTCATTAAATCATGTTACGTTCTGATGGAACGCACCACCAGCTAGACTATCTGGACCAGCGTTTGTCCAGATAGTTCGTGTTTGCAACTACAATTTACGGACATTAGGATTCTAATGATTGACTTCCAAAAATACTAACATCAAACACTGCGGAACAATCAGGGATGGCCCGTCTCTCCAGGGGAGCCACTGTGACAGTAAGCAAAGGGAGGTCGATCTTAATTCTCCATAACAAAAGTACAAAGGCAGGTCGGAGACCAAAGAAAATTTAACACCTCCTTCCCTCCGCGCGCCCAGGCGGCGCCGCGACGGATAGAGCGCGTCTCTCATTAGTGGAAGACGGGACGACACGAGATAGATCACATAGAAGGAGGGGGTGGTCAGAGGCTACAAAAACAACTCATCCTTCTTACTATAAACGAACTTGGCTAGGGTCTACAAAGGTACCCTCAACGGTGTGGAAAGCAATAAGCCTACTTACTTAATAGGGGATTGCAATGCTGTAACAATCAATTTAAGACTACACGTTGGAGATATCTGGATTAATATCTGAGCCATTTCTTGTACAGAGGTCAAAGTTCACTCGGGAACTATCCAAGGAAAATGTGTAAGTAAATTATATCACTCTTTAATATATACGAGTATTTATGCATAGCAGAGAGTGCAGCTTTACGACGAAGAATAAACACAACTTATGTGGACACAATTAATATTTGGTAACTCTTTTCCACCTAATTCTCGACCGACTACTGTTACCACTATGTGGGGCATAATGTTTGCTTACCGTTAATATACTATATCATTGGACACAGCGTGCAAGTTGGGATACTTTTAGGATTTGTGCTATGTACTTTGGTGACATTTATATCCCCGTTCAGCATGCAAGGTTAGTTGCCCAAATAATATTTTGGCTGTACCAATATATTCTCTGAATGAAATAAGTAGGGGTCTCACCAGGCTTTAAGTTCTGCCTATTTTCAGAAAAAAAAAAGCATAATATAGTTAAATTTGACTTTCGTTATTTTTCAGTGGCAGAAGGCACGGAGTCTCCAATTTCGTCCGTTAGTCATGCAGACAGTGACAATGGGGAGGAGGAATCGTGCCCGCGCATCGCACTGATAACTGGGATAGACCAGAGTCGGCGGCATAGAACTGCCTTCACACGAGAGCAGCTGTCGCGCCTTGAACAGGAATACTGCAAAGAGAGTTATGTGTCACGAGCCAGACGATGTGAATTGGCGGCTGCGCTCAACTTACCCGAAACCACTATAAAGGTATTCATAGTTTTTACACGTGACGCTCAAAATACGCAGATAACCCAAATATGTGAAGAATTTTAAAATACCTTAAAAAAGTCAACAATTGGTATAAGAACCATTTGACAACTAATTGGCGAACTTTGAACTGTATCACTGTAATTCTTTATCACATTTCTAGTGTAAAAGTGGATAGCAGTGCTAGTTACAAAGAGGGGACAGCATTGTTCCATTACTACTGAGTTCAAGATTGAGCAGGCAACATATTCCACTCATCTGACTGCGACCCCATTTCCTTTGTGTAATTGCAGGTCTGGTTTCAGAACAGACGGATGAAGGATAAGAGGCAGCGCCACAGTCTGAGCTGGCCTCACCCACTGGACCCAAACCTGTGTGCCTTCATGTTGAGCCAGGCAGCAGCAG
Source organism: Electrophorus electricus (assembly GCF_041902795.1). Taxonomy (NCBI): domain Eukaryota; kingdom Metazoa; phylum Chordata; class Actinopteri; order Gymnotiformes; family Gymnotidae; genus Electrophorus; species Electrophorus electricus. Next base: position 35,229,152 of record NC_137499.1, read on the forward strand.
GGCTGCCATACCCCATGCTGCCTCACCTTCCTCTACAGCTGTACTCGCGCCTGGGCATGGGCAGTATGTCTCCCCTCTCCACGCTGTCCAGCCCCTACAGTGCTGCTGCCACCCTAAGACCACTGGACACTCTGCGCTTTCCACACTCGCATTACCCTAGGCTGGGTGGGCTTCCATCTCCAGTACTCTACCCGCCTGTGCACACAATGCAGCATCCAGCAGCTTGCCCCTGCTCCTACTGTCTCCATTGGGGACCAGACCAGCTGCTTAAAGCCAGGGGGGTGCCCAGTTTTGGAGTAACTCTGGGCAGCACCCCAAAACCCTCAGCTACCCTGTTAGAATACAGAGAAGAAGTACCATTGCCACAGTGAAAGCAATGCCTCAATTAACATCAGGGATTACATTTTTGTCTATATCAGTGGTCACCAAACCTCAGCCTGTGTTAGTATAGAGTTTAATAGGAACCCAACTTTAACACAATTGGCACTGTTAATCAAGGTCTTCTGAGGACACTCAGGTGTGTTATCTTAGGCCTAGAATTACATTCTGCCAGGCATGTCTTCAGGAGGAAGGTTGGGAACCACTTATGTTTCACATAACAATATTGCTACACAACCAGAACTAGAAGAGGGAAATGCCAAAGATCACTGGCTTACCTATGATGCACAGCTGTTAAACTGTATTTTAGTTTCCTACCTGTGGAAATGTCTTACCTGTGGAGTTATTTTTATGACCATTTAAAAACAGGTGACATTTGTTACTTGCAATTAACATACAATGCTGCTCCTGAATACTGTGTTAAACTAACTTTTGTATATATTTGCTTTAAAAAATTATACGGCAAGTCTATTAAAATATTTATGAAAATATTGTAGTTACAGAATTAGTTTTTTGAAATGAAGAAATTGCATACATTCTACAGACACATGAAACTGAATATGTATGATATAAAAATAACAGAAACAAGAATTTCACAATTGCATTTTTCCATTGATATTCTGTATTCTAATATAAAATTTGCACCTGTTAAGGTGTCCTACATTCTATCCTGTCAACCCAGACAGTGGCTAAACTAAGAGACACTTATCAAAATTACAGATACTACTCTACCTTAATCCTGTCATTATAGCCCATGCTAGACTTAACCCATATAACCCTAGGCAGCATGGTCCAACATGCCTTAAAACCAAGTAGACAAAACAACAAGAGGTGGACAGGGATGTTGAAGACCACTAATCAACAAAGACAGGCTCAGTGCTCATAATGAGCACCCCCCCCCCCCCCCCAAAAAAAAAAAACCCACTCAAACTGATGGCATTGCTTTATGAGCTGGAAGTCTACCTAAACTCATAACTATTCTGAGATGTACTCTCATTGGCCCTGTGAAATACAGTGCCATATATATAGTCTGTGAAGCACTTTGCTTCCAGAGCTAATGAAGGACCTCTTTCCAAAATGTCCTGTTTCTCTGAAAACTGTACTTTACTACAATTTTGAATATCTGTATATATAGTAGTATATGGGTATATGTAGTACATGTAGTATAAAGGCATTAATACAGTTACTGACACGTCACAGCAAGGGACGCATCATGGATTAGGGCACCTGCTGTGGCCCAGGTGTGTTAGCTTACTTGAGCCACACCTGTGGCAGGTGATTTATAATACAGAGCTACGTAATTTATAGCTAAGCTAAGCTTCTGCTTAGCTCTGCAGTATTGTTAATATTCACTTTGACATCATAGCCTTTATGAGGCACCAAAATCAGCTGCTTTTCATAGCTTAGTGAAGTAGGCTGCCTGATTCCCAGTCATATTAAGTTAATGGGCTTATAAATTTGCTCCCTTTCATGTCCAGTAAGTGCTGCTTTTTATGTCATTTCTACTATGCATTAATTTGTGGCCTTCTAAGACAAGTCAATCAGATACTGCTGAAAAAAGGTCATGTCCCCAAATGTAAATCAGTAAGATAAACTGGACAAATTGGTTTTCACTCAATTACTCCAAGTAAGCGTAGGGCAACTTTTGAAAAGGTTTATGTTATTAAAATGCACATTCATATTAAGCACTGAAAATAAACATGCTTATCATCTGCACTGCACCAGCATTGTGCTAGAACATTCCAATACCCTTCTAGAACTGTTCTAGTGCATTCAAACTAAAATATGACATACCACCCAGAAAATGAAAATTGTAAAAGGACAAACTCTGATAGACAAATTCTGATTTCTTCTGTCCCACTAATAGCTGCACTACCAATGATTACCTGAAGCAATAGATGAAAGATGAAAACAGCCCTCAACGGCACCACCCTGGTCTGCGTCAGACAATAACTCAACAGGTGATGTCTGTAATAAAACGGCCAATAGGTGGGGAATGACAGTAAAAGGGATGCTCTTCTTCATGCGAATTGTGAGAATTGAGGCTAATTGGGAGTGACTGTAAAAAAGATCTTGTTTCTGGAGGTAGTGAGAAAGCTGAAGGAGCAAACAGTAAAAGCTTTCTTTTGTCTAGTGAGCACCATAGTGTGATATTTACAACATCCTGCTAATGCAGCCTTGGCCCTGGGGGTGTCGAAAGATGGGCATGACAAGTCCTATGTCAGCACCATGATCTTCTAGGAGGTCCCTTTCTAAACTGCGTCCAATGCACTTGTCCAACCTCACACAGTAAGTCTCAAGAAAAGTATTGCAAGAGGTTTACACAGGAACACAGGCATGCTTCATTTCAGGATCAGCAGAATCCACTGGAGTTTGAATCCGGTTTTTTTTCTACCACTTAAAGTACTTCTCGCTAGCTGTAAATTTTCATTTGTCACACAAGAATCAATTCCCCATGAGGAAAGAGACTGACAGGAACTAATAAATGTAGCTCTTGGTGTGACTAGAGTGTATCACAGCAATAACAAACATCTCAGAACTAGAATAAAAGAGTGCAGTAGAGAGTGCTCTGGCAAATATTATTGTTCTGTAATGTCATATGGGAGCTTCAACAGTTATCCAAAGATCCCTACATTAAAGATGTCCAGGACAGTCACATTTTCTGCGGCCGTTTACTCTTGAATTATTCTTGTAGCATGTAGACACATTATCTGCACCACAATGACCACAGTTAGAGAGATGATGAAGCTCGGAGACTGCAGGGTTTCTGTGCTCATCCGGCCTCTCCACCAGGTCATTCTGGAAGGCAGCTGCCCCACATTCTTCTAAAGAATACAGAAAAGATGACACACGAGTGCTACAGACAGAACAGAGGTTCTGCGCTGGTAATAGCGGGACACAGATGTGTGAAATGCTGTAATGCTTGTCACAAACACATACCTCAGCACATCATTTAGACTGCTTCTTCATTTAAGTGAAATATTTAAATCAACACATGGAAAAAATAGATCAAGTGAATTTCAAAATTATATCACACAGACATCACATAACAGCCCCAAAGCTATTCACTTGAACCAATAATATATGTTACAAGGCCTGTCAATCATGGTAACTCAAGAGCTACCTAACTATTGTTAAACTACAGGTTTACATGTTAATCCACAACATAGCATGTTCATGTAAGATAATGCTGACGTCATTACATGCTGTTGTGCATATAATGGATAGAAGCGGTAATCTAACTGTCTGTAGCAGATTACACTGCAGGATTATATCAAAAACTCAACACAATGAAAAAGTCAACACATCCCTTTGCTGAAATGCAACAAAGAAAATATTAACTATGTAGTTAGTCAGATGGCTGGTGCAGAATAATCACTGAAAATCTGTGTGTGTGTGTGTGTGTGTGTGTGTGTGTGTGTGTGTGTGTGTGTGTGTGTGTGTGTGTGGGTGTGTGTGTGTGTGTGTGTGTGTGTGCGCACGCGAGCGAGAGCGAGGCACTCCATTTAAGAGTTTGTAAACGTATACACAAGTTGATTGAATCTGTTTATAAATTACTGCATAGAAAATAGTTATCCCAAAATGTACCTAAGACAAAATGAGCTGTAACAATCATCTTAACAAAGCCTCACACTGAACACAATCCACATACATTTTTAAACATCATCATGGAAATGTTTTCAACTTTGGACATGACTATTTATTGATATAGTATATGTTTGTTTTGAATTTTATTACACGTCCCTAGCTGCCCATACAGTGAAGCTGAATTCTGAATCAGTGAGGGCTTCACAGAGGTTCCAACCATTTAAACACACTGCTCACATACTAAATGCATAAGGAACTGACTCACCTGAACTCCTTTCTGTTGCTGCATGGAGACCCGCCAGTTTTTAGAAGCTGAAGGGGGGGGGGGGGGCGCGACTGGACGCCTCCATACCACGGGGGCAGGGTCCAAGATGACCTGCAGCCCTGCAGGAGTCAGACGCACCACACTCATCTTGGGGAGTGGTAGAGGTAGGGAGCTAGGTGGAAGGCCACGTGCTCGCATATCTGCCAAAGCGCAACAAATGTGTTTGCCACAAAAGCCCAGCTGATCTAAAGGGACCCTCACTGGAAAAGACAAATGATAAAAGTGGAGAGGGCAGAGATCTAGGAGAGAACACTGCTAACTGGCATTCAGCGCTGCATTCAGCAGCACCTGTCAAGAACCTTGTGGAACTGTAATTTAGATACCTGAAAAGAATTCCCTCTTTATTTCTGTAAACCCCTATAAATCCTGAACTAATTGGTATAAAGCAGTAAAGCAGGATTTATGTCTCATTTCCGACCATGCTGCGCACCCAGCTGAGACAGCGTGCAGGCGTTCTGCCAGGTTGACTCCCGTTACACTGTAGGATGCAGTGCTGGCCCCAACTGCCATTTAGCTCTTGGCAATGCACACACTGTTCCTATAGTCTTCTTCCCTCAGTTCACATAGCCAACTCCCAGTGACTCTAGCTGCACAGACATCAGGTTATATTCTGGGTTGACAATGGTACAATTGGAATGAGAATTGACTGGTATTTGCTGTTGTATTTTCAAGGAAATTATAACAAATACCAGCATAGCACAACTCATTCATACTGAGAATAACTACAATGGGTTATATTTTGGTGTAATTATTCTATATTTTTTATAATCCAAATTGGAATTACCGGAGGGATGTGTAATAAGAGCTCATGAGAAACATGAGATGTAAAAAAATAAATAAAAAAACTAAAACCCATCGCTGGTGTACAGGAGAATAAAGCAAATGCTAACTCTATTTATTTCAGCTCAGAGTGCACCTTCAGCTAAGCAGTCCTGTGGCAAATCCTGACCTTCCCCAGTGGGTGGTTGGCTCGCTGTATCTCTTCTTCCATCTGATCATCTGTTCTTCTCGATGACTGGGTACTCTTAAGGAGCTGACAGACCTGTTCCACTATGCCCATGTTCTGTAAGAAAGTGACCCCAAACTGCAGCTCATGTCGCTTCTCTCCCGCTTCCTCTTTCTCCTCTTCCTCAAGCTCCTTCTGCTCTCTCAGGATAGCTACGCTTTTGGTTCTGTGCACTGACCCACCAGGGAGGAAATGCTGAGACACAGATATGGACAAAGACCGGGTTAGATTAATCAGGATTTAATTCGAAGAAAATGTAATGACATCCAGTATTTGATATTAAAGATAATTAACCAGGGAAGTAGAATACAGAGATACAGAGGCCTTAGTTCCAAGATAGATCTGAGTGTCAACAGCATGAAAATAAAAGGGTAAACTAAACTGGCAAATGAGTGGAGAGAGGGCATGTAAACACAAAACAGAAGAAAGCGCTATAGAAAGTGCTGTCCTGGGAGACCAGAGCAGTCAGAGAGCTATATTGGCCAATGAAAACAAAATGCTGCCTGTCAGTGACGTAAGACCTAAATCAAGAAAAACAGTGTCACAGATTCCTAGAGACACTGAAGATAGTAGGACATTGTGACTAATGATAACAAAAACAGCACAAATATACTGAAGGGGTAAAATATTAATAGAAATAGCCTCGGCAGAATACAGGAGAGCATTGATCACTTGGTGAGAGCAAAATCCTGACTAGAAAATCTTGTACAACACAATACTAGATGTGAGTTGAAAGACCACCCGCCTTCTTTTGAAAGAAAAAGATTATAGAGAGGCCTATAATTTCTAGGAGCAGTAGAGTCAGGAGAGGGTTACTGGAGAACGCAACTGAAGGGGCAGTTTTCAGAGACTAAGAAACCAGGGTGGATGCAAGAAAATGGCTCGCAACAGAGAGCTCGGACCTGAAATGACAGTGAGGCAGTCTTTAAGAAGTGATGAGGGTGCTAGAGCAAGCAAGCGCATGCAGGTACTTTATAAAAAGTTTCATCAAGTGTAGTGAAAAAGAAGGTTGGAGTTAGCCTTTACTTAATCACAAAAATGAAAAGAATGAACAAACAAGAGTAGATGTAACAGAAAGTGGTAATGTTGATAGACTGCTGCTATACAAGATAAGGTGCAGTTCCTGCAGCTGCCGACTGGACGTGCACACATACAAATGACATATACACAAGTACACTAGAAATGCACCAAGCGTCCAAACATGATAAAAAACACAGCTACATAAACACTTCATACAGAAACATTTAAGCATGTAACACTGAGCTGACAGTATATCATGAGACATTTTTTGGGTGCCCACCTCATGCACTTCTCTTGAGCCCGAGAGGCAGCGGTCTCCTGGAAGAGCGAGCTGCAGTGTTTGAGGTACTTATCATAGTCTGTGCCATTTTGGCGAGGAAAGATCCTATAGAACCTGCCCAGGTGCTCATCTGCTCTCTTCTCCTGAGAAACCGGATTCATTACTCCACACCCAAATACAGCCTGTATTCTAGATCTGAACAATACTATGCAAAAGTAATATTGTGATACTTAGGGCTGTAAAATATATGTGCCTGCTAACTTGTGATAATACAGCTACATACTGGTTTCGAGATCTGAGGTATTTTTGGGTCATGTCCGGCAGCCAGTCCATGCTCCACTTTACTCACTATGCAAACGTGAAAAACCTGCACCTGTCCCCCTTGGAGATGGGCTGGAGCTTGCCCTGTAAGCGTCGTCTCTCTTCCACCTGGACCTGCCGCCGTTCGCATGCTCCCAGACTGACAAGAACCAGAGCGTCATACAGCAACTCATCCTTCACCTCCCGGTCCAGCCATGAATCGGTGGCAAAGCTGGGTGAGTGCTTCACCTGAACACAGAACACATGCAGCTATGAGGACATTAAAGGTGAAAGTGAAAACATCTAAATTGTATCTGAAATGTATAATTATATACTTTGGGGACAGAGAAATACTAGGCAAGTTGCATATATTCAAGATGTTTTCTATTGCCAACGACTATTCTTGTAGCTACAACTAGACATGTAAACAACAACTAAATAGCATGTGCAGATATCCAGCTCGAAAAGCCAGGGCTTAAAGTGATGATCGAGCGTGACATCGAAGCCAAGCAGTTCGCAGCAGGGCCCTGCTGGGTTAACCGCATGCCGTGGGAAGCAGGTGTGGTAGTTGTGGCAGAGTACTGACTGTACTGAAATCAGCACTTAGATCACCACATCCTCAATATCTGCCCAGAGCTTCACGGTGTCACAGTTCCTCTCCTCCAGTAGACGCCTCAGTGTGGACAGCTTTCTGTGAAGCACAGGCCAGGCTGGGAGAAGTCACTAACTGCTGGTGATCAGAGACCATCAGCAGTAAATAAGGGCCATGGGAGTGTAGTCTCTGTTAGTAATTGACTTTGTCAAAATAAGTATATGTAAAATAAGTGTAATTGGGGAGCTTTGTTTAGAATGAGCTTGAGGATCTCAGTGGAAGATGGACATTCCAGGATTACCATCCCACCATGTTTTGTTCCTTGTTTCTTTATAGGGTATACACTTACACTGTAGTTGTTAATCCACAGGATTTTAAGGTTGACCTCAAAATCCAAAGGCGGCATGTTTCTCTGTCCTATTCCATCACCAGATCACACTAAATTAAGCGCACAGTGGAAAATTACAAGCGGACCTCACCTTTTGCTACCTGTATTGTCGTCTCGCACAAAGTTCTCACTGTGTTTGTTGATTGAATAGTTAGTTAAGTGCATACAGACATCACCCTGAGAGAGTGCGAGAAAGAGAGATGAATGATTTTTGTGTATCTGTATTGTTGCTAGTAGGATGCTTTATGGAGGCAGTAAAATCTACAACTCTGGCCTGTGTAAACTGTGGCTATTTAAAAACTGTAAAGCACAGATATAGACATTATGATAGAGAGTGTGTTGCAATGGAACCGTCTCACAGCTGCCTTTTTGAACTACAAGAACAAAATGAGTAAAAGGTTAAAATTGACATTTTCATGCTGCTTAGTCATAGTTTTTCTTTGTCTACTTGGAAAACTGGGCCTTGGCCCTTTCCAGAAGTTACCCAATATGCACTACCATCATCTGTTTGTCTTCAAACTAAAAAGCCCTTGATTTATTTCCTTTATACTCCAGTTATATTGAGGACAATAATCAACACACAATAACCAGATACATTTAAAATGTACAAAGTAAGTTATTAACTCATCTGTGTCTGTCAATCAATTACAACCTGAAAATTTTAGAAGAGCCATGGTAGTCTATAGTTCTGGTTGTTTTTGAATGTTTACAAATTGTTACCCTTTAATTTCCAGACAGTATTTCTGTCTTTAAATAACTTAATAAGCAACAAACCCACCCTACAAAGAATTTTTTTACTGGTTTAGAGCAAGCCAAGCCATAAATCAGAAGCACGCTGAGTTACATCTTTTTACTGACCTGACAAGGCATGATCCAAAGAACAGTCAAATGTTAGTCAAATATTCAAACACTAAGGGGAAAATGGCACAGAACCAAATGAAGGGCAAGAGTGCGGCAGGCATTTGAGAAGGAACAACCATAAAAGTCATGATGTCCTTCTCTGAAATTCCAGTTAGCAACATGCTCTTTCAAAACATCCATCTTTTAGGTTCCACGCTGCATATCTCTATCACTGTTTCATTTTGTAAATAACAGAACTGGTATAAAACAATTTTAAAATCATACTGATTTTGTTATATAAAACCCATGTGTTTTCTTTTTTTGTATAGGTCTTTCTTTGTCTCTGTCTATACATTGATCTAATAAAATATTTGAAATATATTCGAATCCTCACTCTCCTGTACTTTCTTGAGCCTGTCCCTAACCAAGTTGCTGCGGTTTGGGTAGTTGTACTGGGTGGTTCAGAAGTGGGCCAGGCCTTCCTCATACAGAAACACCTGCAGTGGGTCACAGGATGTCACCAGCACATAGATGCGCAGGTCAAACTTGAAGCCGTCAATGAGAAATGGCTACAGGCGACAGCTGGAAAGCATCCTAAGACAGCATGGAAGAATCTTGGAAGATACAGAAAAATTTCAAAGGAACTGAATCTCATGAGACAGTAAAGCTTGGTGCTTCAATGACAAAGTCCAAGTTATGGATTTCCAGCAAGTTTTGGTGTTCTTAAGCGGTTACTGGCTACGTTTACAGGTTGCATATTTTGCCATTTCAATTCGCTTTATTGTCATTAAAGAACCACAATACTACTTTAATGTGGACCAAATTAACATTGTTAGAGTCAGATAGCAGTAACATATTATCTGATTTGAAAATATATTGAAATGCTATATTAAACATTACTTCTCTTACTTAAGCCCCATGGAAAAGTAGCCAGTCAATGATAAAGTGTTCAGTCAGTGATAGATTTTTTTTTTTTTTTTTCCTTTGGTGATCAAGGATCGCACAATATGTTGTTTGCTAACCATTACTGCTACTATATTCACCTTTGCAACATTTATATTATAAAAGGCTGCAATAAGCTCTGTAACTAATTACACTGATCAATGAGTATATGAAAGTATACTGACCCAATGATCCATTTAAGTGCTCTGTGGTGGTTTTGATGAACCACATGATCAAGCAAACATAAGTAACGATCATACCATTCCATTTCATGGATTGCAATGTGCACTGGTAGCAGAAGCTGCTTTTTGTGGTGCTATAGGAGTTCTGGCATTACAAAATACAAGTGCTCAGAAAGCAGTTTCTGCAACTAAGCATGAATCTGACCCTGGAAATGTAGAGCTGGCAGATCCTGTGCTGCTCGGGGCAGATGTCCCTGCTGCCCTTGATGAGGAAGATCCCACGGCTCTGGCAGCCTTGCTCAGGTTTGCAGATATATGTCTTGTGCTCCTGTTGTAAGCCTGCAAGTCACTGTAACTGCAGTAGTGGAAATAAAATGCAAAACCAGTAACTGTGAAGTGAAAGTCTGCTTAATAGCAAAATGGTCAAACAATATCACAGCATTTAGGCATGTAACAATGTTACTGCATATATAGAAACACTGCATATATAGTATACTGACACAGCAAAAGTTATTTTTTGCAAAGTGAATGGGGGAGGTAAAGGCACATGCTAGCTCACATATTTCACTCTGCTGGTAAGCACCAAGTATTTGGAAAGATGTTGTAGTCTTTGGGGAAGCATTTCAACATTCGATTCATATTGCGTGCAAGCATGTTTTTCCTGCAAATCTCACTCATGCCTGGAAAGTGATTGATCTTTTGAGAAGAAATTAACACTGAATATACCATCATACTGCTTTGAATGGTGGGAACTTTTTATATTTATAGATATTTATAGAGGAAAGGACTGTGTAATGCAATGGTATTAAGGTTTGGGCCTCAAATCCTAATTTGGTCCTGGATTTTGTAATCTCTTGTAGTTGATTAAAATGTTTAATGTAACTGGACACTTGAATGCACCTGACTCCTAAGTAAAGGAAAGACAGAAAATCTGTAGGACCTGCACCTTGACAACTGTGATTTGAATACCTCTGGTGTACTGGGTGATTACTTTTTATGACTGCACACATCATCGTGAAATCTACTTTGACATTAAGATAATACTTAAAAATAAGTGGACATACATGTTTTAGGTGCACCTGTACAAGTAAAAAAAATCTGTCTGCATGCGATTCCTGGGTTTGTGGTCATTTGCATGGGAATGGCTTCAGTGACTAAATATGAATGAGGTGAATCAGGAATGTACAATACACCTTGTAGAATTTCATGTCTATAAGGCAGTCCAATGTCACTGAGAGGTCTGTCCAAAACAGTACACTCTTCCGCATCCTCTGCTTCTCTAAGACCATACCCGTGTGCTGCGCATGGAACTGATCCAAAATAAAAAGAAATTAACAAAACAATCAGATTGACACGTGTTCTAACCAAGAATAAGTAACATGATCCTCTTTGCACTCCAGTTTTTGGAGCTACAAATCCCTGCAGTACTAATATTGCAGGACCACATGCACTGAGAGGCATCTACATTAACAAGATAAAGGCTTTTGTGTTAGTAAAAGTCAGAGCTGTGCAAGGTGCCTCTGATTTACAGACAGCATGAGAGTCATTTCACTAAATACCCAAACATTTTTTCAAGGCTTTATGAAAAAAGTAGGGTTCTCAATGCTTTGTTTGTATGTTGTGTTTATCTCCATATAATGAGGTCTGGTGGTTTCAAGCAGAAATGGAGGTTCTACAGGGCAGTCTAAATGCAATGTTGGTGTGTTTTTGTATATTTTGCTTTTTGTCAATAAACATGTGGGATGAGGTGCATACAGACTTGTGGTTGGCAAGACATGTCTGTATTAAAGGCCCAGTGCTATTACGCTGTAACTCCGTTACCCCCTTTCCTTATCTTTGTATGTGGACATAATGCTCATATTTTTAAAGCAAATACAAATTGAGTTCAAATACTGTTGTAACATTTTGGAATATACCTCCTAACTTGGAGTATGCAGCTATATTATCAGAATATAGCATGTTCATATTGTACAGCCTTATACAAATAAGCCTTCACTTGGAATAACCATTTTGTCATATTTTAAAATTATAATTCAGCTCAAACTAATAATAGAGATTGCAGATTCAAGTGGTGATGTCCATGTCAGCGGGCACTTTGTTATTCCGAATTCTGCATGTGTTCTAATGCAGTGGTGTACTGCAGTCGCACACGTTAAAATGCAAGGCTTTTCCATGTTATTGACATATGCAGTGAAGGGGGGGGGGGGGGTGATGTTTCTAGGAGGCGCAGTAAGTTAAACACACAGCTGGCCCTGAATACAGAGCAGCCAGTCTGCCTCACAGCCTGCCAGTGAGACAAGCCACACTTTTATTGGCCTTTCCCAGACAAAGGGTCTACCCAGGGTCCTAAAGACCACTGATTCACCCTATCCCCATGCTGTCTGCTCTGTTGGTACAGTGTGAATGTAGCAAATAATATAACATTAGACTAAATGTATTTTACTGTTCACTGCAGACAACTTCACATCATGACATTAGAATCAGCAAATTACTAAGTTGCCTATTTAGAAGTTAACTATTTTAAATATACATCATCAGTACATTTTAAATGTGCTAAAAATATATTTTCTATCCTTTGTACACATCTATTTATACAAGATCTGTGAACACTTCAGCCTGCTGACTACAAGGGAGCCTTGCAGGTGAGATGATGCAAGTAGCTCAGAAGCATTCCAGGTCACATTTCCTATTGTTACATGTAAAACTGTCGCATAATTAAACCCATACACTGCTTTTATTGAGAGTATATAAGCATACATCTATTCAAGTTAACTATTTGCTTAATGAGCTCTGATTAATTTCCTTACCATTTCATAACTCAAAATATGATTTTTTAAAATAATGCAAACAGAGAAGTATATCTAGAAATTAGAGCTTGCTAATTGCTCTTTGGAGTTTCTCCAAGTGCTCTTACAGGTATATCACTGTCCTGAACAAACTATTTTCTAATTTTTTAAAGTTGGGTCACAACTTCAACAGGGTGCAGAGCATCCTGGAAAGACCTAAACTGAATGCTAAATAATAACAAAATTCATTTCACATCTATAATGTCCAAGACATACACTGCCTGGCCAAAAAAAGGCCACCACCTGGATTTAACTGAGCAAATAGGTGAGAGCCTCCCACTGGATAATTACTGCATGGGTGATTATTTTTCAGATGGCAACAAGTTATTTAACCCTAACTAATGCAGTGAGTAGCTTCTCATTTGTTAAAAAACCATGTCGAAAGACACATCCTGTGGTCATGGAAAAGATGTTAATCTGTTTCAGAAGGGTCAAATTATTGGCATGCATCAAGCAGAGAAAACATCTAAGGAGACTGCTGAAACTACTAAAATCGGGTTAAGGACCGTCCAACGCATTATTAAAAAGTGGAAGGACAGTGGGGAAACATCATCTTCGAGGAAGTAATGTGGTCAGAAAAAAATCTTGAATGATCGTGATCAGCGATCACGTGTGGTGAAATCAAATCATAGAAAAACAACAGTAGAACTCAGGGATATGTTTAATAGTAAAAGTAAGAGCATTTCCACATGCACAATGCCAAGGGAATTCAAGGAATTGGGACTAAACAGCTGTGGAGCCTTAAGAAAACCACTTGTCAGTGAAGCTAACCAGCAAAAACGGCTTCAATTTGCTAGAGAGCATAAAGATCAGACTCTGGAGCAATGGAAGAAGGCCATGTGGTCTGATGAGTCCAGATTTACCCTGTTCCAGAGTGATGGGCGCATCGGGGTAAGAAGAGCAGTGGCTGAAGTGATGCACCCATCATGCCTAGTGCCTACCGTACAAGCCTGTGGAGGCAGTGCTATGATCTGGGGTTGCTGCAGTTGGTCAGGTCTAGGTTCAGCAACCTTATGTGCCCAAAGAATGAGGTCAACTGACTACCTGAATATACCGAACGACCAGGTTATTCCATCAATGGATTTTTTCTTCCCTGATGACACGGACATATTCCAAGTTGACAATGCCAGGATTCATCAGGCTTAAATTGTGAAAGAGTGGTTCAGGGAGCATGGGACATCATTTTCACAGATGGATTGGCCACCACAGAGTCCAGACCTGAACCCCATTGAGAATCTTTGGGCTGTGCTTGAGAAGACTTTGCGCAGTCGTCCAAATTTCCCATCATCAATACACGATCTTGGGGAAACATTAATGCAACTCTGGACAGAAATAAATGTTGTGACATTGCAGAAGCTTGTGGAAACGATGCCACAGCAAATGCATGCTGTAATCAAAGCTAAAAGGCGGTCCAATGAAATATTAGTGTGTGAGACCTCTTTTTTTTGGCCAGGCAGTGTATGTTAGAATTCCAAATAGCTTTTGGCATTCATTCTGTGGAATGTTATGCCTTTATGCTCCAGCATTAAACACCCAGACTAGTAACCATAACATATGTTCAGATGAACTGTTTTGTTCTGCATGAGTCACATTAAACATCTGTTGTTTTCCATTACATTTTAAACATATTAACTATATGTCTCAACAGCAGATAAGCATACTTATTGTTGTGACCTGTGGATGTACAAATGCTGCAACATTCGTTTGTAAACATCTCAGCAAGCATATTAGAATGGCTATCTGTTTATCCATAGTGAGATTACAGTATACTCACGCTCTCATATTTGCAGTTGGTGAAATTAATTAACAGTCGTCTGAAAGTCAGACAAAATATGGACAGTCCTCAACTCTATAAAAGACTAAATATTGACCAATACAAAATAAAGCGAAGAAAAACAACAAATAAGGTGCTGATTATTAAATGGTCAGACTTTTATAAGACTCATGTTGCTATCACAACTGAACAACAGTTCCTACTCACAGACTTGCCTAAACATAATTAAACAATTAATTCAGCAGCCTGATTCATGATCAAACTTTCATGTTCAGTTGCCATATTTGGTATGAATGACGTTAACATGTAACATGGAGCAGGGTAAAGTTCCACTTCTCGTTTGTACTGCGTGACTGGTGCCTATCCCCACTGTCTCTCATGCCACCTACTGGCCAATGCTGCACACTTCAACAGACCTGGAAGCCACAGCCCAACTTTCCATGACAAAATTTGGTTGAGCGTCAGAAATCAGAGTTCCTTTTGTAGGTCAACTGATAAGGGCTTCATAAATACCCAGACGAGCTCTTTTCATATAGTTTTAAAGGTTGAAAACCTCCTACTCATAATGTCAGGAAAATATTCACAGATATGAATGGCAATGGACAGATAAAAGAAAGTCCAAACTGCACAGAGAATGGGTGAATGTGTAAAGAGTATGTTTCTTGCTTTGAAAACTGAGCAGGCATGAAATAATGCTTTTAAGTAAAAGGTGAATGAATACAACAATGGGAGTAAGCTAAACTAATAAATCCCCTTATAATTCAGATATGTCACATTCAAATAAATTAATTTTTAAAAAGCCAACACAAAATTGTTGACAGCATCACATTTTGATCAGACCCCCTGTAAAAATCATACACTCCGACAATAATTAAGCAGAGGTTGATCTGATTTTCCATGGTTGGGGAACAGACTCTTAAAAAGGCCCAGCTCTTGTAAACAGCATCAGAGGACCTCATTCAGATAGACCTGCAGTGTGCACATGGCGCTTATTACTCCTGCTCTTTTTTTTACTTTTACTGCATGGAGAGCACACCACACCACACCGTAAAGAAATCTGCAATAAACAGTCTTCACCAGAGCTACACAAGAGTCTTGGCTTTAACTCTACTTCCTCGGGAGTCCTTCAGTGGCCCCTGAATGTCATGGGGAACGTCAGATATTTTAACAGGGGGGTTGCAATTCAATGGGTGCAAAGAGATGATATACTTAACCCTTACAAGACAGTTGTTACTGATTAAAAAGCTCCAAGCATCACATCATTTTAGTCAGATGTACTGCTAATCCTCTGGATTTTGGTGAGGATGAAACATAAGCATTGCTCCACAGCACCCAGGTAACATGCCGTTTCGCTCATAATAACATGGAGGTAGGCATTAAACAGACATGTTTATCAAATTGACTACCGGATATTCTTTAACACCTCCTCGAGTTGATGGCTCCCAGGGTGCACAAGTGTTTGCCATCCCGCGTCCACTCAGTCTTATCTGGGTAAGCGAGCCCTTAACTGGATGCAGACATCAAAAGCGAGCTAATAAATGAGGCAGGTTTGTGGGACTGAAACCCCAGATGTAGCTTTCATCACTCATGCGGTTCTGGAGACCTGGGGGGGCTTGGAGACTTGCGGATGCCTGACGCATGGGCGGGTTTTATAGACAGGTACTGTAACCGGAGAGGCACGCTGCTGCCAGCCATATCGTCACCCACTGTCTTTACAGACAAGCAGCTGCCCATAAGCCATGGCTGTCTCCGGGCTTAAGACCGCCACTCACGACCTCCCTCGATCTTCAGCCCTCCAGACTGGATGATTCAGGGACAGTGTGAACAAGATCACACGCAACAATGCACAGAACACCCATACTTACTGCATCATGGCTGCAGCAATGTGGTAATGCAGTAATCGTGTAATATTTGTAGAATGTCATTGAAGAATGTCACTCAGAACTGTCGTATCTATTACTAACCACATATGACAACAGAGACATTGTTAGCACCTTTAGTGAACCACTATCAAAAAGAATGGATGCCATTAAAGGCCCTCCTAGTACCTCCTTCTCTTCTTCTTCTCTTGGTGTTGCCCCTCTCTGGTGGTGTGGTGAGATGGGGAGGTTTCCACCTGATCTCCTCCTCTCCCTCTGTTATATGCTGAGGGTCTGACACCTTTAATGAGGGCCACTGTTCACCTGGCCTTTCCTTTGTACCACTCATTCTGAAGAATGAGTATAAAAGAAAGGAATAAAACACAATTTATCTTCCAAAGATATAATATATCTATATGTTTGGGCACATGCTGCAGATTCCAGTTTATCATGTGATTTTCAGAACTATCACATACTTTTTAATTCCCCAAATAAACATTTAAAATGTCCAAATACAATCATATCTTCAAAAAGGTTCAAATAGGTCTCTGGTATTATATTGGAAAATCCATAGCATACATTAATACTTTATCACACAAACAAAAGACAGCATCATTTATATGGTCCTGGCCTAACCCTGGAACCCACTAAGGGAGCAGATCTGATGAAGGGAACACAGTGGTGTAGCTGGGAAAACTCTGAATCCAGCTTAAACAGAGAAGGTACAAGCCGGAAGTAAGAGAACGAAAATAAGCAGCATGTAGCTTGTAACAGACGTTTAAAGAATCAGTGCATGGTGGCTTGGTGGTTAGCACGTTTGCCTCTCTGCACTAGAGTCTTGAATTTAAGTCGATATCTGGGTGGAGTTTCCATGTTCTCCCTGTGCCATTGTGGGTTTCCTCGCACAGTCCAAACACATGGAGGTTTTTTTGATTTGATACTTTTGTCCTGTGCGTGTATGTGCGTGCATGTACGTCCAATGATTGTTGGTGCTCTGTCCAGGTCTGAACCTCCTCCCCTTTCCCTGCACACAGTGCAGTCCCCCACGGGGCTGCGGTTTCTGATTGAGTGTGTGTGCAAAATTGGCTGCTGCTTCTCATCAGGTGTGTGTGTGTGGGGGGGGGGGTTGGTTTTTTTTTTAAAGGTGTTATTTCTAAAAGCATCCTTGAGTTTCAGAAAGGTGCTATATAAATGCAGCTAATAATAATATACATTTTATTGACAATAATAGATTCAGCAGAATAGGTTCTATTTGGAGCTGCACAGAAAACTATTTAAAAACACAGCCAACTTGGCAAATGAATCTGAAATCTTCAAAGAGGTCATGAAGCCAATCTATTTATTGTTCTCTATCATACACAGAGGACAATGTTATGAGCATTATTCAAGCTGATCAACAAGACAGCACAAGGTCTTATCTGTGACATCAAACAAAGAGCTGTCAGGGAAGCTGCCAGCCACCTTTTATGGCAGTACTGGTGCCGTTGTGGTTTATCCTTTAACTAACACACCTTTCCCCCAAAAAAAATGTAAAATTACTGTGTGGAGTACCTCAGCTGAGGCAAACGCAAAATGCATCTCATCACAGGATTACAGAAGTCTTAGAGTTAAATTTGGAAAAGTCACAATTTTAATATATTTTTTTTAAACTTTAAAATCTTGGCCTGAAAATACTTTTGCAATGAGCACAACAGCTAGAAATTTTACTGGAAATTGTTAACATCTCAAACAGGGGTATGAGACAGGTTTTTTTTTTTCATCAATACAGCATATCAATTTGCAAGCTAGATAAATGGCAAGCCATGCCATAATGAATTTAAAAGCACTGAATAAAACCCATGACGTATGGTCTACACAGTCATGTACCATTTTTATAACCTAAACAATAGATAGTAATTGACAAGCATTTCCAATCTTTCACACTGTCATGTTACATTGTCATGTTAACAGGCTACTTCGCCTACTAGTTAATCTAATGATAAGTCAATAAATACATTATATATAAACAAACAAATAGATAGTATGTAAATAACAAATCGACATTTGGTATAATAGGGTGACGTTTGCCATGGTGGATTTGTAAAAGAAGAACTCACAAGACGTACTTTCAACAGCAACACCACCTTGGTAACTACAATTTCTTGAATGTAGGTTTTGTCCAGAAACCTCATCCTGAATCAAACAATTGTGTTACAATTGCATTTTTCCTTACCTCATCATCACTGTCCAGAGACCGGATATGGGCCTCAGTAACAAGGCGTGCAGTGAAACTGGTCAGCGTAAAACCAGCTAGATAGCTAGTTTAGTCAAACAGCCGTGTCTGTTTTATT
Organism: Electrophorus electricus; assembly: GCF_041902795.1. NCBI lineage: Eukaryota > Metazoa > Chordata > Actinopteri > Gymnotiformes > Gymnotidae > Electrophorus > Electrophorus electricus. The sequence goes on from NC_137499.1 coordinate 35,247,802, forward strand.
TTTAGATTACATAGGCCTAATAAAAAGTTGTTATTACATAGGCCTATTTTATGGAGCATACGTAGGCTATAATTAAGAAATGCGTAATCTTCACGGACGTAAAAATGTTGCACTGAAATTTTACTTTACCCCCACGAGCAGTCCATAATTTTCTTCACTCAACCTTAGGAACTCAGATTCTAAGACTCATGCTAATGTGCACAGATAGCCTACTTTCCGACACCCTCGTTTCTATGGAGGATTCAGAGTTCTTGGGGGAGAAAGACAATCTGTTACATCAACTCTCTGATTACTAACATTCGAGACCCGCACCATATCAAATATGCATATCATTAGATTTACACACTGGCCGATTCGATGTTTGAACGCAGGCTATGTTATCTAGCATGTCAGCCTACACGTTTTATTTGCATACAACTAAACATTAGTCACTTTTTCGTGGAGAGTTGATGAACGTGAAATCCCTTTGTGATCAAACTGCCATTTCTAAATAAATCCTAAATAACAATTTGAACAATATAGTAGGCTACCTTAGGTCTGTTCAAAACTTTGTCATTTTAACGAAATGTAGTATGGAACAACACTGCTACTCTACACTCTTTCTTCGCATGTCCCAAGAAAAAGTCAGGTTTTTTTTCTCGTGTGTGCCTTGACATCTGATATAAACTCGGGTGAAGGAGAGACGCTATTTCCCCAGAAGCAATAATAAACAATAGTGAAACAATAGCTGCTAAACATCTGATCCTCTTTATATAGAAACCATAGGAGGCAGTATTGAGTAAAATTTTCCATATTTCAAGGCTAATCCTAGGACTGGAGATTTTGGTGGTATTTTGCGTCCGCATCTTGAGGTTTTCCATGTTCTAACCTTGCCATACATTAATAAATGATTTCTATAAATCAGCTGAGATCACTAAATGAGTAATTGACCAGCATTTCACAGTAGCTCCTTAGATGTTTCAGCAGATCTTAAGCCCCTGACAGCATGACTTTCACATTTATTGAACATCTTTAAAGGCTAAGGTTTTTGCTTATGTAATCATATTTAAGATAAGATAAGACAAGACTTCCTTTATTTATCCCCATGGGGGAAATTCATACAGCAGGTCCAGCACAGAATAAACAAAATTAAAGGTAGAATTAAAATAAAATAAAGTGTGTGGGTGTGTGTGTGTGTGTGTATGTGTGTATATATATATATGTATATATATATATATATATATATATATATATATATATATATATATATATATATATATATATATATAAACCATTACTATATTATACACAATTGCCACAGTACCACTCCATCCCCTAGTGATATACACTGACTAGTTATAGGAAGTGTAAAGAAAGTGATAGTGTGAAATAGCTGCAGGTATACAACATTGAGGACTAATTGAACAATATCAGTTCAACAGTGGTATATGGTATAATATTGTAACATAATGTATAGTATACAATAGTAGTAGAACATATATATATATATATATATATATATATATATATATATATATATATATATATATATATATATATATATATATTAGATGAATACATCTAATATGTGTGTGTGTGCTGCGTGCGTGTGCGTACACACACACACACACACACACACACACACATATATATATACAATAATAATAATAATAATAAATAGTGTGCAGTTATAATATAACAGTAGTATATGTAGCTACAGGAAAATATATTTAGGAATAACTATAAAAAAAAGTCTAGTGCAGTAGGAAGTCTTAGAGTTATTGTATGAGGAGGGTACTGGTCAGCATGACGACAGACCGTGTCCTCTATTATATAGTCTGATTGCAGTTGGAACAAAAGAACATCTGAAGTATTCCGTCCTACACTTAGGTGGAATGAGTCTATGACTAAATGAACCGCCCAGCTTCCACAGTTCCTCTTTGAGAGGATGAGAGAGATTGTCCTCTTATTATTATTATTATTATTATTATTATACAAAATTCAATGCTCTATAGCAGTTCTTTAGTTTTGACTAGAAAGTTATGTGTTCCTTGTGGGGGTAACTTTTTGGTATGTTTTGATAGTTTTCTAATATTGAATTGGCATATCTGATTCCTAGTAATTTAGATATCCCATTCCTCTTTAAAGCACTGGACCAATTTGCATGGTCTCTGACTAATTTTCTAATTTACTGACTTAATTATATATATTATGTACACAGCTTTTGTAACACAAGGAAGTCCAAAATCTTATTTTTATTGCAAAGCTTATATTGTTACCTGCATAATAGTCATTATTTTGGTGATTTATTTTTGCCCAATGCCATTTTTTTTCCCAGGGGCATGAAAATGTCTGCCTGTCAATACTAACTCTAAGGGCAATACGTATGGGTGAATGACATTCAGGGCGAGGCCCGCCTCCTCCTGTCTTCAATTGTATGGCAGCCATTTTCTCTTCCTCTCTGAGCAGGGCCTATAAATTACGGTGCTCCTTATCCCCTCCTCCCCTCTCTCCGGCCCATGCTTTCAATTAATCCAAATGATTTCCACGAGAAATCCGATGGACCAATCAATTTACCTGCACATTTCAATACAATGCCTGATCCATCCACCACCTCTGTGTGCCTCCATTGCTCCTGTAAAAACATTATTAATTGCCGCTCCAGCAAGTCATCCATCTCTGCCATCCCCGGCGCCGGGCCGAGCAGGCGGTGTGCAACCCAGGAGCATAATAACACTGGGACTGACTGACTGCTCACACTCCACACATCCTGTTCAGCCTATTAAAGCAGCAGTCCTCGAGTTGACACTAACTCACAAAACTGACACTGGGCTGAGGTGGGGTGGGCTGATGAGTTTGTAGAGGATTTGTGGCAGGTTGGTGGCAATAGGTGGGGGTAGCATTATTCATTGATTGTTCTTCTAGGAGCAGATGAAAATCTGGTGAATTCTGAAGGGGTCCAGGGACATCAAACCATCTCAAGTGTATGCTTCAAGAGATTCACATTTCTGTGGGGAAAAAAAAGAATGCCACCCCTGGCTCATTTCTGGAGTAGAAACCCAGCTGTCCTGAAGTATTACCTACTTGCATAAGCCTGTGTTGGGATTCTCACTAATTACATACTACCACTAATTGTACAATTACTAGTAGTACATTCCCTGGTAAAAGGGATTTCAATTTATGGTTTTAGGCTAAGACCTGATAACATAGGTCTAAAATCACCTAATAGTCCATCCTTGGGTCTCATCAATATCAGTGGAATGAGTCTGATTTATAGAGAGCTATAACTGAGCCTTCCCCACCGGTACCTCATCCTCTATTCCAATTACAGCTAAGAAGTGAGCAGCTGGTGTGCCTGCTCATTTTCTGAACATAGCAACCTATACACAGAGTGGATTAACCAGTGGTAATCACTAATAAAGCTTCAGTACATACATTCACATTGACACAACATTGAAAGGTTTAGCACCATTGACTTGATTAATGATGGTTAATGAGATGCAATAAAAAGGGGTTGCTGGTTTTACTAGAGGATGAGTCTCAGAACAGAAAATAATGAGTAAGGTTAAATATTCCCCATCTGCTTTTCAGCTTGATATCCTTGCTGAGCTCAGCTACATTATTAAAATGGAACTAAATACAGACCTGATCTTTGCTTTAAGGGAATATGCCTTTTTTTTGTTATAATTATCTGACATATGAAGATATCTGCTGTAGCTATAATTTATGTCATTTGGATCAAGTATTTCACTTTTGAGTTTAATTTTGATTCATGCTTTTGACATTTTGAAAGGACAGTGTTATTAAACATTAGCATATGGGCTACACCTAGAGGCAATCAATTAGTCTTTCTCCTGTGTCAAACGCACAAAGACCCAGAAATATTTAACAAAAATATGGACCTTGTTCTTAAAGGTATATGGTAATTAGAAAATAGATACAATGGGCTATTTAAAACCTGGTTGTTCTTGTTCTAAAGTTGATGTCTGATGATTTGGGTAGGTTATGTTGGTACTAGAACCGCAGCTAAAAGCTACTTCTATGAGGCAAGCATGTGACTCTATAACTGACACCTGCTCCCTGCCTCCCACCCACAAACACTACCAACACTTCACAAACCTCCTCATCTTTTCAGTCTCTATTGTGCCATTTTTTGTGACTTTATCCCACTGAAGGCAATTTACAAGGAGCAGTCTGGTTTCCCTTTTGCTAGTCTCTTTGAGGGAACTGGAAACTGTTTAATGGCATGATAAGTTAATACTTTACCTTCCATGTCAAACATATGAATCACAGATATATTTCTGTTGATCCAATAACATGGACTTGAGAATGTGAATGTGAAGTGTATTCAAAACCTATCTGCTAGAGCTTGTTGACAATTTTGACAAAAGAACAAGTACTACTGTACACAGATAAACTATAACAATAAACAAACTTCCTCTCATTTTGAGTGTATCATTAGCGATAAATTACCAACTGGTGTCACTCTTACTGAAATATGTAAGCAACAATACATTCAATTTCTATAGAGCCTTTCAAAAACCCAAGGTTGTTTTACATGGGGGGGGGGGATAAGAAGGATAAAGAGCAGTAAAGAGGAATGTTTTCATTTGGTTTTTAAGAGAAGAGCAGCTGTGGATTATGGCAGGAAGATCCAAAGTTTAGGAGCAGCAGCACTGAAGGATCTGCCACGCATGGTTGTGAGTCAAATTTGTGGGGCAGTAAGAAGACCATGTGGGTATGTCATAAACAACAATTAATACATTTGGTCTATTTGTAAATTTCACAAAACATTTTGTTGTTAGTTTGTTGAATAAAATTGTTCTGCAGCTGTATCTAGAATAACTCTGTGATTACTCTGTTTCTCTTAAATAGGTACGCATTAGCAGCATTTAGGCCATCTTGAAATTAGCTATGAGAATGGGAGAAATTCAAGAGTAACTTGTGCAGGTAGTGAGAAACTATAACCCAAGACTTCACTTTATGGCATATAATAACTGACTTTTTCTCATTTTACTGAAAAGACCTTATCTTGAAGACCTTACAGTTAAGTGATAGTTGATGCTACTGTACATTTCAAATTCCAGCAAGCCAAGAGTGGACATGGATGCAAGCCATGACATATGTAAGCCATGTAATGAAAAAAATAGTGAAAAATCATATATACTTAGTTTACTTTGACTCTGGTAGTTGTAATTTCTGTGTTGGTAGAGTATCATGCTCCTGCACAAGGAAACACCACTATTCTGACCAACATTCATAACCTCTGTAATATGTCAACTACAGCTCTTCCTACAGTGAAGAGACCTGAGGAACCTGAGAAACCTTAGAATTTTCAATACTGACTGTCTGAAAAAAATACCAAATTAAATGAAAAATACCAAAGTTTTTATAAATATCACATAATATTGCATGGCCCACCACTTGTTCTCCAATTAGTATTTTGGGCAAGCTTGCATATTTGATGTTTAGTTTAAAGGCTTTTCAAAGAACATATAGTGTATCAGTTCCTACCACATTTGTTTACTAAAATCTTTCTTTCTGCACCTTTATGTATGCACATGTCAAATTTGGTGCATTAGCCTACTGGCCCTTATTTCAGCTAACAGAGAATTTTGCTGGTTCCAGTTTGTTAAAGCTCTATAATTTATTACCCCTGTCATCGGTAACTTATCAAATCCACCTCCCACTGAGAGAGAACAGCTGCACACTGCCTAATGCTAAAGAGCATCACTTCAGCATCATCATAAAACCTTACATTTCCAATCTTAAAATGCAGGCCTGCTCTCATGGATTTTTCCTGAGTGACCTTTTTTTTCCAAAAGTATTAATTAATTATTTAAATACACATATACATATACACACACACTTATGTATATAAACAGGCTCTGACTCTCTGTGATGCAAGGCTAAGTAATTAATTATTAATATTATTATTAAGGAAATCCTGTTCCAGACCAGTTGAAAAGAGTAATAATGCATTTATTTGATGTAGGCTGTACGTAAACTATTTTGTGAGTATGATTGAACTGGTAGTCAGCCACGATAAAACCTGGTTAAGAAAGACAAAGACACACATTGTTTTCAATTGACACTGCTTCTGGAGTACCATGTGCAGGCTTGTATCCATAATTAATAATTATGAGGGCCATTTGCTATTTTGCAGTGCTATTCAAGTTCATTATTCTTCACTTTGTTTCCTTAATCTGAAATCTGTTACCGTGTTAAAGTGTTAAAGAATGAAGTAAAAAATAAACATGGATGCATACTCAATCTTAGGCTATTTTAGAGGCCTCTGATGAGTAAATACATTGCATTTGTTTAGCTTTTGCTAGCTCCCAGACTAGCATTACATTAAAATTGTCCTTGACTACCTTTGCTAATTTAAATGCTGTATACCTGTTTGTTTAATAACCATTTATCCGCTATTGCTCAGTAATGGGTTGGCTGTATATCATTTTTACAAGGTAATTTGTAATTTTCAAACCATAAAATAAAAGCTATGACCATTCCTCTTCTAGACAACCGCAGGTCTTTGGCAGACCCATGGCCCGTCTAAGATTAACGTGCATGTCGCCACCTACAGCAGTGGAAAGTGTGTTGCATGCTAACGAATTTAAGTTTATTTAAGGCGGAACCTCCGGTAGCGGGCCCAATGGTCGCAGGCAATACCGGATAAGTTTCTACATTTACCGGCAAAACTATCCAATTAAATTAAAGAAGAGCGGAAAGGCCCGCCTCATAAACCGATTATAACCAACCAAGATATGCACGTCTTCTTGTGAAATACCTTATAGGCTATGGTTTATACTTTGGTATCGCGCACTGCCAATCACAAAACGATGTCGCTTACTGCTGTCCAATTGCTCTTGAGGACGTAGCGCATATGCTTATAAATGACAAGGTGAGTTTTACACAGTACTCATTCACTGTAGCTTCAAGCTTGTCCCCCAGTTTCCCGGGACTTTATATATCTATATCTCAACTAGGTGAGTCAAAAGTGTTTTTGTTGGCTACATTTTTAAAACTAGTTAAGTAACTATCATGCGTCTATGCGCTGGTGTGCCTAGCTACCTTTAAATTCTAGTAATTGGCATGAGAGGTTAGGGGATACTTTTAGGCGGCCGTTCATTGAAGTGAGACTTCTAGCAAGGCTGTTAGCTAGACTCCTGCTAAAGTCGTTGTTCAAAATGGTAGCGTTAGCTAAACAACGTTCACTGTCACGTAACCGCAGGTAAATGCATACAAAATCAAAACGTAACAAATGCGCACAAGTGGTTTGTCGTGACCAAGCTAACCTAGCTGTCCTAGCTATCTTACTCACCGTCTCATCTGACGCTGGCAAAATGTCTGACTTTAGCTGCCTAGCTAGTTGTAGCGGCCTAGTAACGTAATGAGCCGACGCGTTTTACAAGTTAGGCGCCTATCTACGGTACGGACTGGGATAGTCACGTGACTATTATTTTGTCGCTTTATTAACTAGTTATGAAACGGTGTAGATGGCCTCTGGCTCTCAGAGGACAAACTACCTAATAATTAGGTATTGGTGACCTTCACTGGTTGCTAACGGTGTCTAGATTCCTTCATAGCTATCCGGTTGAATCTCGTGGAATCTGGACGCTGATTTCTGTAATCAGTTTAACCAAGACCTCTTAGCACAGTATACATTTTGACTGAAACTGTTCATTTTGTCCGTTGTTTGGCATTTAAGGTAGGTTACATGGCTAGAATGTAACTGCATCACCTGCAAGCATTTTTTTTCAAGACTTAAAATATTACACTTGTAATTAGGATACAAATGTTGGGCTCAAAAATAAATGCTACATCACAAACCTTTTGTTTAGCATAAACAGATTAGCTAAAATATCATGCAATCTGCATCACTAAACAACCAGACCTACATTGCTAATGCTGCTACATTCTGATTTGTACAAAAATTATTTTGAAATTCAGTAGAGACCCTATGCTATGCCCACACGTTCTCAGTCTTTTACACTGAGACTTTAATCTTATCACAACTAAAATGAACAGTTGTGGCAAAACAAATTTAGGATGGGTGTTTGCTTGTCTGACTTTTAAACCCATCTTCCTCACTTCTGCAGGCTTCAGACATGTACGCCTGTGCTAAGTTTGTCACCTCACCTTCTGTGGTATGTATTGCTCTGGGTGATCAGTTACTACAATAGGGAAGGTCAGGAATATTTTATAGTCAAATTCATTTAGCAGTGTCTCGTGTGGGGGTTATTTCTACAGTATTTGTCCAGAAATTCAATTCTGAAATTGAAGCCCAATAATAACCTTGCTTACCATCATAATATGCATGTGGTGTGAAAATTGAGTTGACACTGGTAGTGTGTTTGTTTTTGTTTTTTCCCCTCTCCTCCCCCCCCCCCCTTATTTTGGTGCCCATCTCTTGCCTGTGTGCATGCTCCCTCCCTCCCAGCTACGTGGAGGCTCGAAGATCCTGGCCCGGCCTATGTCAGTGTCAGTCTTCAACAGACCTGAAGTCAGAACTGAGCAGGTATGAGTTCACAGTTCAAGAGGAGAGCTGATTGAAGGCGACAGGCTGGAGCACAATGGCTTGGCCTGTCTCTGCTTTGCCAATAATTACATGATTGTGTCTACTGTAATTGGGAAGGTGGTCTTTCAAACAGTTCTAATGTAATGTCTGCTTTCATAACCTACCTCAACGATGGTCAAACATGGCTAATGTGAGTTACTCTGACAACTCCTTTAAATCCCCACATTTCATCCCTTAGGCAGCCCTGTTGCCAGTGAGTGATCAGTACCTTCTGAATGTGAGCCGGAGCTTTCAGACCAGTGCTGTGTCCAGAGACATCGACACTGCAGCCAAGTTCATTGGTGCTGGGGCTGCCACAGTAGGTGTGGCCGGATCAGGAGCTGGAATCGGAACAGTTTTTGGCAGCCTCATCATTGGCTATGCCAGGTATGTTCTCCCAGCACTGATGACCATATGAAAGGAAGGAAAAGGCTTGCTGCAGAATCTTGATGCCAACTAATACACCATTAGTTTACCAGGAAATTTGCCCGTCAGCCTTTCTTGCTTAAACATGGCACAATGCAGGAATGCTTTCTGCATTAGCAACAAGCAATATTTTAAAAGTAAAGTCTTGTAGTGTTGTAAATAGTGCATTTGTACCTCTGTAGGAAGTGCTGAATTATCAAGTTATTAATGGTTTTGTTGGTATCAAAGTGCCCAAAGCATAGAAATGGTGTGTTTTTAAATTAATTGTGCATGTCTCATCTCAACTGTACAGCCACATTAACCATCTCATCTGCTTCTGTTTGCTGTCACTGCCACAGGAATCCCTCCCTGAAGCAGCAGCTATTCTCTTATGCCATCTTGGGGTTTGCCTTGTCTGAGGCCATGGGGCTCTTCTGTCTCATGGTGGCATTCCTTATCCTGTTCGCCATGTAATCTATATGCCTGCGTGCCGTCCTCCTCCGTTACCTCCCTGAGTTCAGGGATTGGAATCTGACGGGCAGCTCATGGGGCCATGGCGTTGCCATTCCAGCAAATTAGTAGAAAGCTCTATCTTTTTATGTTCCTCTGTATCTTTTCCTCTTGAAGTTTTATGTGAAATCTCCAATGCAGTTTGGACAGTCTGTCTAAATAAATGATTGGGATAACTATCCACCTTCTTTGGCTTACTCTTTTTACTGTCAAAATGGTTGGAGCTTCATATAATATATGCTGAAGGGGCCACATCACCAATCATATTTGCATCATTAGCCTAGTAACCTTATTTTACACAAAATTTATAAACTTACTTAGGAAGCATTGTTGGATTGTCAAAGGGACACGGGTTTCTATTTGACATTCTTCCTGATTGATCTTCAGTTTTGTAAAATTAACATGCCTTAGGTCCAAATATTCCTCAGTTGTCACTATTTAAAAAGAAACAAATTGAACTGCTGTTAACTCTGGAGTAGTTACTTGACTGCACACAAAACTAGCTTTAAAAGCTGTTCTTTTAATCTGTCACTGTTTTTTAAAAGGGGAGGTGCGAGGTAGTGGGACACTTGCCCTTTATTGGGGCAAGCCAACACCACCCTGTGGCATACTATATTTTCTATGCACTTATTTTTCACAAAGTCTGAGCTAAATCTTGTTGGTTGTTCCATTTCTTGGTGGCTTGACTCAAAGGCCAAAATACCTGAGATGTATTGTCACTGAGAGCATAGGACTTGTATGCCAGTTTGTTTGCAATAAAGGTGTGTTTTACAAAGCTGTTCTATACAGAGGGATGAGTCTCAGATGTGTGGCCCTGAGTGGTTGATGCATGGCACCACTCCTTTTCAAGTTACACTGCCTTTCAGTTTAAAATGTTTTACTTAGTTAAAATTGTCACTCAGTGTAAAATGAGGCTTAATGTGTCCTGGAAATGCTTGAGACCCAACCGGTAAATTCATGGTCAGCATATGAACTACAGAGCAAATCATCCTAGTATCTTTTGAAGCACAGTGTACTTTTCTGAAACAATGTATTAAACACATTTTACAACATATAAAGTTCAAATTTCATTGTAGTTCCATATACAATATCTACAGTAAAGCAGCAGCCTAAATGCAGTCAAATTTGAATTTAGACTTTGAAGTTTGGGCACAATGTAGAATTTATACATTTAAAGCATTGTTCGCATTCTGTTGTACGTAGAATACCATCGACGTAGCCGTCTGCACGTTCATTTAACACGAACTTTCTAAAGTTGGAGGATTTGATGTTGCCTGCCTTTTCAGTTTCGTTTTAGGAGTGCGCCAGTAGATGGCGCTATTTTTTTCCCCCTTACACGAGAAGGAAGTGGGTGAACGAAATAACACGGTACTGAAAAGACTAACCAAAGCTTAGAAGGGAACGACGTTGGAGTGGATGATTAAAAAGGTGTATTTTTTTTTGTTTTGTTTTATATTCGGAAGGTATTTTACGTTAAACTGTTTGGTCGCATTGATAATTCAGGTGGCAAAAAAATAAGACGGTATGTTTCAGAGTGAAAAAGAAACTAGGGACGATGCCGTAGGCGTCATTTCACTTCGTACCCTGTACTGTAACGTTTAGTATATCAGGTTCCTGAGCAAAGAAATACAAACTGAAGGGAGACTCTGGTTGAACTGACAACTCAAATTCCAGGCAGTTTGGGGCCACATCAAACAGAGCGACGATGGCTGACAACGTTGGAGAAGGATCTAACGGTGCCATTGGGACAAGTCAAGGAGATGGAGCACAGTTGTTATCGAGTTTAGGTAATTCCTTGCCGGGGCACTCGACGAGCGGAGCCAACACGGCCTCGTCTCCTCCGACAGCCGTGGTGTCTCCTATAATAGCACATAACATCACTTCAGTCATGGAAAGCGGACTCGGCGTTGGCGTGCTGAGCCATGCTGTGAGCTCGACCATCTCGGCGACTCCCTCGTTGCCACCAAGCATCGGCTTTGGGGGCACTGGAGCCCCTCCAAGTCTAGCCGGAGCGGGCCTTCTATCCCAAATTCACGCCACATCCTGGGACCCCACTCTGAGCACCGACTGGGACAACGAAAAGGCGTCGCAGCAGTGCATTCTCCGGATAAAAAGGTAACTAACGTTGTGGTAATATTAGGTTGCTAGTTATCACACAGCTTGCAAGCACAGCTTGCAAGCCTAGTTAATCTAGTGTCATTTTAAGCCTTGTGCTTGACTGAATCAAAGTGTTATTTTGCTAGCTAGCTAGTTAGGTTAGCTAGTTAGCTCGGTCGCTCCAGCTAAAGTTATTTAGCTAGCTAGACGAGTTTGATAAAACATGTTGACAGTTAATTGTTCCAACTGGCTGTCTAACGTTAACAAGACTTACGTTAAGGTTACATTAGGAGAAAACCTTAGTTGGTAACCTTAATGAGTAACTTTATACTTGAGAGCTCGCTGGCTAGCAACATGGCATCTAGATTAGCTAGCATGCAGCGTTAAGATAAACATGCTGTTGTCATAGCTAACAGTAGCAGTTGGAAGCGTTGAGCTAAGGTGGCCAGATTTGTCAGCTCTCAAAAGAATTACAAGTGTAACGTAAACTGCCATTATTCAAACTAGTTTTCTTCGCCAGCAGTCGTCTATATTTGAACTGCCCAAACTGCTTGCTAGCTAGCTAGCGGTTAGATTATTTCGCATGTCACGATGGTTTAAAATAAATTGTCTGGGGATTAATTAAATCTTGCAGGCATTAGCATGTAATGGAGCATCTTGCATACAGCTACGGTAGTTACTAAGGCTGTAGCTAGATAACACGTTGAGTGAAATATACTCCGATATCACAGTATACATTGTGTAACCTAGCTATCTTAAATTAGAGTTTACATTGCCAAAGATTTGTCTAAAATATGTCATCAGCCGTTTTATTAGAAACGTATATATTGTATTTACATCCACATTACTGGGCAACTACATCTGTCTTATGGGTGAAATTTCCAAGCACACAGTTACACACTAGCCCATCTGTTCCATGCAGTCTGTCTGGTACCCTCTATCTTGTTAATTACTTGTCAGTTTCTGACCACAGGACCACTGCTGAGCAGATATAAACACACTTTAACACTGGTAGTGGCTGGTTTGAGCAGGCACAGCAGTGTTGTGTTTTCTACTCATGTTAATATCACCGTTGGATGGAGCTGGCTATATCTTGCCAACAGCAAAGCCAATATCTAGCCAATGGTCAGAAACTGACTATTGCTAAATGCAGGTGATGTATTTACTCATCTTATGGGAAGTTCAAGTGTTGAGTCCTGTTTGGTATGCTTTTATAATAATAATGGCTTACAAAGCAATGTTATTATTCCAGCACAAGATGCGAATAATCGCTTGAAATAAGATAAACAGTGTGGTGTTGCACAGCCGGTCTTGTACACTTTTCAGTTGAAGCCATTTCCCAGTGTATTGGCTTCCCTGCAGTATTTATAATGGGGAAGGGAGCATGAATGCCCACCCGTCGAAGCCGTCTACCTCATCTTTTATAAACTGCCAGTAACTCATTGTTATCCACCGCAAACTGTGTTGATGAAAATGCAAGAAATATGGGGGGCAACATTGCAGGCTGGGACAGAGAAGCAGAGAAGGAAGCAGTCCTACTGTTCTCTCCACCTCCCACCCCCTTTGAACACAGACAGCACAAAGCACAGCACATGCTTAGGCCTTTGCATTGCAGTGCTGAACAGAGTTTGAATGGCTGCTCCCATAAGGAATTAGGATGCAATTACTAAAGCCTTTTATTTTTTTATATGCTTGCATAGTGGACAAAGGAAAGAACAAAGAGAACTCGTATCTTGTTTTTCCTCCTGTCTTACCTCTATTTATTTTTTTCAATCCTGTATCTTGTTCTTCCCATATAGAGACATTATGTCCATCTATAAAGAACCTCCCCCTGGTATGTTTGTGGTTCCTGATCCCCATGATATGACCAAGGTAAGTTTGGAAGGAAGGTTGTTATGTTTAAAAATCTCCAACCTTATTTCAATAACTTGTGTTTGGGTGATGTAGGCAACAGTATTGGCAGTTATTTTGACTTTCGAATTCATTTTGTGATGTCTAGTAAAAAAGAAACAAGCAAGCCTGTATGAAGAGCCATTGACACAGAAACATTAAAATATTTCAGAAGTACTTTACAGCAGCATAAAACCGCATGCAGCAGAAAATCTCTATGGCGCAATTAGAAATTAAAATTTCACATTTTGTTGCAATTGTTAGTCTTATATAGCATTACTTATTTTGCCTTATATAGATGAGTTCTATGACTTTTACAAACACAGTGCAAGTTCATACTGGAGGTGTGGTCTGTGCACACATGCTGAAGATGTAACAATGTTGTATGAAAGAGAAAAAAATCCTGTCGTATCATGCAGAAATCAGGCTCTGTCTTAAGTACAGAATACTCAACTTAGCCTAATAGACTACAACAAGGGCCCATACCTTCAATAAAGTATTTCAGTAACCTCATTGTTCAGCCTGGTGAGATTTATAAATTCAGATGGATTGTAAAACCTGAACCAAGTACCTTAACCGACTGAGCAAGTGGGGTAGGCTTAATGCTGAATTCTATAAAATATAGTCTTTAAAAAGGGGGGGTGTCTCTCTTTTTTGGCCTCAGTCTACTCTAAAAATCTCAAATGCACTCTGTGTGAACTTGTAGGGTTGAAGGGTTGGCACATCAAGTTGAGAATAAATCTAATATTTTAATCCAGACAACCTCAATTTATTAGTATTTAGCCTACTATTAGCAAATCTAAGATTGAGATATGCATGGCTCCATCGATTCCTTTGTTTACCACCATACATTAGGTATATTTCTGGGACAAGGTACGTGTTCTGGAATTTTGACAGATGTTTCTTCAGAAGGTCACTAGAGGGCCCCTCTGATGACCCTCCTTGTCCTTTTGTGCAGATCCATGCTCTCATCACAGGCCCCTTTGATACACCCTATGAGGGGGGCTTCTTCCTCTTTCTGTTTCGGTGCCCCCCTGACTACCCCATCCACCCCCCACGCGTAAAACTCATCACCACAGGCCACAACACAGTACGCTTCAACCCCAACTTCTACCGCAATGGCAAGGTGTGCCTCAGCATTCTTGGGTAAGTGGTGTTCCTCTGCCATATAACAAAGTAGTCCAATCACATTTTGAGGACAGTAACCCAGCCAAGATTGACCTGTTTAGGAACGCTACCAATCTTGAAAACATGATTTCAGCACAGCATGACTAACCTGTGCCATGTCTGTGACCTGTAGCACTTGGACTGGGCCAGCATGGAGCCCTGCTCAGAGCATTTCCTCAGTCCTTATCTCTATCCAGTCCCTGATGACGGAGAACCCTTACCATAATGAGCCAGGCTTTGAGCAGGTATTCAGGTCTCACCCACACAGCGTTAATGGGATATGCTGTTTACTAAATGAATGCAAAAAGAGTAAAAATAAATTACTCTCCCTAAGTTAGCACAGGTCTGTCACATTCTTGATATTTTCTTTGGATTTTTTTGGCGCTTGTCAGCACATATACTGCTATACTTTTAAATATGTAAGTCACTCTGGATAAGAGCTAAATGCTGTAAATGTAATTAGTACACAAGCTTATAACCACTCTATTAAGCATTGCTGCAAACTGGTTGCCATGCTTCTCTTTCAGTAAGCTTCAGATAGTTTAAAATGTTACCTGAAAAATATCTTAATGCGTTAACGGAAAAAAGGAAATCAAAGCATGTTACTCTGATCTTATTGAATTTAAGCTGTAGTCAAAGTGGAACTTAACTGGAAATCAAAGTCTTAGTCTTTCCTGCTGATCATCTTAAGTGTAGGATGTCAGATGTCAGATCAGTTTCTGTTTATATTAGGAAAGGCACCCAGGCGATAGCAAGAATTATAATGAATGCATCCGCCATGAGACCATGCGTGTAGCTGTGTGTGACATGCTGGAAGGGAAGGTGACATGCCCAGAGGCCTTGTGGTGAGTAATACTGCATCCTGACTACTTCACTAATTGCACTTTTCAGCTTGATGAGGCTGGAGTGGTTGTTTCTGTGGAGTCTACAACTGAGCAGTTTGCTTCACTGTAGTCATGGGAATCTACTAATTTCCAAAATAATTGAGAGCAAGGGTGGTTCATTTTTTAAAGTATTTAATTGTAGGTGGAAATGAATTAATTTGTAATTTATTTAAACTTGATGCATGCATATGACAGTCTCGTATGTTAAACAGGGTAAAGTAGCTAAAGAAAACACTAAGAGTAATGGAGCAAGAGTGTTTCATGTTGCTGGTTTCACAAAAGCAATAAGACACTTTTTTGTTTTTTTCTGATTTAGGAGTGTGATGGAAAAGTCCTTCTTGGAGTATTATGACTTTTATGAAGGAGTTTGCAAAGAACGTCTGCATCTGCAAGGACAAAACATGCAGGTATAGTGTGTATGTGTGCAAACGTGACTACTTCTGAATAAAAAATGTGGTTGTTTTTAATACATCTTGGATATTAAGTAGCAACACAAAGGAAAACGCAAAGATAAAAACAACTGCAGTGAGTGATTAATCAACCCAGTTGGGCTGTTGCACAATAAAGTGGAATCCTTCCCACTCCATCTCAGGGCCAAATGTAGTCACACTGAGTCCAGTTCCTCAATGCACAACCTTGTTTGCTTTCAGTAGTCACAGTGAGATTTTTCACAAACCCTTCCACACTGCTTGTGGAATAATGCAGCTAATCAAAGTACTGTAGTGTTTTAGCCTTTCAACTCAATTGAGTAATATCTTAGATTTTTTTTTCTTCAATATGTTGGGACAGCAGAATGAGTAATGGAAATTCCATAAGCTACTGTTTACAAAATTAACTTTACCAGTTAAGATACCTCAAGTATTCTTTTTAGAATTTTTAAAATGGAGTATTGATGCTTCTTTATTTCAATACTAAGAATTTAACAGTAATTTAACAACTCTTATTACAGCCTGTGCAATTTGTGATGTGTAAGGCTTCCTGATCACCACTGTAAATATGTGTTATGCTAATCTTTCACCCTTACTGTTTTGGGTTCTCTGCAGGATCCTTTTGGGGAGAAGAGGGGTCGTTTTGACTACCAGGGTCTGCTGGCCCGCCTTGCCGCTACTCACAGACGGCTGCGGGAGAAGTGTCCAACCGAGGACAATGAGGGGGACTCAGATTCTGACACTAGCTCGTCTGGAACAGATCCTGACAGCCAGGGCAGCTCCCAGCCATAGATTTCCCATGTGGGCTCAGTGAGAGTCTGAAAAAAGCATTTCTCTTTCCTGTAGCTCTGGACGCTTTTAAGTAAGCAAAATGCACAGAGTGCTGAAAAAAAGTTCTAGAGTCTGGTTCTGAAGCACCGGGGTTAATCTAGCCCCTGTTTCATTCGATTGTTTGTTTTTTCTCTCTCTGCCTGTACCCAGTGGCTGCCTTGCTTTCTTTTCTTACCCCTCTACCCTCTCCTGCTCTGAGGGAGAAAACTCCTGGTAGTAGTGGGATTCGGACTGGAGGGAGGGAGGGAGGGAGGGAGTGAGTGTGTGTGTGTGTGTGTGTGTGTGTGTGTGTGTGTGTGTGTGTAAGAGAGAGTGAGTGAGTTTCTGCGTGAGTAAGTATACAAGCAAGCTTCTCAGCAGGACAGCACACACTCTGCCTTTTGGAGCACAAGTTTGAGTGCTCATTGCTTCTCACTTTACCTGGTGGTCAGAAACACAAAGCAGAGGTAGGTTAAGAGCTACTGACACCTCATTAGAGAGCAGGTTGTCATACAGTTAGTGCGCCTTTACATCTTCTGCAGACCTCTTTGCTAGTCTCTTTATGCCTGGTTCACTTATGTCTTGAACAGTTATATCAACATTTATATCACCACATTTAATTGAATCATTAAAAATATTTTGAATATTATGAATGGAGTCATAATTTCAACATGAATCTTTACATGATTTAAGAAAAAGAGACACTGATGCAACTAAAAAAAAAATGTACATACTTAAATATTGTGCATAGAAAAGTTTTATTTTAATGTTTATTGTGCATTAAATGGTTTTGAATGGATCTGGTGTGATTGATATCCTCAACCAGTAAAGTGATCAGTCATTGATTTGGACTACATAGCCCTTATGAGAAAAGTTGTACAGTCAAAATACATTGTTTATGTTGTTTCAGCCCAATTAAATATGTTGGTTGGATAAGAAACATAAGGGCTCTCTGTTCTTTGTGATGTACAGGAGGATACCAATTTTTTTCTGGCCTCTTTTTATGATTCAGACTAGTCTCTGTTCTAGTGTCTTTGTCCTAAAGTATATGTTTTAATGGGAAAAGCATGGTAGCTTGTTCCTTGTTTCTAGTATGGAGTCTGCAGTGGTCTTCTGTCTTGCAAGTGTGCAACATCATTGTTCATTATTCTGGCTTTCAGGGTCACGATTGCAGAAGTACTGCCCCTACTCCAACATTTTGTTTTTATACCACGACTATGCTCATGTCATGCGTTAATCACTAGGAAGGCTTTCTTGTGTCCATCTCTAATAAATTCAGTGCTAGAAATTCTCTTATAGGAATTTAACAGGTTGTCCAGCAGCAACCTCAAATTTGGACTGAGTGAGAAGGAGGAGGAATGTTCACTAAATACTAGTGACTGATCAGTAAATGGTGCAGCTGGACAACAGTAGATCATAGTGAGGGAGTTGGCAAAGCGCCTCAAGTCTGCCCAGAAAAAGATACAACTCTTCAGGCATCTGTGAGAAGACCAGGGAAGTGCCAGACCTCTGTCCATTTATAAGGTATGATCTCGCTCATGCATCGTTGTCTCATGCATCAAGAAAAACATGAAAAGTACTGAAATCTTTACTATGACCTTTCGGGTCCATTTTAGTCTAGACCACAGAACTTGAGACCCTGTGTTTTTGCATGTACTGCACTTTTTAAGCAGTTTGTTGTCCTTTGAGAAAATAGCATCCAATTTGACTAGGCTTACTCCTTCACATATTTCATACACAGAATTTAAAACCTTGTACACACTCCCTGCAACAGAAGACAACTGTCTATTTGTGAGTTTGACCTTTTCTGTGATGTAATGCCTTCCCCTAGCTGGCAAAATGCAAATAAAATTGTGTAAATAGTCTAGTGTATGAATCCATGTACATTTAAATATGCTGATGTAAATTCTAATTAAACAGACTTTTTTCTTTTCTTGACTCAAAAAAGTTTGTTTATGGAATGTTTATTTTTCACAGATTTGATAATTAAGATGTCAGAATAAATCCAAATATAAGGTATAATGGAATTTATTTTAGAATAAATATCATTTATTCTATTAATAGCTATTCAATTTAATGACAATTTACATTCTTTGCATTTTTTAATGCTACTATAGATGAGAAGTATATAGAAATATAAAACAAGTTGAATAAATGTAGCATATTTTCTAGTTTTAAATTGAGTTTTACATTTTTTATTTAAATTAATACCTTTTGGGCAGATATCTAGGAGTTAAATTCTCTAATTACATAGCTCTGTTTCTTATAGTTTCATAGATATTTTAATTACTGTAGTAAAGAAATACTGCACCTTGAAACGTTACCTAGGTTTAACTAGGAAGTAATTGTTACAGTGACTGCTTCAACTGAAACAATTTAGTCATTTTTGTAATTGCATAATCTAATAGTATGTATGAATAGGTAGCTCCCATTGATTGGTTTGTGTGATTGTTTGAGATTTAGAACTTCATATTCTTCCCAAACTAATAAGGAATGTATTATTTTTTAACTATATTAACAAATATTTTTAACATCTACCTTGCTCACATATTCAATGTTAATAAAATATATTTACTTGCCGTTTGTAAATATGTAAATATTTCTTATGCAACAAGATGATATTATGCATTCAAGTTCAAATTGTTTAGTTATAAAGTGCATTTAGCTGTAGATTATTGCTTTATGCACAATACAATTACAGAGTAACAATATACATTGAATATATACATTGAAATAGAAGTATTTAAAGCAAGTACTGTTACTACCCAGTGTGCTATAGTTACCAGACTGCTCCTATTTATATGAAACACAAAACTTATTTAACCTGATCTGACAGCATTTATGACACAAACCCCTGAAATGTAACAATTTCACATTAAGAATCCTTTGTATTAAGATATGTTTATCATGACTTGTTATAACCCATGACATCAGGATTAATTAGTGGTTTTCTGGATACAGCCTGTGCGAGTCCGTTGATGGTACATATTGTTTACAAATGCTAAGCAAATGTGAGATAAGCAATTTACAGTTATATGACCAACAAATCAAACTTACTACAATTTTAAATTTTAACATTTCAAGTCAAATCTAAATATGTTAGTCCAAAATCAATGACTTTAGCTACCAAACTATGACCACTATAGATACAAGCCATTCATCTTTCAAACATGAGACAAGTATGTTAAGACAATATGTACAAAGTGCTTCTATATATTAAACTCCCTCTGTTAAGGTTGACAAAAAATGTTTACTTCATACACTGCTCATACAGTGTTGAATGAACTATTACAGTCTTCATTTGTGTCTAGATGGGACATTACACTGCAGATGTTAATTCAACACATACACACCCATGGAGGATTTCCAGAACTTCATTGGACAGTAGTGTCTTGGTATTGTATATAAGCTATTGCTTAAGTATCTGTTACACAAATTTAAATCAGTCCTTTTGAAGAGTATTTGGATACTGTGGCACTAAGTACAATTCCTTTAGCAGAACCTTTACCCCTTCAAATGCAGATCTGTGTTGGTGATTATTGTATGCCACAGATCTTAGTGGGACACTTAAAACATGGCTTAGGTGCTTCTGGACAGAATTCCACTGCTAAATCCATAATCACGTATTTGTAAAGACCTCAACTGATCTATGAGGGACCACTTACTGTGCTTCTACTCCTTTTCTGTCACCTGTTGTTATTAGAATACATCCCAGCAATTTTCTAATCATGCTATACTGCAACATTAGAATTTTTCAAAGAAATAAAAAACTAGAGTTAGTCCTAAATCAGAAGCAATCGGACATCAAGCAACACCAACTAACATTGAAAGAGATGGAGCCACAGCACATAATTAACCTCACTTGGTACTTATCCAGAAGTATATGCTACAACCTACCAGTGCCAGATATCTGAAGGAAACATCTACCGCTGGCAATGCTTGCTTTCTTTAAAGGCAAAATGTAAATGCTGAGCCTGTCATGAGTCATTTTTTTCTGAGTATTACTAGTTAAAATCCAGCAAATCTTTTAAAGGATTCCAGTATATTTGAGCTTTCTGTTAAATTATAGTTAAGTTATAGTTAAATTATTCAGCATGGAGCTGTTTGTCACTAAGTAAATCCAGAATTCTGATTTAGTGCCACTTCAAATTAGAAAAAAGCTGATTTAATTTCGTCTAAAAATTATGGTATTATCATGTATATCTGGATGAACTGAAAGCAGACATGTCTTAAACGGTGCATAACACATTCTCGTTTTGAAATCAACATCTAGGCTATTAGAACTTTTAATTTCTATCTTTGAGGTGGCGATCATCCAGAGTAAATTATTTCGTCACTACAACGTTTATAGTCGTCGTATAATAAAATAATGCTTAATCAATTCCCGTGGCATCTATTATATGATTTGTCCGAAAATTCCCTATGTTTTTAACTCGAGAAATCAGTTTACTGTTACGTCATCTGCATAACAGCCCTTGCGCCTAAAGGAGGAGCTCCGATGTAAGTTACAACTGTGGCGTCACAGCCGCTACCTTACTGCGGGGATTGAACTTAGGCTACTTGTACAGATGGGACAAGTAATCGAACTTCTGATCGACCCACGTGAAAGGTCTACAGAAACCAAAAAGAAGAAAAGTAAAAGAACGACAATGAAAATGAAGTAGCATACCAGGAGATTTCGTTCAAGACTTGAAGTTGAAGGTAAGAAACAATTCAAATGCAACACATAAACAACACTTTTCAACAAAACATCAGATCACAATGAAATGCAAACAAGTAAAAGTTTTGCTCGTTGAACGTTATTGAATAATTTTCAATTGTTTTCCGATGTATAGAAAAATAAACATAAGCTGCCGTGGAGAAAGTTATTAATAACCTGACAAAGATGTACGTTCCTAAATCGTTTCCCTGCTTATGTATTTTTGTTCCGCTTTGCTTAGGAGTGGTTTAGAAATTGTAAGTTACTGTTTGTCAGGAAATAATTCTCTTCACAGTTTAGCTATTCTCTATACTCGACAAATGAACGAATTACTTTAGAATTATCGGTGTGGGGACACATTCCTCTTTACTATGGAAATTTAGTTAATTGCACCTGGGTGCTTATTAGTTTTTCCTCATTACTTCTAATTTCAACTTAGTTCATTGAATCATAACAGTAATGTTGTAGGTTTTATTAAATCAGCTTCCAAATACCTAAACTGTGAAAGGCACAGAGTTTTTTTTACGCAGAGCATTTAACAAAGGAAAATAATGCCTAGACATGTTGTTTTACGTGTTGTGCACTCACATTTTATTTACATTTAAAACGGTGTTAATGCAGTTCTTAAGCATATAAGAAACATTCGAAAAACTATATATATACATACATATATATATATATATATATATATATATATATATATATATATATATATATATATATATATATATATATATATATATATATATATATATATATATATATATATATATATATATAGACTCTTTAGTTAAGACGAATTTCGTCAATAACAAGGCAAAGTTTAACGCTATTATACATTCGTGTGCTTTTCCTTGGCGTTTTCAGTGTCATGAAATGTTCTGTAAATACTTGGGTGCAGCTCAGTGTAAATTTGCATTTGCCAACAGTATCTACAGCAGACATCAATGAAACATTCGAATATGAAATACGTTTGAACAAAATCTTTGTTGTCAGTGTAATATGCGAATGCTAAGATGAATAATAAAATATAGTAATTGTTCTATGGTTTCTGACATCGTACTGGATTTATTAAAGAAATTATGGCTAATAGAAACGAAATGCAAAACGAGAAGATGTAAAAACACGGGGCTTTAGTAATCTTTAACAGATTTTTTAAAAGAAAGAATAATAATAATTTTACCAGGCGCCAAACACCTAAACTATCCCAGTGTTTCAGCCATTTGAATATAAACAAACAGCTGTTGAAATAGAGCTAAAATCATTTACAAGACAAGACTCGGGATCATGTGAAAATTTGTGCGGAATTTTATTGTACTCTAAACGAGGTTTTATGCACCCACTATGTACTGAAAGCCTGCATTATCTCAAAATGCCCGCTTGGTGGGAGCAGCCACGTGCAAGTCATTCAGTTTGTGTCTAATGTTATGCAATGTACAAACCACAAATAGTAAATGATATTTAGTTTAGGTAAACGGCAGATTATCGCCGTAAATCTACATACTTGCATCATAGTCTTCGTTTAATTGTTGGCAACGATAAATCGAATTAAAATCGCAAGTAATCTCGACGACCCAAACTCAAAAAGAGTTCATTTTTGAAACATTTGTCCCAGCTTTCTGTTTCCTTTGAAAACCTGCTCTTTATTTGCTCTTAATACCTGCAGCGTGAAACAAACTGTTTAAAGATAAGTTATGCTTAAATGACATTTGTTGAATAGTAATGATTCAAGCAGCATTTCAACTAAAGGGAGAAAGTGTGCGCACGGGGGTGTGTTAACTACGTCACCGGGTTTCAGGCGAGACGATTTTCTGATTGGACTGCCCATCCCCCCCAATCCCTCTCCATTTTGTGGAGAGTAAATTGTCGATACTAATGTTTTGAAGATGATCGTCGGAAAACTTTGTTCGCTTCGTTAAGGGATACAGACCTGAATCTTACTTAATTAATATATCAGAGGAATTGGTCTGCAAGTCAAGTATCATCAGTATGTACAGCTACACTATCTCTGCAATGTCATTCTTTCCTGCTTTTTCTTTTTTGCTCGGTTTCTCAGAATAATCTGATTATTTAACATATAAAAAACGTGCGGTTCATATTTTGTTGATTAATTATGCTTATGTATTAATATTGATCCAATTCTTGAGTTTGAGTCTTGTCTAATGTTATGTAAGGAAGTGCCAAATATTTCTTTGGAAGAACTGTCTAAATATTTTATGTAGGTAATTGTAATTCTTTAAGGTTTAATTAATCTTTTGTTTTACTTTGTTAGTTCTCTTTTTTTATCTATTTGCAGGTTTACATACATCATAAGTTGGTGACACATTAGTACAAGAAAATGAAACAACTCTTTAAATAACAATGCTATTAATGCTTATTATGTAATTTGTTTAAAGCTTATTTGTTTATGAAAGTTGTAAGTTTTCTCAGTTTCCTGGCATAATGAGTTTAAAAATAAAGTTTCATTGTAATAAACAATTGAAAATTTGTTCTTAGATTTATTTTTTTTAAGTTTTTGCAATGAATAATGTGACTCTGCTCATACTATGTTAAACAGATCAATGAAAAGGATTTTTGTTTGTCAATAGATACTACGGAAACCCTCCCAATATAGAAGACAATGTTTTTACATCAATGCTCCAAAACACTAAACAGTCTGAACAGCCATACAGTGCATCACATTTGAGGGTCCTAACTATTCTCATTGGGAAGATATCTCATGAATATGTTCCTCAGTTCATTACATACTAAAAGATAGAAACTATTTCTTTCAACAACTGTGTCAATAATGATTCTCAAACCTTTACAATGACTTTTTTCAGTTTAAGAAAAGAATGAGTTCAACTAGTTTGGTCATTCCGAATGATACAAATAGTAAACTTAGTAATTTATTCTAAAATATGTTTTATGTTTCTGAAACATTATTGTGTATATATAAATCAGTTGTTGTGAAAGCCAAATTCTTTTATGTACTTCCAATATAATGATTACTATCGTTTAAAGCACATTTGCTACATCCTCTGCTAAGTATAACTTAGCGAACAGAACATTACAGAAAATCCTTATTCAGAAAAGGTACTTTATAGCCTATTCTATCTTATTCCAGCATACTTCAAAGACTTGCATAAGATACTTCAAAAAATGTAGTCGAGATTAAAACATAATGGCACCCAAAAGTAAGAGAAATGGCCTTAGATGTGATAATTTAACTACAATAGCACAAATCTTTGGCGTTTTGTTTAATAAATCTCATTCATTATATCACATAATACCAATTTCTGCTGTATTTGTTCAAATTATTATATGTCAGTGATGTGTGACCATTAATTCTGTCTTTACAATTTAATTGAGTTGGGATTAAAAGCAATAAAATGTCATAGACAGACCAACTATTCAGGTCTGCAAGTGGTGTAAGCTTTCCAAATGTTTAATTAAATCTACATAATTTAGACAATTACCTGAAGAACAATTCTGTTTGGTTTTACAGCACTTAACAAAATCATTGCATTCCACTAACAAGTTAAATATTGGTCACATATTATTTTGTGCTTACTAAACACTTTGATCTAAACTTGTCACGGTGGAATCTTCAAATTCTTGTTCAACAAATCAATCGTTTATACACACTTTACTGTAGCTTATTCCAAAATTTAGCCCTAATATTTTAAATACTGTATTTATTACCTTTTCATGTCTGTAAAACATCAGTGTATAATACAATAATAGGGTTACATGTTAAACAAAATCTTAACTTTAATTTCATCATCCTGCATCTGCTTCATGTAAAGCCCAATCAAAGCAAAGGACAAAACATTAAACAA
Organism: Electrophorus electricus; assembly: GCF_041902795.1. NCBI lineage: Eukaryota > Metazoa > Chordata > Actinopteri > Gymnotiformes > Gymnotidae > Electrophorus > Electrophorus electricus. Next base: position 35,273,052 of record NC_137499.1, read on the forward strand.
AGAGGTTATCTGTTACTTATAAGATCTCTGGAGTAGAGTATTTGCTTATGCACAGAACTCCAATTCAGTAGTCTTTCTGCCCCAATAAAAACATGAACCCACCTCCTTCCTCATCCACTTCCACTATCCCAACCCCCCTCCCTGTGTGTGGTCAGGTCACAATACCAAAGCTAGTAAAGGCTGTGCTTTGGTTCTCTGGGTGCTGTATTCACATGGAGGTCCCTTTAGAAGATATTCTACCTGTATCTTATTCAGCTCAGGGAATCTCTGCAGTTACCTGGAGTTACATTGACTCAAATTGCCACTGCTGGTATTAGCACCGTTGTTTAAACTGAACCATGTGCAAGTTATTAGACTATACCAAGTTCAAAAGTTAGATTATAGGCATGAGAACTATAGTGAGACTGTGGGAATGATATAACAAGGTAAGTTAGCATCTTGATAATACAAACACATGGCCAGTTTCATAGTGATCTATCGAGGGTATACACAAAACTGAATAGAGAATTGTGCTTTTGCAGGCCAATATAGAGAACTCTATGGGTATCTTCAAATTCTTGGTGGTCAGTGGTCTTTTGATGGGCTTCTTTTTTTGTGAGCCAATGCAGAAAATGTAACACATATCAACTTTGTAGGACTTTAAGATCCCTTTGACATCCTTTTAGATATTGAGAAGTTACAACTTCAGGAGTCCTATGTGGATTCATGTGATGACCACTAGTCCAGCTCTTCCAGTGCACTTACAATGCCTGAATCCAAAGATTGCATTTATATAGGCAAAGAGCAGTAAAGACTGCCTTAAAATGTGCCTTTTATTTGCTGCTATGTCTGTGTTAATGTAAGCTATTACCAAGACAAATATCTTGAATGTGATATCTTACTTTGTTAATAAAAAACAGCCTCATTCCTGAAAGCATCTCTCAACATTCAAAAGAGACATACAAAGAATAGACTACTACTACTACTGATCAATGCTTAACCTAAGACTTGTTTATTTACCCTTCCAAAGGGAAAACAAAACTATCATTGTTAAAATTCATAAGACAGCCTTAAATAAGCAGCTTTCTAGACAGTCTCTAATTTGTCATTCATCCTAGACAAAGATTATGCTTTAAACTTCAGTTGTAATTATTTTCCTGTCTTGTACACAGCTATTTATAGGTATATACATGTAATCTGTTTTAAAACAAGGTATATAACTCCTAAGTAGACTGTGGCTTACTTTCTCTGTTACTTATTTAATAATAACTTTATTTGTATAGAATTTTCTTAAACAAAGTTTACAAAGTGCTTTACAGAAGATAGAGAATACATAAATTAATAAATATTTACAGCTGTTGTTCACTATAACTTACCAGCACTGAGACGACAGAGGAAATGCAAGTCTGTAACGCTTAATAAACTAAAGCATTTTACTAGTTTATGTGCTAATTAGTATTAGATATTAGGTTAGACGCAGCTACTGCCTTCACTTAAAAATGCTGTAGAAATCACAGTAGAGGGCTTTTTAATAAGCTAGATGTCTTCTAAAGCAATCAAAAGATCACGATACAGCAGTTATCAATTTGTTTCAAAACGCATGTAGGTCCATCATTCGTAACTAAGCACTCTCTGGACAAACTGCTCGCCACCTTGTATGCAGTATGATTTTAGCTTTGTAACCAAATAAGCAAATGTTGCGTTCTTCTGCGTTCATTTTTGAAGATACTTTAAGGAACATGAAGCTTACGGTCTACTGTGCTGTACTTTTAAAATCAGTATAGCAGACAGCAGACATTACATAACAAAGCAATGAATAATATGAGCACCCATGTTTTCAAGACTCGCATAAAGCAATGGAACCTCGTCCGCTTAGTGTAGCCTATGCGAAGCCATTTTCTTAAAAAAAGAAAAAAGAAAAAAGAGGTCGGTGCTGCCGCCACGTGTACAACCTGCAAGTCTTTCAGAACTACTAGTCCGCTTTAGTATCATAGTACAGATTCATATTTACGACGTGAGCAGGAATATTCAGGATTTGTGAAATGTCACGTACATTTGTATACAGAAGTCAACAACAGTAACGTTCGAACAATTTGTATGAAGAGGAGCTTGTGCAACAGTTGATTCGCCCACTTCCTGATGGTAGGCGGGATGCTCCGCAGCAGGCCTCGCGCTTTCAGAGACCTCCATTTTGACTCGATTGTCAAGCTTGTGCCTGTCTTAGAGGCCCAACCTTGGAACACTGCAGTGAATCTTAAATAAAAGTTATGAAATTGCAGAAATAAAAGATATACACGAAAATAACTAGTGTGAGTTACTCCGACTACCGATATGTTACAATTTATCAACGTTGCTAGTCTCTCGAGGGATTGACGAAGTAACACCATTTTTCAATTTAGTATAATTAAATGTTTCGATGTGAGCACAATATCCAGCACATAACAAGTAAGCCCGTCATAACTACTTTTGCTATATACACAGACTATATGAATGAATAAAAAAAAGACATTTTATTATATAGAAATGTAGGCCTATACCAATTCCTTTGGGCAACGTTTGTGTAACCTAACAAGCTTTACGTCAACGTCCAAATATTTGCCATAGCTCCACACACGCCTTAGTGGGCTATGCTGCGCGTGGGGAAGTAACTTTACGAGGAGCAGATCTGCATTTCACTTTCCTTATTTGTAGAAGATATTGGCAAAATTGGAAAAAAGAATTTACACATCATGGCCTTTAGTCTTCCGCTTTATTTAATTCCGAAACATATCTGCTAGTGTAAACGTACCGATTGTGGGAACCAATCAAATTTTATTTCACGAGCAACACTACATTCAGCCAAAGCTAGCTCGCGTATATGTGGGATACGTGTGTGCATATAGCCAGTACCCATAGCCTAATGCACGGTAGTAATAGCGCAGTGAAGGTTCGCTTCCCTAGCACACCCATATGCTGCTGTGCTAGATACACATCGAGAAGGACCGGCCCCTTCTCTAGCTACTCCGAGAGACCACGTGGTTTCCTCTTCGCAAACAAAAAAAATTAGTAAATTCGAGTCGGTTTAGAGGCGGTGCCATCGCCAGGCAGTAGGATCTGTATGACAGTGCAGGGTACAGCTCTTAGGTTGAGGGGCAGAGAGAACAGAATTTCTCCCGATCCCGCCATACTTCTACCACTATTTCACCACAACCATCAGCAAATTAATTCAGACTGATAGGGGTTTCCACACTGTGCAGGAAATTCGGAAGGATTGCTACATGCAAGGATTCTTCACTCCTCCGCTGGACTTCATCAGGCTGCAACATTACTGTTAGTCGAACTTTCCCCCTTTTATGTAGGATTCTGCTTTGAATTTGAAATTCTTTCATTTTCGATCACACTTAGTTGAAAATTGCCAGTTCTTTTCATTTTTGGCGGTGTCAATTAATTTTTGAAAATTCGCTGCGCTTTGTCGAAGTTTTGTTTTGATTTCTGATTTTTTTTTTTTGTGAGCGCTGCAATTTTTCCACGATGAACAAGCTATACATTGGAAATCTGAATGAAAACGTGACCGCAGAGGACTTGGTTAAAACCTTCGAAGACTACAAGATTCCTTACTCTGGACAATTTCTAATGAAAACTGGCTACGCGTTTGTTGATTGTCCGGACGACCAATGGGCTATGAAAGCAATTGAAACATTTTCTGGTAAGTAACTAACTTAATGGGCTCATTATTGTCGTTTCACCTGATCAGGCTCTTCTCCCGTAAAATAAATAAAGTGCTCTTTCACAGTCTCCTGAAGTCTTTATGTTTTTAGGAATCAAATTCCATTTTATAAAGATCTGGGGACTATGTGGGAACGTGAACCAATACGGGTCTACGATTAGTAATTTAAAGCAATGGAATGTGAAATTTCTTTGACCAGTGGTGTGCAAGATAACTTTTACACTGATGAGCTTTCCAAGACTGTTTTAATGTACATTAACAAAGACTTTCTTTTGCTCTGTTGACAGTGTTTTCTAGTTATGAAGACCTGCTTAAATGGATACCAAGATTAATGCAGATTTGGCTTCTTGTTCATTGTGCATGAGGCACTGAAACCTGCCTCTAGACTCAGTATAACCTACTCAGTACAGCTATAGAATCAAATCTCACCCCTCCCCCTTTTGGCTAATAGGCCACTATAGTAACACAAACACGTTTCATTTAGCCTATATTGTAGGAAAACGTAAAAGAAATGTGTATGCTGACCTGGATTGGCGATATCAATGCAAAATGGACCACAGTTATTTATACAATACATTTTGCTTGCATATGACTTGCTGTCCACAAAAATGTCTCTGCGATTGTCCACATATGTTGCATGTGATGTGTGCTCTATATAGCACGAAGGTCGCCATGCTGTTACAGTATTTCATGTGAAACATTCGCAAGCAAGAACGTTAGTTTACGTCTACCTATGTCTGTTTGCAAAGTTTTATATACACATGCACAAAAAAACAGCGAGTAAAGTATATGAATGACTTACATAATACAAATGGCGAGAACAGCTTATGTAGCTGACCAGTGAACCTTGAAAGTGCAAGAAGAATGTTGCATGTTTGAATGTAGTTACTGGAACAGTTGTTCTTTTAAAATACTTTATCGTCATTGTGTAACTTTCCAAGTTCCTATAAGAGTCCCGTATATGCCATTCACAAAACGAGTTATTTAAATACTGTTTAGAAAAAGGTAATTCATTCACATTGAATGAAGCTAACTTGTATCTATGTCAACGTAGTAGCATATAGAAGCTTACATTTAGGATATCCTATATTAGTGTTAGCTGTAAAGCTTGAATTATGGACTAAGGGCCAATAAATGGAATCTGTGGCCTCATTTTGTAAAAGCATTTTCTTTTTCTTTTTAGGTAAAGTGGAACTTCACGGCAAACGAATTGAGGTCGAACATTCTGTTCCTAAGAAACAAAGGTATTTAGCTTGCTCCTAAATACTTACCCAGTTGTTGGAAATGTGAATGTTTTCTATGTATGTGGTCGCAGTGTGGATACGATTCGCCATGCTGTTCTCTTGTTGAATTCGAAATTGTGGATCTATTGGACTACAACATGCGTTTTACTCCCTTAACTTTGGGTCAAAACTCGTCGTTTTTCAGTTCGATACAAACTGTTAATGCCAATGGGAAATTCTGATTTCCCATAGCTAATAAAGGAGAGAAAAACATATAATACTGCACCGTGTGCTTTTACAGTAATGTTTTCTTCTTTGTTCGTCTTTGGGTATAATTCTTATTTGCGATACATAAAATAGCCTTATGGTGGTTGTATGATCATTACTTGAATGACTTGTTTCAAACACGAAAGCAGGGCCTTGGCCTAATGCGAGGCCTAGGTCTCGGTGGATCTTTTGTTGAATGAGTCATAAACACTAGTATGTTTTAGCTTGAAAGATAAACGGACCAATAATCTGTTGGAAAAAGTCAATTAAGTTGATATGGTATATTATTCTTTGACGCTTTAATTTGTTTTGGAACACAGTTTTGATGTCTTATATTTACTAATAAGTACGCGTGTTACTGGAACCCTACAATTGCTAAATACTTTAAATGCTGTTTTGTAACGTGTGTGTGTGTGTGTAATTCTTATTGTTATTTATTTATTTATTGTAGATATGTCCCTGATCGTTCGCTAGTTTAGTTAATTGTGCTTATACAAATTGTGACCATTCTGGCGGTGTCGTTTGTAAAGTGTCTCCAATAGTTCGAATATTTCATGGAAGATGTACATCCAATATTTTGTCTTGTAAGGATTAGCGCGAATTGGGTTGGGAAACGGTATAATGTTTTAATAGCCCAACAGCCTCTGCTCTAAAGGAAAAAAAAAATCCAAGTCGCTCCACCCTGGCCACCTTTTCTCACCCTATTCTCAACACATTAGAAAATTAGCATAACCATTCAACCAAGATTGATTCACACATGAATACCAATGCAGTCCTGCTGTTAGCCTGTATGAAATCGAAGACTAGTCCATATAAAATCCAACAATTTTGAAGGTAAAACGCTAAGTGAACACCTTGATGACGAGGCCCACTTTGTGGGCTCCTTTAAACAAGCCATTCCAGGTAGTCCGAACGCCCAAACGCTGTACCCGGTCGGTCATCTTTGCGTACCTGAGCACTAAACGTATTTATTCAATAGGTTTATTTTTTATTTATTTTCTGGCCACATTTAACATAAACTACAATGTTTACTCAGACATCACACGATACACAATGCCCTATATAATCGTTAATTTTAATCTATGGCCAAAACATTTTTTCCGTTTTGAATATTTTTGAATGTTCTCTCCTTTATTGTCATTTAACTAACGATGGTCACTTTGTGCAGTTCATATCTAGTATGTTAGTTTACAGACTACCCTTCACTATCAGATGTAATAGAACAATTAATAGGTTATTTGGGAGCTTCTCATTTAAAGCTGTGATTTGAGTGACACGTGGTCGCCATCATTGCGAAGAGTAATCCAACGTCAGCAATAGAGGAAAATGGCGTACAATGCAGCTCTATCGAGTACTCCATTTGGCACTTGTGCTCACATACCAGGCTACGTGGTCTTTTTTTTTTTTTTTTTAGAAATTCATTGTTATTTAAACATGTACGCCATGTTGAGCTCTAAAAGCAAATGTGTAGACCAGATTATTATTATTATTATTATTATTATTAGCAGTAGTAATAGTAGTAGTATCAATATACGATAGCATATGTGTTTAACCCACTTGTAACCAAGAACCGAATGTTTTCTGTATTTTAAGGATTTGGCATTTTCTCCCCGTTTATTACATTTAAGAATGTACTCATACACCGATCATTCAGACCGCTGTGTATTTAAGTTCCATGTAGAAGGCCAAGGCTAAAAATGCTGTAGTTGTAGGGACTGTACGTAAAACGTGGATTAGGGCAACGATTCAGTGGTGTGAGCCTCAGACGCACAACTAATTCGGCCAGAGATACGTTTCAATAGCAGTATTACAGGTAAAATGTAAACCCGTTCGTTAAAGTAATCACTAAGTGCGCCCTTGTATTTCATACAAGTGTGGCCTAAATCGGGATTTTTAAAAGCTGCATGATCTAACTTTTTCTTGCTTGTTCTGTGGGACTCGCAAATTAATGAAAAAAAGTTGACGCTTTCGGGGGATGGTATAGGGAGACGTACTTTTGGAATGATGAGGCCATTTTTAGGGATGGCGATAAAAAATGGCTTCATCATTCAATCCCTGCACAGGCCTCTTGTCCACATGTAATGACCTGCTTAATAAACTTGGGTAACCTGAAGTGTGTATATTTAAAACTTTTAAGAGAGTTGTTTAAAGAGTAGGCGTAATGTGTGGAAGTACTGTATGTATTAATGCATACTGATGTATGCAAGTGTGTGTGGCACACCCGTGTTCATGCATCCAGTCCTTCCATACTTTAAGTGTGAGGAATGTTGCATTTGTATGAACAGGCCTTTTAAAGTTTTCATACTTGGAACAGTTAAGACAACGGGAACTCCCACGTCACCCACTGAGAGCCAGGTGTTGAGAAGCTTAACAATACTCCATACATCTCTCAAATGTTAGCCCTCGGTGTCACCATGGGTTGATAATTATTTACACCAACCAGGTTGATGCTGCTTTGATAATTGGCAATATTTAAATACTAAAATTAGGATGAATTAATTGGCTGGAGTATCAGAGATCAGAGCATGTTTGCTCTAGAATGTGATTAATGTACCTTTTTTATACAACTCGTAACTTTGCATTCTGATGATGTAACGTAGTATTTTTTTTTTCCTGTTTGTTTTGCTGTGGGGGTTTTTTTTCCTGTATAAATGTTTGTAGCTAAATAGAAATCTTCTCTAAAATTTGATATGAAGGTGCATTAGTTGGTATTATCTGATATAGAGTATTGTATAATAATGAGGCGTGAGGGCTATTGGTGATTTGAGCAGGTTGTTGTCCCCCACACACATGTATTCACACACTCCTGTGAATGCACACCCTCAAGGTGCTCATGATGACTAGGGAAGTAACCTTCACCATTAATGACAGAGTTGAATGTAAAACATATCAAGTTCGTACTATATCAAATTCTTTAACTTTAAAATCTTTGCATAGGTCAGTTTAGTCATATAGATATCATGGAAAGAGATTTTTAATGTATTGGTTTGGAATGCGTAAGGGTGTAATAAGTGAAGTGCATGTGAGATTAAGTTTGAAGAGAAGCCCCCTTGTGAAGTCACCTCTCCAATGCCCCCAGAGCTTCAAAGTAATATATAAAATATGCTTCAGAAATGAAGTCACTACTGTGATTTGGAATTTTGTTTTAGTAAATTTGGCAATTGATAGAGGCCTGTCCTTTAGAGAAGTGAAGCTGGATGGTTTCCCCACCATGAGTGGATGGGGTGGGTTGGTTGGGTGGTATTGGTGGGGTTTGTCTGTCATAAATGTTTGGTGAAAAGGACTATACTCCCCAGTGACTGATTACATTCATTACAGTAATTGTTTGTTTTGTAAAGCTATTCTGTAATTGTGGCCATTTTGTTCTTTGTTCAGCCTTCTATTATGAGTGACATGTATTTTGGCATTTGTAGAATGTGATGGACTGTCATGTACAATGGTCTGTTTTGAGTTGTGTGTAATGTTTTAGGGATCAGAACTATTTTAGTGGGTAAATGGGGAAAGTGATCTGTCTGTTGGGCTATGCTTAGTATGAACTATAAGTGACTAAGTAGGCAGAATTCTCTCCTATAGTAAAGATCCTCTTGGAGATTTGAAAGTTACTATGGCCATTCTGACTTTGGAAGTCAGATAAGAGTGTGCAAGGGTAAAACAAAAAGGTACGAGCTGTTAAGTGTACTTTGGTAGGCTTAGTAGCAGTAGAATAAAATTAGGCTGCATGTTCCAAAGTATTTCGTTGGCTTGTTGGGTAAATGGAGATAAGCTTGCAGTGAATGTATGTAATGGGAGTCTCTAGCCAGCACAGTTGCCTGCTCAGTCTCTCTCCTCCCTCCTTTTCTCTCTTACTTACTCGCGCCCCGTCTTTCCTCCATCTCCAGTCGTAATCGTAGTACTACAGAAGGCAGGGGGAGGGTTTCCAGGCAGAGGGGGGTGCGACCAATCAGGAGCCAGGAACACCTGTGTGAAGATTCTCAGAAGCCGTTAACGGTGTTGCAGGAGAGGCCGTCTCTCTCTCTCTCTCTCTCGCTCCGTCCCTTTCTCTCACACACATGTGCATGCTCGTTTTTCTTTTATTCTTTCTTTCTCTCTCTTCCTTCTGTGTTTTTCATTTGTCACTCTAGCTCTCTGTGATGCATGCATACACACACACACACACACACACAAGACCAGACACCCATGCACACCCACACACAATGGCAATGCATCTTCTCCATTTGATTGCGTTCCAGATGCATGCAATTTTTCTGCCAGGCTAGCAGAATGTACATGCAGGCGTTCATTCAGCTGGGTCATATGACTGGTGTGACCCTCGGTGGGCTTGCCTGATCAGGAGAGGGGAACTGGAGCGGGGGGTGGGGTGTAGGGACGTTGTACAGTGACACTTCCTCCCTTCCCTTTTCTGCCATTGTGGATTGTCTTAAAATGAGCACTGTAGCTATGGGTGTGGATAAGGAAAGAAATTAGATAGTGGGAGTGAGAACCATGTCTGCTCCAATGTTTATTCATTCACAGTGACAGAACAGTGGGCTTAAAATGTGTGCTGCTGTCTCTTTAAGAACACTCCTCCCCTTTTTAACCCCTTCCCCATGTGCCTTCTCTTCCCCTTCCCCATTTTGAACCATCTGTCCTGTTTTTTTTTTTTTTTTTTTTGTTTTTTTTTAAGCAGGCTGAGACCCTCCGTCATAGTTTATGCAGCTTTAGGCTAGGAGCCCTGAGTTGCCACCAACCAATACCACCCCAACACATGCACACTGCATCAGATGCAAAAAGAAAGCATGAACCTCTACCTTTTCCCTGCAAAAAAAAAAAAACCCCAAAAAAACCAAATAATTGTTGAATATGTGTGAACTGTGGTAAAATGTTTGGAGCAATAAGTAGGAAAAAGTGTTTAGGACTGGTGAAGGAAATCCTCAGCAGTGCGGCGGGTGACTACTAGGGAGGGAGTCGCCTCTTGGTGCAAATCAGTGCAGAGACTTGCTGGTTCCTGTCCACTCGACAAGCAATAAGGCCGGCCACTTTCCCACATTTGTGGAGTATGCTTCAGTACACACTAAAAAAGAACAATTAAAACACAAGATGCATACTGAAAACGTGATCTAGTGTATGGAGTCATGTTGAAGTACACAAAAGGCCTAAATGCATAAAGGCATAATAAAGTAGAGTAGGAAGAGTGACAAGCCTGCAGGTCTGAGCAGGCAATGGGGTGCCAACATTTTGTGGGTCTCATTGCTCCATCTTCTGATGTGAGCATCAGTCCAGTAGAGCACCCTGTGGTTCTGACTATTGTGTTGAAAAGGGAAGATTTGTCCTCTAAATACAATGCCATCTAAGAAACAGAATTGTGAATTGCGAACATCTTTGCTATAGAGTGAGTTGCGTGAATAATTGTTTGTGGATTTTGTGAAGTAGCCATAACATCCTCATAAATGGTACAAGCGTTAGATTAGCAGGAAATGGTCTTTTAACTTGTGCACGTTCGTTGCTTATTATTGGCTTGCTTCAGGTCACATGGCTAATAGTCTAACATGGCAGTGGAGAAGGAAGTAATCTTCATCTACAGAGCCATAGTACAAAAGAATAGGGCTTCCCCAGTCCCCTCACCTCTGTGAGCCACCACCTTAGTGCAATGTCCCACACAAGCTGCCTTTAACTGATTATTCTGATTGCTTTATTCTTATAAATATTAGTTTAGACATTAAACATTTTAAAGGTTTATTCAATCAATTTGGATTTTAGCAAATTTACCTTTTAGTATTGTTAATATAATTGTATCTTTTTGCTTATGTGCAGGACCATGGATTTGAGTTTGTGTTAAAAAAAACAAACAAACAAAAAAAAAAATCCTTTGATCAATACATTGCTGAATTTGTGTGAATAAAAATGTGTAGTTTTATGCTCTCTAAATTGTAGAGTAAATGGAAATGTTAGTTGGTCTTAGTTTTGCTATTTTTCTGATATAATTAGAATTTGGTCTAATTTAAAATAGGCTGGGAGAAATGAGGTACAGAGTGAATGAGATGCTGGGTGGGGGTGACTTCCAGAGAGGGGAAAAATATTCATGGAGGTTTTTCCCTCTGATGTATGGGCCTCAACACCCCCCTGGTGTTTCCCTTTGTGTTTCTGGTGAACTGGCTTTTCTGAAGGCATAGCCATCATAAACACTCACGAAGGAGTGGACGGGGAGGGAGGTGCCCCCACAACTCAAAATTCTTTACATTTTTTACGTTGTATTTTTTCAAACCGAGAGGCTGGTGGAGGTATACTGTGTGTCTAGGCAAACGAAAGGACGATGTTTACAGGAAGTAGCCAGAAAGTATGTTTTTAAGTTGACTATTGTATGTATTTTGCCAGTGCACTGATTTGCTACATGTTAACTAATGCAATGTATAAATATATTAACTGTGTATGCAGTATTTGGTAATAAGCTGCTAGCTAGCAGAGGTCCCTTTCCTGGCCAAGAACACAACTTGGCAACTTGGTTAACAAATTAAGTGTTTGTTAGACCGTGACCACATTGAGTAGGAAAAGTCTGCCTGTGGAGATACCAATGATGAAATGAAAGTGACCTCATAAACAAGTGTCCTAATTTTTTTTAATCTCAGCAAGTTTAGTAAAATGTGTGATAAAAAAAGTAAAAAATTAACCTACAGAAAAAAACCTACATCTGATTATCTTGCTTGGTTTAGTGGGAACCCCTGAGTAGATAAGAGTAGAAAATGAGTGAGTACATAATGTTCCCACAGGTTTAGCTGTGCCACTTGCCAAGTTACTGTCTCTTTCTTTAAATAATATTTGTGTGTGTGTGTGTGTGTGTGTGTGTGTGTGTGTGTGTGTGTGTGCGCGCGCACTATTTTAAATGGTAAAATTACCCTAGTTAAAATGTTGCAGTCTGTTTTAAATATTCTTTGTTTATAATTTTTCAAGCATAGTGTATTGTTGTAAATACCTGTCTTGTTGAATTAGTTTTTCTATACACACCGAAGGCTGAGCAGGCTCTTTTCTTTGTCCAGTTAAGAACAAAACATTGATTGATCAGCATTCAGGTGGGTGGATACAAAGGAATGTTTATGGGTAATCTGGGTCAACATTCACTGAGATTACTGGATTAAAACATCACACTTAAAAACAACAACAACAAACAAAAAAAAACGGATTTAAAGGCATCAATTTCCTGTATTATTGAAAAGTGCTAAACAAGATTTTAACACTTCCAGCCAAGTGATTCTGGATATCATTCAGTGGTAGCTGGATCCAATTAGAATCCTTTCCGCTCACTTCCAATGTAAGTTTGTGCAGCGTCCAAAGGTGCAGTCGTATTTGGCTAAACGCAAACACGTTAGAAGCAGCTATTTATCATGAGTAATAGATTTAAATCATTTTGGTAAAACAATTTGTATTGACAAACCACAGTTAAATTGTTAAAATCATATTTCTCATGCTCTAAACTTTTGTTTATTATGCTCATCGTTAATTTGACTGAATGCTCTATAGTTTGGACTTGGCCTACGGCTTTTGCAAAGTGGCACAAATGTCTGCTCACACCCATGAAGCCAGGGGTGGCTGGGGGGAGGGGGGGTTGCTTTTGCAACGTCTTGAACCTTTGCAACAGTCCAGTTTGAACAGGCCTCAGGTGCCTTTGCAGCAGGACACCTGGCATGGATACTGCCATTGACATGGAAGTCTACATTTCACCTGTTTTGGGGACATGCTGTTTTCTTGTGCGTTTGTAACTTGTGCGTTTCTGTGACTCGTCTAATCTCTACCTCACCCTCTTGCTTTCTAAACAGACAGATTGACCAGTTATAACTAGCTGTATAATGCATAATGCATATGTAATCACTAATATTTGTTTTTTTGCAATAGAGCACCAAAGGCATTCTTGATTACACCAGCAGTCTTTAGTACATAAGAACAGATCCTAGAAATTATCATTGTGTGCTGTGACTGCTTTCAGCTGTTCCTGGTGTGTGCTGTGACCATTCTGATACCATGCATTCATGTGGTTTTACAAGTGTAAGGTCACAATACTGTAGCCTTATCTTTAGCTATGTCACTCTGTAGGTATTTATCCATATGTTTTATCATATTACAAGTATCCGCATAATCAGACATCTCCATACTGTGCAGCCACAATTTTATCACCCACCCAGCCCCCACCCCCTTTTTAAAATATATATAAATATTTTTTATAGTATTAGTTATAAGAACAGAGATGCCCCCTCGTCCAGCCTTGGACCACTTTTGAAAAGCTACTATGGAAACAATACACTATAGTTTCAAATGTTTAATCATTGAATTTCATTAAATAAGTGTGACCAATTATGATCTTCCACTGCGAGTTTGAGAACTGAATGCAAAATTTTACCACTGGCAACCTTTTGATGCCTTGCCATAAAATGTTATTTGGACATTTCAGACACTGAGGCAAGACTGTGTATAAAAACAGGTGTTTGGGCATTGTGAAAACCTTGTTATAGTATGAAAGCAGTCCAGTTATTGTGGTGTATTTTGTCAAATAATTGACAATTTTAATATTCCAGCTCAGACATAAATAACTTTAATGCATAGACTGATTTGAAATCATCAGAAATTTGAAGAAATGATGATCTTAAAGCCAGAAAATAATCGAATCACAAAGGATGGATGCTAATTAAAGGAGACGACACCTCCAACTCAAATATTCACGCAGACTTGGTCTGCTTTGTGAACATGTTTTGACCCAGCGCAAGCATGTTCTCTCTTGAGTGCAGTTTTTCATATTTTATCAGTGTGAATGTTCAGTGAGGACCAAATCAGATATATCTGCAGTCTTGATGAGCAGAGTTGGTTTATACTTCATTTTATAAGTTTTATTTCTCTCTCTCCCTTTCATTTATATGTTGTATTTGTGTGAGGCATCTTGGATGCACTTTTGACAAAGGTGTAACCAAAATGTGATCTTTTGTCACACAGAAGAGACATTGTGTAATATTTAGTGGACTGTGGGGGGGGGGGGGGTATTTTATTTTATATATATATATATATATATATATATATATATATATATATATATATATATATATATATATATATATATATATATATATATATATATATATATATACACACACACATTTTAAAATAAAGTAATTTTGAGAAATGTTCCCCCCCCCCCACTTCTGTTGTCCTCTGGCTAAGGGGAAAAGCCCTGCCTTTGCAGAGGATTTCTAAATGCTTATACAGGATATAACATGACAAACACTACACGATAGTTTACTTTCTTTGCTGGTTGTTTTTAGATTTGTCCACAATTTTATAAGACATGGTATTGAGCATACTAAAAAAAAATGCAGACCATTTGTAAATTTGCTTCTTGGCAAATTTCTTATTTGTCATGAGTGTATTTTATGATTTTTAAGATCATACAGGGAACTTGCTTTCCCTTTAGCTTTACCTTTGCTATTCATCTGAAATCATTCTTGAATGATTTCAGAGACACCTGAACATAGCAACACAATTATTAATTAAGTGAGTAAATTCTTGGAAGGAGAATTTCACGAGTAAAACATTATATAAATCTGTACTCTTGTGTGTTTTTTGTTTTGTTTTGCTTTTTGTGAGCTTGCTACCTATTTTCTGAGACACTTTAAAAAAAAAAATCCTGGGATGTTTTTATAAAGAAAGTTTTCAATAAAACAAAGTTTTGAGAGCATTATTTTCATGGACCACTAATTTGGTTTATAAGATGGTCCTAGCATTAGGGGTGTAGGACATTTCAGTCATAAACATTGCTGTTTTCAGATGCATCATTCATGGGCTGTTCCACATAAAGGGTTAGGTATTTTAAAATGAAAGTATGTGTATGGGTCTTTTTAAAACTACTGTGTAGGGTATAGAAGGAGTTGTTGTCTTACAGGACAATATAGGAACACACAGCACCAAGAGAGTGCAGTGGACCTCTTTCTTTTCGTTATGCTTCTCTTCCCCTCACCTTTTCTCATACATCCATACAGTAGGCTCCTGCTCTACCCCACTCAGTTAAAATGGAGCCTCTGGGTCACATGGATTCCAAACAGGCATGTGCTGGTGTGATCATGCTATGTCCTCCTTCTGCACGCACGCTCGCTCATGCTAAGGGCACAGGGAGGGGGAGGGGTTGGCAGACCCCCACCCCTGCTGAAACACTTCCTCCTCCTCCTCCTGCTCCTCCTCCTCCGAACCTATATAGAAGTTCCCCTAACATAGGCATTTCATGAGCAGAAGACATGGGGCCTGGCCTCACCAGCTCTGGCTTTGCTCTGTATATGTTAAGATGAGTTTGGTATTCTATACTAGAATAATGTCACTTGGGAGAATGGTTTGGGGTTCAGCTCCTAACAAAATTTATTTATGGATATGATGTGTTCTATTTGGCGCAGAAAAGATGGGACCGGTTTTTGGTATTATGACTTCGTAATCCATATAATGGGGTTAGTTTGTATGATGTATTTTTGCTGATTTGTTTTTATTGGATATATTATACTTTCATTTTTGTTATTGTAATTTTTTGTGTAACTTGGAGCATAAAAATATGGTAGTTTTGCTTTTTGTCCATAACAGATCTGGTTAAAGAGCACAACCTTTTAGATGTCTCTTCAAAAAATAAGAAATTGTTCAGGTCGCCTTTTGGACATATAATGGTGTGTATTATCCATATTTGAACATGCCACTAAATTACTTCCCTCATATTTTTAAAAGATTCTTTAATCATATTCTGATGGTTTTCAACAAATACACAATGGAGCTTTTGTGTTCTATTCCAAACAATCAGAAATGTCAGTTTACTACTTTAGTGTTGTGGAGTTTAAGTATCAGACCTTGTATTGATCCTGTCTGAAAAAGCTACTTTTGACACTGAAGAGTTATGGGCTGGAGCATAATGGAATAAGATCATGTGTTGGTTGATCTGATCCCACTGGTTTTTTCTGTGTTATTGTTGTTGTTGTTTGTTTGTTTGTGTTTGGCATGGTGTTTTTTTTCTGCTAGGTTCTTCATCTTAATTATTAGGAAAAACTGCAATCCTAATCCCCAAAAAGCAGCAAAAATCTAATTTTAGTCTAGACATGTCCCTGGACAGAGCGAGAATTTGGCTTTAATATAAAAAGAGGTACAGAGAACACTGTAGAGGGGCGGACTGTTAGGTGGTGTTTACTGGTTGTTCCCAACACTCAGATGCACATAGCATTTGAAATTTTGAACTTTCTGGACTTTCTATAGGTCTGTTGGGTTTACTGATTCAAACGGACATAATGGATTTATCATACACTCTTAGAAAGTAACCACGTTGTGCTTTCTGAAAAGGAGTTAACTGTGGCTCAGTTTTGCTTCCCTCAAGATATTTCCTGAGAGAAGGGACTTGTAGATTAGAGGGATATTTGCTTGGTATATTTCACATTTCAAAAAAGACATGCAGTGTTTGTGAACTATATATAGAAATGGTGAAGGAATATGTTCTTGGGGGTGTTGAGTTGGAAGACTTGTTAATGAATATAGGGATCATCTGCATCTTGAATATTGATACAGGTAACTAACATCTTAGTCCATGCTTTTATCCATCAGTAATATTCAGTATTAGATATTTGCATAATCTGATTGAATCAAGTTTTTCCTAGTTTAGTCTTCTGGGTAGATGAAGATTTAAAGTGGTTTAAGGAAAAGGAATGTAATCGGTTTGCTTTATGAAAGTCTGAACATGGAATGTTTCGCCTCAGTGGTAATAGCTGTCCTAGAGCTATTTAACTCATTTGAAGGTTGTGCATATTTTCCCCAGACTAAGTTCTGTGTTGTGCTCACTTTATGTAATGGTCATTTTTATTTTTTACTTATTTATTTGTAAGAGCCAAATGATAGACTTCTCCTAAATTAAAGTGCTCCTGCTTTGAGCTGAAGGCTTGATGATCCTTTCCATTAGCTGTGGTGCATGTAGTTTTCTAAGAATTGTTTAACCACCTATGAGACATTTGAAAGATGACTCCAAATTCAAATACTTTGATTTTCCCATTTACAGTACTCTGGACTCGGTTCGAAAAGCGTGCGTTTCAGTCAGCACTTAAATCACACGTGATGAAGAATGACCCCTTCTTAGTTATTTGCATTGTATCAAAACGTTCCCTTATTGTTTAAGCTTCATTCAGGGCACTGTAAATGAGTTCCGAAACCGTCCTCTCTCTCATGCTAACGTACGTCTTCTACCTCCCCCTCGCCTTTTCCTGCAACAAACCCATCTTCTTGCTAGCAAATCGGAGGGATGTATTAACCCTCCGTGATGTAAAAAGTGCTCGTCTCTCTCACACCATTTGTGAGACAGGACTATATTTCTTTGTGGGATTTGGGTAAGGTTTTCGTATAATTACTCCTAAGATAAAGGTTCCTCCGGTGCCACTTTTATATTTCTCGAGAGAGAGCGCTAGATGTAGCATTACTGTTATGCGTTGCGCTTCTTTACGGTGGGTATGTAACCATGGACTACGATGTTTGAAAGACGACGGTTTTGCGATGTTTAGTGGTGATTTAAATAATCTAATCAACAGACTATTTTGTATAAACCAAATGAGACATAAAACTAATCAATAGGTTTAAATAACGTTTAAACAATACGACTCCGTAATCGCTCGTCTCAAATATAAGCCAACATTGTGCTATAGGTTATGGTGTTTGCGCGGTTAGCTTTTAAAGTCTATTTAACAGCTAAATGATCCGCAGTGACTTGAATCGTTTTAGGAATCTCTTATTAATGAAGACTGGGTCATGTGCTGCGTATTGTGGTGTATAGGTAGTTGAAGCGTGGATGCACGATTCTACTGCGGTCCGCTTTTCGACCAACCCCCCTTAAGCTTCTGGAGTGGGCGGTGCAGTGACTGCGCGCGCCGCCTCTTTCACGAGGCTATAGTATTCTCGAGTAGTTCACTGACTTTATGAATGGAGGCAGGTCTCCACTTCGCTGCCTGCGCAAGCCAGAAGCAAGCATTGCTCTGTGTAACGGGGGGCGGGGGGCTTAGAGAGTTGCAGAGAGGCATGAGATAAAACTACAGATCATTTCGCTCTCTACGCTTCTTGGGAAGCGGTCTTGTAGTATTTTAACCAACATTTTTTTTTTTAAATAAAATGAATTGTGCATTGACCATGGTGTCGCGATGAATAGTGTGGTTATGGTTGGTCTGCCTTTTGAAATTAAAATGTGTAACGAATAATGTTACTGAAGGTGTAATGAAAAGAAACAATCCTATTAGTGCACAATGGAGATCGGTTTGCGTCTAAAAAACGACAATGTTATGCCCCAAACACGTGTTTTTACCATTTGAGTCTTTAAAAAGATCAATGTGAAACGATAAATACCATGTAATGGTATTCGTTTGACTGAGAAATTGCCAGCGTACTTCGACACACAAATGTAATTAACCAGTTGCTAAACAAAAGTCTCCATGCATTATGTGTCTATAACAGTATCACGCGTGATTCATTGTGGTAATTGGGCGTTGTCAGAAGATGGCTGCTTCTGCTCGCTCACGTGCTTGAGACTAATGTCAATTGCACTGAACCAGAAAATCCGGCTTTGTAGCCTATGTGACGAGATAACTGGTCTAAATGTAAAGTGTAAAATGCATCAATTTCCATTCTCGCAATTGTGACGGAATTCTTCAAGATAGGCGTTAAAAGTAGGCTTATTATAGGCGTAATCTGTGGCTCAAATAGGCTTACAACACCCTACGTTTACGAGTAAAGCGGTGCTGTAATAAGGGCAATAATAAAGTGGAAGTGTGGGGAAATCAGATTATGGCGTTTCACTCGAGTAAGATCGTTTATGGGGTGTTCTCTTTACCATTCACCTTTCGAACCAGGTCTTTGTAGATTTCTCAACGTACGCCAAAGAAAGCTATTCAGTAACCTACGTGTAAGGTATGTTACGGGGATTTTCGTGCGAGAGCACCATGGCCTTCTCAAATGGAAATAAAACAGCCTAGAATGTCAATTATTTCACTTGTCCGTCATAAATCTGAGACCCACATGATTGTGTAATGCGGGATAACATGGCTTTAATTATCGTGACCCATCTATTCAATTAAGTTATTACTACTAGACGTTTGGACGCGCAGCGCAGTTGTGTGCTATTTGCCCGTAGTGATGATGGCTATATAAACCTAACTCCAGGGTTGGTTTTTAATTTACCTAGCTTCTTTAGAGTTTTTAATGAAAAGACTTTGATTAATTGATGGGCCATATTTTAATTGAGGGTGTGGGTGCAGACCTATTACGAGTTGCACAGTGACCTAATGTTTGATTGTGTATCAGTTATAAGTGTCATCCGTTAAGTTTGTACCTTTCACCAACCCACTATCATACAATGATGCTGATATAGATACCGTTTGCTATGTTGAGATAAACAAAAGTAATTATTTTTCGTGCATTCCAGAATTTCGTCGGAAATCGTCTGAATAGCAAAGTAAATGACTTAGTTGTGCGCCTGGAAGAGCAAAGTGCCATTTTAGCTCTACCACCTCGGTTGCTCTCGAAATGGCGCGTGAGAGAGTGCGGGCGCGTGAGAGCAGATGGTATTGTTGTTGTTGTTGTTGTTGTTGTTCAATGTATTACTTGGTTGTTGTCTTAAAGTTAACTATATTTATTAAATATTGCATGTGGTCAGCTTCAAAATAAGACAAATATCCAAATGTATGCTTATTCTATTAATGACACTTTACCCTTGCACCAATTATAGAACTGTGCAGAGCTTTCTCTGGGTCGGAAGAGTTTATAATTCTGAATGGAAGAATTTATTGATTGTGGCTATTAGTCAACTTTGTGCTTAAAGTAAGCCGCCCCCAATTTTAGACAACTGCTTATCGGAGTCTGACTCATTTAGTAGTCAGGCATAGCGTCTCGTGTTCTTACCCAGAGTCACAAAATGGAGACCATCACAGCTTCCATCTTGTGCTGACTTCACAGGCAGTGGAGCGAAATGTGAACTTTGACCCATTCTGAGGGTATGTCCCCTTAATATCAATAAAAGGATACAAAAGTTTTGCAACGACATGTACTCCACATACCACCCACGGCACGGAAAGCAAGCCTTGAAAACGCTTAAACAAACGAAACGCCGAGAAGACCAACATACGCAAGTCTTCCAATACGTAGCGTCTACAGACGCAAATGTTCTACACGCAAGATGCATCCCTTGACTCGGTTTCACGATGCATGTGCAACGGATCTGGTGGCATCGGCATAGATCACAAATCAAAATTTGATGGAATTTTTTCATTATCATTACGGACAGCGATATATTTCGTGAGAGCGTCAATTTCGACAGCCCCTTTGTCATGCCATCCATACATGTAATCATTTTGTTCTTAAGCTAAGTCATGTACATTTGTGTTTGTTGTTATACACTGTGATGGTAAATATCACATAATTATTTGTTTTCGTAATTAACAATACCTAAAAATACTTAATTAACAATACTTAGTTTTATGTCCTAGAGCCCTCTTCTCCCTTGGTGGAACATGGCGTCTCTAACTCAGCATAAACTGTGGTGCCTTTGTTTGCCTGTAACCCCAACCTCTATCTTGGCCTGCTCTTTAAACCATCAGAACATTCCCCCATTTTGGGGTCAAATGTTGTGATGTAAGGTTGGAAGGTTGAGAATTGCTCACACAAATCTATTAGTAGATGAGCTGGAAATCTTTCTCCTAACTCTCACTCTCTCTACCATATGTTGCCAAATTCCAGTGCTCCCAAGACAAAAGAGAAATAGAGGGAGAGGGAGGAGCTGTTTCACATGATAATGCAGGAAAGGACCGTAGTGTGTGTGTGCTTTTTTTTTTTTTTTTTTGGCCACCCCCACTGGTTGCTAGTTCAGAAGCATTCCTCAGCTGAGGATGCTCTGTGTTCATTGTAACTTGACTGCAGTAGTATGTATGGTTGTCCCTAGAATCCAAGACATGCGTACGTGCACACACACACACACACACATATAGGCACAAGTGCATTTCAAAATGTATATATTTTTTCCTTCCTTAAATCAACTTGTTTTAGCCATAACTCATATTTTTGCATGTTGAATTAAAAATAGCATAAAAACGTTTGTGGTGGTGAATGGGATAATGACTTTGGTTTTGTGAGAGAATTCATTTTAATGCATGGTCCTTTGTTGAATATGTAAAATTGTTTTATGTTGACAGTCATCTTGACTTTATTTTCAACTACTTAGAGTAATACAGGAAAGAACTGTGGAACTAGGACTCCCAACCAGTCTGCATGGAATCAGCAGGAGGACATAAGGCATGGGACCTGGGCCTAGCTCAACTGTTATGTAGTAGCTAATCCACTTAAAGATTTTATCAGCGAGTCATTACGAAGCTCAGTATGGAATGAGATCTGTAAGGGCATTTTAAATCTTGAATTTTTGAAATATTCATTTTTATTTCACCATTTGAATTTCCAGAACAGGTGTATCAATTTATATTTAATTTTATGATCTGTGTTTTGTATATAGGGTTTTAAAACTGAATTCAGTGAAACGAATAAACCAAAAGTCAACCCTCCACATACATTAGATTTTTGTCCACTGAATTGCAGATTCAATTTTGGGACATTGTCTTGAGACTTAGGAAAACTAAATTGGTCCTCAGTTAGTCACCTTTATTACAGGCAATAAAAACATAGGAAACTACATGAAGCACAAGGCATATATTCGTTCTTACGTCATATTAAGTTTCCACACTTTCAAAACAAACCTACAGCATAGTTATAATGCAAGGCCAGGGTTAGAAATGATTTGGTAATAAATTAAAAACTGTGTTTTTTATGCTATGGCAGGTTTGCTTGCAGAGTATTTGTTTTATTTATTTATTTTTACTTTGAACTAGTTTTTCCCCCCTCTGTATTTTTTAATAATAGTTCTGGGGCATTTCATGAGGGCTAATGTAATCATATGTTTCAGAATCACCATATTAGTTTTCTATTAATTTTAGGTTACAGAAGGGTCCTAAATGAAGTGTCAAAGTTAAATGTAAATTTGAAGAACTGTTTAAAATGCATGTGGAGTTTTTAATGTTTTTGCTTTGTCAAAGTTCCAAAACCTTGCATGCAGATGCATATAATGCAAAACGCATTCAATTTAATTAAAATTAAATGTGTGGACTTAAATGATTAAATTCAGATTTATGAAAAATTTCAAATCAGATCAGAGGCCACAAGTCTCATTTCAGTTATCCCATAGTGGTAGCTGTTTATGGAGAAAACATTTCAAAACTGATACCTTTTTCTCTGAATATGCGAGCAAATCGAATCTAGGATGGATGACGGCACAATTGTGTGAATGGAAGGGAAAGATGTGTTGTGTCTCTCCTCTTCGTCCTAGTGTGGCAGTTGGGAGGGATTTGGAATTATTCATCTTTCCTATTTTATGTTAGTCTTGCTTGTTGTCTTTTTTAAGTTGAAAATCTTGCATAGAGTTGTTGCTCGAACTACAGCAGACATGTTTTCAGCTCATAAGCTGTGTGTTCCTGGTGCTTCTTACTACTTTGCTGAATTTAACTGCCATTTCTGTGAAGGTCAAAGTATTTTCTCTCTCTAGCTATGCTTTCTTTTTTTTTTTTTTTTTTTTTTTTTTATACAACATTCCAGGCTACACCTATTGAGGAAAAAAGTCTGTACGTTTTTTGACTGTGGTTCTCAAACTGTTGTTGTTGTTGTTGTTGTTGTTGTTGTTGTTGTTGTTGTTGTTTTAAATTTCCACATGCCTGATATTGGATAACCTTTTTATCTTTTGTGGTCTTAGAACTGTTTGTTAACTCAACAGGTAAAGAGGGCCAGCTCTATCGTTCAGTTATGCCAACAAGCAGCAAATGGCTAGTGTTTCTAGCTATAGTGCTTTTCTTCCTGGTAGTGCACAATGATTTTTTTTGGATATGACGGAGCAAGCAAGACACTGATTATGCCCCGCCATTTCTCTCTCCCCTTTCAGGCATGCAAAGGGTTAATGTTGCATCACCATGCCTTGATTGTCAAGCTTGTAGAGTAACCTTTGACCTCTTAGTAGGGTGGGGTGAAGAAAAGAAAGCAGAGCTGAGTGGGGGATGGTGGCACTATCAGGTACTGTGAACACACACAGAGAGAGAGAGAGAGAGAGGGAGCGGAGAGAGAGGGGGGAGGGGATGCTAGCCAGACCTGCTGAAGTTGCCTCTCCTTTGCTGCACCATTCCGTGCTGTTCAGCATGAAGAGAACCCTGCGAAAAGCTTCAGAGAGGAAGAGTACTAATCTGACATTTGCTCCTCAGTGCCTGTGTAACCGTGTTCAGGGTGTAAAATGCAAAGCCACAGATCTTGGATCTGCACTCGCACTGCGAAGTTTGATACGTGGGGCCCTCTGGTGTGTGTGTGTGTGTGTGTGTGTGTGTGTGTGTGTGTGTGTGTGTGTGTGTGTGTGTGTGTGTGTGTGTGTGTGTGTGTGTGTGTGTGTGTGTGTGTGTGTGGCCCCTCTGTCCCACCCCTGAAGAGGACTGTGATCCAGTTGTTTAACTAGGATTCGGGGTAGCAATTTCATCGACTTGAGGAGCCTCTGTGTAAGGTGGCCTTGCCCACCTAGGTTGTAATCAGCTTAGAGTTTCTCCCATGTACCCCTGCTAGGTTGGGGGGGGGGGGGAGACTGTAAGAGGTCACTACTTTCCTCCCCACCAAGCCCCGTCAGCCTGCAGTCTACCACATGTACTAGGGACATTACTGGGTTCCTCCAATCGGATACTTGCATAGCCTCCCGGAGTCTGTTAGCTGGATTTGTGACTTCTCTAAGGAGGTCTCATTGCCAGGCCAGGGGTGATCTGCACACTGCTCAGCTCAGGCGTGCATCCACTCTCCTACCTCAACTTATCAGCTCATTATCAAGCCATTCACAAAAGTCATGCCCCCCTGCCTGTTATCTCTATTAGATAAACCTGTTGGTTTTTGCTTTCTTTTGAATTTGCTCAAGCAGTTCAATGAATGAGCCATTTTTGTTTTTCTCTTGGGTGCTAAATCGTTTTAGTAAATACAGTAAATATGAATCGCACAGTATGTAGAACAGATTATGTAAAATAGTTTGTTATTCATGCAAGTTATTTTTCACTTTTCATTTTATTTTTAACAAACTAAAGCACTATATGCCTTATTTAGATATAAGCCTCAGTCATAGCTGACCACAGTAACTCCTGTCAATGAATTGTAGTTTATTTAGATCATTTTAAATGAATTAACTAATCATATTCACATATTGAATTTCTAATTTGGACATTTTTCATTTTAATCAAAAGTGTAAAAGCACGCGGTAGGCAGTGTTTGTCATAAGTATGCACTTTTCATTGACCCTAATTTGCATTATACTAAACCAGCCAGAATATCTCCTCTGAAATATGTCTGACTACTAATAGAGACTAAAGAGGGGAAAAGAAGTGTCCCAGAATCAGGCCTTTAGTTTGGCTAAAGCTGAAGATAGTGCAGCCTTGCTGTTTCTATTCCACTGTCATGAAAACTATAAGGCAGAGACTACAGCCATCTTTATTTAAATAAGAGAGGGACAGATCTTGACCCATAGTTGGGTTACTTTTATTATGGGGGTTTCACCAACATTTGAATTGGAGCTTCATGTTATTGGTGATGGTGCTCCTACATGACACAACCAGAATTGTTTTGGAAGTGTCTGTCCTGTTCAGAGTAGTGTTTGGGTAGGGAGAGCTGCTTAAAGATTGATGCAGAAGGGGCCCCCCTCTACTCGGAGGTGCTTTTTGCAGATCTCTCAGGAGTACTCAGCACCACATTTGCCACCATATTAATGGGAGGAGCCCTTGTTTAACTTTGCTGTTTGCAGCCCGTTTGTAGACCAGACCAGCCGCACCTAAAGCTTTGAGTTGAACTCCTCAAATGACACTCGCCTATTCGAAAGGTGTTTTGGTTTTTATTCCATTTGATAGGTGGCTTTATATTGGATGCTGAGAGGAAGCAGTTCTGTTTATCTTGCTCTAGTGCTCAGCCTCCGTTTCTTTCTGTGCATACGTGTGCATGTGTTGGGGGAGAGTTGTAGCAGGAATGTTCGCTCCTATGGCTGGAAGTCCATTGTTTCTTCCTCTCGCCTCTCCCTTCTTCCCGCCGTTTTTCCGCCGCCTCCCCTTAACCTTTCAACTATGCTGCCAATTGGTTGAATGAGAGCCAGCTAACAACAGGAAGTGGCAAGGCAAAGGTTGATTTTATGCTAACCATGATTCTTGTCTAGGATACTTCCTGCGTGCTATGCTTTCTGTTTGACCCATCACCCATCATGGGTCTCATATGGTTAATTAGTATGCGCCTCTTTTAAATTGTTTTATTTTATTTTTTTTGTGTGCATGTGATTTTTTTTAATTTGGGAGCTAAACAATTTTTTCATAGTCCTTGACATTATTATTATTATTATTATTATTATTACATTGTTACATTCATATTACATTCACATCCATTCACATACATTTTAATGGAATTTTTAGTAGAGATGAAATAATTATCAGTATATTCAATAATGGTAGATTGTAATAGGCTGTTCTCTGCAGGACTATCCTCTCTAAATAACTAAGCTCTTGATTTTGTGGGATATCTGTTTGTGTATTGTCCATCACAATGTGTCACTTTTGTGCTTGGCGGGAGACATTTAGCAAGAGTAGCACATTAAGAATGCAGACAAGAAGCTATTTATTTATTCAAGTAAATATAGCTTATACATAAACTAGCCAGAATGTCTGCCCTGAAATATGTCTGAATGTTGACCTATTCAGATCTGTATTCTTATTGTCTTTTATCTCTGCAGTGAGATGTGCCTGACCTGTAAGGTTTGCCAGTTAATTATTTTCCATTAAATTGTCTGGGAAAAAATGCTTTGGAAAAAGGACTTGTTGTGAAGTTGAATAAGAGTGGTGTGAAAATAAGACCCACAAGCTTATCCTCTTGTTTCAGCATGAAACCTTGTCAAAAAAAAAAATTAAAAAAAAAATCCCTTGCTATTAAAAGGAACTGCATTTTGCTGGATGATTGACCTTGGACTTGTAAAGTATATCACTACGTTACACTTGTAAAGTATATCACTACATTACACTTGGTGCTCCAACAGCTGTGCAGTTTCCATTTTTGGACATACAGTTAGGCATCCTCGGAGTCTACTTAAAAAAAGAAGGGGGGGGGGGGTTGGAGTGTTGTGAAACACACACATTCACAAGCCTGCCAAGACTCTCCTACAGCTCCTCAAGAACAGTGTGGACATGGCTCTGTCCTGCTGGTTGTATGGGTGACTGTCTGTGGGGTTCTTGTTTTGGGGACAACAATTTGCATTCCTTATGTACATGGTGGATTTTCTTATAGTCAAAGCGGAGTGAGGAGCACTCTGTAGATGGGTGGTCAGGTGTATTCTGATACCTGTTTGCTAATTGTTTAGTTTTTATTGACAGGTTTGTCAGGTGTTGTGTGTGTGTGTGTGTGTGTGTGTGTGTGTGTGTGTGTTTGGAGCAGGATGGGGTGTGGTGTTGCATGATTGTGCTTCTTGTGTCGGCTGTGTTTAAATGTGTGTTTATAATTACGAGGCATGGAATGTGTCTCATTGTCTGCAGCTCTGAAGGGGGTGGGGGGAGGGTGAACTGTTGGTTCCTCCACATCACATCAGCTGAGACTGTCCCATCATGCACTAGGCCGGCTCCCGCGCTTTCAGCAGCAGGAGGGTCTCCAGGGGAGCTGGCCTCTGTAACGGCTGCTCGGTGATGCACCTGCTTTGTGGCTTTGTTTGGCTTTATGTTTGCTGGGGTGTATGCATTTTGTATGTTGAGAGCGGCAGTGTATATGTGTATGCGGAGGAGTGGGATGTGGCATGTAACATGAAAGGCGTTGGCTTTGCGTGCGCACGCGCACGTGTGTCTGCATGCCTGTGCCATGTGTGCGGGAGCTGAACACTCGTAACATTGACGAGGCACGTCGCTGGTTTTTTTTTTTTTTCTTTTCTTTTTTTTCTCTCTCTCTCTTTCCCCTCCCCGTGACGATGGCTTGGGGAGCTGAAGAGAGAGCTGTCAGAATGCTCAGCATGGTGGAGGATAGGCAGACCATAAAGCGTTGCACGTGCACGCGCTTCGGCTTCCGCTTCAGCCTTATTTTTATTCATCTGTGCAAACGTATCTTACTTTGAGCTGTATGCTACTTCAGATCTTTAACATTGACTAGCCCAGGCACAAAGGGCTGATCCTTTGAAATGCAGTGCTTGACTCTGCCCCCAGTGCTATAGGACAATACCACAGAATAACCCCCATCCCCCGTAGAACGAATCTCACTCTCTTACTCCAGGGTGTTCTAAAGAGCCTTCACCTTTGAGCCTTTCAGAGAAATACCGCCCACCCTCTTCTATCTTCAGTTATTGTCTTCCAATATCCCACCATCTTTCTCAGGAATATCTGTTAGTAAACACTCTTTGGCTTCTTCTGTTTCACAACTGTAAGTGGGCTGACATGGTCATCTTGCTTCCTGTCTGCTCTGTTGCCTCTTTACTGAGGCTCTTCTGGCAGGTTCTGTCCTGTAAGATTAGTAGTGTTCAACAGGTTCTGTCTCACACCTCAACGTGCTTACTTAAGACCACGGCAATTCAGTACTGGAAGCAACATGCAGATCTAGCTTTGAAATTGTAATTAAGGCTCCCCCATGCCGCCCATCTCCACACAATAGGGAGGGACACAAAACAAGTGTCCTCCCCCTTCCCAAACCCCATCCATCTTTTTTGTCACCACACCATTACTATCCTATAGCTTAAAGCATCAGAAATGTTTTGGGTCTGATGGCCTATGATGCAAAAGGTTCACAAGGGTAGGTGGGTGTGTGGAAGGGAGGGGGAATGTTTGTTGGAAATTGAAGGCATGGTGGGACGCGCACGCGCGCGCGTGTGTGTGTGTGTGTGTGTGTGTGTGTGTGTGTGTGTGTGTGTGCGCGCTGAAGCATCAGGATAGGAAAGGCGTATAGCTGGGTGCCATTGATTTAGCACTAGAGCAGGCTAGCAGTTTTGGGACTTGTACATCAGATGGTTAAGTTGGACCATTACCCGTGACAACTGTAGTTTCCCCAAACCTATAGAGTCCTGAAAGAGTGTTTTTGGAAAGACGGCGAAGAAAGCATTTAATTAGGTAGATACCACATGGCTCATGAGCGAAAAGAATCCAACAAAATGGCCGACATCATGAACTCCGACATCTTGTTTGAAGAAACCCTCAAAGGACCTGATCCTAGATGAGAATAGTGCTCCTGCTTTTCTGTCTGGATAATTGGTTTTGCATACAAAAAAACCTCAACTAAGACACACACTCAAGTTATAGTGATTTAAATTGTCTAATCTCTTTGGCCCTAGGTGAATCTTTTGTGACCTGATTGGCTATATTGCCCAGCAGATATGAGGGGGTGCAGGGTGTTCTCTCCATTCTTCAACCAGTGGGTGTGACCTTCTAGGTTCAGAGGTCATAAGGGTGTCTGCTTTTAACCGTTTCCCAGACTTGAGAGCAGGGGGGGACCCTTTGGCATGAACTTCCATGTTCTTCTGCCCTGGCTCTCAGATCAAAGACTCCCTCTGGAGGCACCATCATGCAACAGCAAGGGTTGAGAAAAGTCTCTTTTTTTTTTCCACCCCTGAACATCAGATAAACGGTTATAAAGCACCAAGCATGTAGCCTGTAATTGTAGTGTTGCATTATGGTGCTGCTGCCAGTTCACCTTTAGGCCACTGTGTTGCGATGGCCCGGCATGATGGACACTGTGTGTCGGTGGGCGATGGACAGCATCATAGTGTGCTATTGCCTTTTTTTTTTTTTTTTTTCTCGTCAGCTTATTGGTTTCCACAGGTTTGGAAAGGTGATTTCACTCTCCCTCTCTGGTCCTATCTGTTTTTCTTTATTTGCTTCTTTATCATGTTTGTGTCTGACGGTCTCTCTGTTGCTCCTTCTTCCCTCCCTTTCCCTCCCTCCCTCTCATGTGCTGATTGCCTTCCAGGGCAGCTGGCAGTGTACTACAGTCGTCAGTGTCCGGTTTCAATATACCCATTCAATCTCCACTCGCTGACCCCCCCCTCCGCTCGCTCCCTCTCCCCCCTGCTCATGCTTGCCACATGCAGCAGACTCTGCGCGCTGGTACACTCGCGCGCGAGCGCACACACACCCGACTAGTGTTCCCCAGCTGCTTCCTCCTTTCCCTGCATTAGCTGCTCACTTATACATGCGCTCCGTGCGCAACTATTAGCTTTTTCTTTCCATTTTGTTTATTTCCTGTCCCAAGGTGCGCCCACGTATATATGGAAGTCATGTACAAGTATACCTGAAAGTTCTTGGTCGGTGGGGGGGGGGTGTAGTTGTGTATGAAATGTGTGTTGTTGTTTTTTGTTTTGGTTTTTTTGGTGATATGTCATTGGCTTCTCTTTGTATTTATTCAGCTGCTGACATTAGAGAAATGTTGAGCTCTTTAGGAAATTGGGCATTGAATTCAGTGCATGCCATTGCATTTCAGAGCAAAGGACTAAAGCAGGTGAACACTGAGCCCAACCGCTGAAGTCTAGCTGATGCACCGCTCTGTCTTTATATGGTGTTCACATTGAGAAACAAGGGTGTAGCCATGCATCCATGCAGAATTCAGTGGCA
Source organism: Electrophorus electricus (assembly GCF_041902795.1). Taxonomy (NCBI): domain Eukaryota; kingdom Metazoa; phylum Chordata; class Actinopteri; order Gymnotiformes; family Gymnotidae; genus Electrophorus; species Electrophorus electricus. The sequence goes on from NC_137499.1 coordinate 35,302,886, forward strand.
GGAGTCAACTGTGCAGAACTGATCGTCAGTGTTTAATTAAGCAGGGCCTACTAATTAATGTGGCAGGCTAATTAATAGTCCTGATGCTGGAAGAATTAAGGTTTTTTGGCATTCTTCAAATGTGTCTGAAACCACTTTGTCATCTGTTGCTCAAAATACTTAAATTCTTTCTTGTTTAATTTTCCATGTCATCAAGTGTTGGGTCATTTGCTTAAATGATCATAGTTGTAACCTTCTGGTGTAGTGGAATGCATTTTATAAAATGAAGACCAATTTGGACAAATTTTCATGCAAGTCTGAGCAGCTAGATGTGACTGGATGACAGATACAGTGAAAACTTTAATTCTGAACACTTTCTTTCAGTGACAGGCAAGAATATGTCCAATCACCTCATTGAAAATGTCTGTAAAATCCACCTCCTTTTCTTTCCTAACTGATATTTCTTTACTGGCTTATGTTTCACTTCTGAAGTGTAATATTTTGGTTTGTGTGAACAACCTTTTATTCGTTTGAATAATTGGGCTTTGATGCATTTAATTGTCTAACCAGTTTTTCTGTCTCTTATTACAGGACCAGAAAACTTCAGATTAGGAACATTCCACCCCATTTACAGTGGGAGGTGAGCCTGCCTTCATTACCCAATGAACTGATCTGTGTTCTCCAGTTTGTCATAAAATGAAATCCCTATAGATGGATTGCTCCTGTTTTTAGTAACTGAGTTACTCTAGAGCTTCATCAGGTCTCTTTGTAGGCTAGAGAGTTGATTTCCACAAACGTGTATTTCTTAAAAGATGTTCTGCTAACTTAAAATATAGTATTGTCTAAATTCAGTAAAATATTTGGAAATTGAGCTTTTTGGAATATATATTTTGGAATGGGAAATTAAACCTGGCATCAGGCCGTCTACACATGTAATGCATCTGTTGTGATAAATGTTCAATTAAATATGACCACCAAACAGGGGCACCCCCCCACCCCCACCCCCATTGAGATGAATGTTCAACTGCTTAAAGTGATTTTGAGAAAGTGGTAACTGCCTGGCAGATTCTGCTTGCCTCCGACAAGAAAAGAAATTTTGTTGCAGCTTCAGTGCCATTTTAATGTTCTAATGTGAAATTCTGTGATTCTTGATTAAATCTAATACTCTGGTACTTTTTTTCATCTGTATCTTGTCTGACAGACCTAAACGACGTTCCTATGCTCTTGAAGCATATTTGAGGAAGTAAAACCTCAAGATGATTATTAATCTAATTTATGATAAAATAAGAAATGGTGCAGTGTGGTCCAGTTGATGTTTGTGTGCCTGTATATGAATGTAAGCGTGGGTGTGTATGAGCTCTGTGAAGTGCGGGGCGTGGCATGGCGCACGCTGCCTCTAATGGCTGCTGTAGTGAGAGGCTGTTGTTCTGGCTGGGCGGAGTCTTACTCCGCTTGGCCGTCCTCCATTGGGCCACGCTGCTGCCAGCCTGCACTTCCTCTTTGAGCCACACGAGAGCGACAGGCGCTCGCAGATGGCATGGGGGCGCTGGATTTAAGCGGATCCGGAGGGCTGTTCGTTACGCCCTGATTTTGGGGAAGGCCAAAGTGAAGAGCTGTAGCAGTTATTGTCTGTAGGTTTTCTTTCCAGTTCTGCCTAAATAACAGGGTTCAGCATTGCTGCTTTTCATCAGTGGTTTCAATGGTGCTTTTAATTTACATGATTCAACTTCTCCTTTTATCTTATCCAGGTGCTTGATGGTCTGCTTGCCCAGTATGGCACTGTAGAGAACTGTGAACAAGGTACAAAACAATCCCACACAGTGCCTCATGGACCCACCAGCAATACACGTACTTATGTCACAAGATTTCAGACATGAAGCATTTTAAAATCTGTTAAACCTGTTTTTTTTTTTTCTCTCTCTCTCTCTCTCTCTCTCTCTCTAGTTAACACAGAGAGTGAGACTGCTGTGGTCAATGTCACTTATGCGACGAGGGAGCAAGCCAGACAGTAAGTGAACTTTGCCATTTGACCACTTTTTTTTTTCTTTTCAGCCCACTACCTGAATTTGACCTGCTGTGGATGCATTACTGCAGTCAGTTCAGTGTGAATTCATTTTTAACAGAAAACAAATTGAAGTTTCATACGTAATAGCAATGGGAAGGTGGGAATGTGGAAGTTTGAAGATGTACGTTGTAAACCAATCCCAACTCAAGCTCCTCACAGTGCACCCGCTGAGTCTTGAAGCCCAGCACTTTAAAGTGTAGTTAGAGTTTATGTGGCTCAGCTGTGACTCCTAGTGGTATGTCAGCATTATCGCACTGCCAGTTTGAGTTAATAAAGTCCTTTATTTGATGGTTCATTGAATCTCAACTTGAGCTGTCACCGTTAAGTCAAAAAACGTTCAAAAAGGATGAAACTCCATGACTGTCCTATTCCTGTCTGTGGTGATCTGCATAATAGATTTATTGTCATCTTGGCTGCTCACTTTGCCTTGTGAGTTGTGCTTCCATTACATTACTGCATTTATGCAGTGTGTCTTTGACCCCGTGGTCCCTTTTCCGGTTTAAGACAAAATCATCCCTGGTTGTGTCCTGATTATGCAGTTTGACTGTTACAGGGCCATCCAGAAGCTGAATGGGTACCCGTTTGAGAACAATGCCCTGCGCGTGTCCTATATACCAGATGAGAGCTCAGACGCTGACTCCCAGCGTGGCCCCGACAATGGCCGTCGCCCTGGTTATGGTCCGCGTGCCAATGCCCGACAGGGCTCCCCGGGCGCCTCGGTGCCCTCCAAGCACCAGCATGCTGATATCCCCTTGCGTCTGCTTGTGCCCACCCAGTACGTGGGTGCAATTATCGGCAAGGAGGGTGCCACCATTCGCAATATCACCAAGCAGACCCAGAGCAAGTGAGTCCATGATGATGATGGTGATCATGTAAAGATGCCATCTTATGCAATGATACTTTACAAGTACCTGTAAACATATTTAAATAGATTATGCATCATGCCAAGCAGGATTTGGAGTTCTTGCATGACTCATCCCTGAAATGCTTGCCTTCTGTCGCTGTCAGGATTGATGTGCACCGTAAGGAGAATGCCGGTGCAGCCGAGAAGCCCATCAGCATCCACTCGACTCCTGAAGGCTGCTCAGCTGCCTGCCGCATGATCCTGGACATCATGCACCAGGAGGCCAAAGACACCAAGACGTGAGTGAGCACCACATCTAGCCAGACGGCTCGCCCTGCCAACCCAGCTCAGGAAACCTCTCCAGTCAAATTGAAGAGGGGAAGTTTTCTCTTGCTAGGAAAAAATGAGACCTTGAAACCATATGACCTCTACTGAGGGCTTTCTGTTTGTTAGAAGAAAAACATTACAGCTGGCTAAGTAAAAGGCATTATTTCCACAACATTGGCCTTCCATGTGAAATGTATTAGGCAGCACAAGGTCACGGAGAGTGCTTTTCGGAATCAGCTTTTGATCTAATGGAGCCCACTCCATAGAATAGTTATTCAGTTCTTAAACACCATATGCAATGGCACGTAATGCCCTACGCATTGCTGAGCTGAGCAAGCCCAACTGTGGTAACATTGTTATTAGGGGCTGCTGGGAGGTACTGTTCTCAGATCAGTCTTGCTCATGGCCATCTCCCCATTGCCAGAGCTGACGAGGTGCCTCTGAAGATCCTCGCCCACAACAACTTTGTAGGCCGTCTGATTGGCAAAGAAGGCCGCAACCTGAAGAAAGTGGAGCAGGATACTGACACCAAGATCACCATCTCTCCGTGAGTGTGTTCGCGAGGGGCGGGGCTATCTGCCCGTCGTCATGCTTGAGCACGTCTCAGAGGCTTGCACATGCGTTTCTGAGAGGTGTGCATTGTATTCTCGGAGCAGGTTGCAGGACCTGACACTCTATAACCCCGAGAGGACCATCACAGTGAAGGGTGCCATTGAGGCTTGCTGTCTGGCTGAGCAGGAGATCATGAAGAAAGTGCGAGAGGCCTATGATAATGACATTGCTGCCATGAATGTAAGTGTGTGTGTGTGTGTGTGTGTGTGTGTGTGTGTGTGTGTGTGTGTGTGTGTGTGTGTGTGTGAGAGAGAGAATGAGAGAGAGAGAGAGAGAGAGAAAGAGAAAGAAAGCAAGAAGGGGGGGGGTATTTGTAGTCTGTGGGCACCACTGTTGGAGCATGTACACTCCTCCATTCAGATGTCCCTTCTCGTCCCTCTTCCAGCAACAGACACACCTAATCCCTGGCCTGAACCTGGGAGCTCTCGGCCTGTTCCCTCCCTCGTCCTCCATGCCACCTCCTCCCCCTGGAAACCCTGGACTGGGTGCCCCCTACGGCTCTTTTGGGGTAAAACGTGCAACTTGGAGGATGTAGAAGTGGTTGTAATGTTTGAATTCATAACACCTTGCAGAAAGCAATTAATGTATCTGGGCCGTGTTTGGTCCACTGGATGTATGGGGAGACCAAGCTTTGGTCAGCCCTATTACTTTGAGCCCATTCAGCCTGCCAGTCCAGAACAGACTGTGTGTTCTGCAGTAGATGTGAAGGTTCTGCTAGGCCTTTGTGCAGCATATGGACAAGTAAGTTGCATGACTTGACTCGTGAGCATATGCACTTGCCCCATGCAGGCACCCGAGCAAGAGACGGTGCATGTGTACATCCCAGCACAAGCAGTGGGAGCCATCATCGGCAAGAAGGGCCAGCACATCAAACAGCTGAGCCGCTTCGCTGGGGCCTCCATTAAGGTGAGCCTGTGTGACAATAGAGCACTGTTATTAACCACTTTTGCTAGTTGCATGAAGACCTCAGTAATGCATGAGAACTCTCTTGCAATCTGTGTAGCTTAATTAAAACTGCCTGTTCTGAAGATTCCACAGGCCAGACATCAGTACGAGCGTAGTGACCAAGACCAAGGCAGACTGTGCTTGCTCAGCTCAGCTTCCACAAACAGCCTTGGGCAGAGTTTAGCATGTTGATGCCAACTCCTTTTTAGCTATAGGTTTTAACAAATCTTGCTAAAAAAAAAAAAAGAAATGCGCGCACACAAAGAAAGACCTGAAACCTGATCATTTTAATGTTTCTCCTCTTCAGATTGCACCAGCAGAGACCCCTGATTCCAAAATGCGCATGGTGATTGTGACTGGCCCACCTGAGGCTCAATTTAAGGTATGCTCACCTTGGCATTTATTTGTCCGCAGTGTGGCTGCCACTATTGCACTCTTTGCCCTCACACTGAATAACGTCTAATACTGGTGTCCATCAAATGCTCACTAGAAACACAGGTACTAAATTTTAATGACTATTGGTAACATGGCACATATTTTGCCCATTTCTGAGGATTTTTCTTTATTGGCCGCTTGTCTTTCAGCGGCGGTTAACAAAGCATCTGTGCCATTTTGCGAGTGGTTTTGTGCTTTGTTCTAGGCTCAGGGCAGGATATATGGCAAGCTGAAGGAGGAGAACTTCTTTGGGCCCAAGGAGGAGGTGAAGCTAGAGACGCACATCAAAGTGGCGGCAGCTGCCGCTGGCCGAGTGATCGGAAAGGGAGGGAAAACGGTCTGCGATTTATCATTTCTTTCCCTTTTTTAAATGAATTTGGCAATATTACAGCCCTAGAAAGAGAGGATAAAATAATGGAAAATTTATGCAAAGGACCACATGACTTGACTTACTCTGTTTTCGATTTGAAAAACATGGATTAGATTTTCTGTACTGTTTCAGGGTGGTGGTGATCTGTAATCTCAATATCAACTGAGAGTGAAGGAAAATGATATATTTACTGCCCAAGTAGCCTAAAAAAGTCAGTGCACTAACTTTTGCTTTAATGTCTTTTGGGTCACATTGCAGAAATTACTTTTTAAATGTTCTCTCTCTCCCTAGACCGAAGGGTTGATTAGTTTGGCCCCTAAGCAAGCAGCCCACAAAGTAAGGTTACAAGATGCTGAGCTTGTTAAATGTCCCCTGGTAGGTAAACGAGCTTCAGAACCTCACGGCTGCTGAAGTTGTGGTTCCCAGAGAGCAGACTCCTGATGAACAGGACCAGGTTATCGTCAAAATCATCGGTCATTTCTACGCAAGCCAGGTGGGTTCCACCCATGAGCCTGCATTCTCGTTTGCTTTTCTTTTTGCCTTATTAATGCTGTACAAGGACTATAAAGTCGGTCTATGAGATGACTGGAGTCAACAAGCTTTTGTTCTTTGCTTTTAGCTGGCTCAGAGGAAGATCAGGGACATTTTGACACAAGTTAAGCAGCAGCAGAAGGGTGGTATGGGAGGCCCCGCGGCACCTCACCCACACGGCCTGTCGGAGCTGGGGCCCCACCAGGCAATGCCCCAGGAGCCCCGGAGGAAGTAAGGGGCCCAGGCCTTAGCTGGACGGACGGACGGACAGACGGATGGATGGACAGACGGAACAGAGACGGCGGACGGACTGAGAGAGCAACACACGGGCCCAGTGGCAGACAGGGAGAAATGAGCGCAAAACTGAGAGGGAATAAAAAGGAAAAAATGCCTGAGAGAGGACAAACGTTTATAGAAATGAAACTAGAAACATGAGTGATTTAAAATAAGAAGAAATTAACAAGGAGAGAGAGGGAACTAGAAAACAGAGACCAGATGCCAGGCCAGGTCGGGTGACTGGGGATGGCAGGGGCTCCTGCAAGCAGTGCCCTGTGCTGAGAGCTGCTGAAATAATGGTTGAGTGTCCTGAGGAATAGTTCTAAGAAGTCAGCGCGCTCAGGAACCTCAGCCATCGCCAGTCACTCCAATATTTTAAGGGTGTTTTTTTTTTTTTTTTAAGATAGAGATATATGTATAGAAATGTTTATTCAGAGGTATTATTAATGAAATGCAGTGAGGCAGAGATGGAAGGGGTAGAGCGTAGAACCCATTTGTACTAAATCAGCCAAATTATAGAAAATGAGGGGAGGGGCCATAGCTGTTAACACTGCTCTTTAAGTCCCTTGCAGTAAACTGTTGGGGGTGAGGGGAAAAAAAACAAAAAGAAGAACAAATGAGGTTGTAAATATAATCTTCATGAATATGTATTGAAATACTGTGTGCTTCCATAAGCTGTCACGCGCTCAGTTGGTCAGGATGAGCGAGATTGAGGTCTCCTTTAAGGTGAGCCTTTGGCTTGTGCATCACTCCTAGGCTGAGTGGCGATTTGTCTGATGGTCCACGCAGTGAGGGTACAGTAAGTGGGCGGGCCGAGGCTGGTCCTGCAGTTCTATTGCAGCGGCTCAGCTCCGAGGCGCATATCCCCACCTCCAGCCCTAAACCACGCCCGCGATGCTCGCTGGTGCGCCGCCCACACCCAAATGGCATATTTTATATATATTATATATATATGATATGTGAGTTAACCTGGCCCCTCGTAGGTAAGAGAGAAAGGCTGGGAGAAATATGGCGGGAGAGTCTGTTTCACTGAAATCTTCCAGAGGCGCCGTTTTCTGTACCATAATTTCATGCTGTTGCATACTACACTTGAATTGAGTTATATAGAACTTGCCTTTTGTGCTCCCTGTTTTCTGTACTCTGGTTTTGACCATGAATTATTTGAAAGCCACTGAGAGAGAAACTGGACCACAGAGCAGGAATGTACAGTCTGAGTAAGAGCACTGACCGAGGGTCAGGTTCCTTCCCATCAGTGGTGGTCTTGGTTATTTGAAACCTGTTCCTTAATCAGTTCTCCTACTCATGAATTGCTGGGCAAGTAGTTCAAATGCATCAGACTCCATTGTGAGAGTGGTTAAATCTGATTTTATGGACCACAGGAGCTGCTCCTAGACCTCCATTATTTTCTTGGAGACTCTTAATGTGTTTGGGCCTTAATTTCAAGGTTGCATGAAAGACGGACGCCCCCAGAATACAGCTCACCACCCTGCCTTTAGGTCAAATGTCAACAGCAGGTGAGGCTAAAATGGCTTCTGCGCTCTGTCTGTTCCTCACTCTGTTCGACGTAGGCCAATGAGGTTGCCAGAAGCCTGGCCTTCCTCACTGATCCTAGAACAGATTAGATGAAATGAAATTAAGAAAAAAAAAAAGAAACCTACCTCAGGGTATTGTTACCTCAGTATTCCTAACAGCTTTTTGCTTTTCTTTTTTGGGGGGAGGGTGGGGGTGGGGTTTGTTCTTTTTGTTTATTTTTTTTGTTTGTTTTTTGTTTTTCATTTGTTTGTTTTTTTGGCTTGCTGGTGTTTTATATAAAAGCTGATAGTCCTGAATAATATTTTATTTTTTTAAGGAAGAAATATTTTTTAGTTCTTGTCAGATGTGCTTTTTTTCCCCCCTGTTATAATTTTTTTTTTTTTTTTTTTTTTTTGTGTATGGGTGTGTGTGTGGGTGTGTCAACACCTTTTTTTTTTTTCTTCTTCTTCTTTTCCCCCACCTATGCTCAGGAGGATCCAAAGGCAGGAGTCCTGACTGTTTTGGTGATTACTGAATCAGTGCTGACCAATTCCCCACAGCTGCTTTTGGATCTGTGATGGGCTGCAACTTGAAATCACTGGCCAATGGGAAGCGAGACACTCCATGCCATCGCGTAGTGGTGCTGCCTACTCATTGCCACATTTCGACTTGAATCAGAATTTGATGATTACATGTGTTTGTCATACACGCTTTCCTTTATTATATAGAAAGCCGACAGTGGTCCTGACTGAAAGAAGCTTCTTGTGCCTCTACCTGCCTCCATATCATTGGCTTCTCCGGTGGCTCGGGCTCTGTTGCCGGGGCGGTGTTATGCACCATGTGCAGTGCCATGACCATTATATTGGCCGATCGCTTGTTTACTTGAGAGGGCCTGGGCCACTGCTGCTCACTGGCATAATCCTTGCCTCAGTAGCTATGTTGAGCTTAAAACACTGAATGTGAAATCTAGCACCTCTTACTTTGAGTCTCACCCCATTGTCTAGTGGTATAGGTGTGTGGGTGTGTGAGTGGGAGTTTTTTTGTTTTTTGTTTTCTTAAAAAAAAAGAATGGAAAAATTTAAAAAGTTAAAATGTATAGTCTTTTGTTGGGGGGAAAGTGGTTTGGGTGTTTAAGAAAAGGCAGAAAATAGACCTCCTATCCTATGGTATCAGTTCAACTTTTTTAAAACAAATCTGAATTTAAAAAATACTTTGGAAAACGGGAGTCAAAACATCAAGAAAAGGTTCACATAACACAAACAGATTTAACTTGTATATAAGATGCTAAATGAAAACAGTTGAAAGGGTTTTTTTTGTACTTTTAGAATAAAAAACAATTGGGCAAAGATAGGTAATGATTTAAAAGCTGATTGATGATTGAACTGCCAGAATCCTTTTCAACAGGGATAAGTACACACAAGCACCTGTGCAGGGTTGGCTGGCGCCGTTTGGTGTGCTTGCTTTCATCCACGGGTCAAAGTCTTTTGTGTTTGATGCCTCCCCTTTTCTCAGGAGACAGCAGTCTTCTGGTTTCTGCTTGGGTTCCAAAACTGTCGTTGATGTGAGGTCAGTGGTCTCCACAGAGGCTGAACCATGCTCCTCCTCAGGTGGAAATCTGTCTCTTTTCAGCCCATAGATTTCTGTCAAACACCAAGACACGGTCACAACTTTTATTTTGTTCAGACTGCAGCCATTTTGTATGTAAGGTTGTTTTGTTTTCCCTTTTGTTTGGTTTTATAACGGCAAGCTTATTTTTGGACATGACATCTGGTTACATACTGTTTCATTAGTTTTAGAGAAAAATATGAAAGTGTGTCTATACATATATAAATATATATGAAAATCTCCAGGAACTTGGAAAACTGTGGGGGGGAAATTGAGGTGTTAAACTTTAATGAAAGGAAGGGTATAAAAAAGCTGAGGGAGAAAGGCCAGACCAACCATTTGTCATGCAAAAGGTAGAAAACTAACTTGAACACTGATTACAGTTGGTTTTTTCTGTCCTTTATGATTTTGCTGGTTTTGTCAGACATGCTTAATGCTACACCCCTCTTCTCCTTTCCACTTTCTCTTTCTCCATTTCTCCTTATTCATCCCCCTACACAACTCGCTCCCTTCTAGATTATTTTTGGTTTGTTTGTTTTAACTGCATTATTTGCTATAGAAAACAAACATTTTGTCAGATTTTGCAGTAGATCTTCAGCCTCTCTTATGCTGGTCTTGGTTGTGTCCGTCTTCTCGGTTCTGCTCAGTCATTTGATGATTATTTTCAGGATTTGTTTTATGGTTTTGCTTTTGATTGGATCATTTATTTTTCTCCCTGGATCAGGTTCCTTTAGGAAAGCACAGAGATCTCTTATACTGCTACTAGATCAATTGAAATACTAACCAGTTACTTATGATGCAAGTAATAACTGTGCCAAACAGATTTTTTTTTTTTCTCGTACTTTAAGACCCAATACAAATTGCTCCCAGCCTGTATTGGGTGTAGTGTTAAGACTGACGCTCTGAGAGGTTTCCCCTTTGGCACTCGCTCTGTTTAAAAACACACAAACAGCAACAGCAAAAAATGAAATCCTCTCACTCTCAACCTGTCTGCAATATGGACTCTTGATTAAGCAAATGATTTCAAATCCGCCACCGCATGTTCTTTACTTATGCAATTGTGTGACAAAGTTAAATTACTGGCTGGCTTTTGTCACAAGGACTGTTAAATGTGTGGGAAGCCACCTTAGGATGACATGATGAGCCTACCCATTGCAGTGCACAGATTTACGCTTAGACAACAGATCCAACCTCAGACTAGGTGGATGTAGGCATCAAATAGATGCACACCGCAGTTGTTTCTCATCGTGCTAGTTTCAGGCCTTTGCTCAAAGAAAACATTTGGGTGCTAATGACGAATTAAACCTCACATAACCAGGAAATGCTACCTCAAGACTTAGCCATAAGATTGTTTTTATCAGTGACACAAGAGCGAGAGTGCATGTTACTTTTTCACTTTAATTTCTTTAATTTATTGCTTTTTTTCCATTTATATTTGGTTTTCTCTTTATCGTAGCGTTAGGGCTGTAACAGAATGAAAGGAGGCGGTGCTATGGTGAGTAGGCGGGGCTACGGTTGAGCTGAAGGAGAGGTGAAGCTGATCTGGGTATTTGGTATTGGGTGGCTTTGGTTTGTAGTCCAGGAGGAGGCGGAGTAAGGGAGGACTGAAGACTACATTTGTAGAACACTGTAGGATTGTAACATCTAAAATGGCCATCGCAAAACTTCATGTAGTCTGTCATCACATTTTGTCGCAGAGCCCCAGAATGCTGCTCAGTAATAAACTCAGTCCTTTCTTATAGAATTAATGAATGGGTTAAATAAGCTAGGGCGGCGTTCAGTAGTTGCTTTATACTGAACTGTGAATACCCGCTGCGGGAGTCTAGGCTTGCTTTAGACTAATGGATTCTACTGATATTTCAGTAGATGATGCATATTGTGTGCCTGTTTCACAGCACTCGGTATCCTCTTCCCCTTAAACACACTGCGCTACCTCCTCACCATGCAAGCCTTGACCTCCCATTACACAAATGCACCCTTTGTATAGCCATACAGTTCCCTTTGTTCCATTGATAAGTTGTCCTTTCACACTGATCTGAGACTAGTGTTGCTTTTTCTTTTTCTGTAATAACTGAGATTAAGATGTGGATAGATGAGTGGAGTCCTGGATCAGCATCACGGTAGCTTCAACCTGAAGACCCTCCCATGATCAGCTCTCTGCCTATAGGCCCCCCCCACCCCCCTTTAATCTTCACTTCCTCAGTCGAGGGGCACCATACCTGTAACCAAGTAATTTTTCATTTTTTTTCTTTTTGTTGATCTACCTCTTAGAGAACAAATGAATAAATAGAACAAAAGTAAAACAGAAAAAAAGGATACAAAAAAAGTTTAAAATATTCGAAAATGTTCAAACGAAAAATAAGTAAATAAATGACTTAAGCAACTGGGTAGCAGCATCTCCATATACTGTAGTGGATAGTATATTGAAGGGGAAAAAAAAAAAAAAAAAAAAACTTCCAAAGAATTTTTGTTTTCTCCATTGTTTAGACATTGTTCAGAAATGATTATGAAATGGAATTAAATGGAATGGGAGAGGGGAAAATAAGAAATGTCAGTTTCATTATTCAGTCTCTTTTTTTCCATTCCTCATTAGACTGACTTACTTTAACCTTGCGATTCTTTTCCCTTTATTTGGTTTATTTTTCTGATTGCTTTCTAAAATGACATAGGATTGTATCTCTTGTTTGGATGCATTAGAATTTCTCTCTCTCTCTCTCTCTCTCTCTCTCTCTCTCTCTCTCTCTCTCTCTCTCTGTGTGAACTGCAACATAGTACTCGAAGAGACAGAGCAGCATGATACTGAAATGATTTCTCTTTTTAATGTCTATTGATGCAACAGGCAAGCAAGGGACTATTTAGCTGACTAGGGCACAGTTAAGGAGGAGGAAGAGGAGGAGGATGAAGAGTAACTTATCAGATCTAGCCACCCCCCCCACCCCAGCCACTCACCCCCTCTGATAGCAGGTGCCATGGACACTATCTGGATTTTCACCTTCTGCCTGTCCGATTTTCTTTAGTTCATCCACATTTGTTTTGAAACTCCTTGTAAACAATACAGAGCATAGATATGAATGTGTTATTAAAAGATGAGAAAACCGGTAATTCTTCTTGTCTGGACTCCGTTTTTCCGTTTGTTTTAATAATGCCTCATGCGCCTCAACAGTAAAAACAATTGGCATGGTTCAGACAACAGAGTTTAATAAATGAAATGTGTACCACGTGTTTAACTTCATTACCAAACTGCACTTAAAATGACCAAGTCCATGTAACATTGGTGAGTACTGACATTTTGAAAGAAATGAAGAAAAATGATCAATTATCATACATACAACCACTACAAAAATTATCCAAATGTTTCATCCTGCTTCAAGCAAATGAAGCCTAATGGGATACTACATGGAAAAACCACAAAAGGTTTGAAGTATCACATGAAGCAAACATTTTATTCGTTTTCACTGGTAGAATTGTCAGAGTAAAGTATCTTTTTAGAAATATGAACAGCAGAATACATTAAGAGCTGCCAATTGTTTACAAATGTGAAAAATTATGAATTACTGGTATAGTATTGCACTGCCAAATGCAATGGAATTATGAACCAAATTTCTAATCTCAGAGAGAACATTTTTATTTAGTACAATACATCGAGTGTATTCTGATTAATTATAGTCTTAATTTAAAACTACTTTGTAAATGAATTAAATTAGTCCAAATGGTAGAATATTTGGTAGAGCAAATGCATAGAAGCTTTCCTCTATTCATTTTAAAAATGAGATTCAGACCAGCTAAGAAACAATAATATTTAGAGTCAAGGCTGAAGAAGTTTAGAGTTAACAAAGATTCCGACAGAATGTATATGGCAGGGCTTCTAAAGTATTGTGTAAAAATGCTTATTTAACGATTTTCAAGCGTAATACAAGCTCTAAAAAAACAAAACAAAAACCCTTTTCTAATTGGTCCAATTTTGACCAATGAACAACGGGCGGGTTTCTTTTAAAAACAAAAAGAAATGGCGTCAGATAGAGTCGTTGGGTAAGCGACGCAGTTTATTCTTTAATTCATTAACAAGCTAGCTAATAAACTAAACAAATATTTTAAGCGTCTTAAAATGCATACTGCGTATACACAGCTAAATGTATTAATTATCGAGTATGAACGTTAACGCATCATTCTCCATACAAAGCACACTAGGTTGGCTGATGTCGTTCTCCTGCGAAGCTAACGTTAGCTAGCTAGTTAGTTTCAATTACACTAGTAACCGTAGCTAGCTAGACTAGTTATGGAAATAGCACACGTTCTCATAAATATTTTTGATAGCTACTAGCGCAAGCTGTTTTCTTGGAGATAAATTTCCTTTCCTATGCACATGATGACTAGTCATAGTGTTTAGCTAGTTAAGATATCCAAGTCGGCTGGCTAGCTAACTAGCTTGCTGACGTTTAGGTAACTCGTTTCTATATGCAGGCTTCTGGAAAGAAGCGACCCTTCTCATTTGAAACCATGGGATACCACAGAGCCCCAGGAGGCTGGAGAGGTTATGACTTCCTATTTAATGGTAAGCATCTGCTAGAGTATACTTGAATACATATGGTGTGCACATCTATAATTTGGGATATGATGCACTTTTATATAGTAACCGAGTTTGTTTGCTGGTTTATTTGCTTGTATTGCGTAGGACTGCAGACGGAAACAGAAGCTCATGTGTCAGCAGCTTTGTGTTTTGGATGATATGTTGAAGTTGCTTGGCGGTCTAGATTCCGCAGAGCAGTTCCTCAGAGAGACCTGCCCACCTAACCCAGGTAACGTACATACACATTTATTAGTCTGCACCGTTTAATCATCTGAATATGTGGGTGTTAGAAAAATGTTGAGCACTGTAATTTACCATGTTTAGAGGAATTAAAGACTTGGCATGTATCGTTATGGGGTAGTGGATAGGATGCAAACTGAAACTCTTTGCAAAAGTATTAAATCCCTATATTGTGGAAGCTCCCATGTTTATGTAGACGAAAGCTACTTCCTAACAAGGACACAATTGGCCCTTATCCGTTAGTCATTAAAAAAGAGCTCTGGATAAAAGATCCCCTTAATTAATTTACTATTGGTCAGAATGAGAATCTGAGGAAATGAGAGATTATATTATAGATGTTCACAAGGAAAAGGGTAAAAGTAATATGGATGTGTTTGGAGCTCTGTGATGTACCATGTTTAGAGAAATTAGACTTGAGTGTGTCCTTACAGGGTAGGGGATAGGATTTACACAGAGGACTTTTTTTTTGCTGAGCACCACAGATTTGTTTGTGTGTGTGTATGTATACACATGCATGCAGGCAGTGAGGCCCGTATTACCTGGAAGGCTTTGAAAACAGAGTATCAGGAGCAGGTTGAAGAATTGGAGCATTTGATGGGCACACTGGGGAAGCGAATGGGGGATCTGCAAAATAAACGACAGACAGTGGAGACCCTGCTGATAGCCCTGGACAAGAAAGTACTGTGACCAAATCTTGAATGTTCTTTCTTGTGATCTCTTTTATTTTTTCCTTCTGTTCATTTGAGTTGGTTTAATTTTCTGTGTGAAAACCGTAAATGTGTCACACGTTTCAATTTATTGTGTAATCCACAATACACTCAATTTACTTTGTTTTAGAGGGAGGAGTGCAAGGAAAAGCAGAGAATTGCTGCAAAGCAGCAGCAGAGAGCTGTGGTAAGTTTATACATAAAGACATTACCCAGCTGGTAGAGGGCAGTGTTACTGAGGTTTTATCTTATTAATCATTATATAAATTCTTTACTGCAGTGCTGTTCAACTTATACAAGTTTCTAGTACATTTTAGTATTTTTCTTTCTTACACAAAATATTCACCTTCTCTTTCTCATTCATGACTCCTGATCATATAGTTCACAGGCTCACAAACAAATTCACACTTTCTTTCCTTTACAGAAACAGATTAATCTGCAGTTGGAAGAATCCCTGCAGACGGCGCAGAATGCCTTGCGTGTTTGTGAGAAACGTCTTTCCAAGCTCAGAAGTGATGTAGATGAGCAACTAACTCATGTAGCTGATTGGACAGTCATTATACACAGGTAAGCATCCTCCTCCCAAAAAAAGATGAATGGTTCTGGGCATGAGAGAAAGAGAGTACAGTTTTTAAAAATATATTCAAGTTTAGGTCTTAAATTTATGAATGTGATGTTCTGAGTTCTACGCTAAAGCCTACATTATTTACATGAAACTATGCTTACGTGCAGTGGAGAGGCAGTGGTTAAGGTATTCGACTAGTAATTGGAAGATTTCCAATTAAAATCCCCACCACCAAGTTGCCACTGTTGGGCCCCTAAGCAAGGCCCTTTAACCCTCAATTGCTCAAGTTGTATTCAGTCATAATTGTAAGTTGCTTTGGATAAAAGCGTCAGCAAAATGCCATAAATGTAAATGGAGCTTTCACTTTATTTTGCTTAGATTTCAGTCTTCCACAATTTGTAGAATAGCAAACTACTTATCCAGACCAGTTTGCTCTGCTTTAGTAAACTGTACATGGTTTAGTCACAGCTGCAGTGAGATGTATGTGTTAGGTGTAGAAATGAATAAAAACTGCGATGGCTCACCCAATCGGTAGTTTTAATTATAGTTTTAGGAAATATCTATCAGTGCAGATCATTGTGGTGTGGGAATACCCGAGGGCGCAGCTAAAATGGAGGTAAAATCTGTTGGGCTGAATGGCTATATGGGGCCAGCTCCGTGACCTTTATGATGTGGCCACCACCTCCTTCACTGTGGATATTCCATTATTAAGCATAACTGTGCCTTTCTCAGGTTGCAGAATGTGCTGACGGTCACTCAGACTAAAATGCAGTACAAGCTGCTCTTAGCCAGCCCTTCTGAGTTGTGTCTAGAGCTTCTGCCCCGCTCCACTGAACAGTCACTGCACCCTCTCTGTCTCTCCGTCACCATGACATGTGACGACATCTTCCACCTTCAGGTGAACCATCCGGATTTGATTAAGGTTTTTTTGTCATTTGGCTCCATTGTGCAATGAGTGTAAAAGGCTCTACTGACACTATACCAAGAGACAGGAACGAAAGCTGTTGCCTGTGTCTAAACTGAAGTCTATAGCTCTCAACCCTTACAGGTGTTTCAGGGCACAGCCGGTGTTTTGGAGGAGTCAGTAGAAGGTCCTGTAAGAGAGCTGAATGCTGCCCTACTGGAGGTTACACAGCGCTACATTAGTCAAGGAGACATGCTTGCTGAGATCCAAACATTGCACTCGAGGTACAGATACCAGATTAATTCAGAACTGTACTTGTCTACTGAAATACATAATTCACCAAAAAAAAAAAAAAAACCTAACTATTCATATGAAGGGAAAGGTAGAAGCCATCATTTAGTGTGTTGTCATTTGGATCTTCTGACAAGTTTTTGTGAAATATTTATTAATCATACATATAATTATATATTTCCTATTTTTAAAAAATATTACTTATTCACCACTATGCAATATTCTCACAGGTTTGCGATTGACTGGTGTCCAGCCAAGCGACTGTTGATCTTCCTGAAGTCTGCAACCATAGTGTGCCACCTGAAGCTGGATGAGGGCTACCCCTCGAGTGGGCAAGCACGACTGCTGTCTGTGCGCAAAGACGGCCACCTGCTCGATGTTGACACAATGCAGGTAAACGCGGGGACATTGTCAGGGGAAGAACTTCTCAAATGTGCTAAAGAGCGCTGATGACATTTGAATGCAAATTGTTCTGTGTGTATTCTGCTTAACAGAGTTAGGCTCTGATTAGTCTCAAAATAGAGTAGGTATTACTGTATTCTTGAATTTCAACAATACAGCATTGCCTGTATACAGCATCTTGCAAAAGTTTTTTTTATTCAGCCGTAACTAAGTCATCAGATTCATCTGCCGTACAAATGACAAGACATATTTAGTACTGTTATGTTTTAGTTTAAACTATGGACCAATTTAAATTAATACTAGTTTCACAAGTGTTCTATGGCACAAATTGCAAACTGAAGCTCTTTACAAAAGTATTAAACCCCTATACTGTGGAAGCTCCATGTTTATGTAGATGAAAGCTACTTCCTAACGAAGACACAATTGGCCCATATCTGAATCATTAAAAAAAGATTCTGGATAAAAAATCACCTTAATTCATTTACTATTGGTCAGAATCAGAATCTGAGGAAATGAAAGATTATGTTATAGATATTAACAAGGAAAAGGGTAAAAGTAATGCCGATGTTTTTGGAGCTCTTGGTGAGCACTGTTGGATCAGTGCTGCATCAAATCACCCAGGCACTGCCTAGACAAGACTGTCCCTCAAAACTGCATCAGAGCAAGAAGGCATTGTGAGGGAAGCCCCAGAGAGGCCAACAATCACTCTGAAGGAAGTACAGAGTTTAGTGGCTGAGACTGGAATAAAGGTGCACCAGTCAATATAGGGGCAATGGTAGCTCAAAAGCCCCACCTCTGCCAAGTTAACCACTGTTGGGCCCCTGAGCAAAGCCGCTTAACCCTCATTTGCTCAAGCTGTACTCAGTCACTTTGGATAAAAGTCAAATGCCATAAATGTAAATCAGTATCAAGAGCTCGGCATACAACTGGTCTCTGTGACAGGCAGGTTAGAAAGAAGCCATTACTGAATAAAACCTCAGTGATTGTTTGGAGTTTTCCAGAAAGCATCAGCCTGCCCCAGATAAAATGTAGGACAAGGTTTTATGGTCAGATGAACAAAAATTAAAACTGCTATGTATGGTGAAAAAATAACAATCCTCCACAACCACCACCTCAACAGTGAAGTATGGAGCATTCATGTTGTGGGGTACTTGGCCTCTTGATAAAAATGAAGGATGGGTGGATGGGGCAAAGCTTGGGAGAAACTTCCCCTTTCAGCAGGACAATGAGCTGAAGCTCAATGTCAAATGAGTAGTTGAACACAGGAGTAGTTAAACTTAAATAAAAAGGTCAATATAATAGACCAAATTAAAGACCAGGTCTCAGTCCAGTCGAGTTTGGATTTGAGTTCACAATCTTTGTCCAACAAACATAAACAACCTTGAGCAAGTCTGCGAGGAAGAAAGGGTAACAATCACAACCCATTTATAGTATAGAAACTACAAAACAATTTTTGTGGGGTGTGTGATGATTCAGTATTTTACTGCTATGTATAGTTGAAATATTTCACTGCTCTGATTTCAGCCCCCTGTAGTGAATCCTGCTCTAACAGACTGGCTTGAGTTTCTCTCCTCCAACCCAGCCTTCTGAGCTCCACCTGCTGTGCCAAGCTAGTCTGCTCAAAGAAGCTTCTAAACACTTGTCATGTTCAGTCCATGCAGAATTTGTTTTACTAAGGTTATGTTTGAACTGCACTAGTGTATACTCGTGCACTAGTGCAGATGATGAACAAATTATTTCATGCTATTAATAAGTAAGGTAAGCTTTGTGGGTTTTGTCAGTGCATGTTTTTGTTTTTGTGTGGTGTTTTTTTTTTGTTTTGTTTTTTAATTAATTGACCTATTTTCTCTGTGTGGATATAGAGGAAATTGATGGAAGTGTTTCTTAAAACTAACCTTGTATATAATAAATTCAATTTTATCTTACTAAATCATTTTCTGTTTGAATAGTGTACAGTGAAATTGGCGTGTTTGCGCTTGTATGTTTTGTTTTTTTTTCTGAATGTATGGTGTGTGTGTGTGTGTGTGTGTGTGTGTGTGTGTAATATATATATAATAATAAAAAATAAAAAAAACCGTGCCAGGTTTAGCATTTGAGCTGTGGATTGTTATGAACAATTTCCTTGGAGGTGCTGTACAGTGGAAGAAACGGCCGGAGTTTAATTTCTAATCTTGCATGGATGACGTTCAACACTAGGAGGCGGCAAACACCACAGCAAGCACCATTTAGAGGAAGCAGCTCTTCCACCATCAGGTGACTGATTAGATAACAGGGCATGGTGTTTATAGCCACGGGATTGGTCTGTTCTTTCCCTTTCTATTTATTCTTAAAACCACTTTGTTTTATTATACGTTACCCACATTATTAGGGTTTGTTTATCAGAAAAACCTTGTAGTTGTACAGTTGGAGATTCTAAGCCATCAGTTGGTGTCCGGATGTTGGTAAGCATCAGTGGTCAGTTGCAAACTGGGTTTAGTCTGTAATTGCTTGATATTTGGGGTTGACTGAACCCAGCAATGGCACTGACACACAAACTTAAGCAGCGTGGCTGTGACTGATGCTAATCATTTTAGCACAACACCTACTTGCATGTTAAGGTCACTGATGTGTTGAATGATCCTCCACGCAAATAATACCTGATCTGCTTTGTTAGTGTTTTAAAAAATTACCTTTCATCAGTCTAGGGTGTTGCTAACATTATACACGCAAACAGATGGGTCTAATGACACACCTATAAAGGCAGCTCTAAGGTAGTCCAGGAGTACAAAGTAGTACAAGGCAGTTGTTTCTAATAAAGTGCCTAGTGAGTGTTGGTTGAGAAAATGAATATTTTCCTTCATCTCTTTCCTCTTTTTCTACCACTTTTTACCAGTCGGTTTCTGCTTATGAAATACCAGATCAGGTTCTTGGAGTGTTTCTTCCTCTGCCTTCCCTCAACTTACTCTTAACTGCGCCACACGTTAACTCTCCATGGCTCACACCCTCTTTACTTTGCTCCTATTGGCTATTAAAGATGGGCAGCATTTTCCTGACTGAGCCAATGGAAAAAGGCCATAAAAAGTTGGTTATGAGGGCAGACTGACCCACTTCTGTAGTCCATGTGTGAGGAGGAGGAGAGAATCTCTTCACTCGCTGAGTCACGTTTTCCCCTTTGCCGTGTGCTGTAGGAGGGGGTGCTGGGCCTAGGGGTGCACAGTAATAATCCGCTCCATGTCAGAATCTGTCTGAAGACAAATTGATGAAAAAGAAGACAAGGTGGGTGGTGATTGTTAACAGCTCTTATGAAAGAACCCTTGATTTCCAAAGGAAGGAAGTTCTCATCGCCTGCTTTCATGCAGGCAGGAATGATTTTTACTGGTCCTTTATTGTAGGGTTTTTGAAAAGCTTTTGATATTGATATTTAGTAGTTTAATTAGAATAATTTTATTCTATCTTTATTGTAGCTTGTTAGTCACAGAGCATTGTCACGTTTGCTTTATATTTTTCACCAATCTTTATAATGGTATTTCCATACATATTTATGAGAGAGGGTTTTTGTTTTGTTTGTTTTTCAAGATTTTTCATCCTTAGTACAGTTCAGGAGCAAATATAAGTAAGCTTATAGTTATGTTTTATATAGACGAGTCATCTGTTCTTCAAAACTAAGGACACAGTGCCATGCCTCTAACTGAACCATTATGAGACAAGAAATACAGGGCAGCCATTTGCCCAGTGGTGAGTAACGGGAGACAGGCAGTGGTAGATAGGTAGTTAGCTATGATTTATCTAAGTTTGATATACTTGGCTGGAACTTGAGGCTCAGCCACATATTGTTACAAACTCCATTTGTTGGACTTGATTGCAATTAATTGGTTTTGCATGCAAAGAACAAAATAAGCTTGGTTTTTCTCAACCATTTCACTGCGAGTTATACTGTGTATGACTATGTATGTGACAAATAAACCGAACTTGAACTTAATCCCAAATAGAGGTTTTTGTCAAATGCATTTTTTCCTTTAATGGCTGAAACAAGAACATCTTCATTGACACAAGGATAATAAATCTCTGTGGTTCGGGATCAGGCCTGGAAATTCATACCTAAATTCCAGTCTTTTGGAGGACCATAGTGTTCACCCTGCTCAAAGTCACTGTTGCTATAGAGCCAGGGCTATTTTAAGAGGTGCAGTCTCTGTTATAACCCTTGTTCAGTTGAGAGATGACAGAATCGGGACATCAGCATAGAGCAATGGCAGAGCAGACGCTTGACTTCACAATCTCACATGTGAGTGTAGTGATCTAGTACTTGTTTTTACCTTTTTCTGTATTTATAAACTCACATATATGAAACACAGGACAGTACAGATTAAACTAAAACAGATTAAGACTGACTTGGAGAAACTTGATTAAAAGAAAGCCTTTTAATGATTTATTTAACAGATGTAATGAATGCACAAGGGAGGTATAATTTGTAAAAAACATTTTTGCTTCATTTTTTATTTTCCTTCTGTAGCATCGGTTGCTGTATGATCGTGCCTTAAAAGTGTCAGTTTGTAATTACTGAGTCCATGTCAGTATATGTCTGGCATATAATTAATTAATTTCTGATCATCATGCTAATTAGTGCAGAGCTCTTGTCCCATTATTTATAACATGAATTAGTTCCAGAGCTTGTAAGAAAATCTTTTTCAGAATCCAATGCAAAAAGTCTAGATGCTGAGGTGAAACTACGGGTTTTTTTTTGTTGTTTGTTTTTGTTTTTTTTGTCTATTCTCTTGGAATTTAGAATCTTTGGTCACAAAGTGACCCTGGTTGTTTTCAGTGCTTCCAGTACAAACACTAGGTTATCAAAAGATAAGCTAACAATAAAAAGAAAAAAGTTATGCAACTTTTTCAGAAAAGTCTAAGATGTAAAACATATCTGAAATACAAGTTAAATATTCTACAGTATACATATACTTGACATACATATTTGTGCCCACTTATCTTTGCATTGAGTGTTTAAACATTAAAAAAAATATATTATTGAATATATTATATTTTTAAACATTTCAAGTATATTTAGATTTATGCCTATGTACACATTTATACAAAGTGCACACAGATGTACATCCACAAATAAGATGTCTCTCGCCTAAACTTGTTTTCCTGTGCATTATGAGTAGAGATGACCTGGTCATTCTAGTGTTTGCATTAGCCACTTCAAGGAGCCCAAACCTGACTCGGGTAAAGGAATTACAGAATCTCTCACTGTGGTTCCTTGCAAAGGGCATCTGCACTGGTTCCGTATGGCTTGCCCTAGTAGACTGGAAGATTAGGATGGTTTGGACTTTTGAGTCTGTGCCTTGCTTTGTCCTTCAGTTTAAAAAAGCTTTGAAATATCTAGAGCATTGGTTTTCGAGTGTTAGAAAAGTCAGGAGGGGCATATGAATTCTTTGAGAGGCAGAATTTTATCAATCTTTTCATGTGAGGCCGAAAAACATTGTCATTTGACCGTTCTGATAACACTTGGTACCCTTTGTGTCCCTTCAGGTTCATAATCAATAATTTTTGAGCACCATCCATGCCAGTCAACTCTTGGAAGGTAATACTCTTGGAAAGAGCACCAGTGTTTGATCTTGCAAAGCCTTCCAGCAGGCACACCACTACCCACTTCCACTGACTCAGCTGAGTGGGAACACCTATCAGCAGCCACGGGCATCTCAAGCATCGATGCGGAAGGAGAGAAGCTTCTCTGAGTGCATATTGTTAAGGGTGCGGAGATCTGGCAGTCTCAGCAGGAGTTTGGTGAAATGAGAGGCATCGCCAGGAGCCCTCTTGTTGACCAGTGCACGAAGGGCTCGGATCAGGCTGTCCTGGAGCATCTCCACCGAGTTTACATTCTCAATGCCAGAGCGATCTGGACAATGGGGATAAAGTAAACAGGAATAAATGTTAAATATACTACATAAAATGATATTTACTGCAACTTTGGCTTCTACTTGCTATCAGTGTTCATTAGAGGAACGATGAGATGCTTGATGTCTAGTTTTTATTTATCAAAAGAGCCATTTTTGCAGTAACCTTAAAATATTTGTTCTGTAGTTAAAGGTCTTTAAGGAAACCTGTGACTCTTACCTGCAGACACCAGTACCACAGCAGTAAAGAGTCCCAGCTCTTCTGAAGAGAGCTCTAATACATTGAGTTTCTCGCTGAAATCAAACATGGTCCCCAACAGATCTCCCATTCCCATGCCTTTCAAAGCTTCTAGACTATAGGTGGTGCCAGAGATGAATGTTACAGTCTTCTCTTTGACATTAAACAGGGATGCAAAACGAACCATTAACACCTATATAAGGAGACAAAGAAAGATAAGCAAACAAAATGGTTAACAAATGTTTCTGTCCAATACTGTGGCAACATTTAAATGCATACCTTCAATGTATCTCTGGATCCAAAAAGATGGATAAATCTAATTGAACAAAATCAGTTCCTGTGTGTTTGCACTAAAGACACCGATGACCCAGCTTATGTATGTTGTAGTGGCGCATGTATGTTTTGCTTCTCCTGATATTCCTACATTCTTGTCAATGATCAGCACACTTTATCACCTTGTCAACTCTGAGCTAAGGAGTTCTCTGGTTTCCAATTGCTGATATCACACCTGCTGTTATCTATGATGAACCAGTGCTATCTTTCATTATGGGCACATGTTTGTGAGAAATCACCCTAAGGAATAGTAATTGTGACATTCTGTGTTTGCAATGAGTGTGCTATTTAAAGATTAAGAAGAATGAATTGATAAAAGCAATATTTTCAGTTCCTACAAGCCCAAAATAATACCCGAGGGCTTGCATATCTGACAATATTTTTATAAATAAATAAACACACACATACATACATACATACATACATACATAAAATGTCATTTAGAACCTTTGAGAATTTCAGATCTTGGAGTTTGTGTCTGAGTAGTTATGTGAAGACCTCTAATGCATAGTGATTGTTTTTAGCACTATAGAGTTCCCCTTCTATGCTAGAATGCACAGCATACATTAATAGTCTAAGATTGCAAGGAGTTTATTTAGAATAACAGTCAGTTGGTGGCATACCTCGAAGGTGCCGGCCTTCAGCAAGGTGACTTGATCATTTTGGGACAGAGAGCTAAAGCCTGGGATGTGTTTGGCAAACTCCACCACTTCACGCACAGCTGGTGTGAAGCTTAGTGAAAAGTCTTCCCAGATCTCCTGAGGAGTCTTGTTGGGATCTGTGTGAGGATGCAGATTCATTGGACAAGCCTAGAAATGGGAGGACAGAAGAGGAAATTTGTCAGAAAAGTTTATAGTTTTTTGAATTCAAATGAGAAGACTGATTTGAAACAAGTGAGCTCATTTTCAGGTTTTTTTTTTTTTTAAAAACATCAGTCACTTGTCTCCTTATTCCACAAAACTAGGTGGGGCCTACTAGAGCTAAAATGTCTAAAATGTCTCTTACAATGTCACCCTGTTTCCCTCAGAAAAGTGTGAGACAATATATCTCTCACTCTATCTCAGAAACCTGCTTGCGATGACAAATAGGAAATCACCAGCAGAATATCCTTGTGGTTCCTCCATGGGCAGTTCTGCACCTGGATATTGCTGCTGATTTCTTGACTTTGGTGAACACCATATACGTTGCTGTTCTGGAAGCGTCGACCATTGTTCTGAGGTGGCAAGCCTTGGTGCTGCTGGTTGGAGACTGGTGAGGAATGGATATGGCGTCCATTATCAGGTGTTGTTTTGAAGCCATTACGCTGCAGGGCTACATTATTGTCGTGGTGATAGATTGTATTCTGGCCATTGACATGGTAGCCAGCCAAGCAACGATTGCCACTGTGGTCATCCAGATCAACGCCATTGTGAGGCCGCAGTGCTAGACCTATCTTATCGTGGGCATAGACAAAGGTCTCGCGGTGTGCTCGGGTAATAGCGGAGATGGTGCTGTCAACACCAGGACTAGGGCACGGTGGTGGGGAGGTGGCAATCATAGGATGGCTCTGAGCAGGAGGAACCAGGGGCGAGGCAGGGGCAGGGGGCGAGGGGGAAGGAGCTATGGGCACAGCAGAAGGTTGGGGCTGAGGGGCCACTGTCAGACCGGGGCAGGGGGATGAGGAAGATGATGATGATGCTGATGATGAAGAGGATGGGGTAACTGATTTAAGACTAGCCAGCTGAAATTCGCTCTGCAGCTGATTGTTCACCATGTTATTCATGGCACTCTGCATCTCAGCCAGCATGCGCTGCTTCTCACGTTTCGGGATGCGACCAAAGCGGACAGCTGAAAGGACAATACAAAAAAGTTTATTGTACTTGGCGTCTTGATTTTGGCAAGTGGGATTATGCTAAGAAAAAACTTTTTTTTTCATTTTTCGTGGAACTCACCATCACGAGACATGCCCACAGACAAACATTTTTTGAAACGGCACTGCTGACAGCGGTTGCGGTTGATCCTCATAATAGTACAGGTTTCATTCTTCAGGCACTTTTTGTACTGGATGTTCTGCTGGATGCTTCGACGGAAGAACCCCTGTCAAAAGTGAATAAAAAAATGGTTTGGAGAGTTCAAAGCTAAATATAATATTTCCATGTGATATGCAAGTAAAAGTTTTACCTTGCAGCCCTCGCAGGCATGGACACCATAATGAAAGCCTGAAGCAACATCTCCACACACTTTACAAAGCAGCACCATCCCATTCAGCTCTGGGAATTAATTGATAAATAGATTAGATTTTTATTTGTTGTTGTTTTTATATTTTATATATATATATATATATATATATATATATATATATATATATATATATATATATATATATATAAACACACACACACACACATACAGAAAACGTAACAAGATTGGCTTAGTTACACACTTGTAAGTGCAGCAACTGATTTGTTTGGTGAGTTGCGTGCATTGCAGCCTTCATCAAGACCCCTTGGGGATCCTCCAGAGGATGATGAACTCCCATCCTCACCGGAGACCGAGCTGCTGCTGCTGGTGTACATTCGTGAAGAATCATGGGAGCCATTGGGGGAAGGTGGGAAAGATGAGCCAAAGCAAGGCTGAGTCACTGACTGCAGGCTGCTGTTGGAATTCTCACTGTACATAGATACTGGGCTGGTGCGGTTTGGGGAGCCTCCACATGATCCAATGTATGAGATTACTCCCCCTAGTGAAGAGAAGGAGTGAAATCATTGTTTGTGTGCTAGGCTGTACCTACTGAATGCAGTTTCACAATGAACCTTTGCAACACAAATGGTGAGTTGGCAGCAAGAAGATGGGAGTGGACCTGTTAGATGTTTGGAAAACACAGCCAATTTCTAAGAACCGCTGTTAACCACATAAGGCTATCTAATCAGTAGCGTCCTTGTCCTACAATGTTTTGTGTGTATGATTGTTGCTGTCAGGGCCTTAAGCCACGTGTGCATGCCCCGCCTGTCTTGTATCACCCATGCGTGCTATGCAGTCAGCACATTCATGAAAGGAATTCAGATCCAGTTTTTTTTATTATTTCAGCACACATGTATGCACAGGCGTTGTCTTACACATGTATTGATCTGGTAGTCACAAACAGCTTCTTCTTAAACACAAAGTTGAGTCTCCGCTGCATGGAAGACACTAATAGGATGTGCTTGGGCACGTCCCATGAACTGCCCTACCAGTATAAAAAATTTTCTGTTTCATCTGTAAGAACCCACCTCCCCCTTCACTGAGTGCCCCTTCTTCTTTCATTTCTCTTCAATTTTCTAACCTTAGAGGCACAGTCTATTTCTTAATCATAATCATACAGAACATGACATACAGTAAACTCATGTGTAAATACAAATTTGACAAGGTGATAAGGTTCACTTTTGTTTAACTATAACCAGAAGAATGTGGACTCTATTGCTCCTCTACACATTTCAAAAAAACTGGTTCTATAACTGCTGTATACTAGGACAAAAAGCCAAAGGGTCACTGTGTCAGGTGGAATCGCAACAGAAACACGTGCAGTGGCCTGTGCTTCCCATTGCCCTAATTCACTCCTCGCATCATTCTCATTCCACGTAGTTTTATTTTTAACCCTGCATTTCTGTACTCGAGCCTAAACACAACCGCATAGTACCATCATTAAAATATGTTTTTGCTTGTACGACTTGGGCTTTATCAAGTCTGTCAAGTTGTCATTTTAAACTTCCTTACCAAAGGCGCAATACTCAATAATAATCATCTTAAATAACAAAATATTTATTTGATGGAAAACCCGCGTAGCAGACCACGCAACCTTGTAGAACGGCTCAAGCGTATCATCCAAGCACACGCTCATTCCACGTGCGCCTCAGACATAAGACTTCACAACGAGACCGACCTTCACAGCAACAACTCAGACAACTCTCTTGCATTTCATAAATTACTGTTAATTGTGTTACATCCCGCATTGCCTACAAGTCTTCTAATCCAAATGCACTGAATATACGAGTCAATTGTGTATTACATTGTTTTTTGGCGAGACAATAATTATGACACGGTTGACATTGGATATACGCTCAAATAAAAATGTTTCGGAGATAAATAACCTACACATCTGTTATAAGCCAGTTTCAAACGAAACAAAACCAGATGTACTATAATAAAAGCATATTGACGTTGGCGTTTTGTTTTTTTTTCCGACACAGGCTGTTTGTTGTCTATGTATTTATGTCAAGAGGAAAAAAAAAACTGTTACGTTGACTTGGATTGATTTCATGTCCTAGTTTTGAAGCGAACACGGGTTAACGTGAGGTCCTGCCCACTTCTCAGTGCATGGCCTTTATCTGCCCAATCACCGCGCGCACATGGCTTACATTTACACGTCATAGGAACTCGAGCGAGAGGGCTGGGGCGTTCTGCAGTGCTATTATGTAATGAGCGCTCGCGTTTACCAATAGATAGAGGTAGAGAGGCGGAATGAAAACAAAACGCACATGGTTGGATCCGGCGGTCCATGTGAACCGGGCAAGGACATGAGTTGCTGCCTTCACCACAGTGATGTTTGTGCACCTGACTTTTCTGTCCTGACCTACTTCCACGAAGTCTACGAGAACACAGTGTTTTAGATTAAACCGCGACGTCCTTGGCTTTACGCGATACGGAAATCCTTTAGATATTAGTAATTAAGAATAAACTATATGTATCCCTTTAGATTTGCCTACTTCGTCGTAATGTACAGCGTATTAAAACTCAACTCTTAGGTCGCAAAAACATAGTTTAAAATGTTATTAAAAGTATGCAGATCGTAATATTAACTGTTCGTTAGCCTAAAATAAACCTATTGAAAACTCATGGCTAATGTACGCATCAGATCCTGCAGAAACTGGATGTTATACATTTCAGTTCACTTAATTGTTTTTAAGGTATGGAGGGAAAATAGAATGTGATTTAACCAGATTGTACCCTTCATACGTTATAACCAAGTAATAAACAATAGAAATCAAACCCTGCGTTTAACTCAGTGAAAATGTTGAACAAGGTTGCAAAAGATATAGACAGAGCATTGAAACATATATAAAACATTATCGAAGCACGCAGATTTCTTACCCGTGTTGTTATTTTTGTCCATTGTAGTTGTCATTTGTATCCCAGTCATACATGTGTCGACAAGAAAGTTAAATATAAAGCCTACAGAAAGTGCATTCTCTGAAGCCACACGTGTGGAGAATAAATTTTCTTCTAGAAGGTGCTGACGGATATTGGGATCGAACAGTTTCACAACATAGCGCTTACTTTCTAAAAATATGCATACTGTATAGATAGCCTACATAGCTTGCAGCTATAAGACGATGTGATAATAGGTAATTATTTGAACGCAAACTAAGGTATTTCAGCCCGCGTCGCGTTAGTGTCACTCGTGCTGTCTGTGCCACTATAAACCGCTCTGCCAAGTCGTCCCGGTTTTGCAAGGCTGTCTCATCTCATACGACACATATGCGCACTGAGCGCAGGCGCAACGTGGCCACTGGCTCTGCACGAGGCTCAAAATGTGTCCATGTGACCCGGTTGGTGGTGGTTGGGAGGAGGGGGGGGCCTCGTGGCCCAGTGACACAGTTTCTTGAGAACACATTTCAGTACATTTTTAAATCACGGCGTATGGTTTTTACAGCGTTGGGATTTGTAGTTCTTAGATACTCTCCAGGCCAGATATTCTCTCTTCTCTTTTCTGTACACAGAAAACAGTATGACTGTGACTAGTTATCTTTCTTGGGTGTGCGGAGCTGACAAAAAAGTGTGTTTGAAAGGCTACCTTTTCGTCAGACTTACGGGTTTCACACAAATATGGGCGATATAATAATAATCTCGAAATCAGGGGCTAATAGACAGGATAGGCGTCAATGAAATAGTTTTACCCCATATCTTAATGTCATAAAAGGATGCGTTTGATATCTGTACCATATCAAAGATCAGTTCTGCTGATTTTAAAGAAATCACATTTATCGTTTGTCATTTTAAAGGTATAACCTACGCAGCGTGGAATGCTACTATTTTAGGAGTCTGAAATTTTTTAATGTTTTTAGGAGTCTTCTTTTTAAATGTAATTTTATCACAGACCGCCCACTGGATTTATACCCTTGGTTTAATTGTCACAACACAGTGTTGTCGGTGGTGAGAAATAACCTCAACAGTCAGACTAGACTACATGCAGAGTGACAGAGGCTGTACAAACCCAACAGCATTCTATCTTTGACAATGGTTTGAGGCTATTTATACTTCAATGTACTTTCTGACAAATGTGTTTCATTTTCTTAACCCAAAATAGATTTGATTGCACTTTAGACATAGCTGGCACATGCCACAACAAACACATAGTCAGCCCCAGTTCATATGATGTAGGCTATTTCTCCTCAAAATAATTTACCTCTGAGCATGTGCCCTAAATAGGATTTGTCCACTGAGAGTGGCTGACCAAGTTCACTGGACTGTTGTCCTCTTTTTTTTTTTGGCAACAGCACGTGTCAGAGAACAAGACTTCTAGTTTAAAAATAGAAGGTCTTGCAGTAAAATATCTGAAAACATAAATTCATTAATTATATTTAAATTCAAATAGACTACCATTCAGCAGCCATTTAATTAAAAATACCTACTCTGAGTCTGTACACACAGAACACATAAGTGTAAAATAGTTGACTGTAGGTCACCCTCGTTCATATAGTCGGTTAGGACCATGGTGATTGGATATTGTTTAGATGGCAGATCATTCTTAACTCATCATGAACAGTAGACGAATGTTTGTGGATGTTGAGCCAGTACACGTCTGTCAGCACGGCAGTAATGCTGGTGCTTTTTCACGCGTTAGTGTTTTTCCTGGGTGGAGAGTAGTTCAGCCAGCCAATCCTGCCAAAACTGATCTTGAGGAAAGAAACTGTTTCGGTTACAGAGTTGTCATGCAAGTATATAGTGCACGTGTACAACGTGTTTAGTGGTGTTTAGAAGTGGCTTGTCAGTGTATATGAACGCAACCCTTTATCGAAGCACCGAGGAACTCGGTTGATAGCTGTTAATATTTTACTTGATGAGTCTAATTACAGATATTTTATCATTCTTTCCTTAAGGGACTGTATGACAATAGACGTGAATATGGTTCTTGTTTGTTTTACCAGCCTACTGATAGCACCAGGCTAGTTTTGTACTAGTAATTGTTATACTTACAGACACTCTGTCAGGTTGGTTGTGCGCACTTTGCTGTGCGCGCAGTGCAAATAACGCTCATCTTAATTCCACGCATTTACGCTTTTTTGACAATCTGTGTTGATTTCTTCGATGAATCACTAATGTTTTGTAGTATGCGAGGCTTACTGAAAGCATCAAAGCCGTATAATAAAAATGGTTTCCGGGGAATATGCGAAGCACTCCGTCACGTTTGTACAACACGTTACCTACCTAAATAACACGAGACACGGGCGCACGAGGCGGCTATTTGAAGGTACTTCTCTGTAGGTCTAAGCATTCACTCGGTGATAATACCTGCAATGAGATCCGAATGTGGTCACGTGAAATTCATTATTGAAGATAATTTCTCTTAGAGATAAAATTATTTGATGTAGTGTGCTCAATTTTAGCAATGGAACGCAAGGTCATACGCTGTGTTACAAGAAGAGATAATACAATTGAGTTTCATATTCTTTTCCCTTTTTGAGTTTTCCTTCTCAGGGTACATTAGTTTAGTGGGCTGTATATGTTCGGGCATTTTGACTCCAAGAATAAAACAAATGCAGAATCTCAAACCAGTTAGAGCTGTTCGATATTTTTTAAGCCGTCATAAATGACAAGACGATATTTGCAAGTTACTGCCTAGTGAATTTCTTTGTCAAATCGCCGGTGGACATGAACGAGGTTTCCTCGTTTCCGTGCACAGGGATAACTCGTGTTCAAAACCCTGGCGATCATACTTAAGCTATACATCCATGCTGTTTGCCCACGATGTCCGTAAGGCGCAACACCACCCGTGTCTGTCCTCGTGATGAAGGACGCCCTAGCTGGGTGTTCAGTCACTCTACCGCTGTTATCCTCAACAGAGCATATACCGCAATACAGCAAGCTCAGGCGAAAACTAAAACTTGAAGACTACACTATCGTGTTAAACTAAATAGCCAAGATCCAGCCTAGGAGTCGTTATATACACGACAGTGAACAGAATAAAAAGCCGGGCTACCTTTATTCTACATCTCCAGGACAGTAGTCTAGTGCTTTTGACACACCCGAATTAGCCTAACATAACCAAACCTCGCTATGGAAATATTCTAAACTATTTCTCTATTAAACTTAAATTGTAAAATTACGAGGTATTTTCGAATAAATCTAGGTCATTTAGCAAGTAAAGCCGCCTCCTAACCTACTGTCCGCGTGACTCAGTAGGCTACAGCGCAGCGGACTTTATTGGACGCTGTAGAGAAATCTGCAGGTTTGGTGGAGCTGATTCAGTGAGATGATCTTTGTTCAATACCTTGTAACTACTAAAGATCATCTCATGGGCTAATGAGAGATGTAACTATCTAGGTTATTCTGCCGTTTGTGAAGAGAAACAAAGCATGCCATGGAAATGTTTGCTTCTCGTTTTAAAGCACTAGACTATTAAACCCACTAGTATTCATAAATTAATGAACTGCACTACGAGCCCCGAAAGTAGATCTAATGTCATATCGCACGCAGCCCGTCTAAACCCATCGATAAATTATGGTATCGTGTCATGTTTTGCTATTTTCCTACACGCCGCTGTCGCAGGATCCCCCGTGCGCCATGTGAGCGCTCCAGCACCGAGGACAGTGCTGCAAGCACCGGCGCGTGAGAAGGGAGTGTCGTCACAGAGTACTGCGGTTGGTGCACGCGGTCACCAGGCTGGTCCACGTGAGTCCACGCTATTACGACTTAACTGTACCGTCGATACGGAACAGCGAGCTGGGCGGTGACCCGGCGCTCTGTTTTCGAGAAATCAAGCAAGTAGTGGGTGACTGCGGCTCCTCTCCAAAATAAACAAATCGTATGTGTAGCAAAGGGTATGCTGGCGGCTTGTTGTTTTTCCACAGAAGCTGGCTCCTTCATAGAGCATCGTAGGGAATCATTATAAATCTTAAGAGACACGTCCGGTTCCTTACAGATAGGGTGCAAGCCTATTCCCAGTGACTTGATAAAAATAGCCACCGAGCTTTTGCGGAACAACAGAAAGTCGCCCACAATTCTGTCCAACCAATTCGCTATTACGTATCCTCTCTAACTTGTCAGAATTAGCCTACAGGTTTACTTACCAGAAAATAAATCTGCTCCATTGCAGATGTATCATTTTTAGCTGTGGCTCTAAACTAGACTAGCATAGGTCGTAGCTAGCTAGTTAGCATTTTGGTTGTAGCGTAGACCTGCAGTTTAAATAAACAAAAGTTCACTTTCGCGAAACTTGTTTTAAACATTTGGGGGTGCGGAACTAGTACAATTCACACAAACGTCCATCATTCATATCGATTAATTTCATTCTGAAATATGTCATATTTATAAATAAGGGCATATTTATTTCCGTTGAAAATGTGCCGCTTATTTACATCTTCAGCTGTTTCATAAGGCAGAATGAGCCTGAGCTGCGTATAGTTAGCCAAGGGTACCCTCTACTGGATCCAATTGCACCGCTCTCGAATTTATGAATATTATCTCATTAATTGAAAAGCGTAGTTTACCAATCATTAACTCGGTTCGGGCAATTCGAAGATAAGTTGAGACACCTTGTGGTTTTTCTTCCAATATGTTTGTGTATAATATATAATAACCCACTAAGATGGGGGATGGCAGAGAAAATGGCCAACAATCGTCTAGGCTAATTCCGTCGGGGAAAATAAATACGAGGGTGGAATGAAAGGATGACGGCTCACAAGCTGTGTAGCCATGCTATTACATTAGGAACATCGCCTATCGTGATACGCACAGTTTTTGTCTATTAAGAGAACATCTAACGATTATCAACACAACACAATACCAAATGGCAATTTAAACTGACAGGCGTTTTTGCGGATACGGGATGGGCCACGGGAGCGCGCCGCTGGAAAGGTATGACTACAGCGCGGGCCAGAAAAAGGCCGCCTCCGCATAACCGACAGCATCCAATCAGATTGGAGCGCAGGAAATTCAACGCATGCGCGGTATTTATATTTTTAAAAACACTTCAGAAGCTTGGGTAAGTAGTCGCCAGTAGAAATGTTCGTGCGGGCGTAAGGAACTTTAGATAGCATGCTATCGCACACGAATTGCAAGCAATTAAACAAAGCTTAAATCCTCTGTATAAATAATTAGCTTCGCACTGTGTATAGTTTAAAATGGCGTCACCAACTACGCTTTGCAGATGAAGACGCTGCTAGAAGTGACTGTCATTGTTTTTTCCTGAAGATCTAAAATGGTGGACACTGCTGCATAGTGCACGCAAACATGACGTTGGTTTCATATGCCAGAAAACACATTTTTCGCGCAAATTGACAGCTTGCTTTTGTGACAGCTCTGTAGTCGTATATGTACGCGCTTCTAGGTATGAAGTATTGCAACACAATCATCAGAAATGTATATCTCTAGCTAAATAAACATGTTAGCCTAAGTTAGCTTAACTTGTTAGCTAGCAGGCTAGGTAGTTAACGTTAACCATCTTTATTGTTTTGAAAACCCATGCGAGCATGTCGGTTTATTTGAGCTGACTGGTTTCGGCTCGCACAAATACTAAGTAAGCGATTATAATTTTTGGAAGCAATTAGCTATTGGTCTTCCAGTGATCAACTACAGTATCGCAGTAAAGAGATTTCCAGAAACCATTTAGTCCTGCCTTTAGCACCGCTTTCTAAGGATCGGCTACTACATCGTCGAATTAAACAGTCTTCTCTAATTTTGATTCTGTAATGCAGTACAACATCGCTTCGCTGATTTTCTTTCAGAGCTAAGCATGGATGTGGACGGGGTGTCAAGAGCACACTGCAAAAAGACACTGACCCCCCCCTAACTGCAGTGGTGGGTGTTGGTAAGCCACTCTCACTCGCCATGACTATGCGAACCACTTTGTTTACAAGTGGAGGAAACAAGCTGGACACGGACATCACAAACCAAATAAAAAAACGTGTGACGTCTACTGAATCCCAGACTGCCTCAAAAAAGGGAACCTGTGAGTCTTCTGTCAGAGTTCCTGCTGTTCTGAGCAGCATTCACAATAGTAGCAGACAGCATCTCTACAGCAAAACAAAGACCCGCTCAAGCAGTCTGAGTGCAGTGGGCAGACTTGGTCAGTCTCCAGCAGTTAGAAAGGGACAAGAGGAGAACTGGGTGAACCTGGGGGCCTTGACACTTCCTCTGGCCAAGCAGATGGGGGCCGAGGGTACCCCAGTCAAAAGCAAATCACTGTTTGGACAGGCCAGTCACAACCATATGGGCAAGATGGATCTAGTGGCATCAAACAGCAGTAAACAGCCCAGAAAGTCAGGACCGGTGGGGGGAGTGGCAATGGCAGGAGTGCCCTCAACAGAACAAGGTCCTGATGGAAAACGGTGGAATGTGATGAAGGGCACTGGCCACTCTGCCACACAAACTGGCTGCATCCGACAGATACTGCTGCTACAGCTAGAACTGATTGAACAGCAACAGCAGCAACTGCAGAACAAGAACAAGGAAATAGATGACCTCAAGGCTGAAAAGGAGCTGGTATGCAAAGGCTTACTACAATAAAGAGTTTTTTAATCTGCTTATGTTTACACACATATTTTACCTATTCCCCCCATGCATATATGTCTGACCATGAAAATGGATATCAGTTCAAAGTTAGACCGTATTTTTTAAGATTCACCAAATTACAGCAGGCTTCCTTAAATTAAATCACCCAAGTTTAATAACTGAGAACATTTCTTTGAAATTTGTCAGTGTGTTTTATTCTAGGAAAAGTTTGAATTAAGGGCTGAGATTTTTCAAATCCTAGCTCTGCTGCAGTAAAATTTACCTTGTGTTTGTAATAATTTTGTAAGCTGATGGCACGCATTGAGCGAATGGAAAGACGGCTTCAGATGGTGAAAAAAGATGGAGTTGAGAGCCGGCCCACTCACACGCCTCGGCGCAGAGAGACTATGGAACTACTTTCCTCAGAAGGCACAGTACACTCTGAGGGGCCAAGCCACACCCCCAGACACATGCACTTTGGAAGGGGTGGCAAGGGCCTGAAAAGGTACAAGTTGCAAAACTTTCAGCTTCTTATGAAAAGTAAAATGTAAGGCCTGCAGTGTTTTTAAACAACAGGGTGTTGCTGACTTCAGTAGGTTTGACTTGGTTAAATTCTGTCAAGTACATAAACACAAACTCATTGGCACTTGTAGGAGGTTCCTATTTCAAGAATCCAGAATGGCCAGGTCCAGGCGTGGGCAGCCTAGAACACCCTCTCCAAGGGAAAGCCAAGTTTTGAAGGAGGAGTCTCAGGAAGAGGTGTGTCCTGAATTTAGGTCACATGGTTCTCCTCTCGTCGAATCAGAGGAGCTGCCTTACATGACTACGACTGAGATGTATCTTTGCTGCTGGCACCAGCCACCACCATCACCATGGCGAGATCCATCTCCTGTGCAACAGGATACAGTTGCTGGTGAGTTAAAAAAGACCTACAGGGATGCTGTGGGCCGATTTAGTTAATGGAAATCACACAAAACACACGCGCACACATTTGCCAACCCATCTCAAGACATCCTCATACTTGCCACAAGTAAAATAAACGTAGCATTTAAAGTAAATCAGCAGTGGGATGTGAATTTGTGTTCTAGAGCTAAAATAAAATAAAGTGCAGAAATATGATGTATTATCTACTAGATATTTAAGTTTATTGGTACAGGATAAGCTTTCCCTCTGTTTATGTAATTATGTATAAGGATCTTAAAGGCAAAATATATTCCATGGATGGCATTCTTGAGCAGAAAGGCCCATGGCTTTGGAAAGCAGTACATGTTGGGTCTTTTTAGGAGTTATTCTCCTGTACTTTAATGCAGAAATTATTTTTTACCATTTGGATGTTAGGACTGCATTAGTTCTTAATCCCAGTGAAAAGTTCAAGGTATCTTTAAAATAAGAAATCAGCAGAAGGCTGCTTTGTAATAACATATATCTTTGTAATGTCTTCGTAACACGTTACTCGGCCTGAGCGAGCACTGATGAATGAAATGCTGATGCTGATACAGATGTGATGTGCAGGCAGGGTGTCATATGACTGTTGTGTGTCCCTCCTGTTTTAGTCCCCTCCTGGCGAGAGAGCATTGTGGAACCTCTTGAGGAGAAAAGGGCAACAGACATCCCTGAGGTGAGGAACAAGTTGTTGCAAGCAAAGTCATGATTCCATGTCCTGAGGCCGACAAACATTTCTTTTTCTTTTTTTTTTTTTGTCTGAAAATCACTATGAAAATGTGTGCTATAAAACACTCGAACTAGATTGACCAAAATTTGTTTTTGACCACTAATTCTCAGATTACCTCAGTAATCTGTATTGTAGTAGCAGGGGGAAAAGTGCATGATTGACATTATTCCTTAAAATGAAATTTAGATTAAGACTTTGCTCGATATTTGATTCTGGGTTTTAAGATGATGACTTTAAAATTACATTGTTTCAGAATTTGGAAGACAGTGTCTTCTTGAAGCGGCATTCAAAATTGGAGTTGGATGAGAAGAGAAGAAAAAGGTAATGGTGATGAGGAAGCCGTTCAAGCTCATTGTCTTTTTTCAAAAATCTCCAATTGCCTCTCCTGCTCTCAGGTGGGATATTCAACGTATTCGTGAGCAGCGGATGTTCCAGCGCCTTCAACAAAGAATGAACAAGCGGAAGGTGATCCAGGAGAGTGAACCAGAGCTGCTCTCTTTCTACCCTGAAGCAGAAGATGGTATGTCAGTTATACCTCTACAGCTCACTGTGATGTATAAAAATGGCTCCTGTCTTGGAGCATCAGGTCAACCAACAGCATGCTTGTTTCTCTCCTCTCCCTCCAGTGGAGTCTATAATGATCACACCATTCCTGCCAGTGGTGGCATTTGGTAGACCGCTCCCTAACTTTAAACAACAGTGAGTTCTCTGATGCAAATTAGAAAATCCAATGGATTCTTGGCCATTACTGTATATAGCTAAGTGCAAAACACTTGGTTCTCAGTCAGGTAAATGTACACTTATGAAACTACTTTTAACAACCAAGTATTTCTGACACATTTGTATCACTTTTTTCTTTTCATTCAAGTTGGTTTCTATGTATTACGTATGGACGGAATAGTCCGCCTAAAGTAGATATGGAATTTTTTCCATTTTTGTGCAGGAATTTTGATATACCATGGTTAGACGAGCGCAGCCGCTACCGGCAAGAAGTGTCAAAAAAAAAGACGCCGCATCGGACCTGCCGCAAGTGAAGCTCCTCCAGGAGCAACCAGGGGAGAGGGACAGATGTGCTGCTCCTGTCTCTGCTTGCATCAAGGAGATTCTGCTTCAGCTCTGTCCTGTGGCATGTCTTGTGTGCTGTAGGATCGTCCCAGCAGTATGCACTCCCCCAGCATACCTTACTGCCTTGACTGCACTTTTGATCTATTAGTGGACTGCAGGGTCATTTTGTTTCCCTCTAAAGCCCTTATTTGGAACCCCTGAGGAAACTGTATGGCAGTCCAGCTCCAAGGTGACTCAAAAGCAAGCTGTCTGAAGTTCAAGTTTATGGTCGTTTCAACAGTGCAAAATTATAATACTTGTGTTCTGGTCGCTTTTGCATCATCCTGTACAAGCTTTCAGAAGGGTAGTATGGACCAAAAATTGACATGTCGAAGATGGAATGTCAGGCCTAATCACAATGGTGTTTTTTTTTGTTTGTTTGTTTTTGTTTTTTGCATTTCTGTCCATTGTGAATGGGTGGTATCTAAGAAAAGTGTATCTTGTAACATAGTGTTGATTCAAGAGAATAAATGTAAAATATTCTAAATGCATCTAAAGGAAATATTTGAAGTATTAAAATAAGTTCAAAATATTTTTTTTTTTCATGTGTTCTCCATTATTCTGACCGGTAGATTTGCAGAGACTAACTTTAAGGGCTTGATAGATACACTTTAAGCACAGGGTAACCAATTTAATTATATCAAGCATATAACAGTTTGCCAACTAAAACTGCTTCATTCACAATATTTTAACACTCCCCATGCACTCATGAAGCAATGTTATTGCTGCCTGTCACAAGATGAGCTTACATCTAACATGATTACTAGCTCAACTTTTTTTTGGGGGGGTTAGGTAGAGTTTATTAGTAGACTACTAAGGTTGAAAATTTATTGAAAAAATTAATGTAATTACAAACAAAAGCAACAAGGTCACCGGGGTCAATAAAGCTGCAGCTCGTGAATTTGCTGCACCAGCTATAAGTGTTTTAGCTGTGGTTGGCAACGAGAAATACAGTATATCCTTTAAGATCATGGATCCGTTAAATGTACATCGGTCATATTAGCGACTGTACGTTTAAACTAATTTAAACAGAAAACCCATATACAATATTCCTTAGAAGAAATGCTGTGTATGTTAGGGTTAACTATAACAAACACATATTTCAACCTAGCGGTTACTAGAGTAGGGTGGTAGAGGGAGAGGAAATGACGACTCTATTAACACCCACGTTTCCTTGCGCTTTTCCGGTTTTCCTTCCTTGTGAGTTAAGATGGCGGACCGGCGACGACGAAGACGGCGCGCGTCCCAGGACAGTGAGGAGGAGGAAGAATCTGGATCAGGATCTGAGAGCGGGAGATCATTTTCTCCTGGAGGAAAGAGTCGGGCAAGAATTCCCGAGCCTGTCGAATCGCCAGCTGTTCGTGTTGGTTCTAAAAGCGATGACGAATCTGAATGTGTGAGTGTGTCTTCCCTGCTACCATATTAGCTAGCAAGTCGTTATCGTTATGTAAATGGGTCAAAAACACCTGCGTTTCGTTATACCGTTGAAAAAATTGATTTTAAGGTATTCACTGGTTATTGTGCTCTTTCGGCCCGTTAGAGGATTTGTAGTATTTTTCCACAGTGTTTTTTTTTTTTGTTTAGGTCGCAGAGGCGCTCCTCATCAATTCAACACCACCACCATCAACCCGCTAGAGTCGGGATGTGGATCTTGTTCGGCTTCTTATTATCCGATAACATGTTAGCTAACGCGTTTTAGAAATGGGGTAACTGATTGCCATCTTGAATTAGATGGCTGTAATTTGATGTCTTTTGTACGGTGCGTTTCAGTAGAGGTGCTCCTCCAGAGTGCCTTTGTGTGGCAATTGACCACATAAACATATGTTTTGACGTATTTAAACGTTTGGCTTAAATGTTTAATGACAGGTACGCTCTTATGGTTACAGTCTAATTGTGTAAATGTTATTTGTGTTTACAAAAGTTCATGAGACAGCTAGCTAGGTACCTACCTACAGCCTGTATAGCTTGGCTTCCACTCTTGCCTGGAACCTTTCATTTAACAGACATTTTATCATCACTTGTTTTTAATCATTTTAGGCCTGTCCCTAGCAGTGCCTTTCTTCTGTCAGGCTTTAGCTTGTAACAACATGAAGTTCGGAATCACACCATAGTCAGAGCAGTGGTTAACAGAATGAGGAACTTGCTGTCTTTTTAACAAGGAATTCTTGTATAGTTTGTGTGATGTTTGCTGATGGTTTAACAGGAGTATGCATTTAATCGTTGTCTCCACCCTTTTCTAGGAAAGTGAGGATGCTGTAGGCGAAGGTGAGTGTTCCTCTCTCTACTTCGCATTTGGTGTTTGGAAGCAGTGAGCAATGGGCCTGATTCATAATAGGTGGCCTGGGTGTAGTGGGTCTGCAAAGCTGATTTCTTTTTTCCCCTGCAGCTGTCCTATCGGACTACGACAGCGCGGATCTGGAGGAGAACGGCTCTCATTCTGAGGTGAGTCACCATGGCAACACAAGCCAGAGGGCTGGTGAGGAAATCTGCCACCACACAGGCTTGAGCGGAGGGCCAAAATGTGGGGTTAGGACTGGGTGTTCTAGGTGGGCTTTCATTGGCATGGCATATATACACCAAGTGGTGTAGCCATGCAGGACAGGTTATTTGCATGTATTGTTTTGAGCAATCTTAATAAAAATCTTATAATGAGGTACTATGCGGTTAATTTGACTGTTCATTACAGACAGGCATATGAGCCATGTTGAAAGCTCCTTATTGATGAGTGCTCAGAATCTGAATATTTAGAAATGTTTGTTGATGGATTCAAATAAAAAATTTGGCTTTTTAAATGCCTCATGCAGATCAATCTAAAGTCTTTGACATGTCTTAAGACCTTATGTAAGCAGGCTTTATTTTGACAATCTCTGACAGTATCACAGCAAGTGAATCATACTGCTATATGTAGGTGCTTGTGGGGAGGCTTTTCATTTCTATACTGCTGTTTGCTTCATGTCTCATTGAAAAAAGGGCTAAATCTATACAGGCTCTTTTTCCAGTGTTGGCCATTTTGCTGGGTGTCCTAGCAACCCATATTCCTTTTGTCTCTTCTGCTGTCTGTGTTGGAGCTGGATGTTGAGCTGATTGTTTCTAATATTTGTAGGTTTAGGTGTACCTGAGTACTAAGACTTTAATTACTTTAATCTGAAATACTCTTGTAGATTGCAGTGTGATAATACAATTGAATACTAGATCTTAATTTGTCTGTGTGTGTGGTAATATCTCTCGCAAGGGTAAGACAGGCTGAAAATATATTAATAAATAGATACATGCATTTTATTTGGTGCAGGCTTACTGTAGTAAAATGTGTGCAAAATGGTTTTTGTTGTACAGGCACCAGAAGAATAAGACTTGTTGGACTAAAAAATAAAACAGATTATCTAAATTGAGTAGCTAGTTATCCGGTGGTTGCATTGATGAGTTGGAACACCCATCTACACTGACATTCTATCAAAAAATGTAAAAGGGGAGTGGGGAAATCCAAATCCAATATCTGGATGGGGAAACCAATGCCATCCATTCAGTCTGGTTGTGTCTCAGGGAGGAGAGGATGAGGAGAAGGAGGGGGAGCACTTCAGTGACGAAGAGGCTGCGTGCCCTGCCACAGAGCAGAAAGATGCGGCGGACGCTCCTGCCGAAGAGCATGCAGAGGATGATGGCGATGAAGGAGAGGAGGAAGAAGAGGGCGTGCTGAAGGAGGTGAAGGCAGAGAAGAAGGGTAACATAGCGGGGGAGAGGCAGAGCGGAGACGGCCAGGTAGGGAGTGAAAAATGAACTGCTCTGTTTGGTGTGCGAGAATAATTGGGTCTTTATGACCTTATGTTTTGGATGTATATTTCAAACATTGCTAGCCTTTCTCAGTACAGTCTCTAATGTCCTGTAGTCTAAGGACTGGGTGTTAGATGCGGTGTCTGTGCATACTTAGAGTTGCGCATGAGCAGTGTGGTGCTAAAGCTTGGGTTATTAGTAGCTGTGTGGATCCGCACTAATGGAAGGGGACCGGCCCTTACAGGAGAGTACCGATGATCCTGAGAATAAGTCGTCGGGGAAAGCTGGTCAGAAGTTGGATGATGACGAGGACCGGAAGAATCCGGCCTACATTCCACGAAAGGGCCTGTTCTTTGAGCATGACGTAAGAGGCCAGACTCAGGACGAGGAGAGGTGAGAGTGCTGGCAGAGGTCAAGTGCAACTGTGGTACGCTTCATGTACTCAGGCATCTCAGTATCCTGGCCACTGAGAATAAAGGATTAATTCATTCTCGGGGGGGTGGTTCTCTCTTTCACTTCTTCCTTATTATTGCTGCACCCTCTTTCTCTATTCACAGGCCCAAAGGCAGACACAGGAAGCTGTGGAAAGACGAGGGGCGCTGGGAGCATGACAAGTTCAGGGAGGAGGAGCAGGCACCAAAGTCGCGTGAGGAGCTTATCGCCATCTATGGATACGACATTCGCAATGGCACAGGCCCCGGCGAAGGCAGGCCGTACAGGTCTCGAAGACCAAGGTGAGTCCAGGAGAAAGACCTTCAGAAGAATGCTGTCCAGCTAAGAAGTGCCTTCCATCTTTCGTAGATTGCACAATAGGCTGCATACACTTTGCCATGTAGTTGGAATGTAGTTTACATACTATATAAATATTTAAATCCTTAAATATTTACATGACATTCAGAGACATCCATGGCTGGAAAGCATCTCCACTATTTGCAGTTTTGTTTGCATGACATGCTTGTCTGTGTTTGCACTGTTCCCTTCTGTAGACATATTGGGTCACCAAACCAAGAGCCCAAGCGTTACAGAGATGGAGAGAAACCCCCACGTGC
Organism: Electrophorus electricus; assembly: GCF_041902795.1. Taxonomy (NCBI): domain Eukaryota; kingdom Metazoa; phylum Chordata; class Actinopteri; order Gymnotiformes; family Gymnotidae; genus Electrophorus; species Electrophorus electricus. Next base: position 35,345,827 of record NC_137499.1, read on the forward strand.
ATCCTGGCAGGGTCCGACCCGCAGCGTCCCACCAGCCACAGCAAGCACGGCAGCAACCCTGCAGGCGGGTGCTCCCTCCGGCCCTCGCCCTCAGGGCAGGCCCTCATCCCAGACATCTTTGCGCAGTTTCCAGGCTGGCCGAGGCCCCCCACTTGCCCCACATCGCAACGAGGGCCGCGGCCACACCCGGGCCACTGCGGACGGCCCTCCGCCTCGTGGCGTGCGACCGCAGCCTCCGGAGGGTGAACGAGCACCCCGGCTGAGAGGGCGTGGCCCCCAAGGTCCCCGCATTGAGCGCCCTGGCCCCACTTTGCCAGTCGAGGCTGCACGCAGTGAGGATGAAGACGAGGGCGAGGTCCCCATCGTCACTACCACCTATACTGCTCACCAGCATAGGGTGGAGCGGGAGGCCACGCCGTCGCCACGACGACAGGATCCTGGACCAATGGCTGACCCGACGAGTGGGGCTGGGCCCACGAGGGAGTCATCGCCACCCCCTGAGAAGCCTGTGGAGAAGAAATCCTACTCGTTGGCACGTAGGACCCGGGCGAGGCCCTCGGACCTCAGCAAACAGGCATCTCTGGAGGACTCTGCACCTCCCCTGCAGCCCACCCCGACGCCTGTCAAAAACGAATCTTGGCAAGGGGATGCAGGCACGCAGAGCAGCCTGTCAGGACTAGATCAGGATCTGGCCCGTCTGAGCCTGGCTGGGCAGAACTGGGCCCAAAGCCCGCCTTCTTACCTGCGGCCTGAGATGAGGGGTATTCCTGCTTTCATTCTGCTTCTTTAATCTTTTGTCTTTCTTTCTTTGCGCTGCCTGTTTCTTTCTGTTTCACTAATAATTTAGTGTTCGTTTCCTTTTCTTATACTCTGTGTTTCATAAGACTTGCGCCTTCTTGTGTCAGAATGTGATGCTGGAAGTGCCAATAATTGCTAGTCCGAGTGGCAAAGTTATACTCAGTTATTTGCGTTTTGTCATCAGGTTTTTTTTTGTTTGTTTGTTTTTGTTTGGTTTTTTTTTTTGTCCCTTCTAGGCATCCCTAGCTCTATGCATATGGGAGGTGGTCCTCCTCAGTATGCCAACATGGAGGACATGGTGAGTTCCGATCCAGCTTAAGTTTTTTGACAATCTTATGTCTTTTTATGCAGTATCCATACTTCCACAGTTGGATATTATGGATATTTCTACAACTGCCGCACATTGCAGTTTAGTGATTGCTGTTGAGTTCTGTATGGAGTCTGGCAAATTGAGAGATAGCATATGCTTCTTGTCCTGTTCCCTCCCTGGCAGGGTGTGGGTGGAGGGCGGGCTAAGCGTTACTCCTCCCAGCGCCAGAGACCAGTGCCTGAACCAGCGCCAATGCACATAGGGGTGATGGAGGGCCACTACTATGACCCCAGTGAGTGCACTCCCGCTATGGGCCTGCGGATGGCACTGTGGGATTTTTGTTTTTGTAAATAAATTCTAACACTTATTTATCTATTGCAGACACATGTACTGCATTTCCTAAGGATAGCTTAGTGTGTGTAGCACAATAAAAAGTTCCCATTTCAAACCTGCTGTCTGTTGTTGTGGCTGGCAGTGTCGTTCCAGGGACCAATCTACACGCACGGTGATGGGCCTGCCACAATGCCCCCACAGGGGCTGCTGGTCCAGCCAGAGATGCACCTGCCACACCCTGCACACCCGGGTGAGGCGCCAGCCGTCTCTCTTGGGGTTTTACTTATTGCTTATTTGAAATGTTAACACTTGTAATATCTTTTAAAAGGATTAACATTTTTGTGAAAAACCACAGCTGTGTGTAGCATAAGTCATGAATTTGTTCAAAGCTGCTGCTGACAAATCAACAGTAATTTCTAAAATGTAGTGCCTGATAATGATATAATACTTAAGGAAGCACTTGCCCGTCAACCCACTATATATATATATATATATATATATATATAAATAAAAAAAAGTGATGATTGGCCAATAGTCTTTGCTCCCTTTCTTTCAGGTTTGCATCCACACCAATCAGGAGGGCCCATGCCTAACCCTGCACTCTATGCTGCTCCACCTGTTTCTATGTCGCCTGGGCAACCACCACAGCAACTGTTGCCTCCACCTTTCTACCCCCCACCTGGGGTCATGACCTTTAGCAACACCAACTACCCCTATCCTGCTGGAGCTACCCTACCACCCATGTACCCCAACCCACAGGTAACACAATCTTTCTGTCTCATTTAACTTTTTTAATAAACCTCAGGGTTTTGTGGTCCTCTGTAATTTTATTGTTCTGTAAAAGATTTTTGTTGTTCAGGTAGCATTATTGCTAAACAAGTTTTAGTGAGTTAGCCTGTGTCAGTTCATGTTGGCGGTGAAGGCCATGCAGGGGTGGGGACTCCACAGTAATTCATTCATTCTTTGCAGGCACAGTCGCAGGTATACGGTGGCGTGACGTATTTTGACACAGTGCAGCAACAGGCCCAGCCCAAACCCTCCCCCCCACGACGCACCTCACAGCCAGTCACAGTCAAGCCCCCCCCGCCAGAGGTAAGCCATACACAAAGCACATCATCTGCTTTATCTTGCCATTATTATTATTAGGGGTGTAATTCATATATATATATATATATATATATATATATATATATATATATATATATATATATATATATATATATATATATATATATATATATACATACATATACATATACATTTTTTATGAGTGTATGTTTAGAAAAGATCTATGTTTATGCATATCAAAGCTGTTACATTTTTTTATGTAAGAAGAATTACTAGGCAAACTGCTGAAGTGAAATAAAAGGGCTCTACCTGATTAATGAGGATTTCCAACTGTTAGCAACAGCAGCTACATGGCCCTTCTTGTAACACAGTTGGAGAAATGCACAGCAAGCTGTTTGTAGCAGTGGATCACAGCTCTGTGGGTCTAATCTGAGCTTCCTCCTCCATCCTGTAGGACCAGAGCAGGAAGTCCAGTGAGGAGGTGCGCTCCTAGCTCCTATTGAGAGGAGAGGAGGCCTTACCGCTGTCTGCCTGGACCAGTACCACTTGTGGATGCGAAGAATTCAGTTTTTGTTTTTTTATCTTTAGCCTCGTATTTGTTTGTTCTTTCCTCAATGTTTCATTTTACTCATTCGGTCAGCCTTGTTCACATTCAGCCTCCTGCGAGGTCTAGTTCACGATATGCTTTTTGCTTGCATCGGTTCTTGGCTGCTGCAGGTATACTCCCCAGCTGGTCACCAGGGGGTGCTGTCATCTTGCTTCTTTATGAAGCCACATCCTGGCCCTTGATGGGAACATGCTATAGAAGTCCTTTTAACCAGCCCAGCTTGATGTATCCGAAAGTTTTGTGGCTGGTAACTGTTCTCAGAAATCTATTTGAACATCCTCATAAATCAGTTGAACGATTAGTTTAGGTCAAAAAGTTGGAGAATGGCTAATTGTATGAACTTGTTTTTAATTAATTGCAGCATGTCTGTGCATTAAAGAATCCCTGTGGGGGTCTAGGCATGTGTGCCAGCAGTACAGTACATTTCGGTCATGACTGAAGGCTTCAACTGCGCATGGCCGGGCCTTTGTGTTTGGGGTTTTTTTTTGCTTTTGTTTTGTTTTGTATTTAAAAAAATGTTGTTTTTTTTAACTACACTACCCCATTCATCATGCTTGGAGAAGAGCGACATCAATCTGGACCTATAGGACTTTTGAGAAGCCTCTTTAGAAATGATTTGGTCAGCTGCAGTAACATGCTTGTTTAATGTCTATGTTAACGATAAATTCATTGAAATTTAATATGGATGTCTTGCATGTAGCGCCTTCGAGTTTGCAGTCACATTAAGCATTAGAAGGCACTTTTTGGCCTCGCATTCTATGCATATACTTTGGTTCACTGTTTCTATTTTTTCTCTCTCTCTCTCTCTCTCTCTCATATGCACGCTCTTGCTCTCTGTTAGTAAGAATGAATAAGGAAATACATCAGCTTGAATATGGTTTCCATACCAGGCAGAGAAGGCAGGAGACCTTGAGCTGAGGATCTGTATGATCTTTTTCATTAGATAAATGGCTTAACGCATGCATGCATGCATGCATGCATGCATGCATACATACATACATACCACACACACACTCTATATATAATATTATAATATAATATTTGCAGCATAGTAAGGGCATACAGAACCACAGACACAAGGACTTCCCTTTTTGTAGCCAGTACCAAGCGCATCGCGTAGCAATCTGCGATACTGCGCCTTTAATTGTCAATCAGAGCTTTGACGCAGCAGCCCCATTGAGTTGCGTTACAGACTGTTCAAACGAACTGTCTGGGGCTGGTGTGGGGTCTCCAGGGGCTATTGGAGGTCATATCTCATATTATTAGTTGACACCGGTATCTTCGAACCATCTTGTGTTTGTGGGGGTTTCAATAGAGCTCCACCCATATACATCCTATAGATCTATCCTTATGGTGCTAGACCCGTGTGGAGAGGAGGGTGAATTCCTCATTCTTCCCACCCCATCCACGATGCACCTCTGAGACTAGTATTTTTGACGTACTGTGTTGAACTCAATACTGTAAAACCAGAAAGAACCGTTAACTTTGCCTGATACTGACGTACTTGACAGTGCTAAAGCTTGGTGATAGCTTCCTAATATAAGTGTATATAGGAAAAAAAAAAAATCTATTGAAGCCTGTGGTTTAAAGGTAATACTTTCAACTTGGCCACCAGTGGAATACTGTCACCATGAGCAATGCCGGCAGGGACACCTCGCCTCCTTTTTTTTTTTTTCCCCCTTTTATCTAACAGCTTAACTGAATTCATTCACTTGCAATCATTGATATTTTGTCAGTATTTTTTCCTTTTATATGTTATATATGCTTATTGCAAGAGGTTGGGTTTTTCTCTCTCTTTTAGAAGCTCTGTACAGGCATGCATGAGAACATGGATACATGTCTTTGTGAAAGCAGTTCTAGACGGATGCCCATGTTTGCGAGACAGTTGTGCATGTCTTGCAGGGGACGGTCCTGCAGGCAGCCTTTCAAACGGCCAGCTCACTTGTTCCCAAGGATGTGCCCGTATATCTGCTATCCTCTCTTTGTTTTCAGTGTTGAGATGTGGCTTATGAGAAATGGTGATTTGATGACATTACTTTAAATGCCTTAAACTGAATTGGTTTAACATATCTGTTCTGAATGACTAGACCTGCCAACACTGTGAGGAGGCTTGTATGTTTCACAGGTGTTTGAATATATTAAAGTGTTTTGATTTTTTGTTTGTTTTGTTTTTGTGAAAAATTTTGTCAAGAGAACTATTAAAATAAGACCCACGTGGAAGGCCGTGTCATCGTCTCTTGGGGAGGGCTGGCTCTTACGTGATCATAGCGAAGCAAACCTGGCCCCGTTTCTGGTAGCGGAAGTGTGAGACAGCTCGGTTTTGTCGCAACACAGAGTACTTCAACTTGCAGCCAAAATTGCGCAGATGGCAAAATTCCACACCCCCTTATCCGCAAGCAGATAGTTTGTGTGATTTTATATTCAGTCCCTCTTCAAAGCTCCAAAAACCAAGCCTTTATCGTCTGGACCTGAGCTGTTGCCTCAGGACTGTGAACCCCAAGTGATCAGCTGGCAGCTCACTCTGTCTCTGGCATCATGTCACCCCATGTCCCTTGTCATGTGCCAGACAAGCGGGAGAGCCTGCCCTTGTCACGCTGGCCATGTGGGGGAACTGGCCTGATGTGAGACCCGCTGGCTTCTAGCTAATGTACTGTTACTGTGGAGCGCTCCCGAGCCAAGGGACGCACACAGGACCTTGCAGCAGTAACGATATTGCTAACCTGTCATTGCATCTTTTTGGTATTTAGCCAAATGTAGCTAATGAATAATTTAGCTATCTAATTATATATGTAATATGCAATAAAATGTATAAAAAAATGTGCATACACATTAATCCACATCATCCGTTTTCATTCTCAGTGCTTTTCCTGTTTTGTTTTTTTGGTTTGTTTGTTTTTTTTGTTGCAGCATTCATCGGTTCAATGCACAGTAATATTCATTAGTGGCTGGGTATAGCCACGGAAAGGCGAAATATTTTAACAGATGGCGAATGGCCACTTAAGGATGCCCACCTGCACATTAATCCTGCTACTGAAATGGTGCTCATTAACCTTATTAAACATTACTTTTCAGACAACAGATGAATGGGTACAAGGCCACTGTAACCCAAATTCAAATGAGACTTTCAAATGGTTTAATTATTTTGTTCATTCACATAGAAGACAAGCTTGTGCAGATGCTATTTACCATAATTAGAAGGCAAATGGTACACTTTTCATTAAATTTAATTTGTATCTTTGTGAGAGCTAATTTTTGTAATAGACGCTTGCTATTGGGCTTGTGTTCTAAATTCAGATTACGCGTGGTCTTGGACTTGTTTAATTACTCAATATTAGGCTGCACATAATTACACAAATTTTTCAGTTGAAATAACCTTTAAATAAAGGAGTTTCTTGACCGAGTGTCAGTTCTGGGATGTGTTGGTTTTTTTTTTTTACATGTTTTTAACTACTGTTAGAGCTCCTATGATTTCCTTCATTGTCATTCCTTGTTGCACCATGCCATGCATGCAAGCACAGCAATCAATGCCACCTTAGCACAAATATTCAAGTGAATAGCTTGAAATAGACTCATCACCTTTACCATGACTTCAGTCTAGTTGCTTGGTTACATTTCCTCCCTCTGCTTTTTTTTTGTGTTTCTGACGGAACATGCCTCCGGGGCTAAACGCCTGTCATCTGTCTGCAGCACAAACACCTTATTCACAGCAAAGCCGAAAAACGTAATGAATATTCATCTAATTCAGAGTGAGAGGCACTGAGCAATTGCATTGGTGGGTACAGTGGTCATTCTGCGAAAAATTATTTCTTTGACCAATCAGACGAATAATTCTTAAGCCTGCCCGTCAATGAATATTCATAGAGGTGGCAGCTGGAGGGGCTGCCGAGGCCACTGCGATGTTCTGGCCTCTGTGATGCATTACTGTTTGCATTAAACTAGCAAAAGGCTAAAGTAGGATCCAAGCTTGTTATACAATCAGATTCATTTGGACCAAAAAAAAAAAGCAAATAATTAAATAAAAAAGCAATTCTTCAGTTTCCTGTCTTGCTGAAAGAGATTTCACACTGTGAAATGTGTTTAAAAAAACTCCCTCTCCTGCTGGCACATTCTGTGGCATCATTCTAATCTTTCTTGTCTCTTTCCCTCAGGCTTTCTCCCTCTACGGAGCCGCTTGTCCACTTCTCCACCTCTCCTCCCTGCCACTCTCTCTGTCTCACTCTTCCCTGCCACTCCTACCCGTTTAGTGGCGACACCTCACTCTGTGTCTCTTTTTCACTAACTCACTTTGATACTGCCTCTCTGACTCTCTGATGGACTGGTGTGCTAAAAGCCTCTCCCTCTCCCTCTCCCTGTGGCAGTAACAGTGTAGCTCAGTAGAACACACGGCTCCCAATATATGTTTCATCTGGAGAGCAGAGGCATGTTCACGCTTGCTGTCCTCCCAGTGACCACACATCCACCATGACATGTGAAGCGTGTTGGCTGCACGGGTTTGTTTGCGCGTCCTGTATATGATCAGCGAAACATGGGTGTGATTTATGACTCTCAGCTCTGGATGACCCAGCACTGTGTGCATCACACTTCTCATAGGAAGAGTGCTCATATTGAATCAGTTTTTGTCGTTCATTTTGTAATGAAGACATTCAGATACAAAGTTGGCTTTTTGAGCCCCTTGCATGCCTTACATGCCTCAGGCAGACCTATCATAGTGTCAGTTTTCATCATAATAGCGTACTTTCACCTCCAAGTCTTATGGAACTAAACACTGTTACAGTTTTTCCCAAGCACAGTTCATAATCCTAAACTAATAATTAAGCATACATTTTTCCTAAATTATATTTTTAAATGAGATATTCCCTTGAAAATCCTTAGGCTAAAACAAGGTGTAAGCTCATAATATAATTAATCTTGGACGAAACTAAAAATAATATTCACTGGAGAAGTCAATTACATTGCCTTTTAGTCAAGTATTAAAATGTTTTATGACAAAGAATCTGTTTCAAAAAGCCTTCCCCAGAGAATAGGTCTTGTCCAAAGCTAAATGTCATTGTTAGTGGCATCTCTTTGGAATATGCTATTGTAGTTACTGTGCCCAGGAAACTGGCCTGCAAACATTGCTAGGAAATGACCGAAGAATAAGATAAATTTGCCCCAAGTCTTAAATACTGAATATGGTCTTGGGCCCGATCAGACTCTCATTTCAGAACTACTGAAGTACAAGTACAACTATGCAGCTTGATTTTACAGCTTCTATCAATTCTGCATTTTTAATAAGGGATGGTGCTGCGTTCTGCATATTTATCTGCATCCCCTCTCTCAGCTATTGTTCCCCTCCAGAGAGGCACATTGCCGAGGAGGGGCTGACCCCTCCGGCGTTGTCATGAGGCGACGGCCACCAAACAAAGCACCGTGCCACGAAGGATGATATCACCATGTCACCCCATCCCCCAGATTCTGTGAGTGTGTGTGTGCGTGTACATGCATTTGACAGTCATTAGATGCAAGCATGATTCATGATAGCTGTTTGTGAGCAGCCACCCAAAGAGAGACGTATGAGGCAAATGTGAAATGAACATGTGCGCTGCACTAACACAGATGCACTCAAGCCTGGTCAAGCATGTGAAAAGACTTCCCAAGATTGATGCAGTTACCAACCATAAAACAAACAAAAAAACACCCCCCCCCCCCAAAAAAAAAACCCAAAAAAAGACAGACACCTCAATGGGTTTCACTTTCAACTGCTTGTGTTTCAACTGCTTCTGTGTTTCAAAAAGCAGATTCATGTTTCATACTGAGTTTTACTTCACCTAATCCACTGCACTAACTCCTGTTTGTGTGTGTGTGTGTGTGTGTGTGTGTGTGTGTGTGTGAGCAGATAGCAGCAAATGCACTTGAGCACTTGAACTTTTCGGCTCCATTATAAAAGCGATTTTCTCTTTGCCTCTCTCTCCACCACAGTTCATCTTTCTCTCACACCTCCTCTGCTCACTTAGTCTATATGGCTGAGCACCTCACACACTGCTGACTGCAGACCACTTGCATTTGTGACTTATGTTTGGGGATTACTTGTCTGGTGTGTCTGTAGTCAAGTCTGTCTACCTTTAAATGAGTAGATCCCATATGGATCAAGGCCTTGGCTAATGCAAGCTATATTAAGACATCTATCAGCCAACCAATTAGTTATGACACCTCTCAGAAGGCATTGAGCTAAATTATGTGCTTTGCCCCAGGACAACAGTAATCCACAATCCATTTGGAGTGCTTTTTGGATATATTGGCCAAAGGGTTAATATATGCATTTAATGTTTTATTCTGGCTATAGGAAGAGTATTGCTTTTGTCTAGTGGACCCAGTCTAGCTGACATAAGCTGTTTCCTTGCATTGGGTGTGATGCATTCGCCTTATGGGCAGCAGACATGGCTGGGTTGGGGATGGGGATGAGAGCTCCATACATCACAACGCTGGAAGCTGAGTATGGGTAACGAGTTAAAGATCATCTCCCTTATGAGTGCAACAGCCCCCCCCCCACACACACAGAGACACACATACACAGAGCTGAGTGGTTGAGCTGAATGCAAACAATGATCCTGTACACAGGACAGCCAAACAAATTTATCTTCATCTGAGGGGGTAGAAATATAACAATAAACAATTTCTGCTTGGCTACTTTTGTGTAGTTGTATATGTTTTCCTCATGCATTGTCATTGCATTGTAAATGCAGTGTGTTGGTGAGAGGGTAGCATAAAGGGGACCTATTATGTTTTTCCATTTTGTTCTTCTTTTAGTGTGTTATATAGCTTTTTGTACATGTAAACAACGTGAAAGGTTACAAAGCCCAAAATACATGCCAGAGTAACAACTTTTCTCAGCTGCTAAAGAAACAACTTTTTATGAAATTTCAGCCATTTTTTTTTTTGTTACAAGATGACATTATCTCGTAACACCTTCCATCTTGCCCGCCTTCCTGCAAGCTTGATACACACTCACACAATGCATAGCAAGTACTGGACACCGAGAAAGGTTTATTCATTTTGTAGCTATGTTGAGAAGACACTTCATTGTGAGGTGAAATCTTTTTTGTGTGTTCTGGTAGAACCACAAAGAGGTCAATGGTTGAAATTCATTTTTACCAATGTCCCAATTATTTTACTGTGGAACTTCATGGAAGACTGCTTCAAAAACTGTGTGCAGTTCAATGCTGGATTTTCATATCACTTACTCCTAGGGTAACCATGTGTCCTCTTTTTCCTGGATGTCCTCTTTTTGGGACCTAAAAATGTGTCCGACCGGGATTTCTAAAATGCCTAAAACATCCGGGATTTGGCTTTTGTTTCATGTTGACATTTGTTTTCTACAATCATGCACTGTCCACTATTTTGTGCCTTGCTTTGACCATTCTTTATAGGTCCCCCCTTCTCATTCGACATAATTGGTCAGTCATGTACAGGAGCTGCATTCAACAATTTGTCTGACTGTTCCTCAGAGTGTTTTTGTATCTATTCACTGAAGCATGATGCCAGGGAGGTGCATGAAGCTTACTTTTTATGTGATTATTTGCATGGGGCCTTAATATGACCTAAAATGGCCAAAGACAGTTGAGTGTGAAATTCTGAGAGTTGGGCTTGTTTTTTTTGCAATGTCCAATTTGTCTGTGTACAGCATAGAATCTGACAAAATGATTTGACATAAATCAGTCTCCTTACACTCACATCACACCACCTACACTCTGATTAAATAACCTTTTGCCTTATAAGTCTAATAAAACAGAGATTAAAAACAAATCTGAGTTTGTGTGGAAATCTGTATTCCCACAGGTTGATCTTCATGAAAGTATACCTGGGTACATCAGAATTACCGAAAAGTATCTAGTGAGTAGTGGATTTTTATGACAACTGATTCTCATTTAAAGACGTGAACAGGATGAGGAAAATAATGTGTCTTTGATCCTTTGAAGCATGTAAATCTATTCTAGTAGACCAACAAATTAAAATTACTTCATGGCAGTTTGTAGATAGAGGTAAAATTGCAGTGAAGTTGCCATATGTAAATAGCAACATTTGGTAACAGAAGATGACCAGAGATGCGAAGAAATCCCTAACGAAACTGCCCCTTTGGGAAACTGCCCCTTTGGGTATACAAAAGTACGAACCAACTGAAAGTCTAGGTGAAAAGATACTATAGGACGTGACTGATCAATGGGTTCATTTTACATTCAGTAAAGGAATATTAAAATACTACAAGCATTAAAGTTTTGAGAACTACTTTAAAATATTTTTAGTATGTTTTTGTCAAATTTGTATTTAAAATATAGTAATTATGCCCTGTGGAAATCAAAGGTAATTTCTTGTCACTCATTTTTATATTTAATACAGAATGCCTGAATATTACTGCAAAAATAACAATACAGAATTCACTGTAGCAGTAATAAATGACAACATGCTATGCATGAGGACACTGCACTTGTCTTTACTTGCATGTGACCACACTAAGCTGTGTACTTGTTTGTTTGTATGTGTTGTGGGGGTTGGCAGGGCATATAAGAACAGCTCTGTCACAGCTTTTATGGGGGAGTGGAGGAGTGAGTGTCAGGAGTGTGGTCGGGGTGCGCATTGGAAGTGGGGGAGGGGGGTTATTCCATGAGTCATCACAGATGCCTGCTCTAGCCCTGTCACTCCAGGGCTAGTGCATTACACCCATGAGGTCATTCGTCATCTGTGTGTGTGTGTGTGTGTGTGTGTGTCTGTGTGTGAAGTCAGCGTTGCCTTAGCCGTGCACACGCATTATCAAGAGTCACATTCAATACAAGAAGAGATATGGTTACATAATCACCAAGACAACAGCTCAGTGATGTGCAAAGACTTTTCTTCCCTGTTCCTTACTTGCTTTCCTTCAGTTTGAGATCTACACTAACACCTCCTTTACAGTGGGAGAAATGAATCACATACATTGCTCACAGGCAGTAGCCAAGATCCAAGATAAACAGCAGGATAACTCTCACTCTGCGGTCACCATGGAAACCATGTATCTTTCACCTAACCCCACAGATTGTTGGTGAACAACGCAGTGGTTTAGTTTAACAGTAAACCAAAAGGCCAGAGAAGACCTGTTTGGTTGTGGTTGCATACCTGCACTCATAATAAAACCCAAGCACTGTTGTAGTTGTAGTGTAATCTGCTCCTAATGTGTTGCACATACCTTTGGTAAACATCACACATGTACAATTTGGTAAAACAAAAACCTCCTTTTTTGGAAAAATGCCTAGGGTGTAGTTTCCAGAATGAAAGAGAAAGTTATCTGCAGTGTGAAATGCTTGGAAATAACCACTAAAATAAGGGAATGCAATGCCGTACATGTATGTGTTGCAGTGAACAGAATGTGTGGTGCCAATACAGTGAAAGTACTCCACCCTGAAATGCTTACTCACCCAGATCCTGTGTTGGGAAGGTTACTTTTACGATATATTTTAATACGGATATACATCCTAATAAATGCAGATTAAGTGTAATCAATGTAAGTAACACAATGGGTAATATTGAAGTAATCGAAAGTAGATCAAATGTTACTCACTTTGAGTAATGTAAAACAACATGTTATAAATTACATTTAAGGGCATGGATTTTGTAATCTGAAGTGAAATCAATTTTAAAAGTTTCCTAACACTTCCCATATCACATAGAATTTCTTTACAGGAAAGGCCATAATTGAAAACTCATCAATTCTTTCAAAAAATCTGACAGCCAAAGAAATATGGATTAGGCATTTGTTTTAATACATTCATCGTTACGTAAAGAAGGAAAATTATTATCCTTAGGGATAATCCCATAGTGGTCAACTTTAGGAATAAACCCAGACTGATGTCATAAATAGTAGTTAAGCAATATAATGTGCTGTTGCCCACCAAATCCTTAATTCTATCAGATTTACAACTATTGATTTTATTAGCATTAAACATTTATTATAAATATATTTTTAGACTACAGTACTGTGGAAAAGGCTTAGGCCACCATTTGATGTGCTGTTTTAGCTATGGTATAATGAAAATATTTAATTATTTCTCAGTCTCTATATTAAGATACAAACAGAAAATACAGGGAATATGTACCAAAAAAACCCCTAAACAAACAAAAAAACCCAACAACACAATTTTCAGAACAAAATGGCTTCTACAGGCAAAAGTCACTATTTAGAGTGTCCTCCCTTGGCAATAAAAACATCTTAAATTCTTTTGGGGATACTGTCCTGAAGTAATCTTCTGGTACCATTTAATTCATGATCCATTCCATTTATGTTTAAGGCAGCCACTGTAGTCTATAAAGCTGTTTTTTCATGGTTTTTAAGACTGCATACACATTTCCTGTATTTTCTGGTTGTGTTCTAATAAAGAGACAAAGAAATAATTATATATGGTCATTATACAACTGCCAAAACAACAAATCTAATAGAGGCCTTAGACTTTGACTTAGCATTGTACTTTATTAATGCTAGATTTTGTTTCTATAATGACTTGAATACAACATATAGAAATCTGAAAGCACTACATTGCTTGAACCTACAGCAGCAGCTAACACTTTGGGTCATTGTTTAAGGCTCAGTAAAAAATTGCCTTAAAAGGACTTTAATCTGAAAGAGTGTCATTTTTCAGCTCAAAGGTTGTCTTGTGACTTGACAGCATCTGACATGAGAGCTGGCCAAATCAGTAACAAGTCCAATGAAATACATTATCACCCAGCTCCTTGTCACTCTTACCTACACTGTCAGTTACAAATGATTAGAATAGAAAAGTGACACATCCGGAGTAGGAGTCTAGATGTTTGTGTGTGTATGTGTGTGTCAGTCGCTACAGAGTATTATAGCGTTTACATGTCCACGTGTGTCTGTGGGTATAGCGCATAAATATGCATGTGTGTTGGTGTCAGTGGGTTTAAAGTATAATAATGTGTCCATGTCCATGTGTGTCAGTGGGTAGAGCGAGAATAAGTGACTTGTCCATGTGTCTGGGTCAGTGGTTTCAAAATGCAATGACAGTACAGGTCAACTTATTTTAGGGTCAACCACAGAGTCAGGGTTATGTAACACCTTCCTGTATCATGGTTTCTCTCTCAAAATGTTATTTCCATTCAAACACTGGGGAATTCTTATATGTGTGTGTGTGTGTGTGTGTGTGTGTGTGTGTGTGTGTGTGTGTGTGTGTAAAACATTTCTTATTATTTAATCTATGGCTTTAAAAATGGCATTTAAGGCTTTTATGGATTTCTTACAGAGCATAGCAAACAGCTATGACATGCAGTCAGATATTAGTTTAAGGTCACAACTTATTCTATGTATGAAAGCTTCAGCCTTCTTCATTCTGTTAGGAGCATGACCTATAAAACACAATACATCTACTGAGCACACCTTTTAAGAGGCTCTTCACCAGCCTGCTAAGATCACAGTATTTTGAAAGTGTCCTTTTATATGTTTAAATTTAGGGCAGTGACCACAGCTAGTTTCAAGCCCAGGTTTGCAGATGATAAACATGACCAAAGAGCAAGCTCACTGGCATGGCAGCTAGAAAACATATTTCCCTCTGAGTGACAGTCTACGTCACACTACCCTCTCCTTCAGGAGGTCAAGGTTTCTGTCACAGGCAATCTTTGTCCAGAGGTCCACTGTGACCTACAGTCATTCCAGGGGCATTACAGCAGCACTTTTAATGGGTTTCTCTCTCACGCACCTCTTTATAGTTTTGTCAGCAACTGGCCTTGCTTACATGCATAATGGTCTGCCACTTTGTCATAAGTAAACAAAATTACTTATTAATAAGTTTAATAACTCGTTTTTCATTCACAGTAAATGCTATCTTATTTCACACACTCGGAATCCGACTGACCCAGTGCTCAGTGCCACAGAGCTCAGCACGTGGACTCTGAGATGCCGTGAAGTCACATACCCACACAGCTGCGAAAGAGCCTGCTGGGCTCACTCATTTTAATCATAAACTGTCAGGGTTTGAGGGCCAGTAGGGTCTCATTTAATGAATGTCTGTGGATTGTCTGTGGATTATGCATGCACTGAAGATAAATGAGCTCTTTTTGTGGCAGTGAACTGTACCAAGCTATCCTGATAACCATTTTTCACACACGAGATCATTGGTTGTCTTTGCACTACACTCTATCCATATTTTCCCTATGACTCTGCACAGAATTTAGCATATTAATTAATTCATTTTAAAGCAAACTAAAACTACAACTTTCCCTTTTTAAACTGATAGTTTACTTACTTAAACTTGTGCACATTTAGACTTATATTTATACATGTTTAGAAAGTATTCCTAATCTTTGGATATGGAACAGGATATTTAGAAACAGTTACTAAATTTTACTGGGAGTTATACTGTGTATGACTATGTATGTGACAAATAAACCAAACTTGAAATAAGAATCCTCATGTATTTCAAGGTGGACCACGTGTATTTTAACCCATGCTGTCACAGTGCTAAAACTAAACTGCATGAATACTCTGGAACCGTTGGGTATTTATAGGAATGTAACAAGACGCATTACAAATGTTAGCTGTACTTACTTTAAGTAAAGGGGTTTACTCTTGAAACGCTCTGCGTGTTTGTTTCCAAGGGAACCTGAAATGAGGACAGAAGGTGAAGGGGCAACCTAACACCAATTATCAAGTTACTTTGTATGTTATCACACAATGAATAAACAATTGGATGTTTATATGGCATGGGTCTTAGTTCCAGTTGTAGCCTAAGTCTCTTATTTATTCGTTTACGCCATTTCTGTGTGATAAGTTAGATTAACGTTCTGTGAGACACGTCGTTATTTATTCGTTTACGCCATTTCTGTGTGATAAGTTAGGTTAGCGTTCTGAGACACGTCTAATAACGACGTGTCTCACAGAACGCTAACCTATCACACAGAAATGTTTCCGTAAAAATCAATGATCATACCTAAACTGGCTAAGAGTTACACGTCCCCTTTAGTAAAATGCGAAGGTGTAAGCAATTTCATTTATATGATTACCTGACTTTTAAAGCAGGAGACACTAAAATGTGTAGCTAGATAAGGTTGGCCAGCTCTTAGAGCTCTTTATATATATATATATATATATATATATATATATATATATATATATATATATATATATATATATATATATATATATATATAAACAAAACAAAACACCTGATAAATATATGCAAATATGTTTGTTTAAATAGCGCCTCTATGTGTCCCACACGCACTTGTGATCACGTCCCCAGTTTGACGGCTACTGGAGTCTGGAATTGCTACTAAACCAGTAACTAAACCAGTAGACTACCGACGCACGCACACCGCCAATAGCACGCGCAACTGCAGAGGAGGGCGGGGGAAAAAAACGGGGGAGGAGGTGGAGAGGAGAGAAACCGAGCCGCCGTCGCGTTTACAACACATCCACACACCCCCATAGGGTGTGTATAGTGTGTGTAGGCAGGAGAAAGCGCCGTGTTAGGAGTCCTTCGACTTTATAGAACTGGACGGTGGGCCGCGTTAATGGAAAGAGAGAGAAGGAAGGAAGGGGAGTCGCTGGACCGAACAGATATGTGGCCTATACAGCACATTTGAACAATCCACCCTCGTCCTTTTGCGACAGAAGCCGACTTCGTTAGGTGGCATAGTCGTCCGCAGCGAGCGCACCATTCGTCGGTGTCACTGCTGAGCATCTTAACAGACTGATCGCGTTCAACGCGGTGTACAACGGAGCCGTGTTGATCTACTGCTGCTGCTGCTCTTATCTGCATTTCTGGTTTGAACCACGTTTTATCCTCACCAAGCAGATTACCTCTTCGACCCAGGCTTCAGCGCTGTTTTATGGTATGTCTTGTGTTCGTTTACTGCAACTGAAAATTGTCTCTCAGACAAAATCCGGAGGACTGCAGTGAATACGGCTACGGCAAGACTGGGAGCGGTTGCATCGGGACACATTTTGGTTTTTGACGGTAGCTGTGGACTGTTACAAGACTGTGGATCACTGTCAGTTGAATCATAGAGCATCTTCTGAGACAGTTTAATCTTTGGTCGGAATATTTACATTTTGCTGATGGCTGCATTTTCATGACACTATTGCAGCAAGGAGTAAAACCAGTATATCTATTTTGTGCTTTATGCAGCTCAGCTAAAATGTAAACTCGCTGTTTTATTTATTCCCACAATTCCTTATTCATTATTAATTAGGATAAACACAAGGCCTTATTGCGGTATTCTATCAAAATGCCGGCCGGAATGAAGCCTCTTGAAAAGTTTTTAAAGAAACAGACCAACGCGCTGACTCGGGCTGGTGGCTTTGGGGATAAGGCAACTGGCACAGGGGCTTCGCGGCGGCGAGCCAGTCTGTCCCGTGTGGTGCCATTTTTCAGGGAGACCTCTCCCGAAAGCGGCCCGGCCCGCGAGGTGTTCAGCCCCGAAAGCGAAGAGGCGCCGTGTTGGCCCTCTGCCACTGCGGACATCAGGAGCCCATCTCTGTCCAGCGATGAACAGAGCTCTGAGGCGAGTTTGGACACGAGTTGGACCCCACTCCCCGCTGACACTCCGGAGAATCTTGCGCTGGCGCTTCTGGATAGTGTGGCGGGAAAGCGATTTGGCAACTGCACAGGTAAGATTCAATCATTTAAAAAATATACCATTTCCCGCCAGTGTCGCGCGTTACTGATAAGTCTGGTGCATTGGTAAAATGACCATGATTCCCCAATATTTCCTAGGATGTAATGAGCATCTGCATGCTGTAGCCTACACGTTCTATCCGTTTTACCCCTCCTTGTGTAATTGTGTAATGACAACTTTAATGCGTAAAAGATCAAAGTAGAGCGTAACTCTAACGTATAATAAGGTCTGAAATGATGTCGAAGACCAAATCAGAACACGAGTAGTAAAGAACAATTTGCCCAAGGCGAATTACTCCTCATTGGACCACTACGCTTCTCTGGATGTTACATAATAATACTAGTTATTCAGCTATTGCTGAGCGATTATGGAAAAATAACATTCATATGAGTGTGCGAGTTAACGTGGCGATACTCGCTTTCAATTGCAACCCATAGTAGTAATTAACGATAGGCCTATCTAGAGCTGCTAGATTTAGATTAAAATTGCCTTTCTGAAGTAGGGCAAATTTCCTTGGCATGTAGGCCTGCATGGTTTTTCTTTGAAAGCCATTTATCTTATGTTCAGGTCCACAGCTACCAGTTCACTTGATATTGTCATTAAATAACTTCTGTCGTCATTGCTTTTTATTACCTGTGTGCATACCTTTGTCGGGTATACAGGGGGAACTCTTTTAGCCGGGACATTCCTTTCTCAGACCTTGCCTGGGCTAGAAGGCAGTTTCACCAGTGTATATGAGAAAATAACTGAGGATTTCCAAGGTGCTTTCCTATCGCGTTTCCTTTAATAGCTGTCAATCTGTGAGCCCACTCAACCACAACTTCGTGTAATATGGCATATGACATCTGTGGTTTGAAAAATGTCATCAGGTAGGTATGAGCATGTTGCATGCACCTCAGCAAGGTTTATATTTCGTAACACTATCAATATATATATATTTTATTTTCTAATAATAATTCTAGTCTGCTGTGCTGCAGCAGGACTAGTGCACATGTGCAGTGAAGTGTTATTGTGAAGTAACCATGGAAACTACAGGGCCCTGAGAAGTATGGCTGTGCATAAGAGCCAGTGTGTGGGAATGGTACTGTATGTGAATCCAATAGACTGACAAGTAATTTCCTGAGCTCTGCGGTATTGTAGCCTTCTATCACAGATTACTTTTGCTGCTCTTAATGAGGATGTAAAAAGAAATGCTCAGTTTGAAATTCCTCTACCATGACTTGGGCTACTATTATAAATGACTCATGCAAAATGTACTTTAGGGCCAAGGTGCCTGCTTGTCACAGGGCTTCATAATATAACCAATGGAGAAAGGACAGAAAAGGCCTGAAGCATTTGCATAGGTCATCAGTGATGCAGAGTTTGCCTCATTCTGTTTCAGCTGGGGAAACATGTTGTCCTGCGTGCAGTCTTGACTGTGATCCTGTCTTGGTGTTTTCCAGTAAACCCGTTCTAGAATCACGCTTTGACCTGGGGTGTTGTGCATGAGGTGTCTTTGTTTTTTCAGGTCAGCTCAAGATACGTGTCAGGAAATTAACATTCTTGCTCTGCCCCACTCACGCTCCCTTTCTGCCATTTGCTTTTGCCAAGTACTCAACTGATTTGTTGATGTGGGCCATAACTGTCATCCAGTGGCTGAAAAATAGAAAATAGAATAAAAAAAAGATTACTCATAAAAGTTTGTTGTTTTTCTTGTTCACGTGACTATAATAAGTGTCAAAGATAAATAATTGTCTTTAGTGTCCTTTTAAAAAATAATTCACCTTTCTCTATCCAGAGACATTTGAAGACTTACTATACTGTGTATTTGACGGTTGAGTTGTAAACGTCTCCTGTCTAGCCTGTTCCTTGGAATCTTAAGCCTTAATAGCCTCCAGGCATGGCTGTCATTTGCAGTGCTGTCTGTTATTATGGAGGTCTGAGAACATTTGAAAAAGTGCCACTAATCCCAGATTAGCTCAAGACTCCTAGATTGGCTCTCTCATCCAGATCTGCTGCAGTGAATCTTTGGATTAGATATTAAAGAGGATAATGCACTTATCCAAACCACATGCCTTAAACTGCTTTCCAATCAACTGTACACATTACTGTGGTGGCATTTTTTTAAACTTTGTTTCAAAATTTTCTTAGTATATACATGGGAATGCTACATTATGTGATGCCCTAGAGTTACATCTTTAACCATTATACTGGGGCATAAACTAGCTCTCACAATAGTGACAAGTGGTGCAATTCTGCAGACCAGCCACGTCGCCAGCCAGCGATGGGGCAAAAAGTTATGAGGTTCACATCAGGTCGCATGTGGCAGGTTGTTGTGCAATCACTACCTTTTGCACTCCCAGTGCCATCAGAAAGCAGAAGACGTGTCTGCAGCTAACATGTTGGGGCAGGTTTTCAGAGGACGACTTGAGAAAAAAAATACACAACAGTGCACGCAGCCCTTTGACAGGGGGCAAGTCCCTTGGCTTGGCAGCGCCAGCTGGGACTGCACTCGGACTTTCCCGCCAGCGTGTGCAGTAAGAGGAGTGTTTTGCCCCCGCACACTTCATGTGTAGGAAGCGGCATGCTTTGGCTGAGGCAAGTCCATGCGAACCTGGGTGCTTTACAGTAGAAGCTTGCACATTTACTATTATCTGTGTGAGTTGTAATAACCTTAATTGCTTTCCCAGGGTATTGGTTACTTCATTTGAGTTGGCTGGCATGGGGGGGTTTATCTTATCCTGTTTTCCTGCTTTCTGGGAAAGACCTAGATTGCTGTGCGTCATTCTTCCAGTTCAGGTGTGATTCAGACTGGAGGTGTTTGTGATTGGCAGCCGTGACATCGGGAAGCCATTTTGTCTCCTGCTCCCATGCATTTTTATTTGTCTGCGGATTTTCCGTGTCCCTGACCACTGCATTTAAAGAGTGAACACCTATGTGCTGGTGCTTCGGAAACGGCTCAACTCCGACAAGCCTGTGTGCTAAATTAACTTGCCGCTTACTTGGTACAGCTACAGTGCACTCAGCGGTTCTGTGAGACCAGGCTAATGGATGATGCTAATCAGGTGTGCTTAGATGACACTCACCTGTGCTTTATGACAACGAGCTGAGTCATGCTTGCCTAATCAGCCTAAATAACGTGAGTCTCCGCTGGCCTAAGAACCATTCGGTTGAGCCCCACCAAACTCTCTTTGCAGCACTTTTCAGAATGTAGAATGATCTTCAGATGGATTCCTGAGGAGCCTTTGGCAAGCTTGGAAAGTGAGGAAGACGGACAGAGAGAGAGAAGTGGAGGGATGCAAGTGCCAGCGTGAGAGAGCGGTCGCATGGCTCTGTGTGGGAGGAATGTTGCTTTTTTCACAGAAGCGTGAGGGATTAGGAAGAAATGGCTGCCCACTCTCTGGCCTCTCTTTGGAGGGCTTTACATAATGTCAGTCTTTCTTTCTCTTTCTCTCTCTCCTTCTCTCCCTTTTTCTCCCTGGTTGTGCCCACTCACTCTCTTCCTACCTACGCACCTGGGCTGCATTTTGCCAAAAAGATGGAATGGAGGCTCCCTGGGCCACTTCTCCTGACCGTGCGCAATATGAATATGTGTCACTTCTGTAGTGTTTGTGTGTATGTGTCAGTGCTTTTTCTTGACATATGTGAGAGTATTATTTATTTATTTATTGGGGAGGGGGTTTATTTTGGGTGCTCTTTCTCACATGTATGATTGTTGTTTTTTGCAAGGTGTTTTCTTGTTGTTTGTGGATACTTGCCTTCATGAGTGCTGCATGCTCCAGTGTGAGTGTGTGTGTGTGTGTGTGTGTGTGTGTGTGCGTGCATGCATGTGCATATGTGTGTTTCTCAAATGTGCCTGTGTGCAAAAGAGCTTCCCTTTAGACACAGCACCTGTTCACATGGCAACCAGCTCTCTTTCCTAGGGAGGAGGAGGAAGAGGAGGAAGAGGGAACAGGAAGGAAGGGAGGCTGAGCAGTGAGGGGAGCGTGCTCCCTGGGGACAGGTCTGGCCCTCTGGGCATGGTGGGACCGTGCTTAGCTAAAGTCGGAAAGAGGCCAGCCCCAAAAGCGCATGCGCCCCTGTTCCAGCTTCCTCCAACTCGCTCTCACTCATGTGCTCTCTCAAACATGGAGATTGGGTTAATATATCAGAAAGGAGGGCACTTTCACCCACCTCGATAAACTCTTTTTCCCACACACACACACACACACACACACACACACACACACACTGTGCTAAAACAGCACTGCAGTGGGGATGAGCCAGTCCTCCACCATGGCAAATAGACCACGTGATGGCCCTTTGAAGTGACAGCAGCGGTTGCACTCTTTTTGCCACCCCATAGCCACATTTAGCGCACATCCACATACACAAACACACACACATATGCACACACACGCACGCACACATACATACACGCAGATGGCCCTCAGCTCCCGGATCAGTGCCGAGACCGACAGCCCTAATAACAGCCTATAGCATAGCAAAGCCGCCTCCCTGCTCTGTGTGGGAGAGAGGGATGTGATTAGCACGCAGTCATCGGAAGAAACAGTCGAATGTGTGCACTGTGAAAAAGAACTCCATCTCTGTGATTCAGGCTTGCTAGGACAGAAGGGTTTTGAATTCACAAACACCAAATACTGCAAGCAGAGTGGTTCTTCTGCTGAACAAGGGAGTAGCCTAATCTTTGGGTGAAAAGTTTGGTATATATCCTTTCTTAAGAGCAGACACTCCAGATAGAAGCAATTTGTTTCTTCAGTTGCGTTCTGTAAGGGAGCCATTTTCAGTGTCAGCAAGCTTTTCTTAGAGTTTCCAAACTCAAAAGCAAAAGTGAGAACTTGTATGTTATATCATCCTTTCATCCAAACACCTTCAGGGCTCTGACATTCCATCTTGCACCTGTCACAGAACAAATGAACCAGATTTATCATGTTACTTGATACTATACAAAATTATAATAGCGTAGAAAAAACGCGTTAGGAAAAAGGAACGGCTTAAGGTCAAAGCTCACTGAGGGCAATAAACCCGAGTGTAAACAGCAGTTTGGCTCAAAAAATACTGATCGAAGATCAGAGAGCTCAAATGAACCCTCTCAGAGTCCAAAAATGCCCATTATTATTTTCCTAAGGAACACAGGGCTACGTTTTGGAAATCATTTGTAACCCAAGCTTGTGTCAGACATATCTGGGTGTAATGAGACCTGTAGCAGAAGTGCGGTTACTGTAGAAGCCAAAAACAGCTTGCAACTGTTCAGTGCTCTTGTGCAGCCTTACTCCTTATTTCCTTATTATAATCATTATTTTTAGTAATCAGCCACCTCTTAATTATACATACTACATAACATAGTCATATGCTTATATTTTCATTATCAAACAGGTATAGTGTTGTTATAAAGATGGCAGTGATGTGTTTGGTGCAAAGATCCCCAAGGAACAGTTAAAAGAATCGAGGAAGGGTTCTCATGTCTAAATGGATGCATGCGAATCTCGGAAACTTGTCAGGAACTGTTTTTTTACCAACAGTGTTGTCCGGAGGTCTTGTTAAGTGACTTGGTAAGTGATGGGCCAGTGCATTATCATAAAACACTCGATTAGGTCCATTACAGTATGAGCCCTGCGTTAGTCTACAGGTGTCCTTTTATAATCGTCTACCACAGGCCAAATCTTAATCATAACCAGAAGGTTGGTCTCTCATCCATCATGGAATCTTAAACTTCTGCCTGAGTGAATCCCTTACCCTGAGCTGGCACTGACTCACTGGTACTGACTGACTAGGCCATCGTTGTGTTGAGTTATCCGGTCACTTTAAGAGGCAGCAATGAATAATTAATGATAGCTCTGCTTAGATACCAGTTCATTTTTTAAATCGATGTTGTTTAAAGAGACATGGTAACTTTGCCAGATCATTTATTGTTGGTATACAGTGTTTTAAGAGTCATTGTGTTAGCACAAAGTGACTTTAAGATAAAACAAAACTAATATATTATTAACTAATATCTAATATTGTGAGGGTGGTGGAGTGAAACGTTTTTCTTAAGCTGCCTTTAGCTAATAGGGTGTCGTTACCTCTAGACGTGGTTCAGGGATGTTTATGAGGCAGGGCAAGTTATGTACATTTACCATAGAACACAACATGGCTCCACATGGATACGTAAGTGGAGTGTTTCATTTAAAACTCCTCCTTTTGGATTGGCATGGTAGAAGACAAATGGTCCAGAATGAGATGTTATGTGCTGATTCCAGACACCACTTTGCCCATGTTAGTGTTGATGTTGATTCTGAAACACTGGGGCCACTCTCGCTCTCTACAGATAGGCTATGGTTGAGGCCACATGTATGTCCTTGGAGAGAGGCAAAGTGGAAAGTAGGACACATGTACACACGGAGACGTTTGGGCCGTGTGTGCCGCGTAGCGTCAGAGCATGTTTAAAGCTGGGAGGTTCAGATGACATATTTAGCAGAAGCGATTAGATAAGGTCCAAGGTGATTTTGGTTTCTGTGTGCTCCGTGTGTTAAGTAGTTTTTGTGAAGTGTTTCAGGGAAGACTGGGATGAGGTACTTGAATGCTGGGTTTTCATGCCTGTTGCTCTTTTAGAGGAAGTGCTTGATTAATTTTATTGGCGCTTGTGATGTAAAGTACAATGCAAATACTGAACAATTTAAAGCAGACAATTCTCACTTATCTCTGAGAGTGCAGTCAATTGTGACCTACAGACTGCAGTATTAGTGTGTGCCCACTGTAGGCAAATGTGTGTGAAAGCAGATTCATTTAGTCATCTGTGGCTGGTTTGCATGGGTGTTGCCTGTTGTGTCTGTGTGCGTGTGTGTGTTTATTTTCAATGTATGGTATTGTGTTTTCTGTGTGGTATTGATGCACTAATGCTGCACACTCTATGGTATTTGTAAGTATAGAACTGAATAGTAAGATTGTATAGTATACAAATAAATATATATTATATATATTGTTCTTATCTAATGAGATAGTGAGTTGCCAAGTCATGGCTTGCTTGCAGCAGACAGAAGGCTGTAGTGGTGATCAGGGTGTGCAGGGGTCGGGTCTATGGGCGTGTCCTGGGAGCTGGTGGGTGGGTCTGCGCCCAGACATAAATGAACTGGGTTAGGCCAAAACCCAGGCTGCTACTATATTAGGGAAATAGCAGTGCTATTTATGCTGGAGGGTATTTTAGGAATTTCCAAAAGTTTGCATGATATTTACACTCACGTCTTCCGTTATCTGAAGGATCCTGACGTACATCCACCCTGCACAGACACAAGCTGCGTAACGTGTTTGGTTCCAGACTCGGACTGTAATGAATAAGAGGCCCTTTCATGTCCTCCAGAGACTGTGGAGAAGTAGTCGTCACCACTAGCTGTGTTTTCGTTAAATCGTGTCACATGCCCAGGTGACAGGACGTGGAGCTCGAACGGCCGAAGAGAACAGCCAAATGAGAACAGCCAGAAGGGAAGAATTTGGCGGCTCGAGATGAAACCGATATGTGACGCTCTGGAGATCTCGCACGCACATTCTCTCTCTTTCCCAGGCACACACGAACACACTCTCCCACACCGTCTCCATGTCTCACTGCCTCATGTGAGGTGCAATGCAAACGAGGGAGAGATGAAGAAAAGAGAGAGAGAGAGAGAGAGAGAGAGAGAGAGAAAGAAATAGAGAGAGAAAGAGAGATATGGAGGAAGGAGCAAGAGTGTGAGTAACAGGGTTCACATATGATAAGGCCTCCATGGTAACGGCTTTTCTATCACACTTTTGTATAACCCTGCACTGCTGAAATCTCCGCTTTGGATATCCTGCTGATTCCAGTCTTGGTTTACGGCGGTCACCGTTTTCCCATCATGCAATGGTAAACTTACTGTCCTCCAGGCTGAAAGGGGGATCTGCGAGATTTTGTTAGCGGAGTGACGTGACTCCCCACCCCCCTTCTCCACCACCCACACACAGGCCACTGGCAGGTGTGCGGTTATGGTTTGAGGTGCGTCACGTGTCGTGTGCTTGGTCTTGTCCAAAGCCTTCCCTTCTCCTCATCCTCGGAGGGCTGTATGTTGGCGCTGGTATTCTCGAGCCACGACTAAAGGAGCGGGAACCGCTTTGGCTCTGTGTTGTGTTGGCAGAGTTGACCTCCTCCCTCGCAGATGTGCATTTTTCTCGTTTCAGAAGTGGGCTCGGTACGTGTGTATATATGCATGTACGCATGCGGCACCTGCATGCAAATGCAGACGCGGTATGTGCTGATATATGCTTTGGCTTCCGTGTAAGCGTGTGTGCATCTGTCTGAGTGTGCTTGTGTGTCCGTTTGTGTGCATGTGCGTCTTTGTGAGTGTGTGTGTGTGTGTGTGCATGTGCGTCTTTTTGAGTGTGTGTGTGTGAGTGTGTGTGTGTGTGTGTGTGTGTCTGTAAGTGTGTGTGAATGCGTGGGAGTGCGCCGCATGTGTCTGTGTGTGTGTGTGTGTGTGTGTCTGTAAGTGTGTGTGAATGCGTGGGCATAAGAGGTTCACTGCACTTAAAGCGCTGTCATAATGGAGGCAGATGGGCAGAGGGAAAGAGCCGCGGATGACAGAGCGAGATGGAGAGTGCGGGCCAGACGACGGGCTTTTCTCTCAGAGACAGGCAGAAGCCCCTCATTCCCTCATTTCATTTCATCAGAACTTTGTTGCTTACCTTATTCACGTTGCCAGGCTGAAATGTATTAGTCAGTCAGCGATAATTAGGCTTCTCAGAACTATATGACTGTATATAAAATAGTCTTTGAAAGCAGAGGCAGTATTTTTACGTGCCATGCAAACTTCACATATTTGTTAACTGGTTTTTGATTTTGATGGTAGAGCAGGACCGAACCTTTGTGCAAATTTATTTAGTGTGTGTGCTGGGCTCATTGCATTTGCTTACCTGACATGAGTCTGTTCATGAAAAGAAGCTAAAAATATCTCTTCACACATGTACGTAAACAAAAACAACAAAAAACATACATAGTCAGATTCTTAGTGTTCCTCAGTGGCACACTACTTTTATAATGCATGAACTGTCATTATTACTGAATTGTAAGTGACAGTTAATTTTGGGACCAGAAGGAATTAAAAAAAAACTTTTTTGGGTATACACACGCACACACACACACATGCTGGCTCAAATCTGAGGGACTAGACACTATCAGAGGTGTTAATTCACCTCATCCACTCTGCACTCACTCTGTCCTAGTCATTCTCACCCTCTCTGGCACTTTTCTACTGACTTCAAACTTTGCATCTCCTTTGGATATTGTTGTGTGCACTTTAAGTTATGCTGCATCTGTACTCTACAGTCTGTACTTACTTTCACTCACTCCATCTTTCGTTCTGTCATCCTGTAGCCATTTAAGGCAATGTCGCCTTGGCAACCGTGGGAAATTTGCAGCTGCAAAGATGTGGACAGGGCCCCAGCCGACACGCCCACCATGACACTCGCACACAAGTGTGCATACACTCACGCACATGCGCACACACACAAACACACACACACACACACATACAGAATGCATGTTTGGTCAGCTATACAAGCAGGCACAGAGACAGAATAGGAATTTGCAAAACTCTTTCAGTTTGCACTTAAATGTTAACGCTGAAATGCCTTTACTCTTTATATAAAATCAGTGGAAATGCTCACAGCTTTTGGTATTCACAAATCAACCTCTATCACCCCTGCTCAAATACACACACACACACACACACACACACACACGCACACACACACACACACTCACTCACAGGTCTCCTCTCACCTGTATGGCTGAAGTCTTTTGACGTCAAAGGAGCTTCTAGTCAATTCAGAAGGCAAGTCTGAGCATGTTGGGAACATCTAGCAACCTCACACACCTGCCAGCGCCCTCCTCCAGGACACGCCTCGCCCAGCCTGCGCACCCGCCTTTCTACCAGCACCAGACCAGAGAACCAGAAAGGAAACAAATTAGTAGCCAAGTCGTGATTTCTTTGATTTTGACAAAATGTTACATGTCTGTTTCGCTGATCTGATGTTTATGACAAATCTAATAGTTGGTGGAGTGCAGTGGCTGATCGTGTTTTTACGATGGGCTGGTTCGAGGCAGCTCGGATCGAAAGCTCTCTAACGGCATGCTGTTCCTTGAGTAGTGGACAGGAGCTTGTCCCTTCCTGGTCGCTTTCTCTGCAGGTTTTTGTGTACTCTGGGAAGGTTCCACTTCTCTCACCTGCGACCTACTTTTCCCAAGCTGATGTGTTCATTTCCTGCCTGCCTTTTTTTTTTTGTTTTGTTCATTTTCTAAGTGGTAGGCATGTGTTCTTTTAATTGATGATGAATATGCCATCTAACCCAGATACATATGCATAATTCTGACAGCTTGGAGAGACTGTTAGACCTTACTGACACGGTAAATGTGTGCTAGCTCAAAAGCCAATGGTCAATTCAGTTAGTTACTAATGTTACTATAAAGTGGATCCCATGTAACATTTAATTGTTGTATATAAAGTGTCTATGATGGTATCTGTCTGCTGCTGGGTCTGTGAAGGGCAGTGCTGCTACAGAAGGGGATGGAGGCGCGTCCTTCGTTATTATACATGCAATCGCAGGAGTTCACTCATGAATCCTTCTGTCCTTGGGGTTTTGAAAACAATCTGTGACAGTAGTGAAGGTGAGATCCAACCTCTTTCACAGTCCCAGACTGCGTTGGCATGCTGCCATTTGATTTCACGACTAGCCAAGCAGGTGCAGCGGTGCGGAGGTGTGTGCTTGTGCACAGTGCAGCTCTGAGTATGCGCTAGACCTGGGTTCAGGAGAGCTCCCTCTGCAGCTCCTGGATCAGGAGAGCTCCCTCTGTAGCTCCTGGATCAGTAGACCTCCCTTTGCAGCTCCTGGATCAGTAGACCTCCCTTTGCAGCTCCTGGATCAGTAGGAGCTCTGCAGCTCCTGGATCAGGAGACTGCCCTCTGCAGCTCCTGGATCAGGAGACCGCCCTCTGCAGCTCCTGGATCAGGAGACCTCCCTCTGCAGCTCCTGGATCAGTAGAGCTCCCTCTGCAGCTCCTGGATCAGTAGAGCTCCCTCTGCAGCTCCTGGATCAGGACAGCTCCCTCTGCATCATGAACACCTGCTCATGCAGTTACACTTTTGCATCTCTGTGATTTAGGATGATTAATTCTCTCTCTTTCTCTTTCTCTTTCTCTTTTTCTCCATCATTTTGCAGAAATCCTCCTAGATGACTTCATGTTGACGCACCCTATCTTCTTGGCATCTGACAAGTTTCAGCAGGTCTTGCTTCAGCAGTATCCTTCACCATGGCGTGGGTGCGCTTAGCAACCGCCTCTCTACAGCCATGGAAATATTAACAGAAAACCTCTGCAAGACGTTTTTGCTGTGCCAAAAGCCAGTGCACACACGAATTTGGGGGCGTTTTAGTAATGGACCAGTAGCAACAGGTTTCATTTCTTTCTGGTATTATGTGAGGAGTTGGATTATCTGTATAATAACTTTGTTACTGCCCAAGATTTTCCTCATCTGAAAATCTAGTAGGTGGGAGGTCGGCTAGTATTAGTATTTAAACAAACAAGCCTTGACCCTGAATTGCCTGAGAAGTTAGAACAGAGCATCTAAAGCAGCTGAGAATTCTCAAAACACCGGCTGGTTAAAAACAGGCTGCTTAGCCCTGGAGGGACCAGCAGTCATTCCAGGAGCAGACAAGCTCTTAACGCCTCGCCGACACGGGGAGGATAGTTCTCTCCACCACAGGCTTTATGCTCTGTGGCAAAACGCTCATTTGACCAACCTCTGGCAAGCGGAGGCTGGCTAATTATCACAATTCCTAAATATTTGTGACAAAGGTACATTGTATGAGTATGAGGTTTGGGCTTGTGTTTACATGTATGAAGAGAGGACAGTGTAGATGCCCCCCCGGTAAGACTTTGGGGAGGCGGGGGGGGGGGGGGGGGTCTGGTCTCAGAGCACAAAGCCAAGCCACACTGGGGGGTGGGTTGTTTTTTCAGACAGCCCCAGTGTGTGGGTGTGGCTGTGGGAGGGGTCATGTTTGTGCTCTAATCACACCCCTGGTAAGCTTCCCTGATTGCTATCATCATTTCTCTCTCTCTCTCTCTCTCTCTCTCTCTCTCTTTTCCTTCCTAGCCCTCTCACTCCATTTCTCTCCCCCTTATCGTACTTCTTCCACGTGTCTCTCCAGGTCTGAGCTGGACATAATCCAGCCCTAATCAGATCTTTTGTTGTGGGAACACGTCTGCTTCCTGCTGAGGCCGTAGACAAAGGGAAACCCCCTCGGCCCACTTCCCTCTCGCCATCTCTGATTGGATTAGCTCTAAAAAAAAAAAAAAAGAACCCCTCTCTTTTACTTAGCAATGATGGCTCTGTCAGCTCAACACACACACATTCTTCCCCTCTGAGCGACTGAGAGATCAAAGTCCTGCTCTGTGCCGTGGTGAGCCGGCTTGCTGTGTGCTGCTTTGCGGGCCAGGGGGTCAGCTCTAACCTGGCGAGCATAGCTCACCCACTGCCCACTGCATTCTAGCACAGAAGTGGCAGTAGCCAGAAATATAGAGTCACTAGATCTGGAATGTCATCAAAGGCAGCTCATGCATGTGTACTGCCTGGCCATTATGAACAGGAATAGTGGTTTTAAATGTGGACAGGGTGTTGGGGAGTGACTCTTTAAATAGACCTGAAGGGCGCACCAGGAAAAAATTAAGGCTAGTCCACTTTAGTTTGGCCTGAATTTAGGTTTCTGTTGTATAAATATACTGGATGTATGTGCATCTATGTGTATATTTTCTGAGTGATATCCTTTGTACACAACTTTGTCTCCAGAGACCTACAGATGTTCTAATCATAAAAGAGGGCACAAACCGTTTATCTAATTGATCTGCGGAAGTTTGTTCGAGTCACTAGGGAAAGTCCATATAAAGTATGGCCTATATGTCTGGGAGTTAGTGCTCTTACAATAGAGTACCTGCCACTAAGACGAATGAATGACTTGCAGTGCTTTGTCTGTAGGGGGAGGAAACTTTGTACTTCTTGCAGTCTCGTGGCAAAGGCCTGTTAATAACAAACTATAGAAGAGGAGAAGAAGAGTGTGTGTGTATGTGTAGACATGATGGGTGTGTTCTCTTGGCTTCAGCACTTCTCCAAGGTTGTAATTATGTTGGTGTGCTGGCCACATGCAGTTTGTGTTTTTCCATCCCTGCTTGTGTGTGTGTTAAGTGATTGGAGACTGGCTGAATCCTGTTTTGTAAGTGTCTGCATGTGCACATGTGTGATAGGTGCTATCTGTCTGTAATTATGAGGTCCTCTGGTCTATATGTTTATATGGCACACAATGGAAAATTCATACAGGCAATAGTTTGTGTGTGTAAGTGTTGCACTCCTTGACCCCAGGGTCAGGTTTGGAACAGAGGCCAGGCAGGGTGAAGGCTGGCCCAGCTGGGACGGCGCAGAAAGGAAACAGGCTGTGCTCAGCGTGGCCTTCCGCTACCTGGACACGTACAGAGAACTACTCCAGGAGGAGGGCGATGGCTGCAACAGCTTCCCGAAGGTACACACACACACACACACACACGTGGACAGACGCACATACACAGACACACGCGCACACATGCTCACACACATACACGTGCACACATAACACATCCAACTGAAAAGTACTCTAGAGGCTTCAAGTGTTTATCCTGGCAGGAGCCTATCAGGGTTGCCATGGTAACAAAACTAAGCAACACCTAGGTTGGAATTGTTTTGGCCAGGCCTTCTGAAACTCTCCAGTAAATGTGGATGGGCAGGCACCTGTCTCCTCCAAGTTAGCCATGCCCAGTGAGACTCCTAGCAGCACCCTGCCTCTCCTGCCTGCCTAGTTGTTCCGGATTGTTGCCCTAATCGCACTCTTTCTGCAGGACCTGTACCTGTGTGCTGTGCAAGACCTCAGCCGTTTCCCAGAGCTGGTGGAGGACGTCCTGAAGCTCCAGCGCTGGACCGAGATCCTCCACAACCCGTGAGTGGTGTACACCAGAGCAGGTTGGAAGCCTGTGAGCTGGGCGTGAATGAGTAGGGGGTGATGCACAGGGGCCACGCCATACTGTGAGATCTTCATTAAAAGACAAAGACGTATGGAGTTCGTTAAGCCCTTTATGGGCCATTCAGGATATAACTAGGTTGGCTATAAAAGAACAGTCAAGCCAAATATCCCTGAGTCCTTTTTGTAGTAGCACAGTAGCAGGCACTAAACCCCCCAGGAAACACACTGTAGCCTATTATGACCTGAAGTAGCTAATTGGAAAAATACTTGATGCTTTCCATATGAGACTGAGCTTAGACTGGGTTGTTAAATCCCCTCTTCCATCTAATGAAGCCTTTAAATCCTTCTTTTATTTTTTACATTTAACAAGTGAAATGAGATAATAACAACACAAAGCAGAAACCCTCTGCTGGTTGGCATATTTATACATAGAGTATATACTTGGGAAATGTTTGCATTCGGCCGTTTCATGGGCACTGGTTCAGGAAGCATTTCTTAACGTGCAGTTAAGCACTCGAACCTGAGAGCTGCTCATCGCCAAGCAAACGTACTCCGCCCTTGGAGAGGTTTGTCATTGCCCTGCTTTCTCGCTGTCCTGCGTCCCCAGGGCGGAGGAGGACAAGGACTGCCGAAGGAAGCAAGTGCGTCCTCTCTTCCGCCACTTCCGACGCATAGACGCCTGCCTGCAACCTCGCGAGGCCTTCCGCGGCTCTGACGAGAGTGAGTTCACCTCCGACACCCACAACACCGTTTATGGCTTAAGCTTCAGAGACGGCAGAAGAAGACAGAGCTCTTCTCCGGCTCTTAGTTCATGGTCGAGTTCTGGTGTACACTGTCAGCACTTAATTAGTCCAAAGCTATCGAAGCAAAGGACCAAGCCGGGTGCTTTCCCAGACTCTAATCAATAAGCAATCCAAAAGAGGAAATAGCTCTTGACCTCACTGCCAGTGACCTCATCTGGCCTATTTTTTAGCATAGATATACGACCAGAGGAACAAATAGCAAACTGCTGCACTGAACCAGTACTGAAGCAGTTTCTTTTGAGGTCATCTTGGTCTGATAGTCTCTAAATAATGTAACTGCATTAAAAATCACCTAGGACACAGTGTGGTATGGAGAAGACTTTAACAAAGCTACCTTGTAAGCAATAGGAATGCAGTGAGGAGATTGCTGATGGTTAGCTGGCTATCAGCACAGGCCAGGGGGTCTGAGTCAGCAGGTGTTTCCTCTTCGCAGTCTTCTGCAGGGTGTACACGCCGGACCACTCATACGTGACCATCCGCAGCCGTCTGTCGTGTCGCGTGGGTGAGATCCTGGCCCTGGTGCGTGAGAAGCTGCAGTACAGTGAGGAGCAGCCCACCCAGCCAGCCAACCTCATCCTGGTGGCCGTCACCTCGTCTGGAGGTAAGACCCCACACAGGGGTGCCCGTGGCCTGATCATGACCCCGCCTCTGTTCAGCGTTCGTTCCCTCCCACTTTCGAACCATTTGTAAGAGCCAAGCTCAGGGGACGCCAGTCATGTACAGCATGTATCTTTCAGCATGTGAAGCACAGCAGGCAGTTGAGCGTTTGTGGGAAGTGTTGGGCTGTACTTAGCGGCGTGCGATGAGCAACTAAATGTCACATGACACGTGGTGCTGTGTGTGTGTGTGTGTGTGTGTGTGTGTGTTGTGCACGTGTCCTTATTCAGAGAAGGCTGTGTTCCGCCCCAGTGACGAGGCTGTCTTCACCACCCTGGGAGTCAACACCCACCTGTTTGCATGTGAGCCTTCGGAACTGGAGAGCCTGGTGAGAGGCAACGTGGGTGGGAAGCTCACTGAGTGCAGTGGGAGGGGTTTGAGAAAACGGGTATATGCATGCAAATATCATGCAAATATGCATGTAAAGATGAAAATCAGATCAACCAATATAAAATACACATGCTAATATACTGTAGCTGCTAGCGAGAGAAGGCCACAGGTCCCCTATATTAACATTGCACGGTTTGGACTTCTCATTAGCCATGCTTGATTGAACTGTTTCTCTATGGCTGTTCTACTGCAATGGGAAGTTCTGATAAGGAGGTGTCCCAGACTGACTTTCTAGCCCTGTGTATTTCAGGGAGTTTAGGGATTAAGAGAAGTTCAGGGTTTAGTTGAAAATAAGGCATTTGATAAGGCATGTTTGTCACTGCTATTGTTAGATTAAATGCTTGGTATGTGCTACGGTTCTCTGTCCTAACACATTCATGGCTAATTGTTTGCCAGTCAGGGAGGCAGACAGTGAGCGATGACTGTGTTGATAAGAACCAGATAAACACAGGCTTAGACACTTAGCCATGCAGTTTCCTTCTAGCTGCATACCATGTTGGATGTTTGTGGGGTTCTCATCTCCCTCTGTATGGTTGTGTCCATCAGATGCCCCTGCCTGAAGAGATCCACTGGTCACCGGGCGACAGCAAGCTCCATGACATGAGTGCAGAGGAAGTAGCCAATCAGCTGGTGGTGTTTGACTGGGAGCTGTTCAGCTGTGTGCATGAGGTGAGGAAATGCATCTACACACTCCAGTCCAGTCATTTGAATGTAAACATTCAACACTCACTGTTTGTGCCTAACTTTGTTTCGTGTGCCTGAATGCTGGCCATGCGTTTGAACAGGTGGAGTTTGTGAGTTATGTGTTCCACGGGGAGGAGGCTCGATGGCGCCCCCTCAACCTGGAGCTGGTATTGCAGCGGTGCAGCGAGGTACAACACTGGGTTGCCACGGAGATCCTGCAGTGCCAGTCGCTGCCAAAGAGGGTACAGCTACTGCGCAAGTTCATCAAGATTGCAGCTCTGTAAGAACCTCTGCCTGTGTGTGTGTGTGTGTGTGTGTGTGTGTGTACACGCACATGTACTCGCAGATGTATTTTTTGGACATACAGATATATTTTGTGTGCACACATGTACTCAATACATACATTTAAACCACAGGCCATACTGTGTGTGTGTGTGTGTGTGTGTGTGTGTGTGTGTGTGTGTTTGTGGGGAGAGCCACACTCATTAATGTAAGTTATTGGATGTCAGGTTTCCAGAGCATGTGCTAACAGCCCTGGTTGGGTTCGGTTGTAGGTGTAAGCAGCAGCAGGACCTGCTGTCTTTTCTTGCCGTTGTTCTGGGGCTGGACAACCCTGCAGTTAGCCGCCTACGCCTTACCTGGGAGGTGAGCATCAATCTCTCGCTCTCTCTCTCTCTCTCCCTCCCTTTTTATTTCTCACTTTCATTTTGCCACTCTCTATCTCTTGCTCTCTGTGCCCATCCGTCTGCCTCACTTGCTCACTCACTCGCTCAAGTAGGTGCACACACATATATACACATACTTCTGCCTTTTTTTGTATGAGCTGAGTGTTATTTCTGGCAGAGGCCTGTTGTCATGGCAACCTATCTGACTAAGCAGTACCTTTCAAAAGGAAACACTTCTCATGTGTACCTTTCTATTTCAATAGCAAGCTACGTATTGCTTAATCCATCATTTTCTTGCTTCTCCTTCCTACCTGCAGTTCACATTACATACACACATATTTATTTCAGCTGAGGTGAGGTCTGTTTTTTTTGGTTTTTTTTCCTGAAAATTCTGTGCAATTTTTGACAGGGCTTGCCAGGAAAGTTCCGCAAGCAGTTCCAGCAGTTTGAGAGCATTGCGGTGAGTTTTCAGTTGCGGTAGGCCATACCACATTCCTCTGAGTTCAAGACACAGGAGAATGGTAAGACCTTATTTGTGTGTATGTTTATGTGTGTGTGTGCTTCAGGACCCCTCCAGGAACCACAAGTCATACAGGGACCTGTTAGCCAGTCTGAGGGCCCCGCTCATCCCATTTACCCCACTGCTGCTCAAAGGTGAGCTTCTGAAAACACCCACACAGATACATTCACACACACTCAAACATACACGCACACGCACACACACACACTCAAAAACATTCATGCACACTCAAACACGCACATGTATTCGATATACATTTGAATCATGTTAACCTCTTCACATACATACCACATAAACACACCTACACACATACTTTCACATACCTATAGCCTATTGATTTTATACTGTAGGCACCATGCAGGCATATTCCCTACACACACACAGACACATTCACATGCATACACATAGAGCAGAGGTCATGAAGCCGTGTGCTCCCGTGGAGCTGCCTCAGTAATGCAGCTGTTGTCCAGATGCAGTGCCATAAAGCTTCCCCGCCACTGCCTGACTAGAAAGCAACCAAACAGGCCCTGCTAGTATAATTAACACCCTGCTGTTCTCGGTGCACTGCACAGGCAGGATTGCCTTCCCCTCTGCGCACCCCTCCTCGCCTCAGCTGTGCGGCCTGTGGTGTGCTAGACAGATGCACATCACGCCACTGCATGCACGGGGGGCCGCTCCTCCAGCTTTTCTGGCCACTCCTGCTCCTCCACCTCCTCCTGCACGTGAGCCAAACTCTCCTGCCGATCAACTCCGTGCTGGCCTTCACCGAGCTACGGCACCACCTTCACATCGGTCTCCTTCGCCTCTCTCTCTCTCTCTTTCTCTCTCCCCGCCTCTCCGTTCACCTCCCTTTCAGCTCCTTCTAACTCTCTTCCAGAACCCTGTCAGGGTCACCTGAGCGTCACACTCTGCGGTGTTTCTCTTCAGCGCAGCCGTACCCCGGCCTGTGCAACCAGGCACCTGCCCCCTCTCGTTTTGCAGATGTTATTGTTTTGTTGATGTGGGAGTGCTGCCCGTTGTCTCTCCTCATCACCCACATTGGGTTTCTGAAGCCTATGACACTACATTGCTGTATATAATGCAGTATGGACAATTTCAAGAGCTTATGCTAGTGTAGGTAATGGCGTCGGGTTGGAGTTGAGTGAGCCAGAGCACACACTTGGAGCAAAGGCAGTCGCCTGGGGCTCTTTTCTTCTCCTTTGTTACGTAACTGAAGAGTAGGAGAGAGCTGCAGAAGCTGTGTGTGTATGCGCTGCTATCTTCCTGTTGAGCAGATGGAGCTCAGGTTCTGCGACAGATTTGGGGGGCAGTAATGCCACTCCAATATTTTTAAAAAATAAGAATAAATGGTTGGGTCCATTTTAGAACTTTGCAGACTTGGAATGTCTTGTGCAGTGAGCCTTCGGCGAAGCTGATACATCATTGGCGGCTGTTGCAGATGTTGAACATGCATATTAAGGCTTACTGTTGTATTTCTAACCCCGTGGTTAGCACGGGGTAACGGGGTCATGACCTTGGCCATGGCGAACCTGCTGGACCGCTCCCTGTCTTGTCTCTTTGTCCTCTTTTGCATTCTGAACAGGCGTACTCTCGTTCTGTCCGCCTCTCTCCACTCGTTCTCTCTTTTCATCTGGTGGGTGAGCACCCTGCTGATCCCCTGCAGGGGAGCAGGCGCTTGTACAAGCCACTGCTGCCATGTCATTACATAACCATTCTTTTAACTGTAATGCCTGCTTTTCTCTTTCTCTCTCTCTCTCCCTCCCCCCTCTCTCCTTTGTAGACCTGACCTTCCTTCATGAGAGCTGTAAGACGTTCCATGGGGAACTGGTTAATTTTGAAAAGATGGTGAGTGTCAAAGGCAATTTGTGTACACACACTCTCACACGGTCACACAAACACATAACCACATACATTTACATTATTTGTAAACAGTGTTCATACAAACCTCACACAGGAAGGAGCAGATCTCTAATGATGATCTTTTCTCCATATTTTCTGACAAGGCAGATTTTGAAGTTTTGTTTTATTTTTTCTTCCAGCATAAAGTGGCGGAGATGGTGCGCAGCATCAGGCGATACAGGAGCGCTCAGCTAGGTAGAACGATCCCAGCCTCGCACACAAACACATACAAACACACACACACACACCCACACTCACTCACACCCATGCACACATATCCACACCCACACTCACTCTCACACCCACACCCTCACACTTTCACGCGTGCTTCCACAAACACATACACACACTCACATGTCTCCCCACTCATACACAAATATACCCATAGACTAACATTCTTAGAGACATACAAACCCGTCAAGTATTACTGCAAAAAACAAAAAACAAAACCATTCCCACCACCAAGTAAACACCTTCACCACCAGGTAAACACCTTCATACAGATATGCATGCATGCACGTACACACACACACACACCCCTACACGTGCATACAGTCACCCATCTGTCTGGCTGTGTTAATTTAGGGGGAGTTTGCCCCACCCTGCCAAATCCCATCTGTCTAGAACATCACAGGCCTGAAGGCCAGGGAAGCAGCTGCATGCATGCATGTGCATACACACCATCAACATAAACAGTTGTACACACAAATGTTTTAGGTACAGCTATCACATCTGTTTTTGGCATTTATTGTTATCTCTAGTTGTTCTGGTCCTTGTGTATGTAGACAGAATTCCATTCATTCTTATCTGAGACCAGTATGCAATCTCTTTTGGGATAATTCATCTTGGGATATAGGAGCAGGAGGCTCTTCCCAGATAATCCAGGGGGCCACTCCAGGTGCAGCTGTGCGCCTCTTAACACCTATTTTCCTCCTTTCATATCTGCATTTGAGATCAAACCAATGAGACAAACAACTGCAGAGGTGCCATGGCAACCATGACATCACCGGCAGCAGAAATGCCCAAACTCGTCGTGTACACCCACGCTGGCAAAGCACTACTCTGATAATAATACCTGCTAATACTACCTGCTGCACCATAACAAATCTTTGTATCTTCACACCCATAGGAAATATTTGCTTTCATTCCATGGGGCTTCTCTTGCTCTGATATGGAGTGGTGCTGCATCATTCAGCCCTTAAATCTCTTACTCTGCTGAACACCTGAGTACATGAGGATGGCCATGATCTCGTGTTCTTAATGAAAGCTGTCGAGCACAGCTCCCCAAGGTTGTGCCTTTCTAATCCAGATAGGTGATGTTCTAGACTGCGTGATTCATCTGGTATCCGTAACTGATTTCCTTCTGTCCCGTTCTGGGGCATGTGTCTTGTAAATCAGATGATGGAAAACCCAGTGATTCCGCTCCTGAAACCCGTGTTACTGCTCTGCCGCACAGAGAGATAGGCGGGAGCTGCACCTTCCAGCATCTAATGAAAGACAGCAATATCAGGGATGCATGTATTAGAGGAGCAGACCAATCTCCCGTGGCAGTAAATGAGTGAAGTAATGTCAAATGAGACCCACATCTGTAACGTCATTTGTCTTCACAAAGGATCAAGATCATAATGTTGGACTGCAAACTGATGCCAATATATTTTAATCAAGTCTCCTCAAAAGGGAATTCAGTTTACATTATACCTTCTCACTGAAAGCTTTCTCCATTAAGAATCTTAGCTGTGTAGCGTAGCTCAGGTTTGAGTATTGGGTTAATTTAATGTAATCATCTGAGCTTTTCCCACTTCATCCAACTGAGTGGACGGAATTTATTGGTTTCCATGGAGGGCAGCAACACTGAGTTAAAGTTAATTACTTCCGGACTGGTGCGGAGAGGAAGACTTTTCATTGCAGCAGACTATCGCAAACCAGGCAATATTGGTTGTGTGGATGTTTCAGAGTAAACAGATAAATAACAGACCTTGCATTTCACTTGCAGTGCACATGTCTGGTTGTAGGCTGTCATTCTCTGGCTTTCTGGGAGATTTCCAGCTTTCACTGATGACACATTATGGATGTGAGGAAGGCAGACAGCATCAGTCTGGCAAAAAGCCTCCAATTGTGGCCACTGGCATTTCAGGCAAGTGAGGCCCACCTCTCCCTCAATGGCCTTGAACTTTCAGATGTAACTCAGATGTAAGCGTTAATAGCTCTGTAATTGTCTATAATGTGCACTTGGTGTGCAAAATCTAAGAAAGAGAACTCTTTACTGTTGCATCAAGTGCCTTTCCTTGAAACGTCTATGGATGGTTTGTGTTAGCCAGGCTAGGTTGAGCCGTAGCAGAATGAAGAAGTGGTGGATGGGTTAAAATGTTTGTAAACTAGGGGTCGACCGATATGGGTTTTTAAGGCTGATGCCGTTGCTGGTATTTAGAGAGCAGGGCGACCGATGGCCGATTTATAAAGCTGATAACACAAAATATTATGATAAAATACAATGTAATTAATTGATAATAATATAAATGATACACAAAATTGCTGAACATTAGTTAGTTATCGTCTGCACTCTGTCTGCAGGACACTTATTTTAAATACAAAAAGGTATCAACTAAAGGAATGTCCACAGATAATAAAAAACAGCAGGGTGCGTGAGTTATAGTACTTTTTCACATACTGTTATATTTGTTTGACAGAGTAGGTTACAAGCCAAATAGCCACGCTAAGCAATCAAGCACATAAAAATACTTTGTTTGCACAGCTAGCTCATATCA
This sequence comes from Electrophorus electricus, assembly GCF_041902795.1. NCBI lineage: Eukaryota > Metazoa > Chordata > Actinopteri > Gymnotiformes > Gymnotidae > Electrophorus > Electrophorus electricus. Next base: position 35,385,967 of record NC_137499.1, read on the forward strand.
TCCAATAAGTAACTAGAGGTGACAATAATGTGAAAGAACGGAGATTTTTTCCCTTGTATAGTTGAGCTAATTATTTCAAGCTGGTGCACGCGCAGACACGCACGCACACAAAGAACATATGTTAGCTAGAAGTCCAGAACGTTCGTTCCCCAAAACGTTGTTGACAAGTCGGTAACGCCAGCCTTCATAGTCCCGTTATCGTAATCCAACAAGTTAAATGTCACATTAGCAAATGCAACCGAATTTAACTTACGTTGGGTATCTTATATCAATCAGATCAGTCACTTATGACAGCATATTGTTGAGTTGAGATGAGAACAAATGATTTTGAGCCCTGTAAGATAGCTAAGTTAGCTAGCTAGTTTAACTGGTTAAAGGCTTGTTAACATTACAATTCCCAAATAACATTATTCGCCTTTTCTCACTAAATTACTGGAATCAACCTAATTATATAGACAGTAAACGTTGTATCTGTCATTAAGCGTGACAAATTAAATAGATTAAGCTTTAAAAGATATTAAAGTTTCACCGTTTTCTCTGGAAACGTTACATCCTTTATTAGCACGCACTATCTCACAACACCCACTTATGTGTGCCTGTAGAATGGCGACATTGACACATTGTTCCACAGCAGCCACACTAACGGATTATCTCAAAATCGGCCGGTTGGTACATCGGTCGACCACTATTGTAAACAGCCAAAGCTGATGGTATGTAGCATGAAGAACGAGAAAAGCACAGGGCCACAGGATGAATTGGAAAAGTATATTGTGAATTAAAGTAGACATGGGAACAACACCAGTGAGGACTTCATGTTGGCCTGTGCTGTAAACAACAAACAAACACCCCCGCTAACTACGTATTACTCAACTGCTGACTTTCCTACCCAAAATAAAATACACACAAAGGACAGCCGCATTCCTAACTGCCAGACTACACATAAACATGTACAAAACCTACTTCTAACACAAACGGCAACCAGCTCTGCACCTGGTGTGTCATTATATACAGTATATACAAAAAGGGGTATAAATGTTGGGTGGAGACAAGACTATTTACAAATGATACAAATTAAACAGAGCTACTAAAAAGGGGCAAACAAATCTCAGAATGTGAAATCACAGCAACAGCCAGTCACAATGTGAGTGAGCTCTAGGCTGAGAAAACAGCATGTACCTAGGTCCTGTTGTTGTACCATGAAGAATCACGTACTGGCACTGCCAGACAGGCCCATGGATCAAACTCAAGGAAGATCAGACAAAACACAGACAGTAATGAAATTAGGGTTGGAATTCCAAAACCTAGAGGATTTGAAAAGGCAGAACAGAAATGGCACACACAAAACCCCCAACACACACAGTGGTGGACCCAGATTAGTGTACAACTGCAACATCTGTGGTGGGTGCCTTGTGACCAGAAACTTTTGTGAGAGTCTGGGGCAGAGCTGGAGCTGAGCTGGATTTGCAGAGTTGTTTTTTTTTCACAGATGAGACAGGACAGTGTGGAGGTGTTCATAGTGCCCTGTTCCTTTCAGTCAGCACATTCTCTCTCTCTCTCTCTCTCTCTCTCTCTCTCTCTCTCTCTCTCTCTCTCTCTCTCTCTCTCTCTCTCTCTCTCCCTCCCTCTCTTAAGCATGTTGTAGCAAAGGATGCTGAGCTCCTTCAGTCAGTTTGACCTGTGTTTGTGTGTGTGTGTGTGTGTGTGTGTGTGTGTGTGTCTGTTGGTGCAAGAACTCTGAGCATTTGTACATAAATACCTCCACCCCATGGTCAGGTTCAGCATTTCATCAGTCGTTGCAGATGATTTGATCGTGAGTAAAGTGCTGCCACCTAATGGTGATTCTGGGGTGATTGACTCAGTCTAGAGACTGGCAGACTCTCCTCGTGTTACAGACTGTGTTTGATGACTGGTATCAGAGGTACTTAGCAAAAAACATGTGTACACTTATCACCATCCTAGTAGATTAATCTTTCAGCCCTTTCTCCTCCCCTTCTCTTGTTCTCCCTTGCTCTCTCTCTCTCTCTCTCTCTCTCTCTCTCTCTCTTTCTCTCAGTTATGGAAGCTGAGCCCTCCCCCTCTCACCTCCAGACGAAGGCATACGTGCGGCAGTTGCAGGTCATCGACAATCAGAATCTGCTTTTCGAAATGTCCTGCAAGCTGGAGCCCTAAGACGTGATGGGCCATGATCATCTCTCTTAACATACCTACCAAGCCACTCCCTTCCTCTGCATAAACCCCAGCCAGAAATGCACTTTGGCCAGTGTGCAAGTTCCTTATAGTCTGTCTCTTCTGCTCCATCACTGCTGGACGTCTGGATTGACTCATGTTAATGGAGCAGATGGAGCTGGTCACAAAAAATGACAGGAACTCTTGCTGTGTGAGCCTCAATGTTCAGGATGCTACGGAATGCTCAAACAGAGCTAAATGTCACAGTACACGACTATCCACATCTAAAATGTATATGGAGACCTGTCATGCTCTATTAATAATCTGTCTGTGTGCAGCGTTCCAGTTGTTCTGCCACTGAATATAGCCTTTATGTTAGTGTGAAGGAAGCTTTCCATAAGACGCACCTCATGCCGATGGGCTGCGTTTGCTCTCACCTTTACCTTCGTGGAATTTTTTTGGTTTGTATCTTTTGCTTTTCATCATGTTGGCGAAGTCTGTCCAGTCTGCACTGCCATCTGCTGAACTGAACTGAGTGTGATCCGAGCGGATCGGGTCATCCGAGCGGATCACACTGCTTGTGCTCGGGCATTTCCTTCAGATGTTATAGAGACGCGGGTCCTGTTTTCACTTCACCTCTTACCTCACACTAAAGACCCGCTGAAATATTTGACAATCTGACCTCTCGGACTCGAACCTCTCCCCCTTTCTCCCTCCCCTCTATTCTCCCCAATCAACACAGGCACTTACTGGATTACACCCCTTGGGCAGCAGCATTCAGCTCTGCTCAGAACATCCTCCCAGCTGGTTTTTCAAAGCAGAGGTCTAACCCCAAGGCCTGCTCCTTCGAGGGCCGGCCTCAGCCCACCCCCAAGCCAGTTTCAGCCCTTCCCCAGGCCCTAAGCTGCTCAGCCTCCCTGTTTGTGCACAACATGTTAATGCTGCAAGACATCCGCACAGATATGGGATGGCAGATTCTTCAGGAGAACCCGTTTAACACACGACAGGCTCTAATTTCTGTTCAGCATTCATCTTCAGATCTCCACTTCTAGCCTATGAGAAGCATTGAAAATATTGTTTTCCAATTTTGGTTTGTTTCAAGTTTTAAAAAAACACTGTATTAACCAAACTATTAATGGCAAACAAAGAGCAAACTGATTAATTATCAGTTAATATACAGACACAGAAGTAACTAATTAATCGGTTAAACTATTGGGTTACACACTACTACTTTTAGACTAGGAGTTGACCGAACTGCAGCAGTAAACAGTGTTCTCAATTACAGATCGTCAGGTCATTTCCCTCCACAAATCCTAAGCTGAACCATCATAAGCTATAAGGCAACCCTAAACTTAGACAGGCCGCTGTGACCCGCCCCATATGAGATGGAGCCATACGGAACCCGACCCTCTCAGGATTTCTTCCTGGGTCAAAGACCTTTGCAGAGGCCTGTCTGCAAGGCCTTGGTGTACATAGTTGATGTAAATAGCTAAATAAATATGAAGACTCTATTTTATGTATGAGCTATGAGATGGACACTCAAGGAGAATATTTGTTTTGTAAATCTGAGGAAACAAAACTGTACATTTTAAAAGTGAAGATTGAGACTGAGTCTACTGTCCGCAATGGAATAATTGTACAACTTCTTGGTTTTGTTGCATTGCGGTTTTGATTTTGTTCCTGTTCGTAGTGGATGACGTGTATATATTCTGGTTTTGTTGCATTTCCTTGGTTTTGTTCAATATTTGCGACTGATAAATTGTACAGCATGTATTTGGTTTAGTTGGATTTTGTTTTTAGTTTTTTAAAAGCGGGTATTCTCTGGGTGTTGTTTTTGGTTTTTGTACAGAAGTCCGTGTTTACAGTGCGCTCCTCTGAAACGCAGACATGTCCAATAAGGTGAGAGGAAGGTGTGGCAGGGGGAGGCACTGCACCACCTTCATCTCCACCTAAGACAAAAACGCATCTCAAATAAAGCCTCTTCTGATGAACTCGAGTCAGTGCTTCTGTGTGCAAAAGACTGCTTTTAACTATATTTCTTTTATATTCCAGTCTTCTCAAATCGCTTTCACATGTAACCTGCAGACAGTAGTGATTCACCAGTGACAGGCCTAATGTGACATTTACCAAGACTTACACCCTAAGGTAAAAGGTAACATACCACAGTGACACAATTGCATAGTGAGCCGTTTTGTTTTCCGCACACAAAATAAAATGGTTGGCTAAAATATTTCCTTTGGTATCCTTTACCTGTAGTGTGCTTAATACACACATTAAACATAAAAGAGCATTCTCCATTGAACACATTTCTGTATTTATTGTTAATGACAGTAAATTATGCAAGATGAACATGATGCTCATTTCAAATCAAACCTCTCATTCATAAGGATGCAAATCAAGGCGGGTAAAAAAGTTAATAGAGAAGGAATGATCGTGTAGTTCATTTAAAATGAGTAAAATTCACATCAGCATGAGCAAAACAGTTCCTCTCTATAGACACAAGCAAGCAAACCTTATTAAAGGCTATGGCATCTGCGAAGCAAGTCAAATGGAATGTAAGGTTAAAACGTCTGACCAGTGTTTCACTGCTCTGATAATTGCTCAACAATTTGCTTGTCCTTCTGTCATTCAGCTGAAAACAGTATATCTTTCACCCTGGCACTACTCTTCTACCAATCTTAACTGGTCCACCCAAAACGTACGATATATGGTCAAATCTGTTCAAATAATCGTAGTCATCAACAGGAAATAAGCTCTCTTGCTCCGTGACACAGGAGAACCCCCCCCCCGCCGAGACTGGTGCACATGATGTGCTCTGTTCTGCTGTTCTGATGCTGGCTCATTGGTCAGTGTCTGCAATGTGCATGGAGTTTGTCCCTGGGCTGGGTCCCGGTGCTTCCTGCGGTGACGCTGTGGAGGGTTCTAACGGAAGTCCCAGTTACAGCTGCTGACGCTGGTCTAGTTTCAGCTGACCCGATCCGAGTCCTCCCGTGCGGCGCCAGGGTTCCATGGAGATGCAGTCAACTACACACGCCGTAAAGCACTCAAACAAACAAACACGGCCTTGCGTTTGCCCAGTTTTTATCAGAGTCCGTGCCGCTGCTGGGTCATTCGGAATGAATGGAGCGAACAAGCGTCCACTGTTTGAAGGTACACTGGCATGGACCCTGCTTCCTCAGCAGCGGGTACGACAAGCCCACGGACTGGGAGAGGGTGCAGGTACTAGAGGGACCAGCTCCCGTCCTGACTGTCCTCAGGCTGAACGACGTAACATGCAGATATCTATAATGCATTTCACCAGTTCCAGTTATTAATGGCGCTCTATTATGCGCATTCTTTGTGCAAAAATATTCGGATGAGCAGGGAAAATGTAAAAAAAACCCAAAAAACCTGAGGTAGTTCAGGGACTTGTACACGTCTGTTAAATTTCTCAAGAGTATGACTGCTGTTCTATGATGAGTTTTACTTGTAAGATTATAAGGACACAAGTCGGCTGGGACACCGGAACGTGGGCCCGGGACTAGCACAGTGTTAGGAGTGACCAGACTTAGACGAGTACTCAGACACGGGCTGTTAAGGGACTTGTTGCACCCTGTATAAAACGACTGCAAAATCAAAAGGACCAAAACTAGAAATGAAGCAAACTGAGCAAGTGAATAATTGAAGATCGATTTCCACACAATAAAAAAAAACTCTTTATACCCCACTGATATTAAAGAAGCCCATTTTATACTTTTGCTGTGATATACTGTTCTAAGTTATTGGTTAAAAGGTTAGGTAAAACGGCAGACTTTGTTTTGAAATACTGCACTGTAAGTGACACTGCGCCTTCACAAAGCACACAAGTGCAGACAATGGCTTGAATTAAAAATACATATGTGAGAAAGCCATGGCAACTACAGCCACTGTCTTACGAGGACCAATGTTCAATACTTACAAAAGAAATCCAGATTAAAAATGTAAAGTCAATGTGGACCCTTTTATTGCAACCAGAGAAGCTGCTTATCTTAATGCTGAGCTGAGACCAGTTTCATGGTTTCCTTTTAATGGTTTATGATGATTTTAAGAATACACTGTTTGGAAAAGCTGCTCCAAGATTAGATAAACGGGCAATTTCTACTTAAAAACTGCATTCAGGTCCTCACACAAGCTTTACTTTTCCCAAATGCAATATTTGGGGAATACAAGTATAAAATACTTCTGTCACAGGAGCAGAACAAAAACTGCTTAAGTATCACCAGTAATACATCAGAAAAGGCTAAAAGTCAGTAATTAGCATTTAAAATCTACTACAGTGATCTGAGACCAAAGTTGTTATTTCTCAAATAATGATTAAAGAGAACTTTGAGAGGAAACTGGTCTTAGATCAGTGTAAAACCCTTCCTATCCTTGGAACAACTGATTAGCTGTAATGGGATCATTAGCTATATTGCATCATCAATGGAACCACTGATTATGTCAAAAAGGCATCATGAAGTGGCATAACTAAGCGCTGTTGAAGTCACAATGCCTGCAATTCCCTTAGTAATGAGATGCTTTCTGTGTTTAACTGCACAAAATGTATCTTCCCTGTTACATATTCTGCCTATGAGAAAAGTACTGCACAAGACTGTAATTTGGTGCCTGAAGGAAAAAGGTGGAATTGCACATCAACAATGACATGAGGCCTAACATTACAGAGCCTCTTCTAAAGTGTTTTACTCATGCGGATGGTTTGACATGCTTACAGTATGTTACAGGAGCTGAGCTATAGGTGACTTGCACTGGTGGTGTTGAATGGTTAGGTGAGGGTAATAGGTTTTTTGGCAGATCACAACTCGGAGCCCAGAATCACATTACACTGCTCCATTAATACTGTCTAGACAAAAAAAGCAAAGTGAGAAATGTAAGCAACTCTCAGAATGTGCACTTAAATGTCAAGCTTGCAGAAGTATCTCACCCTGTTTGCCATTTTGCCAAAAAAAAAAAAAAAAAAATGTAAAAGGTATGAAAGAACTACACTTTCTGCCTGCCAGTCTAGTACTGGGCCTTTTGCTCAATTTTATTGTCCTTCACCTACATTGGTGAAGGCACTCACCGCCCCCCAACCCCACCCCCCAGATCATTGCTTAAGCATTTTTAAATAAGCTGAAGATTATATATACAAATGTCATGATTTCTACTGTCAATACTGTACAAACCACCCTGGCTCTGTAGTCAATGGTGACGGTGCGGAGGGCAGTGGTCATATTGTGTTGTCGTTGGAAAAACCTGGGCTATCCGCTTTTGCGGTTTTCCCGCTGGCGGTACGCCCGGCCGGTCACGGGTCACTCGGACGCACCGTGCCAGGCTGCCAAGAGGAAGCGGCGTAATGCTTTTTCTCGAGGGCATTCAAAGCAAAGAACATGGAATAGTGTGTGAAACCAAAGAGCTGCGGGGAGCTGCATTATGTGGGCTGTCACGGGAATGAGAGGTGGGCAGGTCTGCAGCAGATGTCTGGCAGGGCATCATGGAGTCTTCGTTGCCAGCCCATCCTTCCACTCTCCCCGGGGACGTCCCTTCAACGTTTCTCGCAGTCTGGTGGTCGGCTGCTGTCGTATGCCTCCCAGGGAGAGCGTGCAGGAGGGAGGGATGGCTGGCGTGTGAAAGGCATTTCTCTCCCTCTCTCCCCCTTTCTCTCCCTCTCTTTCTCTCTCTCGCTCTTGCCCTCTCACATGTGGAGGGTTAGGAGGGCTCCGAGCTCTTCAGTGCACCCACCTTCGTCTCCAGGTCTGCAATCTGGGGAGAGAAACACACAAACAACGAGGACGCCATTAGCTCCGCCTTCGCGGGAGCTGTAACTGGGCGCTGCGACTCAGGAAATTCGTGCCGTGCCTTCTCCTGTAGGCTGTCCGTCTCCTCCCTGTGGCCAGCTTCAGACTCCTCCTGAGTACGCCGCTGAGCAGTCTCCCGCTTCAAGTACTCAATCTCTCTGCATCATGTACACACACACACACACACACACACACACACACACACACACAGAGTAAAAGAATGTATCTGATGCAAAAGTAACAAAAAAAATATGGGACATCTGCTGGGACATCTGCTAATCTTTCAACTCAAACAGAAACAAAAAATCTCATGTTCCCCCACATCACACTGGGCTGAAGAGGTGGTACGCTCACTTCTGCTGGTACTCTTTAATGAGCCGCTTGGCTTTGCTGTACTTGCGCTCCAGCGTCTGGTACTGGGCCTGCGTCTCCTTCAGGTGCTCGTCCACAGCCTGGCAGAGGCTCTGCGCCTCCATCCAGTAGCCCTCCAGCTTCTCCATGCGCTCCTTGCTCTCCCGCACGGTCTGCTCCAGCTGAGTCTTCTCCATCCGCCAGCGAAGTTTCTCCTGCTCGGCATGCGCCAGCTACGGAGTGAGGGGTGGAGAGAGAGCGAGAGAGAGAGTGAGAGTGAGAGAGAGAGAGAGAGAGAGAGAGAGAGAGAGAGTGGGAGAGAGAGAGAGAGTGAGAGAGAGAGAGAGAGAGTGGGAGGGAGGGAGAGAGAGGAAGAGAGAGTGGGAGAGAGAGAGAGAGTGAGAGTGAGAGAGAGAGAGAGAGAGAGAGAGAGAGTGGGAGGGAGGGAGAGAGAGGAAGAGAGAGAGGGAGAGAGAGAGAGAGAGGGAGAGAGAGAGAGGGAGGGAGAGAGAGGACGAAAGGATATGAAAGAGAAAGATGGGTTGGAAAGAAGAGAGGAATATGGAAGACAAGTCTTCTGTAATCTTAGGACTGTAAGTTTTGAAACTGTCACATGGTGTGTTGTTCTTACCTTCCTCTTCAGCTGATGGATCTCAGCCTGGGTAACAGCATGCTTTATCTGGAGCTGGAGGGACAATGATGGAGAGAAAGAAAAAAAGAATACATGCGAAAGGTTAGAAACATAGTATGAATGTAGCATGTAACTCAGTATACAAAATACTCCTACATCTCCTTGTAAAGCTACATTTTCTTCACATCATTGCCTTTTGAGATGAAGATTTTAATGAATATTTTATTATCTGAGTTTAACGAAATCCATGTATTTATACCCAAGGTAGAACATAGCAAACAAGCTATCAAAGGTTCCAAATCCATATTGAGTAAACATAAGTGCTGACAGTCTGCTGGTTTGAAGTAGAACACCCACACTGCGGGTGAGGTCTGGGGAGCCAGCACTGACCTCTTTGAACTTGTGTGCAAGTTTCTCAGGGTCCATCTCTGCAGGTGAGAGCATGTCTTCGTTCTCGGCCAGGTCGAACACCTCAATGGCGTTGGGGAACATGGGGCTCATCTCCTCGTCCTCATCAGTGCCGTACTCTCCTGTCTGAAAAGCCCAGACAGAGAGAGGGAAAGTGACAGAGGCTTGCTGCCAATTCTCCATGGAATTATGAGAGATGACTGGCTCTGGTTTGGCTGTGTAATTAAATAACTTGGTAATACTGACAGACTCAAAACCTCTAGTTCTTTGTTCTCGCCATTAACGATGACACATAGTCTATGGCAATCAGCAGAGAGTAAGAACTGGGCTGTGCTCCAGAGCCCTGTGCTAAGTTATGCAAGGCTGTCACTAGTTCTGCAGTCATTTTATAATGCACTGTTCTTTGCAGATGGCATTTTCAGTTCATAGTTATTTGAGCGTTTGCAGACCTGATCTATGACTGTCATTTTACTTGCAATCTTAAAGCACATGTCCAGACAGTTTATGTAAATTGTGCAAAACTCTGGTTTGTGATGTGTGTGTGTGTGTGTGTTTGTGTGTGTGTGTGTGTGTGGGGGGGTGTTTGGGGGTGGCATTATATTCGGTGCAACCATTTGTAACAATTCCAAGATTGGCCACAAGATGGCAGTGTCTGTACAGACCAGCTGAGAACTAAGTTACAGCAGTAAAACTGTACAAACGAGCACCCACCATTTTGCATGCGCTCAGCAATTGCAGTGTCTATAGTATGAATAACTCTAGATTTAAGCGCCTGTTTTTGTTAAACAAAAAGCTGAACACATCAAACCTGGGGTGCAGAATATGGAGTTTGCTAATTACTATTGCAGTATTAGCCTTTGCAATATGAAGACTGTAAGATACAAACTGTAGATGACTACAATATCCAAACAACAATAACAAAACTAACATTTTGATTTTGCGCTGAGTATCTTGACCATTTGCAAACCTTTCAGATGCTTGTTCTGTGATGTCAAATGTGACATCTCATTCTAAAACGTCTACTGCAGACATCCATTAAAACGTAGCAGAAAATGGCAAAACAGTGCCTAATCAACCCCATGAACACACATGCATGCACACACACCTACCCACACACACAAACACACATGCGTGCACACACTCTGCTGCATTTCAGAGGGTGCGGCCCTGGAGTGTTGTTGGTGCTGGAGTGTGGCCTTTGTTGGCAAAGGACCAAAACCTGCAAGGATTCCCGGCGCTTCAAACAATAGACTTCCGCTGCAGAGTGGAGATGGGAGCTGGCAGAGTCCCGGAGAAGCACAATGGCTCTCCCCTCTGATTCATGGCACACCGTCACATCCTGCTTCTGTGAGCTATTAGCACACTTCGAATGACAGCAGTAAAGCAGCACGCAAAAGTGGAGCTCTGCTTAATAGCTTATCTGAGATGATGTTTGTTATGTTGTATGACATTAGCACGATGTTAGCATATCAGTCCTGGACTATTTGCTGAGTATGTACTGTAATTCATATTTATTACACTGATCTCACAGCATCAAAAGCAAAAAGTCATGTCTGAGATGTTAGGAATGTCCATGTAAATTAGTCTTTAGTTAAAATGATATCAAACGTCATTGTTTGCTAGGTTAATTACAAAGTCTTCCTTTTGCCAGGACTATGATCTAGGAATCCAGGGCAGCTCTGAATGGCTAGGGGCTCGAGATAGCTTGGGATCGGGACGGCTGAGGCTCCATGCGGCTGGGCCTCAGGGCAGCTGGGGCTCGGGATAGCTAAGGATCAGAGTGGCTGGGCCTCAGAGCAGCTGGGGCTCAGGGTGGCTGAGGGTGATGCTGGGCCCGTGGCACCTTGCCTGCGCGCACTTTCACATCCATGCACCAGCCAAGCCAGCCACAGCCAATCGTCCACCACCGAATTATTTACCATCTTCTCATCACACCTTCCCTTCAGAGCTGTTGGGCCGGGGGAAGGAGTGTGGCAAAGCTTGGCTGGACAGCCTGTCGCGGAGGACCAAGGTGCGAAGATTGTGTGTGTGCAGCCAATAATACATACTTGTCACTCTATAATCCACTCAAAATGTAAGTCACAATAGTCCACTCAAAAAGTAAGCTCTTGCTTACTAAAGTCCTTATTTTGTGCACAGGTACACAAACTGATAAGAAAAAGTAGGTATACTATTAACTGTCAAGTGGCCAAACTATTAACTTGTCATGGCCTGATCAATGATTATACTTCTGACACCTCAAGGACTTAATGCATCATGTGCCATGGCCCAAAAGGTTACATTACTGTATGAATTTAAAGATTAGGCGTACATATGAGATGTAAAATATCCGCCCTCCTGTTTAGTCTGCGTGTGAAAGCACTCGGCAATGTGCTGAGCGTGTGGGCGCGTGGAGTGTGCGGAGATGTGTACTGAGTGTCTGTGTGCTGACCTCCTCGTCCTCCTCCATGTACTGGTTGTAGCGCTGTTCCATCATCTCCCTCTGCCAGCGCTCCTGCTCCAGGGTCTGCTGGATGAGCTGGGCCACCTCGCTTTGCTCCCCAGGCTTCTCCCGGCCAATTATGAACCTACCACACACACACACACACTCAAACTGGTCAGCTCAACAAAATGGCCGCAGTGGAAAGCAGTATATACTGTGAAGTCATTCTGCTGCATTTTTTTCACCCCTTTTTTCTCACAGTATTTTCACCCGCCTGGTGTTTTAAGAAGGACAAACCGAAACTGCGTTAAACTGAAGTGGTTTTCTCTGTGAGCAACAGAAAACCTTCCAACCCATGGACTGTCTCATTGTGCAGCCTCTGGTGATGGATCTGATCCCTAGCTGTGCCATATGTCGCCCTTGGCTGGGGATTCCTCAGAGTTTGGTTAGTCATGCTCTCCCTGGGTGGGAGGGATGGTAGGGTGCATCTCTCTCATGTCACTAAGCGATGCTCTAACTGGTGGGGGGCCTGCTTGGAACAGCAGTGCACAAAAAAGACCCAAAAGTGCGAGGAGAACACAGGAGGAGTAGTCAGCCCAGCAGACAGCTGGTTGTGGGGTATGACAAAGGAGATCTTTGACATCTAAAACATGGATGGAACTTGGGGATATGTCAAGCAATATGGCGGATATGCAAAAACTGTGTGCTTTATAAAGATTCTGCCACATCAGCCTTGTTATTGGGTGAAGGGTGAAACTAGCTGGTTAGAACACTGATTTGATAAAAATCACCTACAAATTAACATTCTACAGAAGCACTCATGTTTCTATCAAGCTTGTCACCAACAATGTCTAAAAATGATGAACAGTTCAACATTTAAACATACATACTGGCAAGACAGCCCATTATACAGGGTCTTTGACATGAGGTGGGTCTGTAAACATTTGAGTGTGACATACCTCATGCATGACTGCTTTATTCAAAAAAACAGTGGAATGGAGAACGGAACTTCTTTGCTTATAAAACAGCCTAATCGGCTTAAAGACTGGATTGCTGTTTAATGTGCACAAAACATTAAAAAAAAAAATTTCATGGAAAATGGAGAGTAATCTCCCTGCATAACGTCTTCTTTTGTGACAATATAAGACTAGATTTCCCACACTAACCCAAATCTTTAACTACACACAAACTACCCAAAAATACAGAAACTATCCAGATATAGTTTAAGAGCAACTTAGTTTCAGTTAAGTAAAGAATACTAAGATGCTAATGTCTACTGCAGATTCAGCTGTGGTAGTGTGAAATGCATGGATCTGATCATATTTTTAAGATCTCGCTGGCTTAAAAGAGAAAACACCTCATTAGGGTGATGCGAAATGAGACACTAGATACTAGCCAATGTGGAAAACCATCTACTTACTTACAGATCTTTAGTCAACAGTTCGTGAGTTTATAACTGTGGGGATGTCTGACTACTGAGCATCAGCCTTAATTTAACAGGATTACAAAGTTTCACTGCTGTCACTTTAGATATATGTAAATTATGTCCTTCAGAGCAGTTACACTAGTCATTTTTTACCCCAAAAGGGCCAAATTGAAAACATGCCATGTCCATAACACAACACCATGCCTGTTGTGTTTGAAATGAGATATAATGCAGGCCCTTGGTCTGAAACTTCTCAAGAGCGGTCATAGCATGAAAGCCCTGATAGCTGCCCAGTGTAGGGTTAGTCAGGTGTTTGCTTACTTGACTGTGCCGCTAGTGTTTCTAAGGACAGATGCTGCGAAGTTCTGAGTCACTCCAACCAGACTTGTGCCATCCACCTCCACTATGAGGTCATTCACCTTGATCCTGGCTCGGGAAAGAAGGAGACACAATACATTTGGTAAGGTAAGATGATGAATCTTCTCTTTTACAGCATCGGTGTTAAGACATTTCCACAGTGGGAGTATATTTGGTCATTCATTACCTTTATTAATATCACATTCCTTTATACACTAATAAACATTATTAAATTAGGAACATAAGATATATAGTTGCTCGATTAAATCACTGCCTGACTCCTGCAGTAAATTCAGTAAATTCCCAACGAGGTGGCACAGAGCCGATGACGTTGAGTGGTGCGTGATGGGATTTAAGGACGGCATACTGACACATGCCTCAGCCAACACACATGCAGAACTCTGTTTGGCTAAATCCCTCCTGTAATTCCATGCTATTAAAGTGATAAACACCTGCTATCATAACCCATCTCTAAAGAGTGCTGTCTGCAGGTTACTTGAAGCACTGCCTTCCTGGCTCATTTAAGACACCTCAGATGGACTATCACATTACTCATGAAGTTGACTGACAGAAAGAGGACCACTAAGATACCCATTTTAGCTGAAGAGGCGATAAGGAAAACCCCACCGTGTGTTGTCAATGCAACTGTCTCAATGAAAGAATGCAACCAACTGATCTCATACACCACCCAGAGTGCGCTGTGCACTATATCTAATGGCTAAAATGGGCCTCCTTTGATGCACATATTTTGGGACTCCTAGGCTATGTTAAATATATAATGCTGGCATCTTCTGACATCACCTGAATTTCTGCTAAAATCCGCACTACAATTAATCCTCTCAGTAACTGATGACAGATCAGGGTCCAGGATGCAGCGTGATTATCATGCAAACCACCAAGCGAGCCTTTAAATCGGCAGCTAAGATGAAATGCACCCTCAGGCTCAATGTCCAACGCCACTGCAGATCCCTGATCTGCATCCTCAAACTCTTCTGAAGTCAAATATAATAAAACCATATGTTCTAATAGCCTTGAGAGACTATGCACAGCCTCGTGGTATCCCCTGTCCAATAAACGCCTTGCTGCTTTTTCATCAAAGGCCTCTCTAGTCAATTTCACTCCAAGTCAGCATGGCTTGAGCCAAAGCCGCAGAAATCCGGCTTGTTTCGTTCTGTTCCGTTTCTGACCTTCCATCTCGGTGGGCGGCTCCTCCCTCTGTGACAGTCTTGACAAAGATTCCGAGTTTCTCCAGGCCCATGTCTGCGCCAGCGCCCATTCCGATGATACTGATGCCCAATCCGTCTCCATCTGATGGCACAGGATTGCACTTTACCGTTACGCCAGTTTACAGGCATTATGTTAAGAACCAATGTTAGATTTTAGTACTTTATAGGCACATGAGGAGTAATTGTGTTCTTGATGCTCAGTTATATAGCGTTTACAAACACCTGAATTACAAGTAACTAAGCTACCACAGGCATACTGTTTTAAGTAATCTTTCAAAACTACATCTTTTCCGGAGCAAGTGGTAGCAATTAGAGCTTCAGCTCTACATGAGAACAGACATTAGTAATCAGTAAGATCTGAGCAAAAACTAATAACACAAGACAATTAGTGTTAACAATTACTGAGTCAAACTTTAGACTTCATACATTAATTATATACATACATTTGGCAGACACTCCTATCCACAGTGTCTTATATATTGATCAGTATGACAATGCATGTACTCCCTGGGAAGTGAATCCACAACGCTGGTGCTACCTGCGCTACCACGTGAGCTACAGAAGTAACAGAACTTCTCATACAGAGAAACTAAGCCATCAAACACGACAAACTGAGGAAAATGGTGTTGTGCATCACCTTTCTCCAACTCCACAGGGAAAAGGTCCAGCCTCTCCACTCTCTTTTCCAGCTCGTACTCAGCTGAGGCTGCCATCGGGTCCACGTCATCATTGCGCCGATCGTAATCCTCATTGGAGTATGTGGTGAACACCTGGAAGGGATCAGAGGTCAAGAGGTTGAGCAGGTGGACCGGGTATGTTATACTCAGGAAAGAGCATAATGGTTGATGTGGAAATGAGCAGTACAGATGAGATGCCCTGACATTTCATTGACTTGAAGGACCAAAAGTAAGATGACCAGAGGAGACGTAAGAGGACACACATCTCAACCATGCGCATGTGCACTGGCAGCTGTAAGCCACATGGTAGGTTCATGACATAAAAATGTCCCTGAAAAGACTACAAATCCCAGCAGGTCACAAGACAGCGCAGAAGATACAACTCCAAGAGCGAGGACGTGGCTCTCTGGAAGGGAATGAAGGGAAGGAAAACTAATAAACCATCAAATCTGAATCCCCCTATCCTCCGTGTGTGTGTGTGTGTGTGTGTGTGTGTGTGTGTGTGTGTGTGTGTGTGTGTGTGTGTGTGTGTGTTTAGCTACAAATACAAAGCCATCACATGTGGAGACACTGATTATTTGAATCATTTATTTGAAGACTATAATAAAGCAGACATATTAGCAAAAATACCATGCTAATCAACATCTTATTAAAATAACTGTTCCCTCATCTGGCTTTACACATGCCCCTGCCACAGAAGCATACTTACAGTACCACATGTAGTGCACGAATGAGAAAAGAGGATGGCACAAGCATGAGATAATTAAGAGCTCGTGTCAGGAGAGTTGAGTTCGTCTACTGGTCAAAGAAATATCTCACACAGTGAGTCTCTGCAGAACGATTTCATGTGCAGTGCATCAATACATGCTAATAAAGAGGGCATGTGTGTGGTCATCCAATCTGCAGTGGAGAAACACTTGTGGGGGAGGTGTCTTGAAGTTGCGCTATTGTTAGATCACATTAGCTACAACCAATGAGAGAAAGGAGATCCCTCCCCAGCCTTTCTCTCACCACCACCACAGCCAGAAGATGAATATCCATCTCTCTGGCAGGTCAATAGCAAAACCTGCAATTTATGATTATGCTGAAGTTTTCTAATGTGCGTACATATTTTAAGTGTAGTAACAGCCTTATCTATGAATAACTATATATATTTAATGTAACATTTAATTGTCCTATCACTTAACATACATGATAGAAAAAAGGGATTTGAATTCAGCATAAGAAGCACCATAAAGCCCATCTATTATAGTCTGAGAGGCAAATAATGTTCACATTTTGCTGCCCAGTCTAGTTTGTCATTTTTTTCCCACCCCAGTAAAAGCTGTTCACAGAGCAGCATCACAGAGCAGCATCACAGAGCAGCATCACAGAGCGGCATCACAGAGCAGCATCACAGAGCGGCATCACAGAGCGGCATCACAGAGCGGCATCACAGAGCAGCATCACAGAGCGGCATCACAGAGCAGCATCACAGAGCAGCATCACAGAGCAGCATCACAGAGCAGCATCACAGAGCGGCACCCCAAGGGGAGATGAAGTCTGAGGCTTGCTCAGTTTGTCAAGTGCCCTCACGGATGAAGCGTGGTTGTAGCGCACTTTCAAAGATGCGAACCCAGCTGTTAGCTTCAGGTTGGGTCGGGGTCCATAAATAGCAGACAAGCAGCTAGATTAAATCTTTGTGTTTCAGAGGGTCACTATACTGGTAGGACAATAGGAAGACAGGAGGAAAAAGAAAGCCAGGCTCTCCTCTCACTATTCCCACCTGGGACACACTGTCCTAGTAAATGGGAGAGATCAGGAAATAGAGCACATGGGCATTAAAACATTCTTCAGTGCTAAATTAGGTGTGTACTGATAAATAATTCTCTCTCTGTTTGTCTTTAACTCCTTCCATTTTGACACTACTAGTATGAAGCATTAATATTTCATCAGGTAATGTTATTCCAGGATCCTGCACCAATCTGTGCACTAGCATGCACTACCACTATAGCAGGCTTATCTTCCTCTGCTTCAGCTTCGTCATTCAGCTAGTTCACTTCCTAGCTCCCTTCACCCTCCTCTCTCCGGCACCCACGCCCCTGTTGCTAGTGCCCCCCAGTGGCCATACTTGCTGAGAGCGGCTTCATACTTTCGTCCCTCCATCCTGCCTGTCTACCGTATCCCTTCACATTCCCACTCGAGTCTGTTGTTCTTTCTTTCATGTGGCTCTCCAGTTACTCTTCGAGTCATCCTTCTCTTTCTCCTCTATCAAATGCACAGAGGCTCTCCTGAGCTTTTTTGTGTGTGTGTGCGTGTGTGTGTGTGTGTGTGTGTGTGTGCGGGTGGAGAGCAGCAGGCAAAGGCATCACCTCTCACTGTGAATGCCATCGCCCTGATCACATGATCCATCTCCATGGCAACCGCCAGGCTTTGCGATTGTGACTCTACCATTTGTCTGTCTCTGCCGCTCTCTCTTTCTCCCTGTCTTCCCTCCTCTCTCCTCTCACATCTTTTCCTGGATTTGTCTCTCCCCTTCGGGCTGAAATAACAGGGCATGAGAGGAGTGTCTTCAACTGTCAGCATCACACTCTTTCACTCTGATATTAAGGAATGTGTTGTACACAAAAGTCAACTCACATAAGCAGACACAAACATACTGTGTAATAACAGCGTTATGAGTCTATCCCCAGTGTTAGTTCATCTAAAATACAGTCACCTGCATGCTACATGTTTCTGCAGATGCTGTTGTTGGCTACAATGGTACATCGTATTATGAGGCAACTGGAACTGGTACTTCAATTTTCCAAAAGTGCTCCTAAGGAATGTCTACTTGATCACTTCAGTTTTAGTATTTTGGCATCCTGCATTCTATCTGGGCCAATTTATACAAGCCAGTGTGTCTGGTGATATCTGTAGGTCTTCTGGGACTCTCTCTGGGTTCTCACTCTCTCTCTCTGTCTCCAGATGTGCCTGAGAGACACACACATGACCTCTCTGATCTGAAGAAGGGAACTGGGAGAGGAGGTGAGGAAAGGGGAGAGCAGCAGATTGGAGATGAGGGGAGAGGGGAGGATAGAAGAGAAGAGAGGACAGAAGATGCATGTCAGCTTTGTGGTTGATGTCTTTTACTGAAAACCATGCTGCAGTAAATAGCATTCACCAAAAGAAAAGAGATTTCAGTTTAAATCAGTACTAACATAAGCTGGTCATATAGCTCTCAGTTGCTAAAATCAGCACAACCGGGACTACCATGTAATCAGTACTGCATTCTGCCATGCTTATTCTGCTTAGCACTTTCTCTGACTTTGTGTGTGTGTTTGTGGACATGCACTGCTGTTATTTATCCAGGTCTGCCGGTCTCAGCCATTCCTCAACTGCTATGGAAAGATAGAGGACGATGGTGTTTTAGCAATACAGTAAATGGATTCTCCTCACACACACGCAGGTACACAAATGTCCACTTATACATTCTGAAAAAGAAGAGCTTGAGTGATAAAAAACACCCTGTCATACACACACACACACACACACACACACACACACACACACTTTAATTACTTGCTGCCTCCAACTCCTGCTGCTACCAGAAAATGGGAAGAACAGGGTAGACACACACACACACACACACACACACACACACACACACACACACACACACACACACACACACACAATGTTGACAGCCACCTCACAGTATGTATAATTAAGCAACAGAACATGAGAGGGAGTGTGTTACAGTGAATAACATCACGGCTGTTATTTGGTCACTGGCATGAGGCCAATCACATTACTCCATCGGAACTAATGGTTAAAATACATGAAATCTAAAACCTTGAAAATTCCACCATCACTGCCACACAAATCCTATTCCCCTGCAGTAACTGGATCAGCTTTCTCCACTAAAGCTGTAACAGACACTAAGCGGGCTGCAAGTCTACATCCAAAGTGGATTAAGAAGAACAACCATATCCATAGACACTTACATACAGACCATCCTTAATCAGCACAATTCACAGTCAGCTTTATCTAATACCCAGCTAAGGTGTGTACGTTTGTGTGTCGTTTGGGTTTTTTCTGTTAGCAGTGCTAAAATGATACTTTTAACTAAACGGCGTCTGAACTGGTACTTTAAAAAAGTATCGACGGCATTTTTTTTTCTTGAGGCAAAGTTAAACATCAAAGGGAACAACATAGAGGCTACAATACACAATTAACACATCGCTAAGTCCTGCCCCGTTAGTTACTGTTGCTACGCCTGACTAAGGAGTACATCGGGGAAAATCAAATTTAGCCTACATGACTTTCTAATTACCCTCAGATGCAGTCAATCGGCCAAGACATGCTTGGAGTCCACATTTTGATTCTTCAGTTAGTTTAGAACAAACGATTCTAACTGTTAACGTTGGTAGCTAAAAAACACTGGAAGTCAACAGTAACCCAAGTATCCTTCATAAATAGTTTAGATGACCAAACTTCTCTCAACTCGTCAAATCGCATTCAGGCCTCACAGACTAGTCGAGTCTGTTCATACCTCGTATCAACGTGCGTTTTTTGTAGATTGGATCACATTTGGATCTCCCTTGATCACATGAAAAGCCAGGTGTAAACACACCCAAGACGACAGCATCACTCGAATCACTTTCGGAGGTGGTGAGAGACGGATCTTGGCCACATTTAATAGTGTAAAGCTACAAATAGTCTATAAACCGAATGTGTTTTCGAAGTTGCATGCGGTTCCGCATAAACGGTAATTTTACCAAGTGCTGACAAAATTTGCACTTTCTCATAAATGAAATTGAATATCTGGCATAGTATGCGATGGAATAAATTACGGCAGGTGCCAAACGAAGCCTTCTCCTGCGCCGAAGACGACGGTTCCTGCCATATTTAATAGTTTATAATGCACTGGTAGTGTGCAGCAATACATTTACAATAGGTGTCAGGAAGTAAACGAAAACGATGTGCTTTTTACGTCGGAAAGTAAAATCGGATCTCGTCTGAACCGCATTTTAGTGAAAAGTGTAAACTGAATCTGGCCAATGTAATGCAGATATAATCCGGATGAAACACATGTTGACGCAGGGTGTAAACAGCAGGCTTTAGGACACTGTGAAGTATAAAAGTGAATAAAACATCGTCACGTTAGCAAGTTGTTGACATCCAGTGTTTGTTAGAAATGTTAGCTGAACTATCCCTTCAAGTGGCACTAATATGAGGCAACGCAAAATACGTTAGATACCATATCATTCATGAACCGGTGTCATATTTGTATTGGTCATATTTGCACCCCTAAAGGCGAGGAGTTGTAGATTCCGTACAAATTTTGTCTTTTGCGTGTGTGTTTGCTAGTGTGTGTACTGAGCAACGTGCACGTCACTGAAGGCCTACGCATACACATCAGTGCGTGTTGCCCTCTTCGTTTCTCTTCCTCTAGGAAGAAGCAATGGCTGAGACACTTCTCATAAACAGAAAAGTATGCACTCCAGGCCCCATTTGACACTCCTAGCCTGGTTGCTGTGGAGATCCCCTATATGAGTAGACACGCCATAATGAACACATGCAAATACAGACACACACACGCATACACACACGCACACACACACGCACGCAGCTCAAAGGAGAGCCTCTAGGCATTTTAGGAGGATGCAACAGCTATTCTTAGTACTGTGGGTTTTGTCCATTAATTACAGTCTGTAATCACAAGCCTCTTGTAACTCTGGGAACAAAGAAGAAAAAGAGTGCACGTGATTC
Organism: Electrophorus electricus; assembly: GCF_041902795.1. Lineage (NCBI taxonomy): Eukaryota > Metazoa > Chordata > Actinopteri > Gymnotiformes > Gymnotidae > Electrophorus > Electrophorus electricus. The sequence goes on from NC_137499.1 coordinate 35,407,156, forward strand.
CACTGTAGCCTGCTGGCTCTCCCACACAGAAGAGAGAGAGAGCTACACATACCCATATACTTATTATACATGCATATTGACATTTATGCAATAGTTTATTACACTTCGTTCAGTACATTGGCGCACAAAAAAAGAATTAAATAATGGAATGATAATTGGATAATGCAAATAAAGCTTTATAAAATAAAAAATGAAAGAAAAATTAAATGGGAAACAGGGAGGAGAATGAAAGAAAAACAGAGAGGGAAAGAGTGCTCAATCTTCTTACACACCTATTCATTTTCTAGCCCTGTAATCATACATGTGATATCTCAGAAATGCCTTAGGTCTGCTCACAGCTCCAACTTCTTTAGACAGCTTTGCTAACAGGCAACTGACTTAAACTCTCTAGAGCTACTTCTCTTAAGTGACCTTAAACAAACATATATAGTTGTGATTCCTTCTAAGAGGTGCTTTTGAGATTACGGTTAAAGATTTTTGAATCCAAACAGATTGAATAGTGAACTGCAGTCTTGCTCTTTCTCAAAATCATATGGCCTGTGACCAAAGAAGAAACAGGAAGTCAGCTACCACAACAGGAAGTTGTGGATTATGATCAGCGTTATGTTCAACAAGGGAAACTGCAAATGGGCTATGTCTGTACAAGTCACAGAGAGTGAAGCAAAAATTAGAACAGACAACAGAACGTCAAAGAAGTGCTGCTGGATGGGATTTGAAATAGTAACATATTCTCCAGTGTTGATTATCACTAAGCTATACTCATAGGAAACTCATGAGCACTCACAGGAATCAGATTTTATAAGCTTTTGCATTCTCTACTGTCTCTACTGTATTGAAAGTTATGGCTGTGGTATTATAGCACATTTTACAGAGTAAAAATAAAATGCTTTAGAGAGACAGTTTATATCTGTGAGAGAAGCATCTGAAAACAATATATTAAATGTTTGTGCTGTTTGGGTATGAAAAGAAATGCACAAAGTCATACACAAACACACACACACACACACACACACACCCCTTTATTCCTCAATTCAACTTTACATAAAGACATCATTATTTAACATTTAATTTAACCAAGTTAACATTGGACACAGCAGAAGATGCAAATTCTCATTTTGGCATTCTTGTCTAATACCGTCTGGCTTAGATCTTGAGCATCTATGGAAGCACGCTGAAAATATTCTGTGGACACTATCAATTCACATCTATTTATAGTGAAAGCCAATCGGTGGATTAATTAGCCCTGTGTTTAGAAGCAAAAAAGGTTGTAGTAGGACACACTATCCCAAATCATGTTAAAGATGGTCTGCCGTTCCATAGTGGCATGTATGGCAGGTTGGTAGGAATACAAAAATAGCCAGCATAGTCTGGTCTGCAACATACACATTGCTGCTGACAGAGGAGGTTTTGGAGAATGACATCATTAGAGTACAGGAGAGTCCTGACAAACCTGCGCACATGTACACATACACAAACTCAGGCTCGAGTGTGCACGCACACACACACACACACACACACACACACACACACACACACACACACACACACACCATAGAGATGAAGCCAATATTATAAAACTGAAAAGATAATATACCTTTATCTCTCCAAAAAGGTGAAAAAACAGAGATGTTGTCTGTAGTGTTTAAAGCCCTTAAAGTGTTTATCTTCTCCATGCCTGAGATGAATGACACAGTACAGGTGGCCAGAGTGAGTGGAGATCGATTTTTACGCACACTGACCGATCCAAGCCCCTAAAAGCTGCATCCCCGAGAACCCAATAAAATACCAGTCCAAACAAGCATCCATCTTATCTCAGGAGGCGTGCTGGCCAGTTGGCTTTCACAACACTTTATTTATCTCTAAACTACAGCAACTCAGTGTTGCTTTCTTGTACATGCCAACCTCTGACCATTTTCTTGAATAACTGCTATAATAATCTGAAACTTTAAAACAGTCTAAGATACATAAAAAGAACAGATGTTTCAGCATTCCATTAAAACTAAGACATAGAACATTACTATGGGCATATTTTTTTAACAATGAAGACATCATTCATTTAGGGGTTCATACAGAATCTTTGTCAACAGGGACATGACAGAGTCCTCTGGTGCAGAAAGAAAGATGCTTGGTGGAGTTCAGAGTCAGATGTGGTCCCTCTGCCTTCCATTCTCACCTACACACCTCCTTTCTTTAAAATCTCTCTCCTCATATCCATCCAAGACTCCAACCCTCACACTGCACCATCTTTATCCTTTATTCATCCTCTTTCACCTCCTGCTTTTCCTGCCTCCCTCATTTAACCTCAGACATCCCAAGCCCTTCCAGCGGGACTCCCTGCTGAACTGCAGCACCAATCAGAGCAGTGAACCACACTGCGGTGACACAAACAGACCACAATAGCGTACTGAGCCATGTAGTCAGCTTTAACCAACACAGGCTGACGTGCTGTTCAGCAGAAGGCCATGAACAGGCTTGATGGTGCATGAACAGGGTGGTCAGGTCTTATGAGGCAGAGCTAAGAGGACTGTTTCCACCTGCCCAAGGGCCATCAGAGCCTGCTTGCACTTTACTCATCCCCTGAGAAAAACTGGTCTCAGATCTGCACCAGCACAACCAATAAAGTCAATGGACAGCAGAAGTCTAAACGCTGTGACTCATCTGGACGTGTACCCCAGGCTGGCACTCAGGGATTGAAGGAAATGAGCTATAGCACTGTAATCTGGCTGGATGTGGTACTAATCCTTGAGAAGCTCCTGTCTTAATCGCACTCAGGAATTGCATACATGTACCACCCCTGATCTGATTGTATAATGAGTGCACGTAACATTTGTTTAGACAAGACATAGTGTGTAGTTATGTGGTAGTTATATGGTAGTCTGTGCCATGGGTGATTGTTTAAAATCATGTGTTTCCAAAAACATGGATTAGATGCTGATCTTAACTGATTCTAGATTTTGAATGTTTTGTGTGTGTGCGTGTGTTTGTGTGTAAGATGTATTCTATTTCTGTAATCTCATGTGAGGAAGAGTCAGGATATACTTGTTTTCTTCTTTTTCATTGAAGCCCAAAAGTAAGATCGAGGTACTAGGGCACTGGCTTCCATAACTGTTGTCTGAGTCCTCTGAATGGACGGTGGGGCAGTGATCTCACCCACACCGAGGGCTTCGCCCTAAAACAGGTTTCAACGAGTCTCAGGCTCCTAGCCACACTGCGACAGCCTATCTTTTGCTAACGCTACCTTTACTATTGATCTGCAGGAAAATCAATACTTTCTAATATGCAGCTTCTTTAGTTTCAAACATGCATTCACTCAGACTAATGTGATGTAGGCTTTATGATTCAGCATGGCCCCTTCCACGCATCTCCCACTGAAGTACTTGCAGCGCTTTCTGAAAAGAGCTGAGAGGCATCACAACCCAGAGAAGCAGTGCACTGCAACATCCAACAAACTGAAGCACAGCCATGGCTCTGTGTGCACTGGGGAAGAAGGGCTATCTCCTGCACTTCACTCTGGCCTGCTCCCCCCGTGCACATGTCACGGCACGAAGCTCATTTCAGAGTCTGTTATAGGAGCAAGGAGCAAGCAGAGGAATGGGGCTTGGCATGTTTTGTGTGTGTGTGTGTGTGTGTGTGGGTGTGTGAGAGAGAGAGAGTGTATGTCTGGGGGGGGGGGGAGCCCAGCTTTATTACATGTCCATTTAAAGAAACATGTCCACAACAATTGTCTGCATGAATTAATAATGGAGGAGCAGGACGCTGTTTCCAGGTTAACACCTCCCATGCCCTTCCCCCTCCTCCCCGGGGCAATGCCAGCCCCGCCTCCCCAGTTAGCACTTTGCCCTTTTAATGGCTGCGTTACAAAAGGGGGAAAGTGATGAAGGTGATTCGGCTAGAGGGAGAGGACACATGCACATGAGAGAAAACATGACCACGTGAGCACCAACTGTCTATAACTAGTCTATATCTCCCCCCATGCATTTGCCATTCGTTGTTCGCTGCTAAACTAGACATTTCTTTTGTGATCTGACCACTTTTTGTATGAAAAGTGTTATGTGCATAGACAGAGCAACAAACAGAAGGGTAGGATAAATAACACATGTGAAACTGGTATATTACAAATAAAAAGGATAACAGCAAAAATATTACCATCACAAATATCAAATCATTTATGCTAATAAGTTAAATAGCAAGTAATTTAATTCATTTTAGATCATTATTAACTAAATAATAATAATTAACTAACTCAAATCTAAGGTCTAATGTGAGTCAAAGCTGACGATAGTAGAGCAATAACAGTTTATATAAAATGGTGTGAAGGGAAATTAATAAAGTGATGGGTCTATATAATTTTGTGTTGAAAGATAAAGGATGGAGGATGTGGTTTCTGCAGCCGATTTCAGTACTTCCTATGAAGTACATAACATTTCTCCCATATGGACCTCTCTTGAGGTCATGTGCAGTATACTGTAGGTATACAGAAACAAAGAGGCTTAGATTGGAACGCATGCTATTTCAGTGTGGGCCAGGAAGATCCCGAAGGGGAAAAATGAACAGAGGAGTAGGTGAAACAGCATTGGAGGGAGAGACGCTGCAGACGAATGGAAGACAAGGGACTGCAGGTAATGTGTCAAAATGGGGAGATATATTTAGATGGAAAAGATTACAGTGAGCATGTCTGCAAGAGGACGTAGTAGGCGTAAGGCTGAGCTGTTGAGGCTTAAGGAGAGAGTGTGCAGTGGGAAAGTCTGGCGGAGGAGGGGAGGTGTGCGAGAACAGAGACTGCAGTGTGCTAACTACTGCACGGGGTGGGGTGGCGTTAACGAGCGTGAAGGACACTCCGGCCTGACCATGGCCACAAAGGCCTCTTCACCCACCCAGCCCCCCTTTCTGGCACGGAAATGGCCCCCGGCCGTATCGCTTCCCGGCCGAGCCAGCTTGAAGGCCTGGGCAAACGTGCATCAACAGAGGTCAACACTTTCAGATCCCGTAAGCATGCACGTAAGCGTTCCCCCAACACCCAGGCACACGATAACACCCACTCCACACAGGCGGCACAAAACACACATTAAAAGACACCAGCTTTCATTAAATCAAATTAAAGTCCTCCGCTAAAAAGAAGCTTCGTGATCGTCGGATGCCCTCTCGTTACCGCTGAATTACAAAGAGCTCTCTCTGTAATGGAGGCGGGGCCAAAGGGTGCCATTCTACCCCCAAAATAACAGCGTCAGTGGCAGCTGGAGAGGCATTCAGATAAAAAGTACAAAACCAAGAGCCAGTCCCGCCCATGCAACAGCCAAATTGTCCCTTGCATTTAACTTCACCCAGGAGGATGCCGTAGAAATTAAATCTAGTAGCTTAGCTTTCAATCATATGGCATAAAGCTGGACACCGGTTAAAGCCGTGATCTGGCCTAAATGACAGTTAATGATGCATTCTTATTGAAAAGGCTCCTCATGAAGTTAAATCTTTGTTTGTGATACGCATTCTGTACGCATGTCGTAAAAATGTACTGCATGATGTTCTATCATCATGTAAAGTCAAAGCATAAAAGTCAGAGTTGTTGAGAAAGATAAGTGGGTGGCATGTCATAACTTCCTGTTTCTGCCTGTGTGTGTGTGTGTGTGTGTGTGTGTGTGTGTGTGTGTGTGGGCATGAACTTCACAACACAAATGGTACCTTACTAGCCCTTACTACAATTATTATTGAAATAACCTCAAAACTGGTGGCGTAGTTCTGCATGGGCCCCTGGGTGTATAAGTGTACTTAATGCTTAAGAACCCTTCATCAAATACTTACATTAACTATGCACAAAAACAATTAAGAAGGATTCAGGTTTGGTTATGCTAGACAGACGTGATTAGAGACTCTAGACACTGAAAGGAAGAATCACTCCAACGCTTCTGGCAAGTGGCGGCCAATACATTAGGACAGCAGCCAATGACAATGCAAAAATCCTGCACTGCCCTTCGTTTTGACTGGCATGTGTGTGCGCGTCACCAGGCTTTTTATGTGCTTATATAACAGCAAGACAGGCTGAGAAGAGAGAGAAAAAGAGACAGAGAGAGAGAGAGAGATAGGATAGCACACACACATTCATACATTTGTTTCACAGAGTCCGTCCTCTGCTGTTGACCTTGGTGTGCTTGGCATTAAGATCTCAACTTCAGCAGAAGAAAATGTTTCCAAAACTGCTTTGAAGGCATAAAGAACATGAGCATCCCACTATGTTTACATTGTGGACATCCTTGTGAAGATTGTCATTTTGCCAGTTGCACAAAAATGATGTGCTGATGCCAAAGCCTTCAATAGCAAAACCCAGGCCTAGTTTTGTGGAACATACCTTAGTTCTTTCAAACTGCAATGACAAACCAATTCAATTTAGATCAATTATATTTTTATAGCACTTTTTAAATAGATGATACAGTCACATCAGCTTTGTCAAGGCCTAAATGTTTTCAAAGAACAAGCCAGAGTCAACAGTTAACAGACCCACAGGGGTAATACACACATGCTCAATGAAAAAATACAGTAGGAACTTAGCATACAGAAAAAGGATCAAAAATACATTGTCCATGTATATCATCTCCAGTATCTGCAAGCATTCTTTTTGTAGGCCTCCATGTGGAAACATATAGAGGATTTCATAAAGATGGCTAATTCATTCATGGACTCCCAAAAACACAGTAATGAAGAGACAGAATCAACCAATGTACTGCATAAAATATAAAGCAAAACAAAGGTTCACATGTTTATTACATTACAGAGAAGTCTGTAATAACAGGGAGACAACGAGTAAATGGCCCAATGTAAAAGCACAATGTAAAACATGCATATGTGCATGTGCATATGGTGAAAATAAGAAGAGCAGGCATATTTAGCATGGAAGTGATTCCTCTGCAGTTGCCCAAACTCCATGACGCCAGCACTGCCAACCAGCACAACAGCACAGCATGGGGTCCAGTATGATCACAGAAGCATGGGGGCGGGCAGCTAAGATGTGTGTCTGAGGCTAAGACTGTAGTCTTCATGATCGGAAAGCTATCACACGAAGGTTGGTGGAATACGCAAGCGTAGTCCTACACTTCATTAAGAAAAGAAGAAAAAATGAAGTTAAAGCGGTAAGAATGCATACTGCAGCAAAATGCTTGACAAGGGGTGATATTGCTCTATCACTTCCTGTAAAAGACGTAAGTCTGAGTGCATCGCTCAGAGTGCCCTAGCTAAATATCCATGTGAGGATGAGAACAAAAATGTGCATGTTATTTATCGAGAGGGAGACAAGCAAAGGGCCCACTAGTTGGTCACTGGGTCTTCCTGACTGCAGTCATCATCTATTTCTTCTCTGACCTTTTATAGTTCCTCACTCCATAATTCAAAAGAGTTGGAGCGAAAAAACCCCCAAAAAACCTGGGCTGAATCTGGACAGCAGAGGAATGCCATAAGGGTAACAGAGGCAACATTTGAAGATGCAATGTAGTAACCAGCAAATTACAAAAGATAATTACATTCCAAACAATTAAACCTTTCAGCCCACATTGCAAGTGAGATGAGATGATAAAAAGCCAAATATCTGACTTAATCACAACAGCACAACAGATTTCTCCTTGTGACAAAAACATAAACTTCACGTAGTGAACAAAGGCTCTCGGGTAACTGTAGGACCAAATAAGTTATAACTCTGATTTGCACTTACAAATAGCAATACAAGTAGATGCACAATAAACAACAGGACAAATTCCATCAAGCTCACTGAGACTTCCAGTCTTCTAGTCATACAGTTGATGCCATTTGGAAATTGCATCGCATGTAATAGAAAAATTGGTGATGCAGGCCTGATTGTAACCGCAGACTTTTAAAGCTTACTGGATCAGACCTCACATCCTAAAATACAAGGTCAAACAGAGAGAAAAAATTTGGGGACCTGATCAATAGTTAAGGTTTCACTAAAAAACAAGAACTCTATTGGAGCTTTTTGGTAATTGTGCAAGGCTATGAACAAGCTTGCAAGGAAGCATTCTTATTTTAAAAGTGTGTGGAAAGGCCAACATTGGTTGTCAGTGGCTAAAAGTAAGACCATTTAAGATATACCACACAACAGCTTCATGCATTTTACCTGCTGTTTTATAAGGATACCTTATAGTCTTGCCACTCAACAGGCTGGATAGAGCTATTTATTAAAATACAGCCATATATCAATCAGTAATAACTCTTGAAGCTACCCAGGCCTACAGAATCAAGGTTGTCGGTACTCAATATTGTCTTGCCAAATTCAGCTAACATTTGTGCCTCTGAAAAGCTCCCCATCTCTCAGTGGTCACAGCAAAGCATTTAATAAGGTTCAGCACTTCCGTAGATGTGAAGCAAGCTCTTGGCTAGCAAGATTTTCGTAGTCATTTGCACTACTATTGCTGAGCCAACACTGACACAGTTGTCTGGAAACATGATGCTACACACCAGCTCAAGAAAATCAAGTCAAGAAAATTCACATGTATGTGAAATCATTTTGATATTAACAGGGCTTCTGTGGAAAAGCAGTCACTGATTCGGTGGGCTTTCCTGCCCTTCATGGCTTTGAGATGAGGCCAGAGTATGTCACTACTCAGAGCGCTGTAGTCGAGGCTGGAACCAGACTGACCAGCTCATGAAAATGCTGAGATCATACTGGGCCTCTCATTTGTTCCACTGCAAATACACATGTTCTTTTCCTCAAATGTCAGGCACTGGTATTTCACTAGTGGGCAATCTCACACTGCTAATATTCACATAAATGGATAACTATATGTTAAAAAAGTAAGCTAAGATTGTTGAGGACAGAGAAAAGTGAAAAGAGAAAGAGAAAAGTGAGTTTCTTATTACAAGTTAGAAACATAATGAAAAAATGAACTTGAAACTGTAATGCCCATGACTAAGTGTGACTCAGTTCAGTTTGCTGTAGAGATGGAAAGAAAATTATCCCACATTTTTTGTCACTGCTTTAATGACATCGCTGCACTTCATAGCTTCCAATTTCAGTCGTGTCTATTAATCTGCTTACATTTTGTACTAAGAATACACTGTTCAATAAAGAAAACCATGAGCAAAGTTTAAAGTAAAAGATGAGTGCTAATAATTACAATACAGACCTGATCTCAATGAAATTTACATAAGATTTTGTTTAGCAGAGCTAAATAAGAAGCCTTACTCTGAATAGTCTCTGCAGTGTTACAATTTTAAAATGTTGTGTAACATGAATTATTGCATGTATATGCTTACAGTGTAAAATAAAAAATATTAGAAATCCAAAAATATCTTCCCTACAAGAGATACTCTAGAGCTTCTGACAATTTCTATGATGCCTGGCTTGGAATGCAAGCATCTAATGTAGAGAACAGCAGACTTACTGGACTAGTTTATTCCAGGTGAAGATACTTTGCTGAACCATGAAAACTATGTACAGTTTTGACAAACATCAGTGAACATGAGAAGATGAAACCAGTCGAGTAAATATATAATGTGTTTTTGCCTCCATGCTTCATAAGATCGGAAATAACTGTAGTTACTCAGACACAATCACAAGACTATTACTACAGAAACCACATCATTACTACAGAAGCAACACCAGTACTACTATATTTCATTGTTTTGCCCAGGATGAATCAGGACAGTTAGATGCCACATGTGTTGCACAAACTAAGGTTTTCTCTCTGGATTAAACGAATGCTCTCTTTTTAACAGCAGGTATGCTCTTAATTTAGGGGATGCAGTGTTAAAGCACACCTGCCTTCTGACGGCATGTTTATGAGAAGGGTTCACATGCATGTCTAACCAGTGCTGCTCCTGGTCGAAGAAAAACTACATATTATTTTTACATTACACTACCAAAAGGTTGGACGGCGGTACACAAACAGTGACAGTGTTAATAGTTAGTACTCAAGAGTCATGACTTTCTCTCACTTTCCCACTTATATAGCACCAGGATGGAGTCACAACAGGACAACTGTCACTCATATATAAAACAGAATAAAGATGTCTGTTGCTGTTGTCGCTTCTGTGAAGAATGTTACGCTAACAGTAATAACAATATGTGCTACATACCAATGGAAGCTCAGAAAAATTCATCTAATCTCAGCCCTGTAAACTAAATTTAATGCAGACACAGAGCCTTAGCCTCCATACTCTGGTTCTTTCTCATAAGGCCCTTTTTCCGAACACTCTCAGGAATGCGAGGTAAAGCTCCTGGCCCATGATGATTAGACCCTGTGGCCTGTGCAGTCTGCGCTGGCCCTGCCAGCTCCAGGGTGAGGCTCCTCTATCTCTACCCAGGCCCTAAAGCTTAAACTGAGCAGCTGGGCAAAGAAGACTGTTCTCAGACCTGCACAAAAAGGACGCATTTCACTAACACTGCAAGGCCAGCCACCTCCTTCGCCACAGCAGTCAGACTGCTTCCTGTCTTTGAGAGGATAAGAGCGCTTACCCAGGGCTGTATGGAATCAGGAAGCAGTTAAAAGCGAATTTGGCGCCAGAGCTGAGCGCGCACACAAGGACTCCACGCAGACACATGAACGCATGATTGCACAACTTGCAAACCAGAACAACTAACAGGGGCAAAAGTATAGCGTCGCTCTTCCTCTTCCTCCTCCTCCACGTGGGGTTTGACTGCAGCGGTACTGCAGGGCTGTTGCGGCGTTCTCGGTGAGGCGGGTCAGTGATGCTGCTGCTGCTGCTGGTTTATAGATGGGAGATAAGAGCTCACAGATGTGCCCGGGACAGTGCGAAATGTCCGGGGGATGGAACAGAAGCCAACCAGGAGTTCTAATGAATGACAGAAGGCAAAAATGAAAGGGAGAACAACTGGAAGGCTGGGGTTGGGAGAAGGCGCCCTCTACGACTGTTCGGCCTGCTGATGCTGTCTCATTTGACTCATGGTTAGGATGCGTGTATGGTGAACAGGTCTTAATTCAGCTTGTACCTTTACATATTCTGTGAGGTCACATTAAAGTCACAAGGAAAACGGTGGGTGTGTAGATAGTATAGAATGAACAGCCTAAGTATAACTTGAAACAGTTCAGAAAATAGTGTCCAAAAAGTAGCCGTAAAGACATTTTTGCAGAAGGTCCTTCTGCTTATAGATTTGACCTCTTCCCAAAAAGCACAGAATGTCTGTTTCAATTTAATTTAAGTACTCCATGTCCTTATACCCCAGCACAGTGAGCAGGGCCCTTTGGATAATAGTCACCATGTCAGTGTGATTCCTCAATGTACGTTAGCTGCAGCATGCATTCACTGTGCCCCTCAGGGGGGTCGTCTGCTGCCAGGCTCAGAGCCTCTCTGCCATTCACACAGCACTGGGCACAAGACTCAGCCCAATACACGTCAGAACCAGAATGCCAGCCCTGATGTATCCATGGAAATAGACTACTGCCTAGCAGTGCATGAATGGATGAGACCACAATATTAGCATTTCTTTCTCCAAACTAACATTATACGCGATCAGAGGATCCACAAGCATTTAAATGAACCACGTATTCTCATTTACAGAGATTTCCTGAAATAATTCTGAAGCATGAGGCTCTTTTGCACACGCACTGAACAAGCAATCTATACATTGCAATATCACACTGTGCAGTACAGCCTAATCAGCCTGGGCCAGCAGTGTCCTGGGAACGGCAGCACACACCAGTCTGAGCTCGGAGATGGAAGGACAATTGCAGGCCAGTGATTCAGGGCACTTCATCTGCCTGAGGGCAACGTGGCACCAGAACCAGCATCAGACTGGGGCTCTGAGAACAGTTTACTGTTTCTGTTTCTATGGTTAGGTTAGGTTAGGTCAGAATTGGGATACACACTCTAAACACACACCCGTGTATTAGTTTTATTTTCTCTGTACTATTTAATGTTCCAACATTTCAAAGCCTTTTTTAAATTCCACCCACTTACTAAAAATCACATATATAAATGACATACATAAAATACTCTTCAGTGGGCTACAATATATAGTACAGCAAATCATACGACTGGCATTTTGTACGTGGCGCAGAAATCGTAATAACTTTTAATAATACATTTTAAGAGCCATTTCCAATAGCTTTCATTTTTTTACACAACTTAATGAATATCCAACATTTAGGATATTCTTTATTTCACAACTTTTCATACAGATTTGATCTCATTCCATCTCTCGAGGCAGTACAGACCATTTAGGCTACATTGCCTTGTGTTAGCTTGAAAAATAGGCTGCAAAAGTTGTGATTAGTAACAATTAGTTATTGGGAAGCTACTTGTGCCAAACCTCTGTGCACACAGGTTTAGCTGCTGCCCCAGCACACCACAAGAGCTCACTGCACTGTCAGAGCTCAATCATGGCACGATGCTACATATTTCGCCAGCTAGTGCACTAATGCCAAACGCTGCTGTGCTGGCGCGACAGAACGGGTGGCCAGAGTGTCAGAGACCTGGACAGTGTGAGGCCAGGTCAAACCCAGCCCTCTCCCACACCCTCTGAAAAGACAGAGGGGAAACAATCACTTAAAACTGACTTTGTTCTCCTTTCATAGAAAAAAACAAAAAACAAAAACCAGATCTATTACTGGCTTGGTTTCATAACGATTTCATATCCTGTCACTGCAGCAAATGACTGGCAGAGAGGAAAGAGCAGCATAACGTGAATCTTTTTGAGGACCCAGATGGTAGCGTGACAAGCCTTGGAAAAGGCATGGGGCGTGACCATGGGATCCTCACAGAAAGCAGAAGAAGCAGAGATGCTCGGGCAGCCGCGGGACACAGCTGGCAGCAACAGAGCAGGGCTGCACACGCATGCAGCTCACACCTGCTGGCCCAAGATGCCACATGCTGGCGGTCACTAGTGGCAATATGGAGCCGAAATGGCTTCCTACTTGATGTACAGGGCTGGTTTAGTGTACATCACAGCCATGAGATTTTATCCACCTAGTGTCCTTTCAACTTCAGAACTGTCACCGACGACACAGATGTTAACAACAATGTAGTCACACTATTACAATGCAGGCTTGACATGATGTGAACAATACACTAGGGCTGATCTTGAAAGAGGGAGATCGCCTCTGAATCAAGAAGCAAGGAAAACTGGTTTGACAGAAATATTTGCAATCAGTCAGCATAAAAATCTCCCATCAAATGCGAGCCCAGATTTTCTGAGCTGCACCGTTTATTACCTGAAAGTATTTCCTGCTGCACAGCAGATTACTAGATAGACTGCCCTGACTGTCTTTCATGATTCCAGAGGGCAAAATCCTACTATTACTATTACTACTATTAAATGAATCACTTCAGTAAATGTTTGGTTAATGTATTCTTCGCTCCAGCTGGGAGTCGATTTTAAGCGCTCACCTTTATGGGCCCAGTGCTGAAGCGGATCTTCCGGCTGGCTGGAGGCTCATCCTCGGTCGGCAGCCCCGAGATCTCTGTGCAGCTGGACTCTGGTTCGTAGGCTTCATCATCGTCTGCCTCCTCATCCTCATCCAGCTGACTCCCGCCAGAGTCCTCACCAATGCCGCTGTAGGCGCTGATGTCCACCAGGTCAGCTTCAGAGTAATCCTCCTTATGGGACTCCTCGGCTGCCTCCTCCTCTTGGAGGCAGTTGTCTCCCAAGGCTGACCTGCCCTCATCTTTTTGGTTGGCATCCTCACAGGCTCCATCGGTGTCCCCATTCTCCAGCGATGCATGGACCTCTGCGTGAACCAGCCTGCTGCCTGCATCCTGGCCGCCAGGGCCGGAGGCATCACGCTCTCCTTGTTTCGGCTCCTTCTCCATGCTGGTGTCAGAGGGCTCCCTTTGCCACTCCTTCTCCAGCTCCACAGGTGGGCCGGATGAGGTGCTCACTGACTGTTTGCTCCCGGGGGCATCAGCTTGGCAGCCCGTCCTCCTGGGACTTCCAGGTGCAGCCTCCTGTCCCTCGGCCTGTGCTCCCTTCTCTTGACTCCCCACCTTGGGGAAAGTTCGCACCTTTTTGGGGATGAATTTGGAGCTGGTGCCACCTGCTCTCCCTGGGGTGGGACTGGCGGCATGAGGGGGCAGCGGCGAGGTCGAGGACGGCCGACTGAAACTGTTGCGCAGCTCGGCCTTCTCAAAGACGGCACTCAGCTGGCTGACAGTAGGGGACACGGCCTCGACAGGGCCACCCTCAGCATCCAGCCTGTCCAGGGCCTCGGTGCTGCCGTTGAACCTTGCAACCACATCCAGACGGCTGTCCTGGAAGCCCGAGGCCCGTTCCTTCTTCAGCAGGATGCGGTTGGTGGCAGCCTGCTTCTCCTGCAAGGTGCGCTGCTCAAAGATCTTCCGCGTCTCCTGCAGCTTGGAGTAGCCAGGGGAAGATCCATGAGCGGTACTGCCCTCACCCCTGCTGTCGAAGCGGCTCACACGCTCAGAGACAGTACCACCTAACTTGAGCAGTGCGCTGTGATCAACATTCTCATTCAGGCTGCTCGCTCGAGGCAGGGACAGCCGCACCGCCTGGTCCTTCATCTTCAATGGCTCCTCTTCCTCCCCAGGAGAGCCCATCTGCATGAACATATTCTTGATGCGGTGGACATTGGAGCCGTACCGGCGGCCGCGGCCCAGGCCTCGCACTTTCCCCTCTTTGCCATCCTCCCCGTTGGTGGCGCCGGCATCTTTGGCTGGCTGGAGCGCCTGGATTCCCGCCTCGTACGCGTTCCGGTGTGGGGACGCGCTCCGAGCTCCAATTGGCGCACCGGCATTACCGCTGGTGGCGGACGGGGGTTCGGTCTTCATCATGGTTAATCAAATGGTAGTGGAGAGGAGCTGAAACGACATAGCCCCCTGCCTCACCCCCTGGGAGGAACCCCATCCAGGGTGGCAGAGGCAAACAGGAGGCATAAACAAACCAGGGGTCATCGTGAGTCACAGCACAATAAACAATAAACAAAACTAAAGAGAGAACTAGAGGAACTTTTTACAAACATGCAAATTAGGGTCTTCTCAAATATATAATTGGCAGCAGGTGTAGGGTAAGTGTCAAAATCAGGTAAACATGCAATGGAAACCTTCAAAGAAAGCACATACTTCTTATTGCACTTAAAATAGCACTTTTTGTTCATTACCTTTATTAGGCCATCGGTGTACTACGTGTACCAGCGGTTTTAAGGGGCTTACCGACAGCTAACCCCAGAGAGGCTGGGGAGTCATAGATCCAGTAGTTACGCTCACATCTTTTTTCAATTTTGTTGTCATATATACATCATCACACATACATCGAAATCATTTTATATCGAAATCATTTTATAAGCATTTTAAGGCATTCGCTGTGGAAATGTATTATTTGTCGAAAATTCTTAGGAGTCACACGTATGGGAGAACAAAATTGCTACAATCGCGTTAAACTCAAAAGGTGTGCAATTCCAAAAGCGTTGCTTTAAAATGTTTAAGTTCGTTTTAAAGCACCGACGCATTTAGCAAACTTAATTCAGTAAGCTTTTTCGTGCAAGATTCCATAATAAAACATAATACGCACCCGCTTCCAGACTGACATTGGATGGTACGCTTTGTTATGAGTCCAGTCTGCGACTGATGCCACTTATTTGTGTAGGAGAGCTTAGCTTTACACCACCACTCCGAAACGCCGGATATTGCCTATGCCGTTATTCTCTCGCCCCCCAAATGTAATTCCGTAATGGTAACCATAGCCTAAAGCAAATGTAATAATGATACACTGCACTAACAATCGCGGTCTGTGAGTGTCAGCTATCGAACAGCGGGTTGTCAACGCACGACAGTAGGACCATGAGGCCCTGCTTGCCTGATGCCGAGGCTCGGTTACGTCGCTTCCTGCATCTTATGCTGTCCAAAATAACTCTTCTTTTTTCTGAATTAAATATAGCACGGAAAATACAACAGATCGTCGAATTAACGTTTTACCCTGACGTCACAGCGGGGCATTACCTTTTTTCTTGTGCTCATCAAAGGTTCGGTGCTTAATCAAAGTAAACTCCGTCTCTTTGCGAATCCATTGTGTCCACAATTCGTTTTCAGCCTCTCGATTTCCCCACGAGCGTACAGAAGTGACGCGCCTGCCCTGTCTCCAGCTCGCTCGTGCACTGGCTACTGCTAGGCTCGTGCCCTCCTCTCACATGGCATCAGAGCTTCCACCACTGTTCCACTTTTTCTTGGGCAATAAGCGTTTGCCTCACACCTACTCAATACATTTACACTTAACTCAAGCATGTTTTTAAAAATCTAAATTGTATTGCCAGATTAGCATAGACAGACAGACAGACAGACAGACAGACAGACAGACAGACAGAGAGAGATAGATAGATAGATAGATAGATAGATAGATAGATAGATAGATAGATAGATAGATAGATAGATAGATAGATAGATAGATAGATAGATACCGGGGTTATACTTACAGAGAGGCAGGCAGACAGAATAATATATTTTGGAAATGGTACATGGCTTTAACTATCAGCGATTGCTTCAGGATCGCATGCAACGTGTTCATTATCACATTTGTGTCTATTGGCGACCTCGCGAGGCATACTAAAGAGAAAACGAGATTAGGCCGACTTTCTTCGATACTGTTGCTGTTTAATCGCACAGCTGGACCAGAGACGAGGCCTGCTTGCTGTTAAACACATAAAACACAAAGAATGCACAAACACATGCATATGGTTTATTTGACCTTATAAAGGGCGATTACGCTAATGATATAGGATTATTAACATACGATAATGGAATGAACTAAACTAGTGCATTTATAGTAAGATAGTAATTAAACATTTTAGCTTACTACGGACGAATACAGTCTTTGGTACTTCATTTCACAAAGAAATGTTTAATTTCTCTTAGGCGCCAAGAAATGACCATAATCTGTCGTCAGATCATTTATTTGTTTACATCCTTGTCCTATAAAGTCTACAACCATTTGGTTTTGAGACCTTAAATTATATTTAGTTCATAAGTCAAATCAGAATCAATCAATTGCCCGACATCTCCCGACCAAACGAGACTATCCCGTTTTCGCGATATCTGTTTATTGTAGGGTGTGTTAGTGTACAATGAAAATGGCGACGCGAAGCGGTGTTTTAGAGAATTGTTCATGGAAATTAGAACCAAGTGGCATCTTTTCACCGATGGAATGCTGAATACAGCACTGGTAATTGTTCAGAATTTTCTACTTTCTTCTATGGTACAATAATCCAGACGACTTCAGCGTTTGGTTATTGCTGAACTACTGCAGTATTTACAGATAATTTCGACACAATTTAGTAGGCCTTCCCAGTGTAATTCTCAAAAGGCAAACGGATTTGTTTTCGTTATGGAAATAATTGATGACAGGCTAATATGTGAGAGCTCTAGTATCTGGAAATTGTAGTTGTAGTAGAATTGTTATTTTAAACAATCCTTACATTAGGGAAACCATATAAGGTAAAAAAAAATAAAATAATAAAAAGTGAGCCAGAACATGTATATACACACACACACACACACACACACACACACACACGCACACACACACACACACACACACACACACACACACACAAATAATTATCCTTAAATTAACTTTTGTTGGAAGAACACTACTTTCCTATCTGGTTGACTACTTGAAATAATCAATACAGGCCAGCATAATAAGATAAAAATTAAGGATAATCTTGCATGTAAGAAAAGTGGGCTTTTGTAAGGGTGCCTTGTGTACTGATAGAAGCTTGTTGCTGTCCCTCATGGAAAAAATTCAGGATTCAGGATACCCCTATTTTCTATTTACATGTATAGCTGAATGAATACAACAGAAATACATACCTTGCCTGCTTTCTTTCAGTTGAAACATTAACAGTGCAAATAGAACAAAACAAAACAAAAAACATGACAAAATAAATACACAAACTATATAGACATATAAATTGCCTGTATACAAAAGAGCTGTTCACACTGTGCGTCATAATTCCTCTGAGAATGCAGACACAGCTGAAGACTGCAAAACCCTCCTTGCACAGATGTACAGTTGCCATAGCAACACCTCCTCTGCACTGCTGCCTTGGTGACCCAAATTTCCTGTATCTGTTGTTCCCCTGTATCTTTGCCCTGTGCAGACCTCCTGATGAGCTATGCCTACACAACAACAGGCACTCTGTTATACCTTCTCAAGTGGTTTTCAGAACACATCATTTATCATGGTTCTGAATACATTATCTAAGAGTTTTATAGATAATTTCTGCATGTACACATTTTGCTTCAGGTATCAGGAAATTTTCCAAACTATCCAAAACAGAAGAAATCTAGTTAAACAAAATTGAACAAAATCTAATTGAACATTTGAACAATACACAATTATGCATGAAGATGAAAGTGATGTGTCATATTCCAAAAAGCCTTTTCTGTTGTAATCTGTATATATAGCAATTCCCCCCATTTAACAGTACTAAATGTACAAACTAATGAATGAATATGCTAACAAATAATTGAAAGAATGAAACACAGTCCATATGTCTTTCAAATGTCTGGACACACCTGATGGATGACAAGTTTTGCATAGTCTTAAATGCATTTTATTATTTATTATTTAATTTATTATTAGTTATTTATTAACACCACTGGGTAGCTCAGTGTTTAAGGTACTTGACTAGTAATCAGAAGGTTGTCAGTTCAATCCCCACCACTGCTAAGTTACTACTGTTGGGCCTCAGAGTAATTGCTCAAGCTGTATTACATTCATAAATGTATGTTGCTTCAGATAAAAGTGTCAGCTAAATATATAAAATGTAAACATTATGGCAAAATTTAAGACAAATCTAATACTAAAAGCTGATAGTCTATAGATGAATTGAATCCCAAACAAACATAAGCCTATGGGAAAAGGAGGCATCATACAACAATACCCAGTGGTTACTGAATCCAAAAGTAGACCACAGCAACCTTCCTGAACAGGATCCAAATAACCATCACACTAGAAGATGTCCAAGAATGCATCTCAAGGATAACTAGCTGGACAGCTCCAGGCCCTGACATGGTTCACACCTACTGGCTAAAGAAGCTGACAGCACTCTATGAGTGCCTGGAAGCACAAATGAACCAGCTGCTAATGGATAGTAAGAATGGATGGATTGAAAGAATGGATGGTTAGTAAGAATGGATGGATAATGCATAGTATGAAACATCACCAGTGCAGGCTGGAAGTTCTAATGGTCAAAGTGGGTACACCCTTACATCCTCAAAAGTGGTGGAGATAAGATCCGAGCTAAGATCCAGTGGCACTTCCAAATACAGACTGACAAAATGGAAATGGCTAACCAGCCAGACATAGTAGTGGTGGATAAATAGCAGAAGAGGGATGTAGTGATAGATGTAGCAATCCAAAGTGAAAGCAACTTCAGGAACAAGGAAAATGAACATTTCTTTCAGATTGATGGAAAAGCATCATACATGGCTGCCTCATGAAACTAGTTAAAAGAATACCAAGTGTGTACAAAGCTGACTTCAAAGTAAAGGTCAAGAACTGGTTTAAAACATGTAGCTCTAACCATATAATCAGAAATAAAGTAGAAAGAATTAAAATAAGTTTTATTTTTACTGTAACAAACAGCCGAAGCGTGTCCCTTTCAGGATTAATGTTATCCGCATGTTACGAAAGGTAACAAGTTTTAACTAAAGGTTATAAAAGCGAGAAAGAATCAAAACTGATTAAGCACTGGCACATTCATTTAAAATCATCACTTGATTTGCTGAGCCTTTAAGACCACTAGATGTCGATATTTGTCTGTAATGTGAAAATGATTCTGTTGTATGAGAGTAATGCAGGCTTTTATTTACTTCCACGAGAGAAACTATAGCCACTACAACGACTATGCCTGCCATTCAGACTACATTCCTGGCATTTTGTTACACATTTGCTGCATAGCATGCTATCAACGGATACAATATTTGAAAGGTTAATGGTGAGTGATATGATTTTGGGTTTGAGTTTACGGAGATGATTTTGCTCAGTGTGCAAGTGAACTGGCTCGCAACTGAATGAATCTTGGATTCGTTCAGTGTGCTGAAGTGTGCTTGAACGAATCCAAGCACACTTGGATTTTAGTGTGCTGAACTAAAACATTTGAATCACTGTTCGAAGAATCGTTTTGCACATAATCAACATTCATAGAAATGTTGATTTTAATATTCCTTGAAATTCAAAGCTAGAGTCACCAGACTTGGTATGAAGAATTAACTGTCTCAAAGTACAGAACCTTTATATGCAAGACACACAGTTTATTACAAGAGGTGAAGGTATTCCGCCCTATAGCGCTGAAACTGATACAGCTCCACTGCGAAGTAATTACAAATGTGCTGTATGTGTAAGCATAGTACCCTAGTTAGTGTAAGATATCATAAAATAGTTCACAACGCAAAATGGAAATGAAATGGAACTGTACGCGATATGGGTCGCGTTTCACGTAGCCCCCGCTACGGAACACTTCGCATACCTATCCAGACAATGGCTCTCTTGTATCAAGCAAGACCAGTACCAACTTCACCCTACCAAGAGAATCATTCGACAGTGCACCGAGGGATACAGATTACCTTCAGCACGAAGGTCCAAAAAATAAATGGCCAGTGGTGGAAAACCTTTGTCGGACCGAATTCCCTAGATTCGTAGCGTTGTCTTCCTAGTGATTTTGAATGGAGCTGCATGAATTCGATCGAATGGGAGTAAATTTTTTTCTAAAACAGAGTTTTAATCTGAGAGTGAGGAATTATGACCAAGAGTTTAAAATGCGGTTTCTTCACTGGATGGGATTAGCAGTGGATAATATTTTGGATTATGTACGACTGGATTTAAAGAAGAAGCATTCCGGAGATCTGGCAGGTATGCGCAAACCAGTTGGAGAGGAATATTAAGCATAGCCTATGCTAGTCTTAAACTACACATAATCAGTTCTGTGAGTAGGCGCTGTACACTGCAAAATAGGTATACGTATATATTAAAAAAAAAAAAAAAAAAAACCAAAACAAAACGATATGACAGACATTTCTGATATTTCCTTTAATCTTACTCTTAGTCAAAACCACTGTAACAGGTGCAAGCTGTGCTTCATTCAAGTCCATTGGGCAATCAGGGATGAGGCAAGATCACTTGTGACAAACATAAGGTCGACCACTTGACATGCTTTATTTCAGCACTCAAAATAATTAAAAACATCTCAAATTATTATACATATACAAAATAGGTACAGATCCTCTTGTTTTAACCCCTATTGTGTGTCTGGTTCTCTCTCTGCCTTTGGGGATTCTCTATTTCTCTTGCTATCATCTTTTCCAAACCCTTGGGCAAAACAAAAGACAAAAACAAGAAAGAAATTTGATAAAATGGGGAAGAAGGGGCATTGTAAATACCCAGTGGACATCACTTGGGGCATTTCTTGTAAAAACAAAAACAACAAAAAAGACAACAACCAAAAAGTGTCAGAAGGTGCTGGAAAATAAAAATCATAAAATTAAAAAAATCAGACTCCACCTGCTTATTTCTACACTTAAAAAGACTATGTGCATCAAAACCTGTTATTCCCTAATCAAAGGCCTACTGCAAGGCTTGCAGCAAAACACTTCAACAAGAGAGGCATCTGTTACAACTGGACAGCAAGATAATATGATCTTTAGCACCAAAGGCCCAGTGAGCAAGAGTGACAAACAATACATTACTTTTTTCTTTTTTAAAAAAAGCACAACTCTAACACATCCCACTAACAGGACCTCATGAAATAGCACCTTTTGCAGCTGTTACTTGCTTGGTTAATCATACCTCTGCAGTCTAAAATCCTAACCTGGTGTTGGTCAACACTGGATAACAATATAGGTTTCTTTTCTGAGGTAGCCATAAGATATCAAAATGAAATCGAACCCCTGTCTCTTGTTAGTTCAGTTTTTTTCTGCAACGATTAAAAGGAACAATGATGATTCATGCTGGTCAGTCACTTGATCTGATGGGTAGAACACAAAGACACTTAAATGTCATTTTACAGATTTATTTAACACCTGAACATGGTACAAAGCATTTGGTTTCTCTTTTCATTGTCCTTCCGCAGTGGTAAAAAAGTCACCTGTATCTGTGATGTTTTTATACGTTTTCCTTTTTTTACTCCAGGGGGATTTTATGCTTTAGAAGTATATTATTTTCTTGTTGCCAGTGAAACAAATGAGTCTTCTAAAGTATCCTCCATGTAGATGGTGGTAAAATAGTGGTCCCAAAAGAAGCTTGATAACACACAACCACTGTCTTCTGAAGTGCAGCTCTAAGCAAGTGGACCATTTGGACAGCCAAATCGAAGTCTAGGGCTTTTTAATGCATAGAAAAGATTTTAGAGATGACTGCTAGAAAAACACACACAACACACAAACAATTTCAAGTCCAGATTTCTTTTTTACAAGAAGCAGACTGGGCCAACTTCAATGCCAAATTCCTGATCAGGTGCACCAACGTCCATAGGGGCGATGTCAATAATAGGCAAGCGAGATGTTTTTGTTGTTTTGTAGTCGATGACTGTCTTGCCCCATGCACCAGTATGTGACTATAAGGATGAATCAAAAATAAGTAAAATCAGTGACAGTGAAAACAATAACAAATAAATCACACACAAGTAATATTAATCCAAGTCAGAAAAGGTTCTTCAGTGTCAAATTGTCACTGTTAATGTGTAATTGTCTTGTATTATATTGGCATTATATGTGTCAAGACGACCAGCTATTTAATCATTTTATCCTTTACAAGCAAATCCATGTTGCTGCCTCTCTGCTTTGAAAATACGTTGTAACTACTTTCAGGTTAGTTTGTTCAGCATTTAAAACTAATAATATGCCATCCAAGGAAGCACTTGCTATTCATCTTGAGTGTTGATGTGAATACAGTCCTTCAGATTTATATTAGAACATATGTTTGTATCAGACAAATGACTACTGCTCAGTGCTGTCAGTAAGGACAGACTCACCGTGCAGCCATCCTCAATCACGCTGTAGGTAAAGCGGCTGTTGCCCTCTGCTCTGATCTCAATCTCATTGGAGCCCTGCAGCAGCAGAGCCTTCTTCAGGTTGCCTGTAGCCTGGTCCATGTAGGCAATGCTGTTCTTGCAGTGGTATGTGATGTTCTGGGAGGACTCGGTGGACATAAGACGAAGGAAGGTGAGTTGGATGTTGACATCCTCAGACTTGGAGTCCTCACCACCATACTCGAACTGAAGGGGAGAGGAGAGAGACAAAACATGGGTGAAAAAAAAATGTCTTTAGTAGTCTACTGTGGGGTTATAGTGTTTGACTCAATACACACACGAAGAGAGCTCTCACCTGGAAGCCGTCAGTCATGGCCTCACCGAACCAGACGTGTTTCTTCTCCTTGATGTTCTTGCTTGTGTACCAGTTCTTCTTGGGAATTTCAGGCTGTGTTGGGTAGACACAGGTCTCACCAGTCTCCATGTTGCAGAAGACCTTGATGGAATCCAGGTTGCAGCCCTGGTCAGGGTCAATCCAGTACTCACCTGATTGTTTAGAGTAAAAGTGTCACAAAACTGTGCATCAGGAAAATTAATAATTTACCCAGATTATTCAAGATCCAAAGTGTACTATTTTCATTATTCCAAGGTGAGGCACAATTAACTCTGAAAGCCCTGTTTGCACTTAAAAGTTAAATTCAAATATTTCTATTTTTCATGCTTTGCAAGGATTGCTGCAGTTCACATACCACTCTTCCAGTCAGGATGGCACATCTTCAAGTCACGGCAGGTGCGTGCAGGGTTCTTCTTGGTGCCATCAGGGCTGCGGATGTTCTCAATCTGCTGGCTCAGGGACTTGAGTGTAGTGTCAACCTCCAGGTCACGGTCACGCAACACATTGGCATCATCAGCACGGAAGTGACGGAAAGGATCTGGGGCCTTCTCTTGGGGTGCAGCAATAAAGCCAATGTCAAATCCGCCTCCGGAAGGTCCAGGGGCTCCGGGAGGTCCAGGTGGTCCAGGAGGTCCCTACACCAAAGGATGATGCAAAATAGGAGTGTCAAGTGGTTGTCAGATATATTGACTTAAAACTGAAAGGGAAGGTAAAAAGACAGTATCTCACAGAAGGTCCAATTTCACCAGTGCGACCACGAGGTCCAGGGGGTCCAATGGGTCCAGGAAGTCCACTCATGCCATCCTTACCAGCAGACCCAGAAGATCCAGCAGGTCCCTAATATTATAGAAAGTAAAAAAATGCTATCAACACTGCAAAACACCAATATATTTAACTTTACTCAAGCATTCAAAGATGATGATATTAGTGGAAATTCTTGGTGAAAACATCCAGCACAATTTCTTATACTACATATGAAAAGGTTAGGGAGTTAAATACAAAATACTTACTCTAGGTCCAGCAGGGCCAGAAGATCCCGCAGGTCCAGATTCACCAGAAGGTCCCTACAGTGAAAATGAAGCAAATTTTTTGGTCCCTTCACTTTACAGAGCAATGATGTGCCAAACTATGTCATTTTTGTAAGATGTTAGTTGGTATAATCAGGTAGGAAGTACCACTTATATTTCTGACTTTGCACTTTCAGGCTTATGAGCACATTCAAAACAATAAAGGAGCATCATATGCTGGAGAGGTGGCTTTAAATAAGACGTGGTGCAATTCAACAGGCAAATAGGGAGTCACTTACAGGAGGTCCAGGAGGTCCCTGCATTCCGGTGAATCCTCTGTGTCCCTTCATGCCTCTCTCACCAGCCTCTCCAGTCTCACCTTTGTCTCCACGTGCTCCAGCAGGTCCCTGCATAGAGAAATTTGAACTAAGGCTATCGTCTAATTTATATTTCTTAGGTATGTTATTGGTCAAGGTGTTCATTTAGTGGGTTTTGCCTGGTCACACAAACACAGATGTAATAGTCAAATACTTCTTGACCATGCAAAAGAAAGTAGATCAAGTTTAAGCCATCACTGTATGTGTGATTGGTCAAATTTACTTGGTCTCTGGCTGTTCTTGTTTTTGTTTGTTCAAACACTAATGTGGTAGCTCAGGAATTGTTTGGTCCATGCATAAAAATGTTTGCAAAAAATCCAGAATTTTGTTCAGATCCTCCAGAGTTTGATTTTGCAGCAGGTATAAGTAATTTGTCAAGTGCAATGTATGCCCCAACTGGGTCTAAACCCACTCAGATAATGTGTGGTGACAATATAATGATTACAACAAGAGCTTACAGATGGGCCACGAGGACCAGCAGGGCCAGCAGCACCAGCGGGACCATGTGGACCCTGAGGGAGTAAAGAGATAAATGATGCTGAGTAAAAGTAATTTGGAAAACTTTCATCATATGTGAACTGAAGAAGATTTCTTCAAGGCTGATTGCTTGTGCTTGGATTTGCCATCTGCTTTGGAATGAGGACTCACAGACTCTCCACGGTCACCAGTTTTTCCTGCAGGGCCGATTGGTCCAGGAGCGCCTGGGGGTCCAGGGGCACCAGGAGCGCCTGCAGCACCAGACTCGCCACGATCACCCTATAGAACAGAAAGAGATGATTGTCAACAAAGAAGAAAACAATCACAAAACAGACAGTGTGGTTCTCTTAGTTTTTTCAGCATAATTGAAGACAGCATTGGAAAAGGCTGCAACTACATGTATTCAGGTGGATGATGAAGGCAAGATATGATGAGTACAGCTCACCTTGGGGCCAGCAGCACCATCCCGGCCAGCAGCACCCTCATTACCAGGAGTTCCCTAAGAGAAAAATGTTCAGCAGTTATGCTTGTCTTATCTATGTGGACCTAATCAAACCTTGAAGACACGTTACTGAAGACACATCACTGTGATGTTCAATCACCCATTCTCTGCAACAGGTGAACAACAAGTTTGGTGCACAGGTGAATGACCTCACCTCACGACCAGGCTCGCCAGGAGGTCCAGCCAGTCCAGGAGGTCCCATGGGTCCAGGAGGTCCACGCTCACCAGAGGGGCCACCAGGTCCCTGCTTGCCAGGCTCTCCCTAGCAGATAACAAAAACATTTGGCTAGATTAATGGCTGAGCAATTCCACAACATATACAATACCTGGAGAAGCATCTATATTAATGATTGTTTAGGTTTTATTAGATTTGATTAGACTGAGCAAAGTACAAGTACCAACCCAACAAAATGCAGTTAGAATCTAACCAGAAGTGCAAAATAACATTGAAATATTGTTCAATTTAGAGGTACATCTATGATCTAAATTTGTCATGTGAGTAATTGATATTATGATATATAAATATATTTTGTCAGTGGGCTTGACTAGGTGAAATGTGATATTTTCCATGAGAGGATAAATTTGATGAACGCCGTTGGTCGATATAATGAGTCGGAATACTAAAGCTAGAGGTAGACATTTTAGTTACTCAGAACACTCACAGATTGGCCAGGGAGACCACTGAATCCCCGCTCGCCCCTCTGTCCAGGAAGACCAACAATACCACGCTGTCCAGCAAAACCTTGAGGTCCGGGGATACCAGAGGGTCCCTGCAAAGGAAAGCAAGTGCTGAACAACTTTGTTCTTGTGTTTATTTTTTTGGCTGCATATTTTGGATCCAAAAAAAACATACTGTGTGTTGGACTATGTGTTGCTCATGTTACTTGATCAATTACTTTTTTTCTGACTTGTATGGCTAAGGTCTATATCAAAGAGAGACTTGTGGTATTGTTCATGATCATATGTGAGACTTACGGTGGCACCTTCAGATCCAGGATTTCCCTTCTCACCAGGTGGACCAGGAGGACCAGAAGCACCAATCTCACCAGGGCGACCAGCAGGTCCAGTCTCACCACGGACACCCTTTGCACCTTCCTTTCCAGAAGGTCCAGGAGGTCCAGGGGGGCCAGAATTACCCTGTGAACAACATAGTAGAGTTGGAACATCAGCCGATTGTTGAGCCATAGAATAATTACTGAAGGGTCTCTTGTAGAGACAAATAAAATGCATTGAAGATCAGAGCCAGTTAAGCAAATTTGATTTGGAACTGTAATGAAGAACTTACAGCAGGGCCAGGAGGTCCAACTCTGCCTGCAGCACCAGGGAAACCAGTAGCTCCCTTAACAGAAGACCAAGAGATTGTCAAATAATATCATCTATATTGATTTTGACGCAACTGGATATAATTACTATATCTAGAAATTTAAGAATGATACTCACAGGAGGACCAGCAGCACCACGAGCACCTTTGGGTCCAGTAGAACCGACAGGACCCTGTAGTAGACACATTGATATTTGTTGTATTTTATATTTTTAGGGGTTATTCAGTCTTAATTTTGTAGTTATGGCAGTTTTGTGAAATTATTAAACAATAGAAGTTCTGGGGTCAATGAATTCAGGGTTCATACATAATGTTTAATAGCTACTAACCTGTAAATACACATTTTTGTATATGTTTACTGAAAATAAACTTGAACTAGACTGAATACTTTAGTGTAGCATGGTTTCTATAGCATCTGTTTACGACAAAGAGCAAAATCTGCACAAGACATGGATGGATGTGTGTACCTGAGGTCCTGGCGCTCCAGTAGGTCCAGCAGGACCAGGGGCACCAGCATCACCCTTAGAACCGGTATCTCCAGACTCTCCCTTAGCACCAGGCTGACCATCACCACCCTATTTAAAGAACACAAACATAATTAGTCAGCTTGTTAACAAATCATCATACTATAAAAGTTATTTTGGGGGCCCAAACTGCAGCCCACTGACCAAATATGGTTAATGAAGACTGTTTGGCTCACTAAATTACTTCTATTTTAACAATGACTTTATCCTTATAAGGCTGGTGCAATTATCGATCACCGATTGTATTTTATTCTGGTATAATTAAATGACGTGTGACAGTACATTTTCTGTCAAATGTATGTGTGTGAACTTATGTAGGTACTCACAGGTGGTCCAGCAAATCCAGCTGGTCCTGGGGCACCAGTCTCACCACGCTCACCCTAAAAGTGCAGATTTGGGTCACTCATAGGATCTAAGACAATAAGACTTGCTCTCTTGGCTAGGCAGACAATAGTAATTTCAGGTTTTCTCATGTGATATGTCTATTATCAGTATTTGTCTTTTAGTGCTACATCTGTGTGTATATAGGCATGCATTTCTTGAAGGAAGCAATGGTAAGACTTGATCCTCCAACACAAACGGTCAAAATGTGTGTGTTAAATCTTATCCAGTGATGAGAGGAACTCACAGGGGGTCCACGGACTCCAGTAGGTCCAACAGGCCCAGCAGCACCAGACTCTCCCTTGGTAAAGACAGAACAAATGCAATTAGCCTCCAAAGAGCAATAATGCATAAAGTATCATAAACAATAAAGCATAATAGATTGAGGCACTGAAGCAAGAGCAAAAAAGAGACTAACCTTGTCACCCTGAGGACCAGCTGGTCCAGGAGGTCCAATAGGTCCAGTCATACCACGGATGCCATCCTTACCAGGGGTACCATCACCGCCCTTTGCACCTTGGTCACCCTATGAAGAAGGACAACATGACATCATCTTATTGCTGTTGTATAATGATATATGGATTGTTTCTGGAGTTTTAAAGAATCGGCTGAAATTCAGACACTTTTCTATCACCTCTTTGACAACAGTAATGTACACAATGCAATGCAAGGGCTTGTATTTGGATAGTATGCCAAAAGAGGATTAGCATTATGAGAATCTTGTCAAAAATAAAATACTCAAGTGCCTATTATTCAGGGTATTTTCTTATGAAATACAGCACCCTTATATGAGGAAATTTTGGAAATTGCATTCACTGTGGGCCATCCTCAATCTCAAGAGGATAAACATTAACATGGACATGAGTAGAAAATAAAATGTGCTCTATGGAATGAATTTTATAATTAAATGGTTGTTAGAATTTGACTGAACAAATCAGCCAAAAGGAGAATTCCATAGCTTGTTGATATTTTGAAATGTATATAACTTTGTAAACTTTGTTCTTTGTATTGTGTTGAAACTGTAAAGTGTAGAAACATAACATGATGCAGATATAAATACTCTTCCAAATTCTCATATCTAACCCAATATATCATTAATCTATAAATTGATCATTGATCTAAGTGCCATTTCTCAAAGTTGTGCCTTATTGTTTGCCTATTCCATTTGTACATCTGCCTTCATCTTCACTACTAACAGTCTTGATGACTGCATTTTATTTCTGTATATAATATATAGCATTTTTTATTTCTTAGACTGGAACTTTAAGTGTCATGGCTGATGTAATAAATACTAAGTAGTCTTTTCAAGTACTCTAGGCTACATGAAAACCTACTTTACTATCCACTTTTGTAATCTGCCACATTTAATAAATTATTTAATGCACTTTGCCCCACATTTATTACCAGTATTACATTATGGCACTAATCTCACTACTGTTTATGTATTTATTAGCATACCATCCACTATAAAAATGGAATCTATCTGACCTTTTTGGCTTATCCTTTATATATCATAATATCAATTATTTGAAAGTTGCCATAACATTGCAGTAACCTATTATACTGCATGATGGGGAGAAGAAGTTATAATCCAGTCTAAGTGGAACAATGAAAGTGTTAATCGAAGTACTGGCTTCAGACCAGTACTAAGGATCAGACTATCCTAAACCGTTTTTACCAGCAAAACCAGTGACGACTGGGAAAATTTAGCATGTTCCTATCACTGAACGTGCTATTGAAATTCCTAAAATGAAAGTCTATTAGAAACTATTGTGAAAATGGCATGAAATCCATAGTTAGTGGTACTCACTCGGTCACCCTTGAGACCTGGGAGACCTGCAGCACCACGCTCACCAGGCATACCCTGAAGACCGGGAGGGCCCTGAGCACCAGGAGCACCTGAGGCTCCAGACTCACCCTACAAAATGCCAGAAAGAAAGAAAAGTATTAGTATTATTGTGCAAAAGGCCATGGTCATGCTAAAAACATACTCTGGAGTTGAATTAAAAGAGCAACTTGTTGGTACTTCCTGGAATCTTTTAAAAACACAGCTGTGATTAAAAATGACTATCCAGATAACAATAATTTGCTTTTGACACCAAGTGTAATTGCTGACTCTTACCTTGGCACCATCGCTACCAGGTGCACCAGGAGAGCCACGGCCTCCTGCAGGACCAGTAACTCCAGGGGCTCCACGCTCACCAGGGAAACCTCTGTCACCCTGAGCAGAGATTACAAAGAGTAGGAGAGCTGC
Source organism: Electrophorus electricus (assembly GCF_041902795.1). Lineage (NCBI taxonomy): Eukaryota > Metazoa > Chordata > Actinopteri > Gymnotiformes > Gymnotidae > Electrophorus > Electrophorus electricus. The sequence continues at coordinate 35,437,330 of NC_137499.1, forward strand.
ATGGTGAAGACTGAGCTTTTGACTGCAATTAGTGTTGCCTTACACATTTGCCCTAGAGAATCCTGTGTTTAAGATCTTGAATGCTGTGTGTACTCACTCTGGATCCAGGAGGTCCAGTAGGTCCAGCCTCACCAGGCACACCCTGAAACAGAATTGATTATGTCTGATTTACTTATGTTTTAAAGAAAAACAAACTCTTTAAGCTTGAGAAACATAGCCAGCTGAATTAACAGTTGTCAATTACACAATTTTTATGTTTTAACCTACTTTGTAATGCTAATTGTCAGGTACTTCTGAAAAAAATTATTAAGGTAATCATAGACCAACCAAGGTTAGATTCAAAGGGTTCCCCTAGGCTTGTGTCTTACCTGTTCACCGGACTTGCCAGACTCACCAGTAGCACCCTGGGGTCCAGGCAGTCCCTGTTACAGTGGGGAAAAGTGATATGATAAGGAACTGATCTTAGAGATCGTCTTAGAAGAGACTTTTAAAGTCCTGTCTATCAGGGTGGGCACTTACCTGGAAACCAGGAGGTCCAGAAGGTCCTTGCTCACCTCTCTCACCAGCAGGTCCCTATAGACAGTAGAAACAAGGTCATGGCAAATAATAGGCAGAAGGTATGTGAAGGACAGTGACATGCAGTGATGTATATTAGATTCAGTGACACTGTCCATATACTCAGGCCCATGCTCTCCACACACGACGCCTTCATCACCTCCTGTTTTGACTACTGTAACTCTCTCTTCATTGGCATCTCTAACAAAACCATGTGCTCACTTCATTATGTCCAAAACTCAGCCGCAAGAATCCTCCTTCATATAAGGAAGTCAGTCCACATCACTCCTAGTCTACATCAGCTACACTGGCTCTCTGTCCCTGAATGCATTCACTTCAAAATCCTCCTCCTTACATACAAAGCTCTGCACGGTCCGTCACCTCCATATCTAGCTCAACTCTTACACCCTTACTGCCCCACTCGTACACTTTGGTTCTCTAACGCAGGTCTCCTCTCCATCCCCAAGTTTAGACTGGTGTCTGTAGGAGGCAAATCCTTTAGTGTCATGGCCCCAAAACTATGGAACACTTTACTTCAATCTCTCCATCTCTGCTCTACACTCTCCTCCTTCAAATCTCAACTGAAAACATACCTCTTTTCCCAACACTTCATAACCCCTTTTCTTATCTGTATTTGTTAATTATTGTGTTGCTTGTGTCTATCTGTCAATTTAATTAATTAATATATTTTTCAGTCACTGTGTAGCGACCTTGTGTCTGTCAAAGGCGCTATATAAATTGAACTTATTATTATTAATATTATTATTATTATACTTCTTCTATATCTGAAATAGTGGGATTAATAGTTATGTACATGATTGTATAGGGTCATAGGGTCTATACTCCTGGCTTGAATGGCAAGCAACAAGTTTTCTATTAGCTACAATGAAACACTTTTGAGTTTGATGTGAATAAGGACATTTAGGTCTGGGTTCAGCTCTATTAGATATTATTATTGATATTGAACATGATTATGGGGCAAGTAAGAAAAAGCCTCATTCTTGGTGAGATATTGTAAGAGATACTCACAGCAGGGCCGGGGGCACCGGGACCGCCAACATCACCGTCTTTACCGGGAGCACCCTGCATATGGGCACAAACACATTATTTCTTACTGTAACCAACATAAAAGAGAAATTACGAGAAAAATGACTACTCATTGCAAAAGTGTCTATCTTTTCTGTTTAAAAAGGAGAGATGTCACTACTCACAGGAACACCAACAGTGCCCATCACACCTCTTTCACCAGGCTTGCCAGCCTCACCCTGCAGGAAAATGTCATCAGCATTTAGAAGCTTTTCCTTTATATTTGTTTATTGTCAGTGAGCTTTTTGAATTTGAATTGTGATCAGTTACTGTTTTTTTCTTTATTATTCATAATTTAAATACTGGTCACCGTTGTTGCCTAATATGACTAATCCTAAGGTACACATCAGATGTTTTTCACTGGTCAAAAGGAGATAATGAGAGAATTCTTACAGCAGCTCCCTTGGGTCCAGGGAATCCCATGACACCAGGCTGACCTCTGGCTCCAACAGGGCCTGGGGGTCCAGGGCGGCCATCTTGTCCAGTAGGACCCTTAAAGAAGCATAACAAAGATATCCAATGTGTTGCTTATTTATGGGATTAATGTTTATGTATATGACATGCTTATGTACAAGCAATCCACCAGTCTTTGTGAATTAGCACTGTCTCTGTGCTATCATCCCAGCTGATTACTGAGCATAGGCTACTAGTAGTGCTAGTGGTATTCAAATGAAGAGAGTGATGCCAAGATGATTTCCCCATTTACATTAATGTAAAAGTATGTACTTTTCATAACTGAATTGAATGGCAGGTGAGGGAACCACATTTGGAGAGTAATGTTGGATATAGGTTGTTGCTGATAGTTCACATTTGATAGAGATCTAAGGTAGTGGATACATACAGCAGATCCAGTTTTTCCATCAGGTCCAGGGCTGCCAGGGCTACCAGTCATACCCTGCAATAAATAGAAGGCACAAAGGTCAGGCAAAGTAGAGAAATGCTTGCGCCAAGCTAGCAATAAAACATCTAGGCAAATTAAAAGACGACTTCAGAAACATTCAAGAAAAGATGATTGCTATATAGATCTAGCTATATATGCTAGTTATGATTTAAGTGAAAAATAAAAGTAAAAAAATATTTGACTTTTACTAAATGGGAGAGGTTTCTTAAAGAAATATTTCTGTCAACTCGATTACATAATTATATTGTCCTAGCAGTCATCTTGGCTGTCCTAGCTCCAATTGCCATGGCACTTTGTGAGTGTTCAATCTATTTGTTTCTATTTGTTTCTAATTGCCATGGCACTTTGTGAGTGTTCAATCTATTTGTTTCTATGTGGCAGGAAAAAAAAGCAAAGAACCAGGTGATCTCTTACCTTGGATCCAGGCATACCAGGCTCACCATTGCGGCCAGGCTCACCAGTGGCACCCTTAGGTCCAACAGTTCCAGGGCCTCCACGCTCACCAGGGGCACCCTATCATAAAGGTAGGTGTGACATGAGAACTAACTAAGCATGATCAACAAGTGACTAATTAGTTTCATAATGTCAGGAATGATTTTAGGATAGTAGACTTAAATCAGTAATCATGTGAACAAACTGAGATGATCTAAAACAACTGAGATGGCAGACTCACCTTAGGGCCAGCACTTCCATCAGCACCAGGGAAACCACGAGCACCAGGAGCGCCCTGTTAGAGGAGGACAGGTGGATCAAGGTTAGCCTCTCTGTGCTTACGTCTAGTTGTATAACGTGGGCTCAAATTTATTGATCGACAGTGTGTTGACTACATTACCATTATCAGACTGAGCAGAATAATTAGACAAAAGATAGACAAAACTGCCAGTTAGCATCTAACTGTGGGGCTACATATAAGAACGAGTGAAAACCAGTACACATTTGCATGAAGGCCCTTCTCAGGGATGACTGCAAACTACTGTGGCATTCCTATGTGTTGCTATCCAGTTTTGTAACTCACTCTGGATAAGAGCATCTGCCAAATGACAAACTTAAATGTAAATGTAAACGAAAGTCAGTACAGTGATGCCACATACAGCACTAAATGGCCCTTTGTGAACTCCTGAACTGAAAGGCAGGTGGTGAATGCGAGATGAATGTAGTCATAAGGGTACATACACGCTCGCCAGGGGGTCCGCGGGTGCCGGCAGTACCGGGCTCACCACGAGCTCCTCTCTTTCCCTCTTCACCTGAAGGGCCAGGGGGTCCCTGAACTCCGGGTGCTCCCTAGGAAATCAGAGAAAAATGAGATGGTCAGTCAAACAATCTGATGTGTCACTATCTGGCATTGAGTATAGCCGTTAACCTTATAAATATTTAACCTAAATGGACACAGTGCTAGAGAAATATTTCTACCCAGATAGAACACTGATTCCACTTCTTTGGCACAGCAAGTCAGTCATAAAAGCATTTTTATTAGGATTATAAATTAAGGTGATAATGATGAACTTACAGGCTCTCCTTTGGCACCAGACTCTCCCTTATGTCCAGTAGCACCAGCCTCACCCTGTCACACAAGAAACGGAAAATCATAATTTCTCTGAGAGGACGAAATGGCTACCCAGATGCTTGGACCCTGAATTACTGAACATAATCTTGTTTATTCTCTTCATTTTACAAATTCAGAAATAAAGTTGCAAAAAGATCCATTTTTGTATTTAAAAAAAAAAAAAAAAAAAAAAAGTACTTACAGTATTACCCTTAGGACCAGGGGCACCAGCAGTACCAGCAGCTCCGGGAGGACCTCGGGGTCCAGGGAAGCCAGGAGCACCAGCAATACCAGGAGCACCCTGCAGAGGGCAAAAGAGAGTCAGCACTAAATATTTTTTGCTGGTTAAAAGGAACTACAGTGCGTCATATGTAGACTGCTAAAAATATCTGCTAAGATCAAACTTACAGGGCCACCCTTAGCACCAGGAGTACCATCAGCACCATTGTTACCCTAGAGCAGAAGAACAAAATGCAGGGGTCATCATAACGTTTCAGGTTTCCTACAGTTCTCATTTTATTTAAACAGTAAGGAACATCCACGCACAGCAGGTCCGGCCGCACCAGCAGGTCCAGGGTTACCAGGCTCACCACGAGAACCCTGAGGTCCCTCACCACCACGAGCTCCCTGAGGACCAACCTCTCCCTAAAAGGAAGAAAGCAGGAATATGATGTTCAGCCTAGCACTAATATTTACTAAGGACAGAATGGCTATGAACATGACCAAATGTTTAAGTCAAAAACCAATCTGCAGTGAGGACCCACTGATATCAATGCAATTTTTTTCATATAGTATTTTGCAATTAAATGAAAGCTGAACTTTGTGCTCTGTGAGAGGAAACGGCAACAGCTTTTTATTACTAACTGACCTTAACTAATACAGAATGTGGCCTTTACAGTTTTAATGAAGACATTGATTGAACAACAAATATGTATGTATATATATATGTGTGTGTGTGTGCGCACGTGTGTGTGTGTGTGTGTGTGTGTGTGTTATGGAAAATGTAGCAATAATTTTTCAGGAAAATCAGAAAACCTTTTATTTTGAGTTAAAGGTTCATGGTTTTATATTTTGGGCTTAAGTGAAATGCTGAACATTGCAGAAAAATATGCTATTAATAAAGTCTTAATAAAGATATGATCATTTGCTTTGTAAAATTGACCTCAAAATGCAAATTGATGCAGTGTTATCCATCGAATAATAAGTGTAAAAGAGGAGTCTTACCTTAGCTCCGGGGCCACCAGGGAATCCAGGAGGACCAGCAGGGCCAGTTGGGCCCTAAAATAGAAGGGCGGAAAATCATGTTCAGGCTCAAACCCATCTTTTCCCATACGGTTGTATAATGCACAAAAGTAGTGATCCTGAAATAGCTAGTTTTAAGTATAAAGACATAATAACATGTAATCTAAATGTGAGTAAATGGCCACTCACAGGAGGACCAGCAGCCCCAGCTGCACCATCGTTACCACGGGCACCCTGCAGAAACAAACACAGGTCAAGAATCGATGCAGGGATCCAAAATAGCATCCATTTTACAACTCAGCAGGACAAAGTGCTAATCCTATACCAAGGAGAAGGTTCTACTCCTGCTTCCTTACAAATGACCTGCCTGCTAAAAATCAGGTTAAAGCAGCAATACCCTGTGAACAGTTTCGCATTAGCGGAGCAGCTGTGGAAAGGAATGCACACATTTTCATTGATTGTTTTAGCCTACATTTCAACATCTAATAATGGGACAAGTCTACAATATATAGCCAGATGGGCAGACCATCAAGGCCTAAGTCTAAGGACACTTGTTCTAACCCTACACAGCTCCACCTGACTTTTCTTATAGGTCCATCCACTTAAAAACAACAAATAAAAAACCCCCGCATCATTTGTGAAATCAGAGGTTTTGATGCATGACTGGAATAACAGCCTTTTGTGCTCTTCAGTGGAGTACCTGAGTTATCTTAGACTAGAGAGGCACTTAGGTGTGTGCAGGTGCAGCGACGTGGGCGAGGCTAATTTTGAGTGCTGAAGTCATGGACCTTTACTTACAGCAGCACCAGACGGACCAGCACGGCCTCTCTCACCAGGCAGACCACGAGGACCCTATAGGAAAGTTAGAGAGAGAGGAGATCAGCATGCAGCACTGACATGGCAATCATAAGCCCTCTTTTCCTGTTCCTCCTTCCTAATGTCTTCTTGCACTTCTGCCTAAGGCCCAGCTACGTGTTACAACATGACGGCCAATAAGACTGGTAACACTCACCATAGCGCCAGGAACTCCATTCTCTCCAGGGGCACCAGCCTCTCCCTAAGGAACAAATCAGGAAATTATAAAGCAGTCCATAATGAAAATCTCAGTTTTTTTAAACAAGTATGATCAGACTAAATAAAGTGGCACTAACCTTAGGTCCAGCAGGGCCTGAATCTCCCTTAGTGCCATCTAGACCACTGAAGCCCTGCAATAGAGAGAAGGAAATGAGAGCTTCAGGATAACACTGACATCACCTTGGCCTAAGAAAAGGCCCTTCCACTAGCATGGTCACTCACTCTGTGTCCCTTGATACCAGGAAGTCCAGGGGTTCCGGGGAAGCCACGAGCACCCTGTAGAAGAGAGAAAGAGAAAACGAAAGGTAAGGAGAACGATTTGCATTTGAAAGCTACCACACAGTTATATGTGCAGCGGTATCATTTCACTGTGCTACACTGAAGACTGCAGTTAGGTGCCGGGCCACACACCTGAGGGCCAGAGGGGCCACGCTCACCCGGGCGACCAGGCTTGCCAGACTCCCCCTAGAGAAAACAGGGAGGCAGAAAGAAAAGGTTAAAGAGAGAAGATAGAAACACCACTGAAGAACAAAGACTTTTCCACCTAATAGGAATGAACCTGATTGTATTGTCTGATTTATGATATTTAAAATGGAAATATATTTTGCAGTTTAGACTGACTGTGTAAAATATCCCAGAAAAGAAGATGAACCAACATTATCTCACCGTACATTTCTATCCATGTATAAGAGCATAAATGTTTTTTTTTGGAGTTCATTAGTCATCAGTAGTCATGTCATTCTAAACTTGAATTATGAAAATGCAGCAGGAACAGGTAGCTGGATATGCCCATGTAAAATAGATATTCATGAGATTGTATTTCTTTTGAGAGCAGAACTGCAGATCTGAGATTATCCAAACCACTCACATCTTCTCCATTCTTTCCAGAAGGACCAGCTGGACCACGGGGACCCATTGCACCCTACAAAAACCAACCAGGAGAATCCAGGTTAGCCATTTGTATACTTGTGTGCGCACGCTGGGTTTCTCATAGGTCAACTGGTAGCATATTTCAGAAAAATATGAAAATATATGGTATACGTTATTCATACATTATTTCAATGGAATTTTATTAAGATACACATTTTTTTCAGCGCTCATAAAACAAATATTTTTTTGACCATTTTTGAATCATTTGTTAATCTCAGTTCAGTTGTGGATGAAAGCTAAAATATAAAGAAAAGATCAAAAGAATAAGGTTTTTATAGACCCAACAAAGTTTTAGAGATATTAGCTTCTATGCTGATAGACGTGTGTGTTTATGTTGTTATTTGTTTGTGTACTGAAGACACTTACAGGAGCACCAGCCTCACCAGGCTCACCAGGAGGGCCAGTGAAACCTTGGGGTCCCTGCAAAGGGAGACAGAGATCACCAAAAGGTGACAATCATGACTGATACACTGATAACTAATTCATGGGAAGAGAGACATTAGACAAATACAAATCGTAAAATGGTATTAATGTAAAATATAAAGTTATTTGTTCAAAACAATTTTGATTGGTTACTATAACAAACCTAATCTTTGCCATTACAAAGCATATCAAAGAGCACAAACAGTACAAACAGGATCTAATACATAAAACAACTCTGACTTCAAATTCCATTATGCCTCTTAACCAAGTATAAAGAGAAAAAGAAATAAAAGAGGTAGAGAATACTTACAGAGACTCCAGGAGGTCCTGGGGGACCACGAGGACCCATGGGTCCCTGGAAACCAGGAAAGAGAAGAACATGGGGTAATGAGGTCACACATCCATGCCACATTGTATCCGGAAACTCTGGTACGTGTGACAATCCAGGAATGGATCAATGTGTGAGAGTTATTTTGTGGAATTCTTAATCTGCTAATGCAGCATGGAGGATCCTCTGTGATTATAGTGTAAGCAGTCATCTAAATTGGACATTACAGTCCAAAATGTTTCCAAGCAGGAACAGGAAAATAAACAAGTGGTCCTAGACAAGTGATGTCAAAGTTCCTGCTGAAAGTCACGTAGGCCTCAGCACTGCACAGCTTAGTATTCCCTCTTCTTAAACAAACTGAAACAGGTTAGCTTTCAAGAAGAAATATTTCATTAAAGAGAAACATACTAAGCTGGTGAAGCTCCAGACTGACTGTAGTTTACAGACTAGTAGCATTTAATGAAATGGTCAGCACTTGTTTTGGCTGAATCTAAGTGAGTGCATGTGTATACATGTGTGTGCATATATGTGTCTGTGTGTGTGTTCTTACCATGGGACCTGGGATGGACATACCACCACCAGACTTCTCATCAAAACCTCCAGACATCTGAGGAGCAAAGTTCTGTGGAGAAGGCAAAACAGAGAAAGTTTAATTCATTATTAAATAGAGCCATTTGTATTAGAAAAAACAGGTGAACAATGATCTTGAGCATTAGAATCTATTAGGACCTGGTCATAAAAATGAATGTCCCAAATAATAATTAACGAATGCTAACAAATGTTACAACATAAGCATAGAGAGAGAAACACTTAACGTGAAAGAGTATGAGATGCTTGATGCATACAAATTCATTGCGATTGGTTAGACAACACTCAAGCTTGTAAACAAGTCTAAAAAAGGGTCTCGTAAGTATTACTGACATGAGCAAAGTTGATGGAGAGTGTAGTTAAATGGTGCTGAGGTGCATCTGGATATCATTTAGCTCAAGATGTTATGGAGGTTTAGATATGGTCTGTCAGTGCCACATTGTGCACAGACGCTGTCCACTCCACTGGTGCTGAAATGTCTCTGCATTTTAACCTGTAAGGTCCCCTGAGGGTGCTCTCCTATAGAAAACTTGCTTCTCTGATTTTCTTTGGCTTATGTCATTCAGCATTTTGAATGGTAACTCATAGTATACTTGAGCCCTAAAGGAATTAAACTGCCTCTGTCTCTCACTCTTGCTCTCTCTCTCTGTTGTATGTATCCTTCTTCATGTTGGTCCACTTACTCCGCCAAGGCCAGGGGGTCCAGGGGGGCCTGGGGGCCCTGGAAGTCCAGGCTGTCCAGGAATTCCATCATTACCAGGAGGACCAGCAGGACCCTGAATTAAGAAAATGGTGAGTGTGTGAGAAATTGAAGCTTTGGTACAGAGAAGGCCCTGGTCTAAATTATGATGAGTGCCATTAACTACAAACTCAGATTCTATAGTATGTATTTATACATTTTCATCAACAGCTATCTCAGTTCACACTTGTGGAAACCTTCAAAATGTATTTGTTTGGCCATTCAGCCTATTTATACTAGCTACACTGGTATCAATTCCTTTAGTACAGCTTGTGCAGGATGCAAGTCTTTGACCTATATTCCATCAGTGTGTAAACAGTGTCATAACAAAACGTCTTCCATGGTTCATAGGGTTGCCTAAAAGTATTTTTTTTTTTCCATAAAACTAACATGTTAAGGTTAATACAATATTCTACTTAAGGGAAAGTATTTAGAATGCAAGCATGCTTCATCTTGCCATTAGTGGCCCAAAAATATGACCCTCCACAAATGTATACAGCAAAGGCCTCTGTGGGCGTACTGCAGTAGCAACCAAGAACTCTCTCTAAGTGAACAAAGATCTTCCTTTGCAGAAACAATAAATCAATTTTAAAAAGTGCAGAATCAATCATGGAAAGATCAAAGGAAAAACCTACCCTGTCTCCTTTCTCACCACGCTCACCTTTGGGTCCCTAGAAAACAATAAGCAAAATGAAAGCAAGAGACACTAAAATGTAGTTTTCCCCTATAAGGAGCTCATAATATTAATAATCTCATAATATTAAATAAAAACATAAGCATTTATAGATTCATTTGATATATTAAATCGAAATCTGCTCTAGATATGTATATAAATGCGATACTACATTCTGGCAAAACAAACAAACAAATATGCAGATAAAAACAGACAGATAGGTTGATACATAGATAGACCTTCAGGAATATTTTTAAAAATCTAAATTGTATTGCCAGATAGATAGATAGATAGATAATGGATTACTGAGTGAATGAATAAGCAAACAAACCAACACACACACACACACAAATTCAAATAAAACCATTACCTCAACTCTGGGTTCTTGGTATTCTACAGGATGGGAAAAAATTAACAATTAAAAACATAGAAAAATCACATAAATGTTCACTTTCTAAATCGTATGAAAAGATTTTGCCCTGGTAAGTCCATTATATTTGACGACACACAAATAACAGCATGTCAGTGACCTTGCACTTGCTCTCCGTTTACTAAAAGGGTCAAAGGTCAAAGGTTAGTCCTACAGGTAAAATTGCACAAAATCTGTTATGGAAAGTCAGTGTTTATTCCAGTCAGGGAAGGATGAGAGGAAAATCTGAAATCCGGGGGTAAACTGTTGTCAATTGTTGAAAATTGTTTGGCTTATAGGCCTACATCTCTCCAAACCCAAAATGCAGAGGCCCAAGCATTAAAAGATGTCGGTCGTTGTGTAACTTTCCCAGGGTAAACGCAAGACGGTGCATTACAGTCAAGCCCTCGTACCGTCGTCAGCGCAAACGGGGCAACACTCGTCGGGTGGAATCACGGGATTGGTGCAACCGGAAGTGTCCTCGCAGATAACCTCGTCGCACATAACAGTGCCGCTGTCGCACACGCAGATCTGGCAGGGCTCAGGTTTCCAGACGTCTCTGTCATTGTAGACCTGGCCGTCCAACGTACAGCTGCTGCCTATGCCTGAAGACGGAGAGGACAATCTATACATTGCGATTTAACGCATTTGATCAGTTTGGGTATGTTATACGAACATCTTACCCATAGTCTATTTTTCGTTTATTATTCCATCTTAGCCTAATGCCAAATGAGTGCGATATACCGCGCACGAAATATTGTTGTTGTTGATGGTGGTATGTTTTTATTGTTGTTCTTAGTCGTAGTAGTACTACTCCTGCTAATAATATTGATAACAAATAAAGCGTCAGGTCTAATAACAGAATAGGAAAAAGAGCGTAATCATAGTCTAAATTGTTGTTGTTTCCCTTAGCGCTCTCTGTTCAACAAGCGGCCATGTTATAGGTTACATTATATTGTTTTGAAATAGTCGCGACATGGTTGACACTAAGGTTATGCTTGAACCGACAACCCAAAGAGGTTCGGCGATAGGGAACAAATTTCATTACGTAAACGGACTGAAAAATTCTTAAGTAATCACCTGCATGTGCCTCCAGGTGGCGGTACAGTACACAATATTGTGATAGCAAAGGAAGCGTTCTGAGAAAATTGCCTTCTGGCCTTTAGTGTCTATAATAAATGAATTAAAAACTGGAGGGATGGCAACGACATAAGATAACCTTAGTTATAAGATAACCTTAGATAACGACCTTAGATAACGACATAATGCCCACCTTAGTGGACGTCTGCAAAGACAACATGTGTTTTAAATCATCATAAAAATTGAGAGGTGGGTGGGGGCTTTTAGGGAATAATCGCCAAAACGTTCAATTTGAATAACGACCATTAGGTGGCGCTGTGGTACTATTGTATCAGCCAACAAACCGCTTGCGATAATAAGGAATATGAAAAATCAAATTGATTTATTTTTCAGTTTCAAAAGCAGATTTTAGTTATTTTTGGCCTTAGGCGTACTGAACTACTTCTGGTGTTGGTCTACTACTTCATGTAGCGGACCTCTTGCAGCTTTAGACTAGATACGATGCTCCACGTACTAGTCCAAAAATGAGATCATATGATTATATTTTTCCAAGAATAAAGCCCTTCACTTTTGGTGGTACACAAACATTAGATTATGTCATTAAATTCTTCTGATGGAAATCACCTTAAGCTATATGACGACCTAATTAACTTCTGATATTTCTAGTCACAAGCTTACCTCGGGCAGTTAATCATCTTGAAATTTAAATATTTCCAATTAAGTTAGACACTTTCAAATACGTAGTACAGTATTTTAGCCACTTCTCTTTCCTGGCTCTTTGTACATGATTTTGCAGCTGTTAAAACGTAGCTCCAGGGCATCAAATAGCGCACGGGGCGGGGCGGGGCGGGGGGGGGGGGGAGGGGGAAATGGGTATCGAAACCTGTGCCAACTTGCCTCCAAAGGCTCGCGCATGCAAAGGAGCGCTAGTGCACATTAAAACTGGAGCCGTATCTCCCTCAGAGCGAAATGGAAAAAAATCCGCCATCACCGCAACAGTCACTACAAAACGTAGAAAAGACCGAAGACCTTGAACATTCCTGGCCCAGAGAACGCAGTTTCCACTGAGGACTCTGCCAGCGGCATCCTGGTTACTGACTCGCTCTTTTCCATCACACTACAAAATGCTCAGAAGGTTGCCTTTAGAAAACTCATACTTACGATCGTCCTCGCCTTGCCCCCTTGCCAAAAGCACTGTTGCGCTGAGCAACAGCGCCAGCCGAATATCCACAAAGCTGAACATGTCTAAATATTAGACATGTAGACTCTTTGAGGCGAGGGAAGTTGTTTTTTTTCCTTTAGACTCCAGTCATACACAGTAGGGTCCGGTCTTCTCTGACTCCAATCCAGACCCCAGCAGAAACTCCCTACTGCTTAAGCGAACTTTTTACCCAGGCTTTTATACTCCAAAGTTTTGGGGAGGTGCCGGGCACACCAGATAACTCAGACATGTTCCCATTTAACAGAAAAAGAGTCCCTCCTTCAGACGAAGGGGCTGTCTCATGAACTCTTTCTTTACCCTGACATCTAAAGAAACTTGATCTTTTAAAGAAAAGGTGAGAGTTGAGCGTGCAAAACCCATTTTGGGTTCAGCTGGACAGCATTGCATTAAGTAGCTGTTCCCAAGCCAGGCCTATAACCTGAATATGAATATATCTCAGCTTTTAGTTTTAACAATTGTACGACACAGCAGAAAGGAAAGAGATTTGAAGGCATTTATTCTCCAACCAGGTTAATGTTCTTAATTTGCTTCAATGCGCGTCCGTTCTTGTGTTAATTCGAATGCCATTCTGTGCCTATGATATAGCTATTGTGTGTATTTGTTGTGGATAAGGGGCAAACGCTCTGGTCTTATTTGATGTTTTTGTTTAGACTATGTCCTGCATTAAATGATTGCTCTTCCCCAAGATTCCTAAATGAACTCAGCTGTTATGCAGGTACATGGATTAATATCACCCTTAACGGATGTGGTGTAAGCAAACTCTTTGCAGGTTTCGTCTATTACTTTTCTTCTAATTTAACGGGAATTTGTACGCAAATAAATCCAAATAGAAATGTTTTAACTGGCGATCATACTGTAATTGCAAGGCAATCATAACGCAGGGTATCTTATTCAGAAATGCTCTTTTGAAAATGTAGGTCTAATAATTTGAAAAAGATGCGCACTTAAAATAGGCTGCAACGTGCATCACGCACGACCTGCTATTTGGCGCGCCTGCTTGTTGAGATGATGTAAAAAAAACAACAAAAAAAAAACAAACAAACAAAAAAAAAAGGTTAAAATAAATATTTGGCTTCAGACCGTCTCTTTTCCGCAGACACGTCACACCTCAACGAATATTCAATCACAGTTCACGCTCTCCCTCATTATTTTTCATCTTCACGTGTTTTCATCATCAAAAAAGAGTAACTACTTTTTTTCATTTAAAACAGAGGAGGTGAAAGCAGCGTGAGGACCGTTGCCAGGGGGAAAACGCCACCTCACCGCCTTCAGGTGCGTTTAGGGTCAGTCTGGAGGAAAGATGTTCTTTTGAAGACAAAGGCGATACTCTAGCGTTATATTCAAACGTGGATGCTCCGTGTTTTCGATTGAGTTATTTTAAAACTAATCTTTTTAGGATGTTTAGTATCAACAGGAAACACAAAGTATAGGCCCAGACGTGCTTTACCTAAAACAAACTTCTTCTTAGTACCTTGCTGTAATATCAAACATCATATTCAGGTGTATAATTTGTGGTTGTGTAGTGTACAACCAGTAGAATGAGTTGTAGAATTTTAAATAGTTTCTTTTTTCTTTTATTCTCTCTACATTTGAGTTTTATATCTGCAATAGACCCCCCCCCCCTCCGAAAAAAACCCCAGCTCCCAGCTCAGTGGATTTCTGACTTTAAAAAAAAAGTAATGCTTGAACCAACCATGCAGTTATTTCTAAGTTATTTCTGTTATACATGAACAGTCATGCAATTGTTTCTAAGGAATTAACAGTGTTCACTTGATGAACTCACTCATTGATAAAGGAAAGTTTAATGAGATGTTGTTAGCTGAAATATGTTGTAATTATAGATGTATATTTTTGTAACTAAATGAATTGAGTTAAATAGTCAGATAGCACTTACAAATGAATGAAAATAAGATTGAAAATAAGATTGACAAAATTGTGCTAGTGAGTGTTAGTTGTTTAGGCAGAGTAAGCAAAGCCTTTTGGGGCCTTTCAGAAAGCAGGCTGAGCTGTTGGAGAAAGAGGAAGCCAAGTGAAACCCAGCACAGACAGCCTGACAGCTCCAGCCTGGGGAACGCGTGGATGAGGGATGCTCTAGACCTCCTCCACTGAAATGACTGTGGCAGGTTTTTTAAACAGAAGGTATGGTAACAAGACAGCAAGTGGACAGATAGATAAATATATTGCTAGATAACTAGATGTATAGATATATAGATAAATAGAACTTTATTGATCCTCAAAGGCACATCAAGTACAGAGGACAGCACAAATAAAATGCTACAAGAACACACGGTCAGATAATGAGGATGATGGTAATGATGATGTATGATGGTAAAGTGTCCAGTGGTAATACTAAAGTAAAATTAAAGCAGAGATTAATGTTTTCTGCACCACTTAAACCAATGTGGATGAATCCTAAAATTAAGCTAAATGAGTCCTTGAATGACCATAAAGTTTGTCTGAAATTATGCTCATTGTGGTTCTTGAAATATGAAGCCATGAATGTAAGAATCTCCAGTCTTAACCTGTGCAATACTAGGCTGACCTGAGCTCTGACGGACACGCTGGCATTCAGAGCATACAGGTATGTGTTCTCCCACCATCGTGTCATTAAGATGATCAACTCAGTTTCATAGCCGGAGCTTCTGGAGTTTGATGGGCAGGCGGCCGTCAAACAGGTGTTCTCACCCTCCCTGCACTTTCAAGATGCAGAAGGCCAGCATGACAAAAATACCAGCTTCACAGTGCTTAGCAGCTCCTGCAGCTGTTGCTTTTCCAGAGGCTGCTCATGCTCGTGATGCCCTCCAGATCTGCTTCACACCCACACCAGAAAACAACGTGATGAAAACAACCAGAAACCTGAATGAACGAGCCTCGTGTGTTGTGTGTTAATGGAAATATAAGATGCAAAAGTGCTAGTCTTTCTGAGGGGGTTGTCAGGTTGGGCAAGGACTCACCTTATTTGGAGGACTCTGGGTTTTTATCTTTGCTCTGTTCGTCATGATGTTTTCACAAGTTTATTTGGAACATTTGTTTTTCCTTTGTGCACAGTTAGCAAGCCATAGGTGCTGGCATATATAACACAGCTGCGACACAGATCAGCTCCCCAAACTGAGAAGTAAGTACAAACACATAGTGGGGAATGTCCTGGACAAAACAAACAAACAAAAACAATTAAAGGACTAAACAACTGGCCTCCAAAACTGTATGTTTTTGGTAGTCATCAGAGAAACAATGTTACATGTAGAGAAGAAATTTTGGATGTTTTTATGGTGCTTTCATCACATTATTTGGCATATGTGAAGGTTTGTGTTTTGCAATGTAAATAAAAGTTACTTTACTGAGAGGCGCATCAAACAGGGTCATTAACCTGTTTATTGCTATGGAAACCATGCTATAGATAGGAAATGAGAAGCAATTAAAAAACCCATCAGAATGTTGCCCAGATGGATGGGGCAACAATGAAGACATCCCCTAAATTTAAATGGCAACAAAACCCCTTCAACCGTAATTTTATTCCGATCAGTTACCTGCATTCAGCTGAAAAGCACTTCACTGACTTAGTACCATGAAGTTTGAAGTTATTCCTGCTGATGATGATATGAATCCTTTGACTGAGCATGACTGATTTGGCATGTTGCATTTCAGCAAGTATTGCTCACAACCTTTTCACTTACCATCATTAACTTGGAGTATTACTTGCTTAGAAATTCAAATCCTTGTTCTAAATCTAGTTTCAGGTTGCACTTTAGTATCCATACCTCCAGCAATGTTTCATGAACCATAAACTCTATCCCAGTGATATCTATATGCTGTTACAAGTGATATTTGTTTACTACACCTTGCACAAAGATGGAGTCCAGAGATGGTCACTTGTGTCTGCTGAGGCACTTGAAGCAGAAGAGGCTGTGGCACCTGGATTTATGGAATAAAGTTTTGCGCAGTGCATCTTGGTTCCTCTAAGATGAGGCTTTGATTGAGCCTTGCCTGTCAATGATCAATTATTTAATGAAAAGTATTAAAGAAGGTAGTGGTAGCTCAGTGGTTAAGGTACTTGACTTGTAAGTCAAGTACCTTAACCCTCACGTTGCTCAAAATGTAAGGATGGTCATTCCCTCTTGTGCACCTGGGCAAGTCCCCATGGGCTGATTGCGCTGCTAATGTAGGAGCAGAGCAGGACAGCAAGGCCTTTCTGTGGAAATAGGAACTGCCATTTTACAGAACCTCCTCTTTGGACTGGTGTTTGTAATCTCCGGTTCTGCGGTCGTTGCCTGACAGGATCCAGACTGGTGATTATGGGTGGAGTACTGCTGGACAGAGGTTAACAGTGACTTATCTTTACCAAGAGGAAGCGTCTCCTGCATCCTCTTTCTCTGTCTGTCTTTCACTTTCTTGTGTCACACAATAAATAGTAGAAGCTGATTGAGAGTGTATGCAGCAAGTTTGGAATGAAGAGTGACAAACCGTGAGTGAGGATGAGGGCTGATTTTACTGATAGCCGTGAACTGAGGTTTGGATGAGAGTTGTCCCATGACCTAAAACAATGGATTACAGGCAAATTGGTATGTGTGAACGACATACAACATGATGATGGCTATATGACAGTTGTTTTTTTTTCGTCACTCTTAATAGATGTGTAATGAGTAAATTTTAGCCATGCTCACAAACCGCCTGCCCTGAAAGGTTGCTGTTTTAAAGCACCCTGCTTTTATGAACGGAAGCCTGTCGTTTGAAGTGTTTTCAGAAGCCATATGTTTGCTGAGAGCACTGAGTAACTGTGAGATGGGAGGGGGTGAACAAAACACTCATGCCTAATAATCATACATTATACATGCACACACACACTTACATGCACACACCATGCAGTTTATTCACATCTGAGAAACAGGAACTAAGACACCCCTAAATTGGACACTTTGTGTTTCTCTCTCTTTATAGGCCAGATGTAATAAAGCAGGCCTCACCTAACAGAACCGTTTATTCTCCCATCTCTTCATTTCTTAATCTATGGTTTATAATGAGTTTTAGACCAGAGCTGTAGCTTTTGGCCTTATAAAAATGTTAATGGGTAAAAAAGTGCAACATGACATTTTATGGCTTTGTTTCTCAGTGTGCCATATATCATCAGCATCATTTAGACACATCCAACACCTGCTTCCCATGGGCTTTGAGCGTGCTAATGTGGCTAACAGATTGTGATACGTCTTTAAATTGAGTTGCTGGTGACGAAGATACCATAGGAAGTACTCTGACGCAAAAATTTTTCTACAAGCAAAGATGTATGATTGGTGCATGCAGTCAACTACAGGTGGAATGGCAAAACTCTATACATTAAAATGCTGTGTTTTTTTAAGAATTATATATTATTATGAACATTTATTCACATATTAATTTTTTAAAATCTCAAATATTTTTATTTTATGGTCAAATATACCTTGAATAAACATATTTTATACATTAAAAACAAGCATTCAAACCAAAGGCCATCTGTTAAAAACAACAAATATCAGTCAATTTAAATGGATTATGTTAAGTATGGTCATCACATCATGTTTAACTGTGTCTTCAGCTTCCACTGACCAATATATAAAACCCACCATCATTAGGTGTGCAGATCTGCATGTAGACACTGTCCAGTGTCAGTTCCCTGCTTGTGGCAGCTTGTGTGCAGATGTTTCAGTATGAGGCATTTGCCCAAGGCACTCCTGAAGCAAAAGCCCAAGTTTAGATTGGGCATGATGTAGTCACCTAATTAGGAGGGGTCTTTAAAGCTACAGTATGTGATGTTAAAGCAATAGTCCCCTATAGTGTGATGCATCTTTATATGTGCATTTCCCCAGTAAAACCAAATTAAGGGTGTCACACTGTTAATTCACTTCCACATTCAAAATACACAAACAACATTCAAATGTGGGTTTATAAGGATGTGTGATTTTCTTTGTAAGAATAACACTTGAAAAGCTATACCTTTCTCTCTCACCAGTTCCTGAGTTCAACCCCATTTATCAGCACTGTGGGACAAATGCTATTTCCTGTACAATAAGATCCAAAAAGGGGAAAACAAGACTAGAGTGTGCATGTCAACCACTATTAGCCAAATCTAAAAAACAAGTTTTTGAAAATGACACGGCACTGTCCGATTATTCTGCATTACTGCAGTATGGCATGATCTGCAATTCCTTGGTGTGCACATCTTCTGCAATTCCTAAGTGCTCTGCATCAGGAACAGTAATGTTGGCATAGTTTGTATGCAGCAGGGCCAGCTCTGTAGTTTGTGTGTGTGTGTGTGTGTGTGTGTGAGAGTGTGGTTATAGTTTGTGTACACGTATGTGCTTGAGCAGTAAGCTCCAAGCTGTGAGGCACACTTCACAAGCTCCTGCTGAAAGTTAAGGGGTGGGGAGGATCAGCTAGTTGGCGCCTGCTTTTACCCAGGCGCTCATGTAGCCCAGCAGGTGAGCAGATGAATGCACGCATGCACACGCACACAGGCACACCCACACACACAGAGAGGAGTCACAGTGCCAGGCCTCACTGCAGACCCACAGTGAAATGCATAACCTGCAAAATCACACTCAGCAACATTTCCCACAACACTGATCAAAGAAGCATGACTGCTTGTGTTACAGAGCTCCTGCGGAATGGTTGCAAAACAAGGCTTTTGTGGTGTGATCAGTCAAGAAGCTCATTTATGTGATTTCCATTCGCTGATGTGACTGCCTCTTTGGCTTTAGTGGTGCACACAGTTGATCATAGGCTGTGGAACTCCTGCCTGTCTATTTGCTGCAATGCCAACTGGAAACAATAGTTGACAAATTTATCCATATATAATTCCAATTTGGAATACTAGAATGTATTTTACTTAATAATGAACCTACTTTTTGCTTGAAGCCAACTGCAAGTAGCATGACAGAGTGGTTCATTGGTGAGCAGGTAAGAGAGCCTTTGCAGAGTATTCCAGTATGCAGGTTCAAACTCGCACACTGTCTCACTGGACATGCCAAGACTATGCCTGCAACTTCATTGGAGTGGTCTTTGTGGGTGGGTGTTTGGGTGTGTATATATGTGAGGGATCTCCCCTCAAACATATAGAGAGACTAGATTATGCATTTTTATGAGCCATAAAATATGAAGTGAAGCACAGATGGGAGTTCACAGGTTATACTCATTGCAAGAGGTACTGTAACACCAAAGTATTCAATGAATACCATCTAAATGCAGCTTTGTACTGTGTAAAATAATATAATATAGAATAGCCCTCACTTACTCAAGATCAAACCCAAGGAGCACTATGTATCCCGCTAAAAACCTTTGAAAACCACTGTGGTAAAACATGATTGAGAGTTTGTGAGGTATTTTAATTATTCTGCAAAGTATTTTCAGTTCTGCAGTATGGCATGATATGTATTCCCTCTCTGCAATTCATAAGTGCTCTGCATCAGGAACAATAATGTTGGCACAGTTTGTATGGGGCAAAGCCACCTCATTAGTGTTTGTGTGTGTGTGTGTGTATTTAGAATTGAAATTGATTTAAAAATGGGAAAGACAAAAATAGATACATAATCAGGTAAATGAAAAAAATAAACCCCAAACAAAACAAAATCTGAGTGGAGGGTTGCCAGCACAGCTGTAAGCACGCCAGACACGAAGGGAAATCTGGATGCCGCAGTGCAATGGCAATGCCCCACTCTGATAACCTCCCCACATTTCAGACAAATAACAGGGTGAGTGGGGGGGAAAATCATTCTCTTCACAGCCACCTCGGTTCTGGAGATGACTGGAAACGTCTGTCATTAGCGCTGAGGTAAAACCAGCCGTAGCAATTACAGGTGCCCATTGAAGCCTTCCTCTGAGCTGTTCAAACAGTCGGGGAGTAAGGAGTAAGAAGAAGAAAAGTTATTATTCATAGGGCACAATACTCTTTCTGTAATCTTGAATGAAATAGACTAAAACAACCAGAGGTTTAAGACTGATCTATGATCATAAAACTAAAACCTACGATCACATTTTGCTAATTTCTAGTGATCTTGAAGGGGGATGAGGATTTTTGAAATGCTGAATTAGAACCAACTTAATGAGCTAACTCATGTTGCTTATATGAAGACATAACGAGATAATGTTTACAAATTATTTACAGTTTTGGTTATGTCACTGACCACTGGTTTTTGAAATCAAAACTGCGATGAAATTTAGGAAAAGACATCGCCCCTAACCCTTTACTCCAGTATGCTAGGAAAAGGTAACAGTAGCTACAGCTTCACTCTTCTAGCAAATCATTCTAACATTAGCATTCAGAGAGTGTCTGAGGCCAGTCAGGGCTCTGTGTTGGAGTTCCAGTATACCGAGTGTATGGGTTAATTCCAGCCTGTCTCTGCCTCGTTTAATGTTTGTGTTGGTTGGAGGACAGCGGTGTGGCAGAAAAGGACTTGGAGTGCTGGGACAGCCACGTGTGTAAGACTAAAGTGACACAAAATCACATTCAGAACTATGTCACATTGAGGATGTGAGGTAGACTACTTTGGAATCAAAAGTCTTAAAGGTTTGAAATTTATATATCTGTTAACTATGTTTATCCTGTCAGATTCCATGTGACATCTTACTCCAAAAGACCCACAATTCCTACAACTAGCATGACTTAAGCCTTGTGTGGACTGTGCCACACCTGTATTGTCCCCTGTAGGCAGTGCCCACCAGCCTGGCACACCTGCTTAACACGCCACTCCAGATACTAGCTCCTGCACTACCCAATACAAACACAGACAGCTCTAATGATCAGCCTAACGAGGACCCTGAACCAGTGCCATGGAGCCTCCCCGTGGGTGTGGGTGTGTGTGTATGTTTGTGTGTGAGAAAGCCACCAGTGAGGCACTTCCCATGCCAGCACGACCCAACCAAAGCAGTGTTTTTGGTGAAATGAAAGGGGAATATAAGCTGGTTGGGTGGGGCGCAATTACAGGGTTGCAGGGTGTCTTCACAGTTCGCTGGTGGAGTAGAGGATATTAGAGTTTTTTAAATGTGCTTTTTTTTGGCACAGCTCGGTAGTTTTTACTTCCTGCTCCTTGGAGCTCCTACCCCTTGACACAGGAGTGGACTGGGATCCAGTGTGGGAGAATTTCTGTTGCTGCATGGGAGCTCTTTTTATGAATCATTGTCCAGTCTGCACTGCTAAATGTCTCAAGATCACTGGGACATTCAGCCCTGAAATACTTTATTTAACATACCTGTTAAATGGATGGCAGCAAATAACCATCCAGACATTAATGTGTCTTATACCTGCTCTCAGATGGCCCATGGCATGTGTGGAATTCTGTCCCAGGTAAAAAGAAATAGTGAATCTACTTGCATGTTGTTTGCAAGTGCATTGTGTTTATATGTAATTCTGCTTATCAGCACATAATGAAGAAAAGAAAAGTGGGGTGAGTCTTACAGCAAAGCTAGAGAAAGAGAGACAGAGAACTGGGGAGAGAACGGGAGAGACGGAGAGGGTGTAATTTGTTGAGGCAGTTCAGAAGGGAGGAAAGAGAATCATTTCGTTTCCACTGTGTCTGATTATGTGTTTCAGGTACAGACACAACTCCAAACCCACTCCATCCCCAGCAGCGTCCTCTGCATGCTAACTGAACTATAGCCATGCCTGACTCCCAAGGGAAATATTACATTGGGATGTGGATATGGGTGCCCTAATGTACCCATTACGTGTCTACACTTCTGGCACCACACCATTACAAACCTTGTTGTTATTTCTCTTGTGTAAAAAGCAACGGTGGCAGAAAAGCAAGGTCAAAGCTGTTTAAAGCTTGCACAGCTGTTTAAAGCTGTTTAAAGCTTGGGCTTGTAGACTTGGAAAACATACACTACACTCTACGGGCCTTGTTTTCCCACCACTGCCCCTCCCTCACGTATGCATGCACTTTTAATGCCATTCGTGTCTTTCCCATGATTCTGTGCTGACGCTGAACACGTCAAAGTAGCACAGTCTGCCTTTCCCTCTTTCTCTCTCTCTCTCTCTCTCTCTCTCTCTCTCTCTCTCTCTCTCTCTCTCTCTCTCTCTCTCTCTCACACACACACACACACACACACACACACACACACACACACACACAGAGACACACTCACTCATTCACTTCATTTCACTGTGCCTTTCCTAGTGTGCACAGTGAATGCTATAAAGCAGATGGAAGAGCAATAGAGTTTATGGAAAATATGACTGTGCGTCAACTGCCAGGAACAACAGTGCAAGAGAGGGAATAGAGAAGAGAGGAGAGGGAAGAGAGAGAGAGAGAGAGAGAGAGAGAGAGAGAGAGAGAGAGAGAGTGTTGAGAGAGCATTGAGAAAGTGTTCTGGCCACATTAGTGCAACTTTTTAAAGTTGGGGGAAGGCCCATTAAAAGGCAGAATCCAAATTTTTGGAAGATGAGATGCAAAAAGCAAAAATGGTCATGAGGTCTAAGCAATGAGTGGGTTTCCAAAGCAGGATAAGCCTAAGAGAACCTGGTGCAGTCAAGAGTTCTACACAGCACTACAGTACTCTCTTAAACCTACTCCAACATTACTGTGCTCAGTTCTCTTAAACCTACTCCAACATTACTGTGCTCAGTTCTCTTAAACCTATTCCAACGTTACTGTGTTCAGTTCTCTTAAACCTAGTCCAACATTACTGTGTTCAGTGCTCTTAAACATACTCCAACATTACTGTGTTCAGTGCTCGTAAGCCTATTCCAACATAACTGTGTTCAGTTCTCTTAAACCTACTCCAACATTACTGTGTTCACTTAGTGTATAGTTGGAACATTAGAATGTAGCGAATCCCAGGTACCTCACAGTCCAACCAGAAATGGCTTTTAAAATGTTGAGAGCTTTTCCTCCTAAAAGCTAGAACTGATAGTGTGAACTATCAATGTATCAAAATGTTTTCTTTTGATCAACCTAAAGTCACCTATAAGGAAGCAGCTGTGAGGAGCAGGGCCAAGAGGAACAGGACACACGGTGTAGTGAAATGACTTAAAGAACAAAGCAGATATATAACCCTAATATACAGCAGGATGTACTTACATTATTGAGAGCACATGTCTTCATGCAGTCAGATAAGGCATCCCAAATCTTGTGAAACCTCACTGATTCACCCTGATTTACTTATAATTGACTCAATCTATTGTGACAGCCTTTTAGGCTAGTTCAAGGATACTACAGGGGGTTTCCGTTTTTTTTTCTTGAGACAGCGGTTAATGTCACACACCATGGAAGCAAACATCAACATCTTTACCATACTACTAAAATGAAACTTGCACTCCAATCTCTTCTCACGGCCCACTGAATTAGGCTTTAGGCTTTGGGTTGTCAGGTACAGTAGCATGCCTTATGACCAAAGGATTACAAATACTCTTTGTCTAATCATCAGTATTCTTAGCTTCATAGTTAGTGTTTCTGCTGGCTAATATTTTTATTCTGTTGTGTTTTAGTTGCATCACTTGCTTACTGTAACACTAATTCAATTTCTTTCTTTTATCTACAGTTTAAATTATTATTCACATTCCTTAACATAGTTGACAGCTATACATGCTTAGGTAAACAAATAGTAGTGAAATTTAATGCAGATAGAAAACAATAACACATGGTATATAATACAATTTGGTAAATGTGAGACAACAAAAACATTTGCAAATTACACACATTTTTCACCATATGAAAACATTTACTAGATTTTTAAAAACCTTAGCTAGCTGGAGAGATTGAACAGGTAAGAAAATATACTTTTTGTAATATCCGTGGCTTATCCAGATGTGACTGTTTTTTAAACAGACTCTCCCTATCTATTTCTCTCTCTCTCGTGCGCACATGCACACACGCACACGCACGCGCGCACACACAGACACACACACACACACACACACACACACACACACACACACACACACACACACACACACACACACACACACTATTTGTTTTTCTGGCCTGCAGAGTATTTTTTGCCCAGACCTGTGCTCTGCTGGAAAAACTTCTCACAGAAAAGTGATCGACTGCTCCCTTCCCCCTGTCTGTGGTGTTCCAGTTGGGAAAATTAGTCAGAGAGTGAGCTCAGCTGCATGTCTGCAGAGCACATTACAGCCCTCTCTCTCCCTCTTCTCTCTCCCTCTTCTCTCTCCCTCCCTCTTTCTGGGTTTCCACTTTTTCTGGGTAGGAGAAGGAAAAGACAGTGACAAATGACTAAGACTGAGAGAGAAAGGAGAATGGAGAAATAAACTAGTAACACAAACATTCAACATTCTTTTTTTCTGTCTGAGGGAAAATCTGTGCTATATACATAACGGTCTGAGACAATCAACCAACAATAGTGGCAGTCACATAGTTTCTCCGAAATAGGGAAAACTGTATTGTTGCACGAACAGTACTGGGGTGAACACGAAGCCTCAGGCAGGCTAATCTTTTAGGGCAAGCAGGCGGTCCCAAGAGCTAGCGGTCAGATGGCCGCTGCCTCCTTTGCTTGCTTGCTGCTGGAAGCCCTTCCCATAAGTATTTTGCTTTTCAGTTTGTTAATCTGATAAGCATGAAGATCCTCCTCATTCTCTAGAGGGGGGAGTCGGCATGAGTCATGCACGAAGTTGGGACTATGCGCACAAACTCTCTCTATCTTGAAGTTCTGTTCAAGGGGGATGGCACAAAATGATGAGTGTATAAAAGGGGAGGTGTTGTCCAGAGCTAGATACTCGGAACATTCTCCTTACTGCTGCCAAATGCTGGAATGTGCATTAGCAGTCTGCAAAGTAAAGAGGATGGAATGCAGTTGGAAGCAGCAAACCTGCCAAGTGTGAATTCAGTCCATTATAGTGGCAGCAGTAAGAGAGTAGCACCTGCTAACTAGCGATATGTCAACAATCAGGGTTTTCTGATGTTGCTCATATTTTCAGCATCCAGTATGCATTTCCATCACCAATGTAATATGGGGCAGTAAGTCAGGCACTTGTCTAATAATCGGAAGGTTGCCAGTTCAAGCCCCATCGTGGCCAGGTTGCCACTGTTGTGTTCAGATGTAATTGTAGGTTGCTTTGGATAAAAGTGTCAGCTAAATTCTGCTGTCGATGTGACAGTTAACATGTGCAGTCACAACTAATAACATTCACTACTACTATAAGGAGCAGGAAGACATACCATTCCTTTATAGCCTGTTGATTCTTAAATAAATTCTTCACTCGAACATGCTAGAACTTAAAAAAAAAAAATCAAAGGTAGGAGCTAATTAGAATGACAAAAAATAAGAGCATAGCTCTCCCTACTAGCTTTCATTAACTGCCACATTAGCATTTATATGAAGTATATTGTTAAAATATATTATTGTAGATTATTATATGAATGCATTACACTTTTGACATGTATAAAATTATCAGCGAGAATTATTTCTGAATGATGAGTCTTTCAGTGTCTCCATGTTCCAATTATTATGTGCTTTAAAACCAATAAAAAACCTTCAGGAAAAAAAAGAGTAGAGTAGACGGAGTTTGCATTAAAGGTCCCATCTGCATTTGTTTGTTTTATTTATGAAGCGTGTCAAGTGTCCTAAGGTAGTTAGGGCTCAGTAATGATGTCCCATAAAACCAAGAAGACCACTGTTTCCTGTGTGTTTAATTAGTTCGTCCAACTGTTTCTTTTTTCATCGCAAAGTCTCTTCAGGTCTATGAGGCGCCTTGTGTAAGAAAGCGCTCTCTTAAATGTCATAACTACTGTCTTCAGGTCACTGCTGGTTACAGAGAACATCTGTGACATGTGCAACCACTGGTCAATGGTATTTAAGTAGTTAAATCATCAAAGGTGGAAGCATCTTTTCTTCTGTTTCACCTTTCTGCATTTTCTTCCCCTTTGATTGCTATCCTCTGTCCCTGTATGCAAACTTTCTATAATATCTGATTTATGCCCTTTCAGACTGTAAATTGACTCTAAGAAAGAAAACCACAATCTGCCTGCAGGGGGAAGGAAGGTGGCTAACTGCTTCATTTTCACCCATTGCCAACATTTACCATCAACATGTTGCGAACTAAGGGCCAAATCACATGGTTATGTCTTAGGACATGCAGCTCCCTTGACATCTATTGTATCCTGGCTGACCTCTTTGCGTTGTGACCATGACTTGAGGAGCCCTGTTAAAGGAAATGGAGAGAAGGGCGAAAAACACTAAAAGCTGACAAAAAACCTGAGCAAAGAGGAGATGCACATATATAGGAGGAGATGCACATATATAGGAGGAGATGCACATATATAGGCGCTGCTACATGTACACAAACACACAGGCCCAATCAATAAGACAACATGAGCAGCCTGCAGTCGCACCAGCTATCAAAGTATTGCGCATATGGAAGCTATCAAGTTAGATTTCCTTCAACTTGTCAAGCCCTGCCTCTTCTGGCATCTCTTGCCTCTTTTTGTACACAGAAATATACACATCTACAGTTTTGCTGCTCAGTGAGAGATTGCTTTCAGAGATATTCAGGGACTGTTGAGTTGGCTCCAAGCACATGGTTGTACGTGTTATTAAGCGAAAGAAAGAAAGAAAGAAAGAAAGAAAGAAAGAAAGAAAGAAAGAAAGAAAGAAAAAGAAAAACAAAATTCTTACTGGGCAAGAAAAGAAATGTTGAAGTGTGCAGCTTTTTCTTTCTCTATTCTATTCTATTCTATTCTATTCTATTCTATTCTATTCTATTCTATTCCCAATGCTAATGCTACCAAAGATGCATTGTAGAAGGTTTAGCTTGAGGTCCCAAACCCTTCCATCGAATGTACTGGGTTCATCCTGACCTCACAATCTTTCTTGGCTATATTCTGTTAGAAAAAAAAAGGAAAAAAATAGTTTCAAAGGAGCCACATGACTTCCAAATGAGATTGAAAGATTGACAGAAGAAGAAAAAGTTGAAGTAGACGTGTTGCACTGGAATTCCCTGGATCAGCCCACTCACAAGATCAAACCAATGAAATGTTCTCCAGGGTTAGTTCTGCCTACTCGCTGTGCTTATGGACAGCCCACATCCCTGCCTCACTCTCATTGGCAGGTACTTTGCAGGGAGTAGCTCTTTGGATTCAACTCCCTTCACAGCCACGTCTCTCTTGGACGCACCTCAGCTTTGCCTGACAATAGCAGGGTTAGGTTTGCTAAACTGCAACTCAGGCTTCCTCCATTACTTGGGATCCAGTTCTCCTTGTTACAGTTATCCTTCACAAGGATTAGCAACTTATAAAGTTGCTCTTTACAATCTGTATAGGTTTTGGTATATTTCCATGGCATGGAGGCTCTTGTGATTACACCTAAATGCCTCAGGTTATATGCTCTTTCCTTGTCTATTTTCCACTAACATCTGCTAGCACTTAGCTCTTCACTGCCAAGAATATATCTCATCTGTGTGAGCAGCACAGCATTATGGGAAACAGGCCTCAGAGAGACCTGGCAGACTGGGCTGGAGGGAGGAGGGGGAGGAGAGACACTGGTTCCTGGTCACAACTGTGCTGTGGTGAAAGTTCACCACCTTTAAGGTCAATACATTCATTATCTCCTGAGCCCTGAATGGCAATCCGGGTTTTTAGTGTACAGAAATGTAATCCCCCTAAATCTGAGACATCTATAGAAGTTAATTGTAAGTTGAGGCGGCTCTAAACTAGAGCTGCAAACAGACGAAATGAGCAGTACTGAACTAAATCGAACTGAAAAGCTAAAGTATAACTTTAACCCTGTGGTATTTCACTGTTTAAATGTTATTTCTTTTAGAAATGTTGGATATATTTGATGTGTAGCCAAAAACTCCACACAAAGAAATTAGTTTAGTTCTAGCATAGTCTAGTTATAGCATAACTCTGAGCCATTAAGATCAGGGCAAAGTCAGGAAGTTCTATTTGGAGACATTTCCTACCAAAGGGCTGTTAGTTTTCTGCTGCAAATCTCTTCCTGCCTGGCTCTCTGGGTGATCACCCTCCACAGGGCAGGAGTCATATAATCATGCTCTAAACTTCTATGGTCCAGCTGCACTAGCAAAGGGCACCACATGGTCATTCAATGCCCCAGTAAAGCAGGATTACATTGTTTTAGTTGTTTTGTTTTATGTGCCATGATTAAAGAAACTAGACCATATTTGGCCTTAGAGTGAAAGGGCTGAAGTTTGAAGGGCAGATGTTAATTATACATTTAGTTATTTCACCTGAGAAGCTAGATAACCACAAGTGAACAGGAGGAAAATAATAAATATAACATAGCGCACAACTTCTATGAGTAAATTTAATTAAGGAAAATCAATTTAGGTATCTTACTATCAGTCTAAAACAAAAAATCTACAGTTATTTTGTAAATGACTCTGAATGATAACGTTCATGCAAATGAACTTTGTGCAAATTAACAGTGCAAATTGTGCAAATGAAGTCAGAATAGAGCCATAGTAACTAGCAGACAACTAATTTTCAGTATTTAACAATGCTAACAGAATGAGTAAATTCAAAGCTGAAATTCGAGAAGCAGAAGAAATAATCCCATGAATTATGAATAAACCCATGATCATGGCTGCCCTTTACACACCCTTACTGCACCCAGCAATAAATACAGTTTCAAACCATTAAACGCCTGTATTTTAGCAAGGAACCCAGGAATAAATAGTGAGAGTTAAGGTTAAAAAAAATCACTAAAAAGGTTTCTGCCTTGGCTTTGCAAATTGTGTCTTAAGTAGGGAGAACTTTCCATTGACCGTACCGCAGAAATGTAAGGAACGTCTTATTCCTCTGGAATAGCCAGTCCCCCCCCCCCATTTATTCTCTTTCTCTCTCTCTTTCTCTCTCTCTCTCTCACTCTCTCCA
This sequence comes from Electrophorus electricus, assembly GCF_041902795.1. Taxonomy (NCBI): domain Eukaryota; kingdom Metazoa; phylum Chordata; class Actinopteri; order Gymnotiformes; family Gymnotidae; genus Electrophorus; species Electrophorus electricus. Next base: position 35,466,937 of record NC_137499.1, read on the forward strand.
CCACTCAAATGCAGCATTTGTCTATGTAGCATGAAGATAACTGGTTCACAAACAAGCATGTTGTACTCATGTATACTCACACATGCACACATAAGACAAAGGAGAGAATCTCCCCATGTTATTTTGTACATTTGACTCCATGGAAGAGCATTGGCTGAGACCTTTACAAACAAGGCATGGCTCTTCCAAATGGTGTAAATCTGATCTGTTCATATTGAGTTTGGACCTCTAAAAAATACAATTGAAATTGTAACTTTCCAATAACGTGGCACAGTGACGTACTGAGCCTAGAAGAAAATGCAGACAAGACAGATGGGAAGAGTCAGAGGGAGGGGTGAGAGAGGGAGGGGGGCAGGAGAGAGAGTGAGTGAGGGGAAAAGAGAGAGGGAGGAAGAGAGAAAGGGAGTGAGGAAGAAAGGGAAAAAGAGACCAAAAAGCATTCAAAAAAGAGAAAGAGATGGGGGGGGGGGAGCGAGGGAGGAACAGGGCAGAGAGGGAGAGAGTCAGGACGAGACCAAGAAAAAGTCTGAGAAATAGAGACAGAGAGAAGGAGACAGCGGTGGGGGGGGTGAGGAGGCGAAAACACAGCAAAGCTCATATTCAAATGAGCGCTCTTCTCCAATGCAGTGAGAACAAGACACATATTGCTTGAATTAAGTGAAAAGGAGAAGAGGGGAGGAGAGAGGCTTTGAATTCTTTTCCATTGAGGTCAGCCATTTGCTGCCTGATGTGAGCAGTCTGGGAGCTGAGTGCAAGCAGAGCCAGCCTTCCACGTATAAACTGATACAATCCTACCCCACGTTGCTGACGCTGAAAGCTTCCCATGCTGCCCAGCTGTTCTTACCTCCTTCTAACCCCCTTATGGTAGAAGGGAGGCTACTGAAAATCAGCTTCAGCTCCATTTTATTTATAATTAGGTGTCATTAATAACAGTAATGGTCATTCATGATGGCTGAGCAGATGATGTGAATGCTCTAAATGGCATGTTTTAATGCAGACTCACCCAGTAAGTGCATCTTAGAAGATGCTTTTTCAATTCCAAAGCTATGGCAAGCATGCCAGCAGAGTGGTGAAAATGCCTGTAGTTCAACAGTATGAACTGAAGTCACTAATCCAACACTTATGTATATGTATGTATCCAGCTCAAGTGTAGGATTTAAATCCTAAAACTGGACTGGATTAAATGAACTAAACTGAAATTGAATTAAAGGAACTAAAGACTCTTATCTTACTGGAAATCTTACTGAATTCAGGTAAACAGAAACTAGCTTATTCAATAAACAATCACACAAGATTTTTATAAATTGATTAAGTGCATAAATGATGTTATGGGGGAAATCACTGATTATTTCAGTCAGCAGTGTTCAGTTGTTATCTATTTTTTTGCAGATTGAAAGCTTAAAACATTAAAGTTGCATTAAGACAGCTAATTGTAAGAGTGCCCCTTCAACTTTTAAATGTCATTAATGTTTTCGTTTTTATTTTAAATTACCCTTGTAATTTTCAGTTATTCTATTTATTCTTTATACTTTTTAAATGCATTAACATAATGCAAAACTACATCCTCACAATACAAATGAATCCCATTAATGTGTGTTGTCAAACTACAGGAAAAATACTATTTTACTAGGCATAATGTGTATGGATTTGGGTTTCAAGCTCATTGCTTCATCATTCCTTCAAAAATGACCTGTGTTTTATTAAGAGTTTTATAAAGCTGACACATAAGCTGCAGAAGTTATACTGGCCCTGGATCATTGTAGACTATTTTCATTCATAGCAAAGGGCATGAAATGTGAATGCGGGCATGAGATGTGAACAGAGGCCGAAAACGTTCATATTCAGTTCTGTAATACCTAACCCCAAAGAAAATGTTAAACCATAAAATATTGTTTTGGATTTCACTGCTGTTTTTAGGAGAAAAATAAAATCTGATTTTGAAGTGTCCTTCTGTGAGGATTCCCTGCCTCATATTATGTTAGTGGAGCTGGCTGTCTTTGGAGGATGACAGGACTGTGATAACAGAGGTGGTACACTGGCTGCATGGTCTTGCTTTCCCAGAACGAGGACCTTATGTTTTTAATGCAGCCCCTGTGGTCATCAGTGCTTCAGTCCAGCCCACTACATCCTAAAATAAACAAAGGCAGACGTCTGGGTATAGTCAGCACTCCCAACCCCAACCCCAACTCTTTACCAATGACGTTCCCTCTTACCATTTCTGTATAAACACACATTCACACACTCCTCCTCCTATTTCCTATCTATCTTTTATCCTTTTCCCTCTTTTCATGTGTTTGTTTCATTTTCCTGAATTAGGTTTCTTGCACTAGTTTGCTTCTTATATCAGCTCAGCCAATGTAATAATACAATAGTGTTACTACATTGACTGAGCTAACATGTGGAGCAAACTAGCAATCTATGTTAAATATGTTAAGAACATGCAGAGTTTTGTGTATTAAAATCATTTGCCTTGATTCAAACAGCTCCTTTTTTCTTGCATTTTCAACACATGCTTCAGCATTAATATTTCAGTTCATTCAACCACGTGACTAGAAAAGCAATTACAGATGCTACAGAACAAAGTTCTGTCAGTAAAATGGAACAGACATGAAACAGACATGGACATATTTGAATGTGATGCCAGATTATTCCAGTTTGAAATGTCTTTGTTTCAGATGCGATTGCAAAGTGCAAAGTGACTGAGTGCTGCTGAATGTGAAGAACTCCACTGGTTTTATGACACAGGGACTCAGGTGTGCATAATCACCCCAGTCTTTGATAGGGCATACTATTAGCACACACTGTCTTAAATAAATCTAAACACTTCAGTATTAAGACATACTCCAAAATAATTACTTCTTCCAAAAGAAAAAATAGGCTAACATTTTCACCAATTCTTGGGTTGAAATGCTGTAGTTCCTTGGAGACTAATCACAACACTGTTTGGATTATTGATTTGAAATATTAGCAGTGGTGCATACCACAGATGAGAAGAAAGGCAGTTGAAGTCAGGGGCTTTGCTTTGTGCTGGTGAAACAACATCAGTGCAGTGAATCACAACATAACTTCAGCCTGCCAACCTCTAAGAACCAGCCAATCAGAAAGTCAACAACAAACACATCACAATTTGAATTCTTACCTGCTATTTGTCCCTATTCTCCTTGTTATTTATTTTCTAGTATAAAAAGCTATTGATAGCAAGGAAGCTTGTTCTTAGGAAGCTTCCTTCTGTTACTTCTGGCCATTCCCAATTGATTTTATCTTTGGTAATATTTTTTTTGTGTGTTTTACTTACTCCCTACTCACTCTCTAACTTTGTCCCTCTGTCCCTCCCCCTCTTTCTTCTTCTGTTTGTCACTCTCTCTCTTTCTCTCTCTCTTTCTTTCTGTTATTTATTTGGCAGGATATCAAGGGCAAAAAGGGTCATTGCATGGACTTTGTTTATATGAGGAAGTGACAGAGTGCTGCATTTACAGCAGCTCCTCTCTCTACGAGTGCAGGACAAGCCTGCTAAGCATCTCAGGGCCAAACTACATATGTGTTAAGAAGAAATGCTCAGAATAAATATAAAAAGCTATATTTAGCATAACATTTATTACATTATTGTTTACCAATAGGTTTACCCTTACCCAAATTTATACACGTACCAATAAAATCTAATTGCCTTGAGAATGTCTTAATATGAGTTTATTAGTGATGCATGCAGAATTGTATCCTTTATTTGGAAATCACATTTGATTCCCATGTTTGTGTTTGCAATGCCTTTACATTGGGGTCCCAATAGAATTGACTGTGAACTGACTCTCACTGGTAAGGAAGTAAAATTCCACGGTGATTAAACCCAAATGCACAAAACCACCCATAAATAAAATGATGCACTATTGTCTTTTACTTACCCCTTTATCTTCACCATAGAACTTGAATATGCAGCAAAAGTTTTTAAAAAAAGAACGTTACTGTCATGGTAGATCAACAGCACTATATTATGGCACTGGCGATTAGTTGCATCCAAACTAGAAGGAAAATGGGAAGAAAAATATATGTATTTTTTAAGTGTGTTAGAAAAGTGTATTTCACTTTTAGAGTGAAACAATTAAAGTGATCTGCTGTTTATATACTGCCTGATAAATGTAACATGAATTTTTATTATGTCAATAAATTTGACAGATAGTCTTTTTGCTTCGTAGATAATGTAAAGACATTATTATTAGGTTTTACACAACTAAAGGGAGCAACATCTGGTTTTAAGTCCTAATGTGATATTTTGGGCATTCAGAAATGCACATTTTTATTAGCACACACCCATAGAGTACCCTATCATTTCCCAGAAAAACAGGCATGCTATTGTTGATGAAAGAATGGTGGTAAGAAATGGGGCATGCATGGACTAAAGAAGGTTTGCACTCTAGAAGGTTTGGCCCAGATCTTGAGTTTTCATACATGTTCCTTTAACATATGGACACACATATGCTTACAGTCATGCTGACCAGTCATGCTCACAAATGTGTTGCTGATTGTCATGCTCTTTCTTAAGAGTTATTTTTCAGTTGATTATATCTTATCCTCTTTCCATATCTATCTGTAGACTTAAGATGGAATTCACGTAGGATTCAGCAGAATCAGTCTTGGTAATCTGTGTTCTCAAAATAAATATAACCACTGTTTGTCAGGCCCTATGTCCTGCAAATCAAATCAAGACCCAAAATGAAAATGTGGAAGATGTTATTACCAAATATTTCATAATGAGTTTTATTTGTGCTCAGACCATTATCTTAGACAGCATGGCATTTTGATATATTAAAAACCACACCGAATGTGTTATAACAACACTTCTGTGTGAGCTGGAAGTTGACTGAACAGTTACTGTAAGCTACAATTAACCACAAAAAACTCCTGAGATGGTACAAAGAAGAATTTGCTGAGTCAAGCAATTTAATGCCTGAAAAGAAGCTGATCATTTATTTTACAGATACTTTTTAAAACCTAGCACAGGAGATAACACTGGGTCTAGAGGGACTGGTGGGCTGGTTGGTAGGTAAGTGGAGTCAAGGGTACCTGGATCAACTTGCTTGAGCATAGAGAAGTGAAAGGAGAAGGAAATGTGGCTACCCACAGGCAGGTTGACATGTGACTTCATTGAAGTGATGCTAGGACCTGCCCTTTCGTCCTTGGTGGCTACCCACACCCAGTCTCCTGCCTAGTATAAGGTTGTTTATACTTGTAGTACAGTTCCCTTGGTCTGGGCCAAACAAGACAGTGAAAGTGATACATTGTGACATTTTAGTCACAGTCGAACCAAAATATGTTTAAAAAAAAGACATGATGCATGTATGATATATATTTTGCAATCCAGCCAGGTGCCACGCTGGTCTTAATGCACTTTCTTGTATATATCTGGTGGTATTTTTACCAATTGGAAACACATCAAGCGGTGGTAAAATGAATAAAAGAGCCATAATAGAGCCAGAAATTCTAAATGTTAGGCATTGTTACCTCCTCATTTCACCGTTTCAGTCTGCTTATTTGGGTTCAAACAACAAAGTTCAAAAGGAAGAATTCACACTTACTCTCACAATCTGTTTTAATCGAAACAAGGCTCCCAAGTCTGAACACACACTAAGTGGGACTCCTTCCTACTTGATTAACCTTCTTTCTGAAGGCAGTGATGGCGGACTAGAGACAGTGATGTGTTCCCTCCAAGACTCGTTGACTCGGATATATTTTTCAAACCAGGATGGTAAGGGTGAAGTGGAAATGGGAAAAGAAGAGAAAAGACACTATCTGGCTTGGTGGGAGTTGAGGTGTTTGGTAGTCTGTAGGTATTGGAGGTTCTTGCAATCAGTGATTATGAGGGATGAGAGCTGGACACCCTGCAGCCAGTGCTTCCATTTCTTGAACGTGAGCTTGAATGCAAATTACACTCTGCAGCTGACCCTGTAATTCTTCTTTAGAACTTCTTTAGAGAATAATGTAGAATGTACCTGAAGAACAAAGTATGTACCTGAGGAAACCTGTTGCAGATGGAACTTGGAGGTGGACCAGATGTACATCATGCACATGAGGGCAAGTAGATCAATATGTCATTGATGTAAGTGATGCAAGTACTCTTGAAGGACTGCATGGAACATGGAAGAGGTTGTTGCTAGGCTGTAAGGAGAGCCAAGTACTCAGAGTAGCCAGAAGCAATGCTAAATGTGGTCTTCCATTCATTCCCCTCCCTAATAAAGATGGGATTATAGGCATTGCCTAGATCTAGTTACTGGGTGCTCCTCAGCTACTTGAGAGCAGCAGGGATGAGGTGCAGCAGGTAACGGTATTTCACCGGGAGAGTGTTAAAGCCCCTATAATCTGCACATGGTCTAAGGCCTCTGTCTTTTTCTTTTTCACTGGTCATGTTTGGGGATATTTTACATTTGGCTGATGCCTTTATCCAAAAAGACTTATAATTATGATTGAATACAACTTGAGCGTTAAGCGCCTTGCTCAGGGGCTCAACAGTGGCAACTTGGCAGGGCTTGAATTGGTAATCTTCTGATTACTACTCAAGTACCTTAACCACAGAGCTACCATTGCATGATAGCGTTATAGGTATAGGGGGCATATACAGCCCTGGTCTAGGGCTTCGTTAATGTATTGCTTCATGACTTTTTGTCTCATCATGTGACAAAGGGTAGACATGGCAACACAGGGGGGGAAACTGTTATTGTCTAGCGATATAACAGTTGTTTTTTTTATGTGGTGGTAACTGAATAGATGTTTTGGGTCTAAAGACCTCAGACAGATCTCTGTACTGAGATGGGATAGGCTGACCAGGAATGGCATAATGACTTAGGACTGGAGGTGGACAGGAGTGTCGAAGATAAGGGCAAGAGACAGTGTGTCTAATAGAATGGGGTCCACTGGACTATTTGGCTATCTGACCAAGAGATATGGGGGTCGTGTAGGTGTAGCCAGGGCAGCCCTATAGTGATGTGATCAGATATACTGGGGAATCAATAAGCAGGAATGACAAGTGTTTTATGAGCATGACACTACTGTGTAGAAATGCTTGGGGACTTTGGTGTGTGATGCTCCCCCCACCCACAGGCCCCATATCCAGTGCTTGCACTGCCAGCGGAGCAGACAGTGGTAGCACCTCCAAACCAAGATCTTCTGGTGGCTGTCATTTCATAATTGCCCCAGCACCAGTGTCCACTAGGGCTGGAAGTGAAACAGATCACTCTAAATGTGGAACATATGCCTTCAATAGGATTAGCACAAGAGATAGCACCATTCAACTTAGTGCTGTGGTTTTTGGGCTAGTGTACAGCAGAAGGGCACAAAAGGCAGGCCTCCTGGATGTGATCTGTGGCCCCAAACTACAGGCTGTTGGACTCTTCCTCTGTCTCCTTCAGGGAGAGATGCACACTAGAGTTTTTCTTCCTACACATGGTTGTAAGTGATTGCCAAGTCAGCAACCCCACCCAAGATCACCACCTCCTCACAACAGGCAAGTTTGGCCTTGATCTCCTTCCTCTGTCCCACCATGAATACACTGATAAGTGCCTCTTCATTCCATCTTGTGACAGCTGCCACAGCCGCCAATTTCAAGGCGTAGTCAGCCACTGAGTAGAGGCCCTGATTCAGAGGAAGCAGGGCTCTCCCACATGCCCTATCTCACATTTGGTGGAAGAAAAATAGTCTTGAACTTTTGAATGAAGTCAGGATAGTGGTGTTTCAGTAGAGAATCAGTTGTCACCATTAAGGTACCCCAGACCTTAGCTCACCTTGGTATGGTCTGGCATAGCAGGTTGGTAAGTGAAGTACACGTCACATTATACCATTTCAGCTCCCCGGGTCACTGTCATAGACCTCTAGGGTCATGATGTGGCACAACTAGGAACCAGAGGGAGCAGAAAACAAGGGACAATTGAGCGCAGACCTACTGCCAACCAAGGAAGCCTCTAGCTTGTAAGTCTCTAGTTTGTAAGCCTGCCCATACCTATCCAAAGCTGGTGGATTTCTGTTTTGTTTTTTGTTGTCTTTGTTCCAGCAGCTCCTGTTGTTGCTGCCCTGTGGTAATACCTTGCAAACTCAGATCCTCAGCCAAGCTGGGATTGCTTGCTGCATTCCTTTCAAGGGACTTTGCATTTTGTGACATTTCCACCAAAGAAGTGACACTTGAGAGATAGGGAAAGGAAATTACTTTTTTGAAAATAAAAAGGTGCTAAAGGATTTACAATTAAACATAATCATGTTTCATCTCCAATCAGGACATGCTCTTAGCCATTCTGTGCTTTGTTTTTCAAAAGCACTGCTTTACTAAGAAAGTAATCTTGACAATATTTGTAAAGGGCACAGTAAAGCAATGTACTGTAAAGGAACAATAAATACAATGTTATGTACTGTTTCATTCTTAGTAACTTCCTAATTTGAATGGAAAATCCCTCCTTTTTTACATAGCACCTTTCTCAGAGCCCAGGCAGGCTTTGCAATCAACACACAACTTTCATATCCAGTCAACACATCAAAGAGAAGTGACATTCATGTAATGCGTGGTGGCCCGAGTGCTGCAGAGCATGGAGCAGGACGCACAAGCTTCCTCGACAGGGACGAACATTTAATGGAAACATATAAACACAACGGCACTCACACGTATTACAGACACGGAACATGACAATAAACAGATGCGATAAACGGGAAGACATGTAATGATGACACTAACATTTAACATTAGCACACTACATCGACAATGACCAACGACGCTGCACACCCTGACGTGGGTTTAAATACACACAGACGAAACAAGGAGCAAGTGTGTGCAGGCGTGGCCACAAACGAAAGTCCTCCCACTGCACGTGGCTGGCCAAACCATGTGCCTTGCGGGAGGCGAGCGTTCCGTGACAAGTCAATTGTGCACAGTGTACTCTCAATTGGAAAGACAAGCCCCCCAAGGGACTGCGTCAGATGCAGGAATAGGAGAGAGGACAGCACTCAATACAGAGCACCAGCCCCTCACATGCAGGCATACAGTCATTAATACACATAGCAGGACAATTTTTTAGGGGTTGCCAATTTTTACCTTTACATGTTTTTGACTGTAGTAGGAAACTGGCGACCCGGGAGGAAACCCACACAGACATTGCGAGAACATGGAAACTCCACCCAGATAGGGACACACACCCGGTAACCCTTTTTCTTGCACCCCTTGCTTTAATGTTGCTGCTGTTAACACATTCCTGTGTTAAGTGAAGGTTTCGGGGGCTTGAGAAGTGAACCCCTCTCTTTACAACAGCACACCTGGACCGCGGCCCACAGGTGGTCATTACGTGCAGGTATCTGCCTCGAACAGGAAGCCCCACTATTCCACTGATTCCAATTATGTGCCTCTGCTACTCTTCCTTTACTACTTTAAGTTATTCTAACTACACCCATGGCACTCAGAAACCATATGAGAACTGTAAATCAGTGACTGTTTGCACTATATAATGACATATGTAAAGGTGACTTATTTGGCCATAAGTCACTTTTGGAGAGAAGGTGATTTGACAATAACTATAGCTGAAAGATGTCAAAATCTCAGGGGCAAACAGTAAGAAGTGATGATCTATGTCCTTTGATCATACAGCACTGTGACATCACAAAGGAATTATTTTCTGATGTCTTTGTATAAATCTAGTAGAATGACATCTCCATATTCTTTGTTTCATTTGAAATTGTGTGCCAATAGATTCAAGTGATCATATTTGTTGCCTTTCACACAAGACCACTTCATCCAATCACCTATTCATGTCTATATGCTTATGCTGTATATATATATATATATATATGAGAGCATGTTGTTCTCAGAAATGCTTTAGCTCTGGATAGATAGATAGATAGATAGATAGATAGATAGATAGATAGATAGATAGATAGATAGATAGATAGATAGATAGATAGATAGATAGATAGATAGATAGATAGATAGATAGATAGATAGATAGATAGATAGATAGCATAAAACTCTACTGTAAGTCAGAGGCTTCACAGAAAACAACTCAAACCTTTGTCTGTATGCGTCATCTAAATTTAGGCTCAAATTCAAAAGCACACTAAAAACCCATTAACCTCATATTGTAAGAAAATAGAAAAAGTTGGTGGACTGAAGTAGCCAGTAGCCTGTGCCTGTCAGAGGCCCTAGGACAGAAACAAGCACAATGTAATTGTTGGGGCCTTGTCTTTGCCTTGGCAGAGGGAAAGTAAGCCCAATAAAGGTCTGAAAATAAACCGAAATGAGAGGCTACGCATACACGACTGCACCTCTCAGCCTCACAGATTACAGCATAGGCAAATGGCTCTGAAAGCTCTGACCACGAGCCTCCTGCAAGCTCTTCTTTTTCTGCTCCGTCTGTCTATTTCTTTCTCCCTCCCTCTGTTATATTCTCTCCTCTTTGTCTTTGTCTCTCTCTCCTTGCCTCTATCTGTCTCATTCTCTCTCATTCTCTCTGTCTCTCTCTCTCTCCCCTTGCCTCTGTCTGTCTTATTCTCTCTCTCTCTCTTTCTTTCTCTCTCCCCCAAAAAAACTGGAGTGAGAAAGAAGATCAAGGGGAAGAAATAAAAAGGATGAATAAGGATATGAGTAGAGTCAAATAGCAGAGGGAGAGGGCAAGAGAGTGCAAGACATTAACCCAAGCCTTTCATGGAGAAGTCCAGTATGAACATGTTAATCATAATTCTTGATCTAAGGGGTCCTATAGTAGCACTAGACTGTGAGTATTAGGCAGCTGTTTACAGCACTTTTTGAATGACTACTCATTAGCTCCTTTAGGGTAAGAGTTGGACCTCCATTAATGATAGTACTGATCACAAACACTTGGCACTAACAGAAGTGCTGATAATTTGATATATTAAAGACCAAGAAAACTTATGTGCAAAATGTTTACCTGAACTTTGGAGTCATAGACATGTTTTGGTAATATTTAAGAAGTATGAGGATGGTCTTCTGAATTGATGCTTCATATATTTGAGTATCAATTAGGCTGTTTTTGTATGATTTTAACTGTTTGTGTTTTTGTATTTGTGTGTGACCCTGACATTTTTTCTGTGGATGTTGTTAGGATTTATTTCAGCAGATCAATAGTAAACACTTAACTGTTCCCATAAGTTAACTGTAGGACCAATCCAAAGACATGATCATTAATAAAAAATATTTAAGAGAGGTCAACAAAGTTTTCTGTAATGAGGCATTTGTAAATATATTACTATGATACAATAACTACATACGCATGTATACATACTATATATGTGACATTTAGCTTTTACTAAAATGACATAAATGCGATTACTGTTTCAGTATTTAAGTTATGAACCAAAATGAAACCAACCCTGTTTAACACTGAATTTATCCAAACCAAATTCTGCTATTGGAGTGGCACGCTCTTTTTTGTCATCAGGCACAGATTACCCCAGAAAGAACCACCCAAACAGGCCACAATTGTCTCTCCTCTTATTCCTCGGTCACCCAGTCTTCTTTTTTCGATATGTTTTACTTGGACTGAAACAGAGCTGTTTTTTTTTTCAATCCTTGCTATATTGCTATCCACTGATCTGGTTTTATTTTTTAATATCAATTGCCTCTTTCACGATTTTCATGATCATGATTTCTATAGATTGCTTCATTTGCTTCCAGTAACTTCACAATTATCATTCCTTTTATATTCTGTTTGGAAATCGTAAGCTATGGTAGAGTATCTGAAATAGACACACATTATTAAATATCACTTAAATCTTGGCAAAGTAATGGCAAATGTTTTAAATGCTGAAGTTGCTTTTACTTGCAGTGAATTCAATGGCCTTTTAGGGATCTGTACGCTAACTACAGACCTCTCAGACCCCATTAATGATAACTTAGTGACACTTCTTCTGACAGCCATAAGTGAAAGCAAGAGTCATCTCTTTTCCCAAGGTCAGTCACCACAACACCTACTCACAAAAGATCAGGTGGCAAAAAAGTTACACTAGCTCTCAGGGGAGCCCACAGATCAGACAGCAATACCAGATGGATGCACCTTCCTCAGCATTTCAGACTGAGAGAATGAGGCATCTGCCAGATGGCTCTGCCTCAGCTCAGTGTAGCTTCTGGAATAAGATATTGCAATAATCTCAAATGATGAGATCCAGGGAAAGGTGGAAAAAGGGAATTCAGACAGAGACCCTCCAGTTAAATTCTGAACTTCCACTTAAAAGGAAGCTTCCAGAAGCTTCTGTGCTTTGGAAATTGCAAGCCAAGAAATGTGGTAGAGTGCATTCCATGGAGGGAGAGCTGCCACAGGATGATGGAACTGCTGGACTTTTCTTTGAGGAATATTTTTTAGTATTTGGCTATGAACACCATACATTTCTGCAGGATAACTATTATCCTTTGCAATTACACATTATTAAAGACTATACAATACATTGACATTCACAAAACCATAACATTTAATTAATAAAAAGATATTTGTAAAGGCAAACTGTTAGACAAATATTAATCATTTTACAAAATATTAGTGCTTCAATATGAAATCAAAGTAGCATTATCATGTACTTTTGACGCATTCTCACAAACAATAACAAACAGTACACAAACTGACAATTGAAGGTTTGAAGCACTCACTGAAATTTATAACAGCCTGATAAATGGTGGCAGCAGGAGTGTTTGCTGCGTGACTGTGTTGGACTCTCTGAAAACTCCCTCCCTCGGCATTCCAGACATGCTCCAGGAGGATGAGGCCTAATGGGAGAACATTATGGCACAAATTTGTCGCGCTTTCAAACGTTGATTCTTAGGAGCTTTACCCCTCTAGAGTAATGTCAAATAGCTCCCTGCTGCAGCACTCTCACCATTTTAATTCAACCCACAAAAGTGTACCTGATGACCTGTAAATTACCTAGTATATATATGCGTTTTAAAGATTTGAAAGCAAGACTCACTTTTGAGTGTGGCGACACATGGCATTATTTGGTAAATTGTGGCCCTGGATTTGCCATGTAGAAAGCTGAATCTGATCAGGTGAGGATATAAAGCAAAATACTTTTGGTTTCTAAATGGAGTTACTCTGTAATGCCACTCAGAATATACTACTCTGGATTTCCCTTTCAGACTCATCTAGGATCAGATATTCCCCCTAGACTTATAATCAGAATTTTTGCTCTTGCAAATAATGCTTATCAACAGAGCACACAATGGCTGTGTCCAATTCCACAATACCCACCACAGGCAGAAAATTCTGCCCTGCTAATAAATTCTGCATCACTGTGGAAATGTGGTTAATAATTAGATGTCATGGTGACAGAAAACTAGCATAGGCAACTGTGAGACTGTGTGGAGCTGAATGCATGCTTTTACACGTGTGTTAGCGGACACGTGTCAGAATCACAAGGAGGGTTTCCTTACAGTAGCGGAGCATTCAGGATGTAGGAGGCCCTTGGAACATTACCTCAATTTTATGGCAAACAGCACCTTTTTACAAACGCCAGGATCAAGGCATGGGGAGATTGGGTTTGCTGGGTGCCCTGGTGGGTTAATTGGACTTTGGGGTCTTTAGGTTGGTTTGATGGGGTTCCAGGAACCAGTAGGAAACTGTGCTATTAAAATGGGTAAGGGGGACTTTGGGACCCTTAGGGAGAGTGAAATCATCCACTGTTAGGGAACAAAACTCCTTGCCTCTGTGGAAAAGCTAAGAGGTAGGGGTGCATATGTCAGCACCACGGTTTGGTCCAGTTAACAACTGCATTGTTTGCGCTGATTGTCATGGTAGATGTTGGTGGAGGTTGTCTAGTTCCCCTTATAATTGCTATAATAAAGATTAGGGAAAGTATCTTGTTAGGCAAATGGGCAGAACCTAGAACCTAGATGAAATGTTGCAAAGATTGTATTGAAATATTGTTTAAATTATCAAAGCTCTTGGCATGAATTAATATGCTGAGTACCAAATGCTTCATGTAAAAGGTATAATTGCATCTGCAGTGTTGCCACTCAGAATGCTAGGATCTTTCACAAATTACAAAATAAAACCCACTGGTGCAATAACAAGTTCTTTTACTTTTTTATGTCAGATGTTTCATCCACACATATGATGGAATACTGTTGAGTTTCAATGTATCCACAACACTAAATTTGCAGTAATGGGTTGAAGACAGTAAAGCCAACAGAACCCTGCATTGTAACTGATGCATATCACCCATCCCACAAACATTACTAGGATTACCATCTTATGTGACTTGATTAGCACTAGGCTTATACAAAGCTTTCACCAGCCTCTAGGCCTTCAGGAAATGGGCCACCTCCAAGCAATGGTGTTTTGTCATTTTCCCTAAGCAGAAGGCTTCATTACCTGAGCTGAAAGACAGCCCTGATTAGGACCAGGGACCACAGTGATGTCAATCCCTCATGGCCCATAGCAGGCATCCAGGGACTTCAAAGGTGCCCAAGGACCCTTCCACGCCTGCAGAGCTTAGCTCCCATAAACCTGCTTATTGAACCCTGGTGTGATAATAGGCAGCAGAAGGTAGGTAAAGAGGGAAGATGGAGTGATAGGCCTTTTTATGACTTTCCGAGTTTGTGGAAACGATGGGCTTTTAAAAAGCCCAGGGTCCATGCCACTAGCTGGGTAGAAACACAGGGGAGATCCTTATAAAACAAATGATCAGCCAGCGTGGCAAGACCAGGGCCCAGAGACCTACCTGCCCTGACATAAGGAAGAGAAGAGACAGTCATTTTCATTCAGCTGTTTGAACCACTGTCAAATCAGAGGTCATCCTTCAAAGGCATCCATGCTATTTTAATGGAAAAATGGAAACAACAAATAGGCTACACCGTGTAGACTGTGGGTAGGGGATGCAAAAAGCAAGAACATACAATTTTTTTACTTTTAAAATTAGCAGCAAACATATAATGAATATAGACCACTTAAAAAACTCAAGGAAAAAATATTTTATTTTGCTCCTGGCCTACTTTACCATTCCCAGTTTCTCCTATGAGTCACTTTGTCATTCTGACAAATCTCAGAGCAAACCCTGCTGCACTCATATTGATGAAATCAGCTCAGTCTTTATTTTAACCACAATGACACAGGAACCAAACTGATCTTGGACCAGTCACTCTATTTACTGTAAATCAACAAAACACATCTACTTTGTCAGGAGAAGGTGGATAGTGACTAAAAAGCAAGAGGTGTGGGTGCAAAAAAAGATGATTGTAAAATCTATAGACGTTCATTATAGATGTCGCCCCCTAGTGGCTGTGTTTACATTAATAACAAAAGAAAAAACATGTGAAATGCTGTTTTTTGAATGGTGTGCAGTGTGCTTTTTTTCTTTTTGGAGGTCATGGAGGGTACTGAATCCTAAACTGTAGGATTCACATCACACAATTCTAAAAGTAACAAGAAGGAACCTTCTCTTTTCATTTCGTTTAGTATAGTCTACATACATTGATGAACTTTAGCATGAACAAATCAGATTTGCAGGAAAATTGCTCTAGAAGAAACAATATAAGTAAGAAGTAAAAATGGAAATGGTGCTGTCCTTGCTTGTTGTGGAGGGACAAATGTTTTGTTAAGTCACTCCTCAAGTCCATCCAGATTAAAAACGGGGAGGAAACCTCACAGAGGTTAGAGGTATTTCATACAATGGGTGGAGCAATGCTCCTGCCTGAAGCTGTCCTATTGGTCAGTGCTGGTACTGAAAGATGAGTGGTTGAATAAAGTCTACTTTTGTCTGCTACTTTTCCCTGCCTTTTCTCTTCCAGTCTCCCATTCCTTTGTTCTCAGCAAAGTAGCACAAAATAAGAAATTTGCATCAAACATCACGACAGTTTAGGTATATCCAATAAATTAATAATAAAACAATTGTCACCACTAAAATCACTGGATCAATAACGATGACTTTCTTCATACTCTATAAAGTTCTATATGAAGTTCTATATCTATAGTTCTAAAGTTATATATCTATAAAGTTCTATATGAAGAAGTATTTAAAATAAAAATAACTTAATTACAGGGAAGTTTGAATAAGACTGGTCTGATGATGACGGACATTTACAGGAGTAAGCTTTAAGTGAGTGTAAATTTGGAAAAAGTGTGTGTGTGTGTGTGTGTGTGTGTGTGTGTGTGTGTGTGTGTGTGTATTTGGCAACTGACATTTTCTCCTTAAACAATACAGTTGGACACTTACACTCAGGCATACATGCAAATCTTTACCACTGTTGATGATAATTAAATAGCTTATTTTGAGATGGGCAATAATCATTTTAACATCAATAAGCTCTGTTGCTGCTGGGAATGTCTGAAAAAGATAGGGTGTCTTTATCATAAGACCCCCTGTCCTGTGTGTGCAGATGTCTGCATGAGCTTCCACATTCTGGGTCTGTCAGGAAATGTTTAAGTTTGTATAGTTGTGTATCTACAACTACTGCATTTTGCTTTTATTATCCAGCATATCCAATAAGACATGTAAATACGATATAGGTATCCACTGAGATAAAGGTTTACGGTTACAATGTGTGGATAAGTGGTTGAATATCAGCAGTATAGCTGATGCTCCTGGTCCCACCCTTACTAAACTAAACGAGAAAGATTTAGGATATCATGCATATTCATCTCTCCCACTTCCTTCCAAAGACTCATCTAATTGACTGCCACATCAACATTGAGAGCTTGCCAGAATATGTGGGAAGCATCAGAGGAGGAAAAAAACAGAGAGGGTGGGGTGGGTAGGACGTCCCGAGGTCGAACTCAACAAAGAGGTTGGAAAAAGGCAGACACATGCCTTACAGCTGATCTCAGTCCAGCGGGTGAGTGAGAGGGAGCAGAGAGAGAGAGAAGGAGGAAAAAAGACAGAGAAAGAGAAGAAGCAAAGAGAGAGCTAACATTTTTAAAATGTCTACTGTTTTGCTTTTTCCAGCTACCACAGTTAAATATTTTAAGGACTTACTCTTAGGATTTTACTGGCTGTGCTTAACATGTGTTTGCCATTGGATTTAACCTGATTAAATACTGTATGAATGGAACCAATGCTAAATTCATGACAAAAGTATTTGTTTCCTTGTTTTGTTGATTTCTGGTCTTTATTATTCATCTTTTATGTAATTCCTGACATTATCAACACATCCTAATACATGTTTTAATCCTCATTTATACTGTTATGGATGATCAAGAAGATGGTGTGTGAGCCCCGGTTCAGAGGGGAAATAGTGTTTATAATGAAAAAATCATGGCGCTCCCCACAGTTCATCTTATTCTGAAGTGCTATTTAACAGTGATCAGATGTGATGTAATAACAGCCATTTTGTGAGCCCCTGCAAAGGATAATATACACAAACAGGAGAGGGGGATAGAGTATAACTTCACATAGTAACACAAGAGAGAAACAAGGATAAGAGGATATATATATACTATTTATCAAGTCAAATCACTCATGAGGTTAGTAAATTGACTTTAGAATTCTATCTATCTATCTATCTATCTATCTATCTATCTATCTATCTATCTATCTATCTATCTATCTATCTATCTATCTATCTATCTATCTATCTATCTATCTATCTATCTATCTATCTATCTATCTATCTATCTATCTAAGGGGGTGGGGTGTTGACAAGGAGGAAACTTCCAGAATGATATGTCTGAAGAGGTGTGATTATAAGCTGGCACCTCAGTGAGAAAGCGAGACAGTGACTGAATAAATATTTGAGCCCTTCATGGTCTTTTGAAGGTGACTGACTTCAATTAATAATTTATTGTTTGTTGAGGGTGTGTGGGGGGTCTGGTAACATGTTACATTTTAAACCCAGCTAACAATTATAAATTCTTAAGCCTGCCTACTCCACACTCTTTTTTGACCACTCATTTGGAAGATGGGTCAAATAACATAACAAAGCCCCTCCCCCATGAACTTGGCAAACCACGCACCCTTTCTGACAGGGTCCTTGGTTTGCCTTCTTACCTGTCTCTACCTGTAGTGAGCATAGCTTGGGTTCCTGAGATAATTCCCTTTTCCTTCTTGTTTCTTTGTAAATTCAAAGACATTTTAAAGAATATTTTTCACCATTGTTGTAAGAACATTGAAGAGAACTCACTGAGCCACAATATTAGTACCTATGCTGACCACTAGAAGTGTTGATGCCAAAGAGGAAATCTGAGTTATCACTGGTTAATCTTTCAACCCTCACCTGTCAGTACCAGACTTTTAAAAGTTGTATATATTCATGGTACAACATGTAAATCTACTGATTTGAATCTGTATCATATAATTTCACTAATAAAATTAATTCTGGCTTCCATCCAGTCAGGCAAAACCAAATCCTGTTATTAAAGAACCTGAATCATGCACCTCTGGGCAGTGAGACTGTGACAACAGTATGGCACTAAGTTATCTGTAATGTCACAGGACACTTAATCATATTAATGCAGGTACAGCATTTTGGTTCAGCGCTTGATTAGACTGCTCAAAGCCCACATGTACTCACAGAATAACTGAATTTCAGTTAAGGAAGTTTCAAACTGGGGGATACAGTGACAAAAACAAATGCAAGAATAAATGCAAACAGGCCTTTGAAGGTTTTCATTAGCAAGTTTCAATCACACATCAATAGACGTGTATCAGACTGGCAGAGATATGCCATATGATTTCGCCTTTGAATAGGAACGCAAAGTGCAGCAAAGGCAAGTAAATGCACAATGGTAGAATCTCACTATTCTCCAGACAGCAGACACGTTCACATTCCAAATGGTCTCTGAAAAGACAAATAAGACTCCTTGGCATCCACCCTCTTTCCTCCACCCTGTTTCATGCTCTCCTTTCCTCCATTCTTTCTCTTCCTCTTTCTCTTCTTCCGCCTTCCTTTCTGCTCTTTTACCCTGCATGTAACTTGCAGGGGCGCGGGGGCGTTAACAGCTGTCAGTCACTAAAATGATCTCACTTCAGAATTTCAGGACACAGCTATTTTCTTCATCTGGCTCTGAAATGGAGCAGAATGTCTTGGAGATACATAGGATGCCTTTGAAATGTATATTTTCTGCATTTAGTTGAAGGTTGCTGATCAAAGCCTGGAAAAAAAAAATATTGCATTTGTAAATTAAAAATGATGAGATGTTAAACAAAACTTTGAACATTGTGTTCAAAGCTGAAAGCAAAACATTTCTGTCACAGGGATAGCGAAAAGTGGAAAAAGGCAATTGCTGCCCCCATCTGGAGTTGATGTGCATCTTGTGTAGATTCAGACACACATCTTCCCGGTTCAATCGATGTCACAAAGCCGCATGAGCTGAAAAAAAGCTTTTAAATGCATTTTCTATAAAACAACGTAGAATGCACAACAAAGGACAGAATCTCTCTTAATGGCCAGAGCCAGTTAATACTCAGTAGTGAATGTATGCAAGATCTGTGGAGGGGGAGGGGCAGAGGGTTCAGCAAGAGGTGAGAAATGGGAGCAGCCAAACCCTGACCCAAAAGATCTAGACCTGGGATCAGTTGGGGAAGACCGATTTAACAGAGTTTAATTTAAAAGTGTGAATAACGAGCTAATCTTAGATCTGTTATAAATATGGAGAAGGACGTGGGAATTGCACTTTTATCAAGCAACGTCAGAGAGACATCAAGGAAAAGAAAACAAAAAAATATTAATACAAGACAACAAAATCCAAACACATAAAAACACTGGGTATCAATGAGATAAGTGGTTCGTAGCACGGGGGAGAAAAGGAAAGGAAGACAGAGGGAAAACAAAACGGACTAGAATCTTTGGATGGAAAAGTGGAAAAAGTGAATATGAGAATGAAAGAGAAAACCACAGGAGGCAGGCCACTACTCCACCACAGCCATCATCCCCCTGTGCTTAGATCACCAGTGCGTATTTCTCCTTGAAAGGGGACGCACATTCCGTGGTAGACAAGAGCCTTCAACATTTGTAAAGATGATAGAAGAGGTCCACAGTAGGTATGGACGAGGCCTTAGACTAGGGACACACCGAACTGACACTTGTCCAAACTAAACTTAAGCAGGAAGGCAGTAAACCAAAACAGAAGAAAGTGCTTTATTGAGAATGAATACCCTATTGTAATTTGAGGTGTTTTAGCTCCATGTGGTATCTGCAAGGGAGCTCTGGGCAGTAGAGCCCACCCACAGAGCTGCTGCTCCCTTGCTGGGGTGACAAATCCAGGGCGGGTGAATGGACAAGGTGAGAAGCCCACAGAGCCACTGAGGCATCTCCAGAACAAACACGTATATTCAAATCTAGCCCCTAGAGGTTAGGGAATTGCTGCAGCTATTCTAGCACCAGCATCTGCTCTGGTGTAAGGTTTGCGGGCCAGAGCACAAATCAGAGGCTGTCTCCTTCTGTTTTATAGGAGAAATATGTATTCGACTGGCTAAATTAGTGGCTAAATTAAAAAAAAAAAGTAATTAAAAAAAAAGTTCTTCCACAAATTATCATAAATTGATTAACAGTCTTCTTTGTTTAATGTAATGTTGAGTACAGCAAATAATTTTATGTCAAATGAGGCCTACTCATATAATGTTTAAAACATACAGTTCCATGCATAATATTTGCTCTGAAATTTGAACCACAGTTCAAGTTTAATTTCCTAAGAAATCAAAGAATGCTCCTGCAAAAACAAACAAACAAAAAATAATAATAATGAAAATTAGTGACAATAATTACGCAAACAGCAGCTATCTTCTGATTGGATAGACGCATCGCGTTGGCCGGATTCATTTGCATACATTTCAGCATGGTATCGCATCCTGACAACTCGAAGTGCCGGAACCATCGTCCAACGCGCGGCCAAGTCTGACGGAACGACACGAATGGGATCCGGTGCAGTGTCTTGTCGCACCGGACCATTGTAAATGCACCTCCTGGGCACAGTTGTGTGTGCAGTGTTTATTCGTTCTCAAGCTAGCTAGCAAGATAGCTAGTAGTAGCAGTAATAATAATAATAATAATAATACATTTTATTTATTAGTGCCTTTCAGGATACTCAAGGACACTTTACAGTATGAGAGCAAATAAAAACATGATAAGAATTATAAGAAGAGAGTAGCAGGGTGAAACAAGAATATAAAAAATGGATAAATGAAAATAAAATTAGAGATTAAGACCTGGTAAAAGTTACAGTACTGAATGGCAGGACATAACACAACCATGATAAAGTAACAAAGAAGTGAGGCACCAGGAAGAAAGAAAGATTTACAGATCATAAATGGTAGTCTGAAAGAGAAAAGTCTTAAATGCTGTTTGAAGGGGGACAGTGATAGAGCTACAAGGGGATGGAGTACCACAGCTTTGGGCCTGCAACGCTAAAAGCTCCATCACCATACGTGTGTAGTTTGGCAGGATAGTACATGAGCATCGGCAGACCGGAGCAACTGTGTGGGATTGTGTCTGAACAATGGAACAGAGAGATAATCAGTAGCCAGACCGTGTAATGATTTAAAAACCAAGAGAAAGATTTTATACTGTATGCAATAATGAACCAGGAGCCAGTGTATGGTTGTTGTTTGTTTTACTTTGGGGTTATGTGTTCCCATGATCTGGTGCGTGTGAAAACTCTTGCATTCTTGAATTCTGCATGTATTGGAGCTTCTTGAGAAGACTACCAGGGAGCTCAACCAGAACAGTAATCCAGTTTGGGTGTAATAAAAGCATGAATTAGTTCCTGATACAGAATCCGGGAGTGTGGGCCTCAAGAGAGAGTTTAGAGTCTATGATAGCACTGAGGTTACGAACCTGAGTCACAGAGGATAAAACCCAGGCACAGTACAGTGGGTTGACCAATATTCTTAAGAGTGGAAGGAGATGCTATCAGATTGGCTTCAGATTTGTTACTATTAACTTTGAGGATGTTCAAAGCCATCCAGTTTTTAATGTCAGCCAGGCAGCTGATCAGTGAGTCAGGAGACGGTGGGCTTGATGCAGACTTGATCATCACCTGCATAACAGTGAAACTGAAGATTGTGTCAGATAATATCACCAAGTGGAAGTAAAATCCAGCCAGCTGTTTGTTTGTGTGATTAGCATTGCCAGCTAAGAAGTAACATATGCAAAAAGTATCACAATTCTCACTGCACTGAAATTTGAACTATCTGATATATGTAGATGTGTAAACAACCATTTTTATCACATTGTAGAGAGCTGTGTTAAACTCGGTGTGCAGAGTGGCTGCTTTTAAGATAATATTTTCACATTTTGAAGTCAAAAATAGGCATTGTTATTATAAACATAAAAAGGAGGGGGTGACATCTTTTCCCCAGTTTTCAAAGATGTTGAAGTTTTGCATTATTTTAAGTGACCATCACAATTACAAGTACGTCACAAAGCAATTAGCTAAGCAGCAAGCCAAAGGCTTTCAATCGCTATTCATTCAATGAGATTAACTTAATGTTTTGAGCGGCAGAAGTACAGTAACGAGAAGGACTAGCTTTTCAAAAATGTAAAGCAGTCAGAAAGAATACAGAATTCAGTAAGAATACAGAACAAGGGTTTTTTAATAGTAATTTTTCCTATAACTCACCTGACATCAGTGTGTTTGTATGATTTACATTGTCATTGCAGTGGCCACAGTGTACTTGAGTAGACTCAGTTATCTTACCTATAAATATTAGATTCACCCACCACTAGATCTGTGCACCTAAACAGATTGTGGAGATGATCAAAGGAATGAAAGATCATGGGGTCCTGTGTGGGTGGTGCTTCACGTCAATGACACTGTCCTTGTTTGGAAAACAACAAACCAAACATTATTGATTAGAAGTCGAACCACAACATTACTGCAGTTTTCACTTAGTTCATGATTGATGGCTTTGAACACTTATATAATGGGTGTTTTGGTAGCTGGGCAGCTACAGTGGCTTTAAAAGGCATTTTTAAATAAACATATGGGCAAGTGGATACAACCCTTTATGTTATCTCCAGAAATATGTCTAGTAATTAAACGTGTCACTCATGTATTCAATAGATTGATATTATGAATAAACTCATTTCATATAACTGGTAATCATCAGACTGAAAGAGTATACATCATCCAGGACTAGGAAACTAAACTAAAATGCAAATAAATGCCACTCTATTTATAAAACAAAACACTTGTCTAATTAGACACTAGGTTTTTTTATGCTGAGGCAACATCAAGCACTGCTAGATTCATCCATCTTTGCTGTTCAGAGGGGACTCACAGAGACTTCTCTTTTTCTTTCTTTCTGTCAGTCCCAAAAGTGTGTGCACACACCTGCCAACAGCTGTTGATTCAAGTAAAAGAATCTCTATTACACTATTACATTCACTTTTTTTTGGGGGGGGGGGGGGGGGGGTTGTAAAAACAAACAATGTTGACATAAAATGATCAAATGTAATAAATGCACCTTTGTAAACTTCCGACTAATTCAGAGTGCAAAAGAAAAAGATCATTGTCTTTACTGTTGCCTCTATGCTACAGTATTGCCTCTTATGAATCGTCATTCCCTGTTGGAGAAACCCACATATTGAAGGCAGCTGTGGCCATTTTGACTGCCATACAGCTGGAAGTCTTGTCAGAAGGTCAGGCTAGCTAGCGAGCATCCCTATGGGAGGCACTCATCTGGAGAAGAGAGCAAGAGTGGAAAAAGATCCCAGACATAACCCATCTATCTCTCTCTCTCTCTCTCTCTCTCTCTCTCTCTCACACACACACACACACACACACACATACACACACACACACACACACACACACATCCATACACACATTCACATAAAAGAGCATTCCTCTGTTGATGCGAAGGAGGAGATTTATAAAACGTGCCTTGCAGATTACACTGTGGGAGCTGCACCTTTGGACATGTGATCTTTTCACCACTTGCACAACCATTACTGCAGGTTTAGAAACTGTTGCTAAACTCCATCATTATAAAGCTCTGCTTTGGTACCAGAGGGCGGCAATGCAGCAATGTGTGGACTACTAGGACAGTGTGTTTCTAATGGTGACCACCTCTGTTTATAGAATTTTGAGTTTTCTTCACACTATTTCACCAGCCATTGCCTTCCAGTCTGGTCTATATTTCCTATGTTCTTGTTTGAGGTAAGTTGTCAATATTCAAGCTTAAGTCTAATTCTAGAACATCACGGAAGAAGCTAGACCTCCGTAGACAAAAGGATTCAGGCAAGGATGTTTTTACTGTAAAGTTCCAACAAGATGACCACTCATTATTGCTCTGACAACACAACCCATATTTCTTTCTCTGAAGTATTCCCTGTTTGAGACACATTATTTTATCCCAGAGAGCCTTAATTACCATAAACCTCAGAATTCTATACATAGCTTTGCACTGCCCAGCAAAGGGAGGCTAATTGTGTATTGCAGTGGGTTGGACTCAAGTGGAATTCAGCGGTCAGGCTAGTGCACTCACTCTCTTAAGCAGTGAGCTTCATTCTACCACCCACACTCTCAGTAGCTGAGCATGCTCAGAATAATTTGCCCAGGGACAGGAAGTCTAGGAAGGCCTTGCAATATAGAATACTACAGGGCAAGTATTTATCCAGAGTACTCCATCTAAATCCTGCCTTGATTTTGTGTAAGGAGAGCAGTTCAGCAATACAAAACAATAAATTAAACTTCTGTTGACTCTTAAAAAAACTGTAAACCTGTGATCAGTACATTGTCTATATGAAAGGGGAAAAAATATATATAAACTCTCAGGCTTGATATGGGTGTTTGGCCTTGACCAGAAAAAAGGGAGCATATTTACTCTTTACTGCTCATACACATACTCATACATTTTAAGATTATATCAAATGTTTATAAGTAAATTCATACAGGGTTTTAAAGTGTGTAAAATGGCTTGTTCAAGTCTACAAAGCCTTTTTTACATAACCATATTGAATCAGGTTAATATCTGTACAAATTTATGAATTGTAATTCAGTTATGTGTCCACATATGTAAAGCATGTCCACATATGTAAAACAAAATAAGCTCAAATAAGATTTATGCTTCATTCTTTCTTCAACAGAACCAAAGCTACAAACTCCATAGATGGAAAAAAGGTTTGACTATGGCCCAAGTGCTCTAGGCAGGCCAGTTACCTCCCCTGGCCCTGCTCTGCCTCCGTGGCTTTCTCTGCCTTCAAAGGCAACTCAAAAGTCTGTTCTTAATTGTAGGACAAATGCATGTTCAGATCTGATTGTGGGATTCTGCTCTCCAAGGTGTGCTCTTAAGACAATAGTGTAGTGTGATCATTTTAATGCCAACCAGCCCTGGTCATATGGTAGCAAAATAACGAGGACCAAGCAAAGACAAAAAGGAGAGGAGGAAGGAGTGATGGAATGAGTTCTGGCCAATACCAAAGACCTCATTCATCACATCCCAGTCCTCTCAGTGCTAACGTCTGTTTCATATTTCCCTTGGAAGTGTCCATTTAGTGTTAAACCACACATTCTCTTTGCAACAACTTTGATTCTCAGCCTTGTTCCAATGCCAAGCAGAAACTTGATTGGTAGTGGTGAGAGTGTCAGAGCCAGGACACAGGTAAATATCTCAAATCCCAAAAGACAAACTAGAAATAGGAAGCTTCAAACACTTTGACAGTTCTCTCCTTAAACTGTAGGACCCCCCTGCTTTACATACCTTCCATTTTAAGCACTTAATATAGAATGAAAACATAGTTTCATATTTCTACATGGGACAGTAATATTTCTACCTACATGACCTGTTCTTCCTGCATTGCTACTGAACCCTTAACAGGAGCAATTACAAAACACCCCTTGAAATATAGCCTGTTGATATAGCTTGTAAATTGCTGTCAAACATACAGATTTGTAATATGTTGCAGAGGACATTGACATTCCTGTATCACTAGTGTGAGGTGTTGTCTAGATTCCAAAATGAAGCAGCTTGCATAAATACACCAATGAGGAAAGGAGTGCAGTCTAAGTCTGAGGAATGAGTCACAGGATTCCGCTCAGTGCATTAGCCACAGCTTTAGACTGGTTGGCTCTTTTACATGTCTTGCTTAAAAATTCAAAAATATAAGAAAAGAATGAAGAAGATAAAGAAAGAAATCTATCACAGATTTTTTTGCTCATGCCAGATAATTGTTTCAGTTTTTATTTATATAATCTTATATAAAGATATAGCTTTAAGGATAAGGATTAGGTAGATTAATTTTGCTATAAGTCTTGTTTCCTTATTTATAGATATTGCCTTTAAGTTTTAGATATACAGTCTGAACATTACGATTTTAGTCTTATCCCCCTTTGCTCCAAGTCTGTTTGTATACTTTTTAACCATATCTCCTTCCTTGGCTGAAGCATTGGACAATCTTCTTTTGAAGTGTTTCCATAATACAACGTTTGTTAACATTTTGTTTTAGTTGACTGTATCATTGCACAGATTTCAGCCACTCAGGATTTTGCACAATACTGCACCAGCAAGAAACTTTTTTTAACCTAAACTAGTATATATATTTTTTCAAAGCAGTACCAAAGTTAAGTGTATTAGTAAAATTAGTTTCATTTGCATTATAGACCAAATGCCTGAGCCCCTACTGAAGCACTGAAGAATCTGGCACAGGAAAGTTTTGAAGCACCCAGAAGAACAGTTTAGCCTCCAACTGCTTCACTAAATTCCTTTGACATTGGTCAGAACAGCTGGAAAATATATTTCAACAGAAGTTAAAGCTCTAGCAGTAGAAAGTCAAAGAAAACGTTATTCACTGAGTCAGTATCAGGTGCGGGTTGTTAATAAGAGATTCACACTGTGTATAAAGGACATACATGTGTTGCCATTAAATGACACTTATCCAAAGCAATTTACATTTATGAATGAAAATAACTTAAGCAATTCAAGGTTAATGTCCTTGCTCAGGGGCCTAATAGTGGCAAGTTGGTGGGAGCAGGGCTTGAACCAGCAACCTTCTGATTACTAGTTAAGTAGCTTAACCGCTGAGAGACCATTGCCCACTATTAGCAGTCATATATTCCTTCATTGCCAGTTGAATGACCATATTAACAACAACAACAACAACAACAACAACAATAATAATCATCCACCATATAACAGCAATAATTCTAAGGCATATATGAATGACAATATGCCATCACAACAATTTAAAAACATTAGGTAAACAAGCTGTCTACAAAGACAATATTCAGATATTTGTTTCATATGAGGGCTACACAAAAAAAACAGGAAAATGTAATAATGTAAATCATTTTAAAGCCAATAAGTTACATGGCATAAATTTGTGACAAATTATTAAATAAAGACTACTTAGTAGTCACAGACTAATTACCTCTATTTTTCTAGTGTAATATTAACAGATTAGAAGTGTAATTGAACATAATACAGATCACACTATACAAAAGGAAAACTAGTCATCATTAATTTGTGGAGAAAAAAAAATATAAAAATAATTTTTGTAAAGAGTAAAATGAAACTAATAGAAAAAGGTAGACTTAGTAGAAATTTTAAAAGGCATTCGAATTTTTCATTTTATTACTGATTAGAAAATGATGCAATGAATGATAATATACATAATCTATCAATTTAAAAACTGTTATACATTTATTACATTTTACATTTTGCATAAACAAACATCTATGAAGCATCAGTGAGTATTGTAAGCCTGCTCTGCAAAAAGGGGCAGTACATCGGTGTTAACAAATAATCCTTAAATTGCTTTTTGACTGAATATTTTTTAAAATTATATAATACTTAAGTAAAGGTCTGTTTGCAAGTAGAATAAAGTCATTCCATCAGGATAAAGAATGAAATATGTAAATAGCACAGCCTCAGAGGGTAAGCTTTAATGTACACCACTACAATGAGTTCAGTTAAATATAATTAACTTCTGTTCATAAGCCTTTAGTAAAGGCTTTTCGCCTCATCAGGTACAGAGTTACATGGTTTTAACAATATATAAATTATTCATACAATCTCTATTAGCCTCCAAGATATCCTGTATTTACACTGATGAGTCACAATATTAAAACAACTGACAGGTGAAGTGAATAACATCTCATTAAAGTGGTACCTGTCAAAGAGTGGGATATAGCAGGAAGCAAATGAACAGTCAGTTGTCAAAGTTGATGTGATGGAAGAAGAAAAAATGGGCAAGTGTAAGAAATGCAACTTTGACAAGTACCAAATTGTGATGGCTAGATGACTGGGTCAGAGCTTCTCAGTAGGTCTTGTGGGGTGATTGTGGTATGCAGTGGTTAGTACATGCCAACGGTTGTGTTCATGCTAACCTCTGTTCACTGCCAAAAGCACCTACAGTGGACACATGAGCATCAGAACTGAACCATGGACAATGGCCTGGTCTGATGAAACCCATGTGTGTATCACTTAACTGGGGAAGAGATGGCACCAGCATGAACTATGGGAAGAAGGCAAGCCAGCGGTCAATGTCTTCACTCAGCATCCAAATTCCACAGATCTCAATCTGCATGAGCATCTGTGGGATGTCTCAGATTGATGGAGACCCCACCTCACAACTTACAAGACTTCAACATCTACTGCTGTCATCTTGGTGCATGAGGGGGACCTACAAAATAGTAGACAAGTAGTTTTAATGTTATGGCTGATTGGTGTAAAATGTGTCATTGTGCATTAGTGAGCCTTTGCTGCCTTCTTGTGGTGAAGTTGTATGTGAACGTTTGGGTACGTTTGGCCAAATTACACATTTTGTTTTTTTAAACTGAGAAACAATAAACACAGCCTCTATAGCGAATCAAAGCACAATATTTTCAACAAAAGATAATGCAGTTATTCCTTTCCATAACATAAAAAAAATCAAAAATCAAAAATCAAAATCAATGTGGCATGTACAAACGTTTGGACACCTTACAGAGTAACACCTTTATTCACAGACATCACAGCTTGCAAATGTTTTTTTTTAATCCAGTTAAAAGATGATTTCACATTTGCTTCCAGCATTTGCTGGGATTTTGAAGCCCATGCTTCACAGTGGAACGGCCCGAGTGCCGCAGGGCGCGGAGCAGGACGCAGAGACTCCCTTGACAGAGACAGCGAATACGAATATTGACAACGTGAACAAGGACGCAAACAAAGGTAACATTAACAGAAGCAATGACCGACACACCGACAGAGACACAAACACACAACACTAACTAGGTGCAGGTGTGTCCAAACATGTAGGCGTGGTTACAATCAAGACAAATGAGAAGCTCCCACTGTATGTGGCGGGCCGTACCACGCGACCAGCGACAGGCGCCAATTCTGTGACGCACAGTTAGCACGGTTGTTCTTTTCATAAAACGCGGTACCCTTTCCCTCTAAAATATAACCTACCTCTTCTGATTGTGGCCATAAAATTCTACTTTGACTTCATCAGTAGTGATGGTCAGATGAAGCCTCATGAATCCTTAGATTTCCATCCAATTGGTTAAAAAAAAAAGGTTAATATCTCGAGGCTTCATGTGCACACAAGCCCCCCTGCTGGTCAAAACCTTTATTGTCAGTTGAACTATTTCTGATGGAGCTCTTGGCTGTCTTGCACCAGTGTCAGCATGGGAATAGTCACTGACAACTAGAGGAGTAAAAACATGTTAATATGATTTTGTGTGGTTCATTCATTCATTTAATCTATTTTTGATGCATAGCTAATTAGCTAATGGTAATAGAGGTGTATTAGTGTCAAAAAACAGATTTCAGTCAATGTTGAAGTAGGACATGAGATGTTTATGTTGAGATATTTTTAAGATTGTTGCAGTGTTTTTCAAAGATGGGACCATGATTATGCTTATGAGTACTGTGGTGACTTCATTCACATTTATTAAGAAACAATTTTTTTTTTCCACTGTGCTTAGACTCAGTCAGTTTCTATTTTTGGAAATAACCTCTCTGGAAACTCATTTACAGGCAGGGGTGCACAAGTATCCCAGAGCCAGCCTGTAGAGGTTTGTATATATGCACCTCTGCCTCTCCCAGTACTGGAGGGGATCCTGTGTTCTGCTGATATTCAGTTCAGCCAGGTTCTTCTGGCCTCCATGACCATGGCATCAAAATGACACAACTTATTTCCTCAGAAGCAAAATCAGGTAATATGAATGAGGTCATAACACTGAAATTGACTTTAAACCAATGCAAAAATACTAACCAAGTCTTTCAGCTACAGCATCCTGTGATGTTGAAGCTGTAGCTGGGGTTGAATGTGACTGTCTAGACTCAATTAATTACATTGGCCCATTCATGGCCCATTTTATTCCTTCATCTGCCTTTGTTGGGCTAAAGAAGCCAAGTGATTTGTATCTTGGGTCTAGCAGCGTTGCCAGCGATATAATGCTCATGCTTTGGACTTTGTGGAGCCTTTTCCCTAAGGAGCCAGATGAGGTGCTCTCCCAGTTCCCTCGCTACTGGGACCGTTGCCTTGGCTGCCTCCTCCTGGAGCATCTTTTCAACCATTTTCAATAATGGCACAACTTTGGAGCCAGATACCTTTTTCTCCTCTGACAGCTCCACAGTGGCCTCGTGAAAAGGAGACAATATAGACAGGCACCCACAAACATTATTGTACTCATCAGAGGTCAGCGCAGGAATGTCAGTTTATAAGCCGACCAAAGCTGCCCTCACAGGCTCCCTGAGTTCTACTAATCGCTCATGCATTTGAAAGGTTCTGTACCTCCTTGTTTCAACCTCCTGAATCAGTTTCTTTTTTGGTTTTCCCATATGCTCTTGAACAGGGTCCAGCTTCTCCTTTAACAATAAAAAGTAAACATTATATATGTAGCAATATAAAACAATGTTTAAACAAATATGAAAATAATGTTACCAATTTTGGCAGTTGTGCTGCTTCTAAAATAGCCCACCAGCTTCCTTGCCTTTGTACGAATGGCAGATAGCACTGGGGTTAGTTCAAGAGCCTTTACCAACTATATTCCAGGTATGAGCAATGCAGACCGCATGACACAGCTTAGATGCGCCATCAGTAACCAAACATGTGACTTTTGATTTTAGTCCTCATTCTTCCATAAGAGAGGATTTCACACAGGCCAAATTTTCAGATGTGCAGCTGTGGGAATTTCACTACACCGAGAGGTGTAGACTTCAGACATGTGTTGTCATCTATAAAATGGAAGATCACAGCCAAGTAAGCATTCATATTAAGAGATATCCACATGTCTGCTGTCAATTTTACTATAAAGTCCCTGAAGCCTTTATCCTCAACTATGCTAAATGGCTGTTCATCTGTAATAATCATAGAGACCAAAGCCTCATCCAGCTCTTCCTTTCTGGTCACTGCTGTGTAAAGATTAGATTACACTTTGTCATTGAAAAATACAGTACTCGCCAATGAAATTCACTTTATAATCCAATCCAAACTGCAAACAACATGTAAGAATAATAATAATGCAATATATAAGAATAATGCAATATATAAATATGTATATTTACAATATATACACATTTTATATACATGTGCATAATGTTAATGTTAACATTGCAAAAAAATTAAATTAGGTTATGGTTTAATTACAGTATTTGCATGTCAAAAGTAATTACATGAACGTGTGCACATGTTGTTTTGTTTGTATGTGTGATGTTTGAGAAGAATATAGCACCATGGTCTTGGTCATTATTATCATGGTTGATTAACAAATACCAAAAATGGAAACGCATACCCACCTTGGCTGGATCCAACTTTATTACACTCATTATTTTCATGACAAGCACGATAATGCCTCAGCATATATGAGATGTTGTTGTATCCCAGTTGCTTGGCACACAACAAACACTTCACCTTGGAATGGGAAAAAAACCGATTTGTGAATATTATAGTAGTAACACATTTCATTATTTACAGTCATATTATGTGCAATACCTTTTGGAGCGATCTGCTCAAAGTGTTTCCATACAGGGGAAACCCTTCTCCTTTTAGCAGGCTCCATGAGAACAGGCTCATCAATGTCAAATTGACAGAAGACAAACGCAGATTTTGCGGGGATCCATTACGCTTTATATATATGTTCATAAATTGGGCCAACACTCGAAACACTTCCTGAACCAGCGAGGCTTCAGGCGTCATCAGTGACGTCACTCGACCTTAAAGAAGCAAGCCTCGACGCAAGCGTCAGAAACGACTTCCTGGATTTCTCGCCACAGCAGGTCCCATCACTATTTATCAGTTCCACAGCACTAGTTCCATAACCCATCTGGGCTGCTAGATGTTTTGTAGTATCCTTAAACGTTGAGTTTTGTGATAAAGTCACAGGTTAGATTCTTCCGTGAAGATTAGTTTTGTCACATAACACTACACAGTGGAATGGTACACCACCACTCCTCATTCAAACTTCCTGCAGGTTCTTGGCAGTTATATGGGCTTTAGATTTGCCTTTCATATCAGTGCCTTTGGTAACTTAAGAAACATATTTCTCAGAGAGACTGTGGTCTTCCAGAGCTCAACTTGACCTCCACAGTTCTCCAGAACTGCCACTTTTTAAATAACATTCCTCACTGTAGAAACTGCAAAATGAAATCACTGAGTCATTGCAACACAGGATGTCAAAACTTTTACGAAAGCCATGTTGGCTTTTTGTCCAGTGCTCAGGGCACATATTTACCACCTGTGAACCCAGGGGCAAGAACCAGGTTTGGTTGACTTCAACCTTCGTCACACCTGCACAGGGAAACTTGATGGCCCGAGTGCCGCAAGGCAAAGAAACAGGATGCAGCAACATGTCTTGATGTGCACAGACATTTATTTTAAATGAGAATGAAACACAGATTATAAACATGAACAATAAACAGTATAGCACTCATGTAGAACAAAACAGTGAATCATAAAAACAATGAACATGAAAATGAATGACCGACAATGACACTACAAATACAGGAGCTTAAATACATATATAAATGACATGAGTAACAAGGTGCAGGTGTAACAAATGACAATGTTGGAAAGAGGGGCGTGGTTAACAATAAGGGACAATCAGTGTGAGAAGAGTCAACAAAGTCGACGCTACCAGAAGGTGGCAGGCCTTTCCATACGAAGTGTGATGTTACAACGCCCCATTGGATTTCAAGTCAAACACCTTCACCTCAGCCAACACAGCTTAATGTTATGCATAAATACTTGAGAATTACTTATTTATTCTTAGTTTATTTCCATTCCTTTCTACTCACCACTTAAGAACAATAAAATGTTTCAATAAAATGTTTACTAACTACCAGTGACATGAGTTATAAATTGTGGTGAAATGTGGTGCTTTATCAGTGTATACCAAAACTATTTGCTGTTCTTGAGACCCAATATTTTGTGCTTACAGAGATGAGTGTGCTTACCTGCTTTTGTTGGGTGCAGACGATAGAGGGAACAGGTAGGCTTGTGTTCTTCAGAGGACCATGTAAGTGGGCTTCCAGAGATGGACTGCAAGAGTCTTCACCTCTTTAGGATCCGATGAAAAGGTCTGGCAGGGGATGGAGGCTGAATCCCAACAGCCATACCCTAGCAACCCAACCTGATTTTTTAAAGCCATTTCACATGTCAGTCATTATTAGTCAGCCATCAATGAAAGCAGAAAGGATAAATTTGGTCCTTTTCAAACCAAATGCAATTTAAAATTATGGCTTTATAAGGTGACTTGATGGAAAATATAAAGTGAAAAATTATGAGTCAACACAATGCAGTGGGTCAATGGCAACAAGCCATTAATGTAAAAGAGTTTTTAAAAAATATTTGGAACACTGGTCTTTATTCATCAAAGCTGTGCTGAAATGAGTGTTAATTCAAAGTGGTAAAAAAGT
Organism: Electrophorus electricus; assembly: GCF_041902795.1. Classification (NCBI taxonomy): domain Eukaryota; kingdom Metazoa; phylum Chordata; class Actinopteri; order Gymnotiformes; family Gymnotidae; genus Electrophorus; species Electrophorus electricus. The sequence goes on from NC_137499.1 coordinate 35,500,675, forward strand.
GCACAAATGATCTACTGCACACCCATGAGCCTAAGAGAGAATTGCTACATCTGTGAACCCAGGATGAGGTATACGAATACCTACTAGTACAGTCAGGGCCTCTAACGGAGAACAAAAGAACACCTCGAAGAGACAATAGAAGTTGACCACTGCACAGTGGCAGTGATGGTGAAAAGTGACTCATGTACATATGTAGAAGTATACTGCTACTTGCCCCACCAGCCAACACCTGATGTCTCTCACCGATAAACACACCTTGCACTAGGGATTTGCACAGCATCAAATGGGATGCACATGTGGGCCCACCTATAATTTTCAGAGTGTAGATTTTTAACTAAACTAGCCAGTATTTCATTTCAAGCCACCCTGTGGTTTGGCTTTAGTAAGTTGTTGTGCCAATGTGATGCACCAGCTTTATTGTGCCTTGGCATGGGGTCTGCAAGTATCTGGAAGTGTACTGCAAAGATGCAACAATATTCTTCCAAAACATTTGTTTTCCCTCAACTGGTGATTTGATGATGGTGGTGGATAGCAATAGAAAATACTGCTCTCATCAGGATTGAAATGTTTCATGGATTTTCAAGTTTCAAGTTTGAATGGATTTTAGTAACCTTTTCTTATAAAAGTACAAGTGGAATCAAATCGAGATATAAAATATAAAAATACTCCCTGACTGGATATCATGCTGTCTATAAAATATCTTTCATATTCAATGTTTAAGACTGATGTCTTAAAGACAGTATGGTCTTTAACCTGGAGACCTTCCACTGTCAGTGGCATTCAGGTCATGTCTGAATGATTCAGTTGTCCCAGAGAGCAGCATCTTATCTTGTGTTCCACCTCCTTTAATCTTATTTCAGGGTTTAAACTGTTTTAATCCGAGAGATTATGGACTGAATCACTAACCATTTTTTCTTTAATTTGACTTTTCTTTTTATTTATTAACATAAAATGTTCAGTACATCAGTCAATGACTGCTGACTTTTTAAAAAAAAAATAAAGTAAGAGTAACAGAATACGATCCTCTTAATTGTATTTGTGTTCAACAACTTTATGGTTTGAAAGGTGAAACTTTCTTACCTTAAAAAAATATTAATAATGCGGGCTATCTTTGGATAAAATCTTTATTGCAAAAGGAAAAATAAATACACAAAACTAAAACCAAAAATGAATGATAACCAGCCATCCCAAAGGCACCAGGGTTATGTTAATCTTTTAATGTTCTGTGTGATGCTGCTGCTAAAGATAAAAGCTGCTTTATGCTTCATTTTTAGGTTGTGCTTTAGTGATAGAGCTTTAGTTTAAGAGTTATCGCTAAAGTATACTCTGAGAATGATCAGCAGGTATAAAAATGCCTTGTCCACCAGAGCATGGATACAGTGTCTTTGATACAAAGCACCACTCTAACAGTATGCCTTTTGTATATTTATTCCAATGAATATTTCCACAACCAAACTGATGTGCGTGGAATAAAGTATAAATAATGTGTAAAAATACAATACTATAAAAACACTACACTGAATTTAGTAATGACAGATATAAACTGTAATTTTTTTAAATTGAAAAATAAATAAATAAACTAATACAACACTTTATTTTAAAATTATATAACCTATATAAGATATATGGACTCAGCTATTTCATCTTATATAACCTAGCAAAATACCTCAACATACAAGTGCAGTACTCCTGGGTATTTAATTTATGAGTTCACTAAATAATTGTTACTCATTGTAACCTGTATTGTAGCCACACGAGTAGATAACGTCATATTATTTTAGCCTGCTCAAATGAATGTTTCCATTGTAGATAAGTAAACAGTTGGTTTCGGTAATACAGCACCAGCATCATCAAATGTTACAAGAACTTGTAAACTTATGTAGGTTTTGATTAATGTAATTAAGTAAATTTTGATTATAACAATAGCATTCCCTTGTGGAAAAATTCTGCTACGCATGAGAGGGAGATGTGAGGTGAGTGAGTTCCAACACAGGCCCATGAGGCTATCAGCAGAACCTGCTCACTATCACTACCTGGTTGATCAAGCTTCCAGGATTGTATGTATTCATAAAACCTGCAGATTTCCTTTGGAGAAATATGATTATCATATGTAGAAATTCTATCAAATGTGCTTTTCTAAAGATTTTCACATTCTGTGAACACAATTGATGAAATCAGGGGTTTATAGAAGCTGTGCTTTGTCAGTTATATAACCCATTAGCCCAAATTAAAAGTTTCAGAATTTACAGAATTCTAATTTTTAACTTCATAGACATGCATCATTTCTTTAATTTTAAAACTGAAACCTATATGATAAGTAGTCTGTAATCAACCTTGTATTGTAAAAATCTATTTGAAGTATATGTAGGGGTGGGGGGGCGCAAAGTGTGTCCCCCCCCCCCCCAGTAATTCCTGCTCAAGTTACTCATATGATGTGGTGTGAGCAGTGTTCCCCCCACATCTGAAATGAAACCAACACCACTGGTGGAGAGAAAAGGCCCCCATGAAAGTGACCTCAATACTTGATGCATTTCAGATGGTTCTTAAAGAAATGATGTGCCAGTTTTTCTTTTTCCTGATTTCTCGTCTGTGTCCTATATTTACTGTATACCTCCCGGAAGGTCCTTTGCTGGTGGCCAACAGAGAATCCTTTGCAAGTAGCGACCAACAAATCTCCAAGCCCATCAATGAAGAACTCTAAAGATGAAATATGATATAGTATTACAGAGAGGATAAACGTGCAGAGTAAAGAGTTGTACTCGGGTTGTACCTGTAGGTTTGGGAGAAGAACACAAAACTTTAACCTGAGTAAAAGTAGAAATAATATTTCTATTATAAAAAAGTTAAACCTTTATAAACATGCTTAAAGTATTAAATGTACTTGAACTAGAATTTATTAACTTGTATGTATAACCTTTGACAATCTTTTATTTTATTATATATTATATAATGTAAAATCTATATAATATGTATAAAATATAATGTTCTATAATGTAGAATGGCAGGCAGGTAGTGCAAATTATCCCACCTAGGAAAACAAAACGGATTCAAAACATCCCATTTACATTATATTACATTTTGGCATATAATAGACACTTCCCGGAGCAACTTCCAAAAGTGCTTTAGATATTTACTCAGAAAAGTATCCCTAGCTAGCACAAATAGGTTAGAGTCCAAAAATACCCTTAAACTGAGATACTTCCAGAACCAAGTGTCATTGCTGAAAACCAGATTGAGAGATACTATACAATACAAGGCTATAGAATATTTGAAAATATCTTCTTACAAGTGCATAATTGGGTTAATTTTAAATGTTTTTAAAAGAGAAGGATCTTAAAACCAAGTGAAGAAACTAAGGGATTGTTTAAGATCCAGCTTCAAACAGCAGTGGACTTGGATAACATCTTCAGGACCTTTGTACCTACACAAAGTTTTTTGTCCACGAAGCCAAGGATAAGTTCTATGATGAACTCAGCACAGCCATAAGTAAAGTCACTTCTCAAGAGTCAATATTTATTCTTGTCAACATTTTTAATGAAAAGATTAATGAAAACATAGAGTGTTTTCGACTTCTGCTGCCAATGTAACCTTTGTCATACTTACATCAAATATTGGGAAATGATATGGAAACCTGCAAAAGATGGGATGTCACATATAATAATGTGATCCCCACCTTTGGGAAGAATATGGGCAAGTCCACTGATTGTTTTGAAGCCAACTCTGATGAACTGATGCCCCTGATTTAGAAGAGACATGTGCTACTAGTAGTATACATGGCCTCTCCTAGTGAGAACCAAGTACAGCAGGTTAGCAGGTGGCTGCAACTCTGGTCTAAGATCCAAAGGTTTGCAGATATGTACAACGGGATCAAGCAGGCTATCAGTTTATTACAGAGCAAGAACACCCCCCCAAAAAAACATCTACAGGTCAGGTCATTAAAGAACAAATGAGGAAAGACCAAAGCAGATGGAATGCTCGGTAGAATATTACTCAGAGCTGTACACAAGGGAAATGGTACTTTAAAAGAAAGCCATAAGTCTCTTTGCACCATGTTCGAATCAGTGCTAAGCCCGACATGGAGGAGCTCAGTAAAGTGTCAGTAAAGAATCACTCTCTTCTGGAAAAGCCTCAGTAAAAAAAACAGCATTCCCTTTGAACACCTCAAACTCCCTTAGGGTATCAACTACCCTAATCCTAGAGCTGTCACTGCTGAAGGCAGTTTACTTCAAGATATGAATGCTGCCAAAATTGTCACCCTCTACAAGAATAAGGGTGAGAGGTGTATTAACCCTCACAGCATGTCTCTGCTCAGCACTGAGGAAGATGTTTGCATGTTTTGCCCTGAAGATGCTTCATGTTCTTGAGTCCACCTTCAGTCTCAGGGTGGGTTTGAAGCTGCATGGTCCACTATTTATATGGTTTTCTCTGTTATAATGCATGAAAAGTGAAAACATCACCTTCACTGGTAATCACCAAAGCATTTGAACTCATAAACAGAAAAGGCCTTTTTGAGATTATGACTAAGATCACCTGCCACACTACTCACAATTATGACTAAGTACAATTTGAGCAATTGAGAATTAAGGATCTTGCTAAGGGACCCAACAGTGGCAATTTGGTGGCAGTAGGGCTTGAACTGGCAACCTTCTGGCTACCACTGCCCAAAAGACAAACATCAAGCTCACTGAACATATTAAAGTGCACCTTTTGAGCATATTTTATAACAGGGAAATATGGACCCTGTGCTCAAAACAACAATGTCTGATGTATGAAAAATTGATATTGCCATTATGGAAGAAGCAGAAGGTATAAGTGCCTGCAGGAAGCCCCTGGTCCATGTCATCAGACTTGACTCTGTATTAATAGAGAGTGCCACTCCTACAGTGTATTGCATTTCTACAGCAGGTGGTGCTAAATTCAGTTAATTAGGGGCACCAATCTATGATCCCTCAGCATTGACAGCAGCCTACTATTACTAAATAATGGAATGTTTCATAAAGCTTGTTGACAAGTGTGCTGATGACAGTGAACTCTATATAAGATTTTTTTCTGTTCAAACAACTACTTAATTATCCTTTATTATAAAACGTTGGGAGTTTCTCTCTCATTTCACTCAAACTTAAAATATGCATCTGAACTTTTTGACTCTTCCACAATTGTCTAACAAAGTAACTAGTTGTTAGACAAATGTGGTAGAGTCAAAATTATGGTCAATATATTTAATTGCAATGTAGTAAAAGTGAAAATAACCAATTAGTTTGAATTCACAGAAATGATACTTAAGTAGAGTAGTGAAGTATTTGTGTTCCGTTACCCTCCACCTCTGTTCTCATGTTTACAGATGTATCACACTACTGAAGTCATAACCTTCAATGAACTTTCCCCCAACAAACCCAAAAGTCAATCCAAGTCTCTCTTTATTGTCCATTACTAAATGACAACTGGTTTTCCATCTTGAAATGTTTGCTTTGCTCTTCCATTAACACTGTAAACATCTGTCATCTTGCACAGAACTAAGGATAGTTCAATAGAATAATACCTTTTATCTATTGAATTTATCTGTTAAACTGAAGTCAAAACAGGACCTGATCATTTTAGTGGAGAATATGAGAATCAGTGTAACGGTGTTAGAAAAGAGAAAGCCACTTCTTACCTGTGTGAGCTACTCGTTTCAGGACAGGGTCAAAGCCAACCTTTCGCACCGCATCAGTCCGAGCCAGGAAAAAATTGACAACTCCGTCTACTAAGTAGCAGTCTTCGAAGCCGGGCAGGGTGCTGTGCGCCTGGCCGTGGACACGCTTCATGCAGCCACCTCCGTCTTCATCTCCCTCCTCATACATGAGACTGAAGTAGAACTGGTTTCCATCAACATCACCGCCAAGCTGAGGAAAGGAGAGAGCCGGGAGGATAAGCCTGAGATGAAAGGAGCCCTTGATGCGCAGCATGCAAGAAACTGTTTGAAAGATTCCTCCTGGACCCAGACTCTCTCAGCATGGTCACAGTTTCTCACCACATCCAAATCAGGAATGGCCTCCATTACTTCCACAAAGTTTTCAATGTGTGTTTTACTGAGGAATACAAAGTCATCATCCACCCACAGGAAGTACTTGCTGGTGACCTGAGAGACTGCAAGGTTTCTGCCTGCAAACCATCCCTGTGGAAGCACCATCAAATCATATTTACTTATCAGAACAAAACAGTTCAATGGACAGAAGGTAGTTATATCCACCAAAAAACAATCTCTTTTGTAGCTTTTGTATTTTTATTTTTTAAACTTTGGTTTAATCAAATAAACAGTAGGTGTTTACCTGTGCAGGAGGCATTATATAATGTTCTATGTTGGTGCCAGTCACCTTTTCTGGGATCAGGCTGTCATCAGCAATGATGATCTTAATGTCTGGATAAAACTGACGGATACTGTTGATGAGAACCTTTAACTCATTGTACCGTAGAAATGTTTTAGTGACTACTGTGACCTGGGAGTTAATATCTGCAGAGAAATAAGAGTCACAGGATGCTGTTATTCAGTTGTGGTGCTTTTCTATTTGATTAAGCATATAATTTTGTATAATGCACAACATATTGGAATAGGAATAATTCCATATGATTCTATCCATTATGTAAATATTGCACAAAACCAAGCAGATCGTAGAATATATAACTGTCCTTATTGCCTTCCCATATGATAGATTAAACTTCTTGGAACTGATGCATCCAATCTACAGATTTAGTAAGCATAGTATTTTTTTCATTTAAAATAAATAAATAAATAAATAAATTTTTATATATATATATATATATATATATATATATATATCAGTCTATTTTCTGGATGCAGAGAACGGGCTGCTGTAAATACAGTTGCAACTGGGGGAAAACATTATTCAGTATTCCCCTATTCACATGTAATTCTGGAAATTTACAAATATGAGGAATAAGGATGCAAAACAGAAAAACGAACATATGCATACAGAAGTGCAGTTTTCTTGGCCTTAATTATACATTATTAATTTGACACATGGATTTAAATGTGTTTATTATTGGTTATATTATTTGGTTTATTATTTATTACTTGGTTTATTATTGGTTTATTACACTGGATTTCAGGGAAGAAGAAAACATGAATTAAACATAAAATTAAGAACTGCAAGACAATGTTATGTGGTGTTAACACTATTTATCTTGCATTGAGACAATGTATTGAGAACAAAATTTGGGTGTTACATCCATATTATTTATAATTTTTTAATGTTCACTTTTCATGAGAACACTAATGCACTAGTAAGTTGATGGTGTTCCTAAATAACTCTTGTATTCTTGTACTTTTATGCATACTTAATAACTACAACAATGGCTAAAATATTTATTAAATAAAGTGACTTAAATAAAGTGAAACTCTTTCTTTTGTATGTGGAGTTCAGTGTACATGCTTTATTTAGTAAACAGCCCTGGTAAAATTCATGATGGGACTTTACCATTTAAAGCTTGTGTTCTCACCTTTTCCAGGATCGTAGAGAACCGGTACCGAAGGCCTCCTGATCACAATGGGGAATAAAGCCTCATAGTCCTCAAAAGAGAAGTGAACTGAAGAGAGAGATCATTGGTTATCTATTGCATATAAAATTTCATAATGAGTGTTTTGATGCAGGATCAGATTTTGCCTCCTATATGCTAAAGAGAACAATTACATAAACATGAAAGTGTTAGACACAGGAGCCTTTCTGTCTTCAGGCACCCAACACAAGGTCTCTGCCTATCAGCCATGACATGGCGGCTTGACCATGAGCTGGTCATCCGAGGTCTTCCACTCCTTCTTCTTGTCTCCTTTACCCCTCCCTTTCTCTTTCTCTCTCTCCATCTCCCTTTAAGCACAGCAATGGGTCATGGCGGACACGGGAACAGCTAGTGGCTCGTTCATGCAGAGAACATCTAATCTTTACTAATCTTGTCTCTTTCCTTTCTACGTAGACCCTTAGAACATGCTTCACTTTTCCCCATCATCCTTTAGATTTAGATAGTAGATATAGGACACATATATATTCTGTGCTTTCCTCATAAAGTGGAAGTCTCTTGATTCACTACCTTGGTGTCAGTGTCTCTTGACTTCCCCAGAACCGGCAGCAGAGGACGGAGGGCAGAGGGGAACTTGGAGGAGATCGAACCTGAAGGACTGGTCACTTTGAGCCAGTTTCTAACAGAAAGAGCTGATGATATCCCAAAAGGATCTAGAAGGATCCCAGACGGATATACAGTCTACTGTATACAGTCGAGGTCATATTGACATATTGGATTTCTTCTCTGCATTTCCTTGGTAATCCACCACTTTTGCAGCATCCACAATGTAGTTTGGGTTGGTGGGCTTAATTTTGCATACACAAAGATATAAAATGTTTCTATACTCATAAAAAATGCTCTGCAAGCTGTGGTGGTGTGCATGCTACTGGCTTGGAGAGATCTCCTGATATAAACCACGTTAATTATATCCAGTGATGATACTCCTTTAGACTTTAACTGATGTCATAAGGTTCACCATTGCATACTGGGCTCCATTGCATACTGGGCACCATTGCATACTGCATACTCTTATATATACTATAAGATTTACATGTCTTTTGTGCTTGCTGTTGTATTCAAAACACCCATTTTTATATCTGGTTTTGGTTTTCGTGTTTAACTCTCTCATGGCCAGGGTTCCAAACACAGACCTTTGTGTTTATATGTGTCAGGTAAAGGTTTCTTTTTGGGTTTATTTTCCCTTTCACAGTAATGTACCTTTTACATTTACTACTGCTCTGCTATTTTGGCTTGGTAATCAAAGATCACACCGTAGATATAAATCAATTTTCCAATTAACCACAGCTTTAGGGCCACTATAAAATGACCAGAAAAGCATGGTTCTGGGTTGTATGTTATATATTGTGAATAATCATATAGCAACAAGCTAGAGGTTTTGCTAGTACTGCTAACAAGATGTTCATTTATAGTAGTTCCCTGCTGTTCCAGGCTTGTGTGGGACGTAATGCAATGTTTCAGAAACACAGTACAGGTCCCTACCCATATCACTTGTCCTGATGTGGTAAACATTGCTCTTGTAGGTCACTGTGCTCAGCAGGTGGTTGAGATGGTCCAGGTGGGAGGAGGAAATGGTTAGGTTGCTCTGGTCCTGCCCCCCCACCTGCACTCCCTCCAGATCATTGTTAACTGATAACACACCCCTATCCACTCCCAGAGAGACCTAGCAGCACGGAAGGTAAACACAAGTTTAATAGCAGAGACTAACAATTGTGAACACATGTAAAACTGGACTTAGAATAGTCTTAGTACTGTGTTCAAATTACTAAAAGGTTTTTTTAGTTTTTTTTTTTTTTTGTGGCTGAGTACCAAAAAGCAGTAAAAGAAAAGGATGAAACCCGCATACCAGGAAATAAAGTCAGGGAAGTAAAACCAGAACCAGACATGGTGTGTGTGTGTGTGTGTGTGTGTGTGTGTGCGTGTGTGTGTGCGTGTGTGTGCGCGCGTGTGTGTGCGTGCGTGTGTGTGTGCGTGTGTGTGCGTGTGCGTGCGTGTGCGTGTGTGTGCGTGCGTGCGTGTGCGTGCGTGTGCGTGCGTGTGCGTGTGTGTGCGTGTGTGTGCGTGTGTGTGCGTGCGTGCGTGTGCGTGCGTGTGCGTGAGTGTGTGTGCGTGTGTGTGTGCGTGTGTGCGTGTGTGTGCGTGTGTGTACTCTGAGTTATCCAAGTCCACTGCTGTTTCATGCAAAAAGGACTACATGAAAGAAAAAAGAGGTTTCAAAGAAACAAATACCAACACCAAAAACACATTACACGGTACACATACCTTGTACTGCTTTCTCGTCTTTGCATGTAAAGCTAAACCTACAGCCACATACAATTGGCCATAAATTAAAATGCTACCAGAGAAACTATTTGTAGTCTGACATTACACTGATAAACATCAAACAGTATGAATAAAACATATGTGACATATTTTATATTTGTTTCTGCACAGGTTAAACCAGAGAAACCCCAAATGAACAAGAGAAAGATACCTGGAATTACACTCTTCTTCATTGGGGTAACTGTGAGTCCATGAATGGGATATTGGAGTGGAGAGTTGGGTTGAGCCAGAATAATATTGACTATGTTTGTGTTCACCCTAATAAAGATGCATGATGAAAGAATGAATGTCTCAAAGAAGATCAAACACTGACACTAGACTCTATTTGGTACAACCTGCTAAATATTTGAAACATATTCTAAATGAATATTCTAACATTAAATGTAAAAAACAACACATTATTCAGCATTCAGAGACGTTGGATTAAATTTAGATTAAAATTGCCTCCATATATTTGTTTTCCTAAGATCATAAAATGCTTTTAGAAGCTCTGATTAGCTCTGATTTAGGCATTATTGCTTTACTCTGAAATAGCGAATATGACACAAAAGTAACTTTTCAGGGGCACTGTGAAGGAGTCCATAAAACCTTTTTATTTGACATGTTTATGCATGTTTTCCTTGCCATTTGGACTTTTTTCCCCCATAAATCCACATAGCAAGCAATAGCATGCTGTAGCCTCTAATATGGGATTTTTCCTTTAAAACATAATTTTAAGGACAGAACATTCTACAAAACCTGGTTTGGTGTTTACTATATTCGCGACGCCTCTCAGCTAAGTTAAGTATGTCCTCTGGCACTTGACCAACGATCTCATCTCCTTCACATTTGCATGGAGGATGACTGACGTTAAGAAACGGTCTGAGGAGAGAAGAGCACAAAGGAAACCATATAAGTAGCAAAAATTCTAAATTTAAGTGAATAGAAATCTCTCTTGTGATGTTAACCAAATGTTATGACCTTCCATAAATTGGCAAATACCTTGGTTTTGGGTAATGAGTAACTTCAGTAGAACCAGTGTTGCTGCTCCATTTATATGCCAAAGGTGCATTTTACCATTTCCGAAAAAGTCAGGAACAAAAATAAAAAAGGAATGTAGATAAACACACAAAATTGAAATAAAGATTTTTGTTTCTTTCTTATGTTGTATGAATTGTGATTTAGCTTGATTTGAAACTACAGTATTATGCCAGTACCTTAAGACTTGTTTCTGTTTGTTGATCATCGACTTCGAAATCAGAAAGATAATAAAACCAGCCAAAAGAATATAAAAACCCAGTTTATGCCGCATCATGATGAAGGGCAGCCTGTAAATGTGAGTGGTCAGAAGAGAAACAGGTATTCCAGTTTTTCTCTTGTCCAATTTGATTGTCTTGTTCTAAGTATGGCAGCTCCCTTTTTATAAAGCAGTACCTTTATGACAAATGAAGGTTGGAGAATAACTGGTTTGCTTATCTGATTTGTAAGACCTGCCCAATTGCTTCCATAATGTAAAACCTGAGGAAATTCTATCCCAAGTAAACACAAAGGCTGGCACAAAATAACAGGTTGTCCCAGAGGAAGGACAACCAGACCAGGGGTATTATGGAATTCTTTCCTTACATTTCAGTGTCAGGAGAGGATTTCAAACCCACACCACCCTGTAACAGTCCCTATGTTTACCCTATTCCCTATATTACCAGTACTTCTGGTCCCACTGTATGTCTCACCTAGTCTGTTTGTCCTTCCCAGAGCCCTGTGGCACATTTCTCAGAATGAGTTACACAGATTCAGAGATGCAGAGAAGCATGTATACTTTATTCAGAGATACATGAGTATATATAGATGGTTAAGAAGATGTGTAAGAGGAAATATGTAAATGATATAGTAAGTACAACATGTTCATTCTTGATAGAATGTGCAAAAATGAGACAGCTGTCTGACACTAGCTTAAACCATATTTGACAGCCTTTCATCAACCTAAGAACAGATATGCTACAGCTGGAAAGAAAATACTTGGTTACTGTACAGAAAAAGGATTCGCACTGTAGGAAATTCTAACAGGTGCACCTTCAAGGAACCCCATGACTCCTCTTAAAACTCATTAAGGTATTCATGTTTGCTGTACTACAAATAACACATTCTAACCATTGAAATGTAGAACCTAATAAACTTCATGACTCTACACTAGTTAACATCTGAGTAAAAACAGAAGTTACATTAGGCTTGCTTAATTCTTCTTTTTTTAATAAATTATTCATTATACTATAAGTACATCACATCTTGAATCCAGCACATAGAAGTAGTTTATATCTGAGTAAAAACAGAAATTACAATTGGCTTGGTTAACTGTTCTTTTTTTTTTTTATAATAAATGGTTCATTCCACCTTAAACACACCACATCATGAATCTAGAAAATAGAAATATTTTCTGTCCTGTAAAACTAAAAAAAAAAAAAACAGAAAACAAAATCAACCAGAAAAATCTAATTGTAAAGCATAAAAGTGCCATTTAAAACATCTTAAATTACCTGCAGGCGTTGGACTTAACAATGGTATCCCACAATCCACACTGACACACTGAAAGATTTTGTTATTTTGTAATTTTGGTAATCTTGAACAGCTGCCAGTTTAAGATTATTGTACTGTCAAAAGGACAAACTTTCCTAAAAAAAAAACCCAACCCTGTATTTAAATTTAAAACAAGCAGGCACAAGAAAGAACAAGCCTGAAACCGGATTGGCTGCCCTACCCTTATACCAGCACACACAATATGTCTGTCAAGAACAAATTTCATGATGACCCTCACTTTGTATCTGTACAGTATCTTTTATTACTTTGTCTAAATCAAGATCAGTGGGACCTCGAGTGATTACAGGCAAACTTGACTGGACATCATTTCACATTTTAGCAGCCCTGAGCTTAAAAGTATGGCACACATGAAGGTTAGTGAGAAGGACTGTTCAGACCCTTATTTTCTCCGTGTTTTGTTGTTTTATAAACAGCAGTGAAGTACCTGTGAAGTACTTTTTTCAGTGAAGAAAAAGTGCTATTGTATTTATTGTACTTCTGTATGAATTTTATTCATATTACTGTGCAAATTTCAAAATTAAAGCCTTCATACTACAGTGCACTTAATTAATACTTAATATTGGCACTGCTTGCTGAAGTAAGCATTTAACACAACTTTGACAACTTTTTACATCTTCCAGAGCTTAAAACGGTATATTAGTGCTTATGGAAACTTTTTGCTCAGACTATGGGACCAACTTGAGAATTGTGACCATTTGGCTCATTTAAAGAGGAAAAGAATAGTTGTACATTCATTCTCACTAATGCAATGCCAAATGTCCTCTTGGTGAGTTGGCAGTGGTGTATCTGGCTAAACAAACCCAGTTTTTTATGGACTTTCATATTGACTAAATACATAGCAGGTTTGTTTCAAAGGAATTAAAAATGCATAGTTCTGACGGCCCCACCCACTCGCCCCTCCCCTTTGGTACATTCCAAACTTTATGAAAAGAAATTAATGAATGACTTATGTCACAGACGTTTCTCCTGCAGCCACCCCTGACTAATCCTATACAGGCATTCAAATTCCTCCCATACAACCAGGCCCTTGTGTGCATTTAAATCTGAGTTGCAACTGGCTGCTTAAGTAGGAAACAGTAGGAATTCATTGATTGAGAAATGATAAGGTGAATAAATCAAATCAAATAATTGTTTTGAGTCTTATATAAACGCAAGATTACATGTGCACAACTCCTCTGTCGTTTCAGCTCTCTTAGTCTCTCTGAAGGACACACACACATCCCTTCTGTTGCCTCTGTCTCTCTCTCACACAGACACACACATGGATCTGTCATGCCCCCTTTGCTCCATGCATTACAACACCTGTTTTCTGCTCACCGAGTCATCTAAAGTTCAATCGTTGCTATTTTTGGCTCAGCCAAATTGTTAGCTAATGACATTCCAGTTAAATGAACAGCTGTACAAGTTAGCTGTTAAATAGGTACAAGTCTGTTTCTTTTATTCTGAAAACACCACTGGGCAAATCATACTGCTGTAATATGCTTTCTGGAGCTCTCTCTCCATTATAATTATAAGTCCATTATAATTAAACAGCACATGCCTTAAACATCCCTAAAATAATCTGAACATTTAGAGATCTGAAATGTAATTGGAGATTGTGCTAATAAGTGGAATCTAGTCTTATTAATTTATTTGAACTATGTCCTTCAATTCGTGACTCAGTGAGTATTTAAGAGGTGCGGGTCTGGAGAAAAAACTGAACAAGATGGATGACATTTCTCAAGCAGCAAAAGCATTAAAACCTAAAGCTGTCAATCAAATTGACAGAATAGCTGACAACATACTGCAGTATTCAACAACCCATCCAAAATGTGTCTAAGCAAGACTTATTAAAAAAAATGCATTAGTTTATCAACATTTATCTAAAGGATACATTCTAAAACATAAATTGAGCTTTTATTGCATACAAAACAGCTAATCAAACTACCAAAACAACCCAAACAAAAACAATTTAATTCAATTCAATTTTTTTTTTTTTTGCAAAGAGACATAGTAACATTATCAAATTATTATCTTAATATGGAACATTGTCAGTAACCTATAAACTGACCCTGATTCGTTTTGCCCTAGAGATTTGAGACTAGCTCTTTTTCAGAGCCAGTGTAAACTTTGTCATTCCTTCTTACCTCTGTTGTGCTGAACGGTACAAATGCAGACAACAGTGCAACTAGACATTCAGTACAACAAAATACAGGTGTGTAAATGGACTGTTTGATACTTCCTAATGCTCCAGGCCTTCCTTATACACCAGTGGCCTTCATTATTCACTTTGGTAGCTGGAAAACTTAACCCAATAATGCACTGAGCAATCTTCACCACCCATTACAATAATTTCTGAAGTGGAGCAATTTCCATAGCAGAAAGTGACGCTGCAGGTCAAGACGCAATACCAACTTTATATATAAATATATTTCATATGGGTATTATATGCTTCATGAAAATGCACTATACATATCAAAGACAAGCTCTATAAAGAACTCAACAACAAGGCATTTTGTGAAAGGTGGAAGAACATACCGTTTGGTGCTCCAGACGTGCATTCAACAGCAAAAAGAAACTGAATGCTAGCCTAAAGAGATGCCCGCACACAATTCCAACCATTAAAGAACTCCACCCAAAATTTGCAAAGGCAAATGTGTTTAGCAAACTTGATGCAAAGCAGGCAACTGATCTATGCCTCTTGATGAAGAGTCACAGATTCTGACAGCATTCTGAACTCCATTTAGAAGGTACTGCTGGAAACATTTGCCATTTGGATTCTTCCAAACCAAGATGTATCAGATTTTCAAAGGCCTTCACAGTGTAGTAAGCTGATGATATAGCAAGTCTATGGTGAAAGTGAGGAAGACCATGGTAGAAATTTCATCGACAGCTGAAAAGGATCTTGTTTTCAATGGTGATGAATACACAATAAAACAGACAAGCATTTCATTTTTTGGCAGTCTACACAGACGATGGCATCAAACCTGACCCTGCCAAGGTCACTGATATTCAAAACATGTCAACCCCCAAAAACAAAGATGATGTACATATATTCATGGGGATGCTAAACTACCTGTCAGCCTGCATTTCAGTCTTTTCTTGTGATCACAAACCACTGGTCACATTGCATAAAACTGCAGCAACATGTCTCCAGCATATGCTGTTGAAGACACAAGCATGCAACTACCAAGTCTTGTTCCATCCTGTAAACCAAATGGCCCTTGCCGACACAATCAGTAGGGTGCCAAACTGTAAAAACTATAGTGACATTGAGCTTGATGAGTGTATTGATACAGTATATGCTAGACAAATAGAAGACATCGCACCTGGAAACAGTTGTGCAGAGGTGCAATGAACCTAAAAGCTACCTGATCGAGAAAAATCAGATGTTCCAGATGTCACTTATGTGAAACATTTACCCCAGTAATGCAGCAAATTCACAAAATATCTGCATTGACAGATCACCACTTCATGATAATATCAAGAAAGTACACAGCAGTCCAGGTATAACCAATTGTTTACACAGTAGACTGAAGCCAGACATAAAAGAATCCCAAAGCAAATATACACATCATATGGAAGGACCATAAACAGGCCAGCTCACTACAAAGAATAGGTAAAGGGTCAGAATAACACACTGAGTAGGAGGGTAGTCTACCCCAATGATCACCCAATGTACATTTTTCTGCTAGAAAGGGAAAAAAAAATTTACATTCAAGACTGTATGTTAGTTCAGCCTTTATAGTAAACAGTTGTTGTTGATAGTCTGATCAATATCTTAGCAGAGGTTTTCATTACTGAATGTAATAATAAGTATGAGTATAAGTATAAGTATATATATGTATATATATATATATATATATATATATATATATATATATATATATATATATATATATATATGTATAAGTATAAGTATAAGTATAATAAGTATGAGTATGAAGTCTTTCAACAAGGTGCATTTGAGTTATATTGTTGATTATAGAAATGTATGTGGAGTCTGAAGAATATTTTGGTTAAACGGGGGATGCTGTAATATGTGTGCGTGCATGGATGGTTATGCGTGTGTCTCAAGAAAAACATACAATAAACATGGCTCTACTGAACAGAAAATAAGAAAAACTTCAGAAATGATATTGCGCAGATATTGCAGAATCTCCAGAATGTGATGACCTCAACAACAAAATGAAAAGTTTGCTGTAGCATTCAATGCTGACAATATTGTAGCATCATAGATAAAGAGAACCAAATCAAACAGATGAGACAAAAATATTAGACTCTGTCATTTGTTTATTGAGGAAAATCATCCAATATTACATATCTGTGAGTGGAAAAAGTATGTGGACCTTTAGGATTATCAGATAATTTGAAGATGAAATTTGAGTCAGGTGTTGTCAATCAATGGGATGACAATCAGGTGTGAGTGGGCACCCTGTTTTATTTAAAGAACAGGGATCTATTAAAGTCTGATCTTTACAACATGTTTATGGAAGTATATCATGGAACAAACAAAGGTGATTTCTGAGGATCTCAAAAGAAGTGCTGGAAAAGGTTACAAAACCATTTCTAAAAAGTTTGGACTATACCAACTATACCAGACTGTGTACAAATGGATGAAATTCAAGACCATTATTACCCTCCTCAGGAGTACTCATCCAACAAATATCATGCCAAGAGCTAGATGTGTAATAGTCTCCGAGGTCATAAAGGAGCCCAAGAAAACTTCAAAGCAATTAAAGGCCACACTTACATTGTTTGATTTAGTTCTCTTTACTTGTGTGACAACAATATTATGAAGTTTTAGGTCAAATTTGTGAAGAAATAAAAACTTCTAAAGAAGTAACTTCTAAACTTTCATGCATTCTGTAATGTTATGTTAAAAGCACTCTCATTTCATGTTTAAACCTGCATTATTGCAGATAATGCAGGTTTGCGTCATGGGACGCGCCCCCCCACCAGTCACATGGTATGGCCTGCCACGTCCCTCATTGTCAGTGTGTCCCTCATTGTTGGTCATTGTTTGTCAGTCATGGAATCATACTGGGACACTGGGTATGCAAATGACATAGAAATAACTAATGTTCTCATGTTAGACACAAATGCCAAAAAAAAACCAAAACCCCCCTCCTTTTTTTCACTACTCTTAAATATTGTAAGGTGGGCTCAAACCCAGGCCAGCTAGGTGATAACACCAACAGCCTACTGGGTGAGCAAGCATGCTCTAATAGCGGTGGGCCTGTGTGCAGAACAGTTAGATCTTGGATCAGGTAAAACAAAAGGAAAAACTAAACACCATGCCGAACATGGAAAAGGGGAGAACAAAGGACACCACGGGAACAATGGCAACCTCGATGCACTGGGGAAAGCCAAACTAAAACTTCCAAAACAAAACCAGAAACAGGGAGGAACTTTAATGGCTAAGGGAAGCGTTGGGAGAGAGACAGACTCAAGAGGGAAAACTGGAGCGGGGAGGGGACGTATAAAAACACGGACACCCTCGCATGGAGGTGTATCACAAGGGCTCATGGACCTCAAAACCTGAAGTTACCGGCTAGGAACTTGGCTCAAAATTTTAGTAAAGACCCAGCACTGAATGACTGGGTCACTGGGCTTTTATAGATCTAGCCCATCCGTTGGGCACGAAGCCTGATTAGTAGTGTGGTTGACTCAAGGCCTCTCTCTGGTGGCCAGAAGGGGCCTCGGCCTGGTGCCAACCCTTACAAATACTGCTAGCTACTGGTTCATTTTTAAGATTAAATGTGAATGGGACAGAAAATGGTAGCCTGTTTAGTCAGGGAGATGATAATGACACATTCCTGTTCTAGAAGATAACATTCTAGCACCCTTTAGCAGGAAAATAATGAATTGCTTAAGATTACTGGCAGAACAGTTTCACTACTGTTTAAATATTTTCATGTGAGTGTTCTAAAAATCGCACATCCCCCACACGGGTTGAAACAAAAGGTGTATAGTACCTCATTTGCATGCATGTATCTATGCCTGTACACAGCCACCAAGAATTTCACACGGAGTTTCAGGACTAAGCAAGTTACTTATGTGTTACTACACACACCATTATAATGCTAATGTGAGCTTTACCAAGGTTTAAAGGTTTTAAAGAATATATCTGGGAAACTAAGAGGGAGAGAATTTACATTTTTATCGGTATAAACAGGAGCTGACTTGACCTGATTAGTACTACTTTGTCTTAAGATGTTCAGTAGGATACAGTTTTTCCCCAAATCACTGTAGCATAATGATCACAGGGTTGGTATAACCTACTTCCTCTAGCATGTATTACTATGGTTCTGATTCGTCAACCCAGCTAAGTGCTACATCAAAAAATTTAAATGAAATTTAAAAAGATGAGAGGTCAGTGGATATAGCTCTAACATTCCTGATGGACGAGTGAAAGAACAGTAGCATAGTTGTTCTAGCCATTAGCCTATGTCTCTGTGGGAGCATATGAAATAGATGGTTAAAGAAGGAGTCCGTTCAGAAATAGAAGGTTACTTTGCTTAAAGTGCAGTGTGTAAGATTTAGGGGGATCTATTAACAGAAATGGAATATAGTATACAAAACCATGTTTTCAAAAGTGTACAGTCACCTGTAACTATGTATCATTGTGTTTTCATTAGCTTAGGATGAGCCCTTCATATCAACATAGTTTTAGTTGCCTAAGACAGTTGTTGATGTTGAACTCTCCATAAGAACTGCAGCAATCTTTAAAGGGGAGAACTGACTATTCTCATAGCTAATTAGCCAAGTGTAGGCCAACCTCTTCAGCCAATACCATAATCAGAGACGTCTGTACTATAAACTATAACCTAAGTATAATAATAACACTATAGTAACAGTAATAACAGGAAATAACAGTATAGGAATAAGAGCAAGTGGAAGGTTTAAGTTGAAAGTTCTAATTAGCTTACACTTACATTACCAACCTGAAGTTACTCAAATCTGTATTTTTACATTAATGTTACATGGATCTGATTTTTTTCAGGGCTGTGTAGACATATCTTTTCCAATCAGACTTAAGTCACTTTCATATGATGAAAGTTGATTTCATGGATTGGTTGGATCCATATGTGATTTGAGGCCATGTAATATAAATTAGAAGGATCATATTGGAAGGCACGTGGCTTTTTGCCAGTATGCATGTGCTTAGTGTTGTCGTCATCAGCCCACAGAGCAGAACAATGAACAGTAGCTGTGCAAACAGCAATACATCTGGCTTTGTTTTGTCTTCACAACCTGATCATGTGCATTCACATTATAGTCAGACATAAGACTCTTGCAGTTATGAACTATCAAAATAGGCAAATCCAAACTGAGCAAAAACTCAGAACTGACTAATGTGGCTTGTACTGTGAACATAGCCTTAGTGTACCGTCATTATAAATACTGAAGTGTATAATTGTCACGGAACGCTCCTCCCCCCTTGAGTCACATGGTACGGCCTGCTGCATGAAGGGGGTTCGTTTGTTTGTAGCCACACCCTCTGTGAGGACGCACACCTGTACAGGGTTTTGATGTTAAGTGTTGTATGTCTGTTTAAACCGCTGTCAGTGTGCACCTCGTCGTTGGTCAATATCAATGTTAAGGTAGCGTGCATATGTAAGCCAGTCGTCATCGTTGTGTAGACAGTCTGTGTTAAACATTCACTTTGTGTAATACTGTTCCGACGTGTTTACGTTTAATGTTTTGTTCTGTGTGAGTACCCTGTTAAATGTTATTAAATGTCTCACAAAGTTGAGGGAGTCTGCGCGTCCTGCTCTACGCCCTTCGGCACTCAGGCTGCACGTTACAATAATTGGATCTAACTCCGAAGTGAGGTTGGTTGATATAGGAAAGAATAGGTAAGATGCTTGCGGATAAAGGGAATTAATTTATTTACACAAAGTAGTTAGAGGGAGAATCCAAAAGGTCAGACAGAGCCAGTCCAAAGATCAAAAAACCAGAGAGACAAATATGACTGGGCAAAACAAATCCCAAGGGAGAGACAAGAGGCAAAAATCCAAAAACCAACAGGGTCAAAAACACAATTCAGGCAAAGAGGAAAAAACTGTGTTACCACTAGGAAGCACAAGAAGAGTAATTGCAATACTTTGCAGGGTTACAATGAAACAGATTTTATATAAGCATGGATAATAAGAGACATTCCAGTGAGGTAGAACGAGTAAGTGATTGGTGATTGGTTGAACGTTGCATTTGGCTGTGAACGGGATTCTGGGAAGTGTAGTGATATTGATTGCTGTCAGAGCTTGGGGAAACTGTATTGTGTAGCAGAATCCCCCCACTGTCACGGAACACTCGCCTCCCGCGAGTCATGTGGTTGGCTTGCCACATACAGTGGGAGGATCCTGTTTTGTAGCCACACCTGCATACACCTGTATTGTGTTAGTCTTGTGTGTATTTAAACTCTTGTCACTGTGTGCAGTGGGGTCAGTTATTGTTGACGTAAAGTGTTAATGTTCATGTTAAATGTTAATGGGTTTATCGTATTTGTTGCGTGTTAACCGCGTGGTGTTTATTGTTTGTAAATCATGTGAGTGCCATTGTCTTTATGTTTCAATTAAATGTTTGTCCTTGTTGAGGAAGTCTATGTGTCCTGCTCCACACCCTTCAGTACTCAGGCAAACATTACACCCACCAAGAAGTCCAGGACGTCCGAGGAACGATGATGCCTGCAATGACCACCACCCCTGGTGGAAGTGAAGCATGTGGTATTGTTCCAAGGTCCTGCAGAGGACACACTGCAAGGATGCCCCCAAGCAAGGAGCCAGCCTGTCAGGGAATCTCCCATAAAAATCCGACAGAAGACCAGGATACAGAATGTCCTTGGCTGGCACCTAACACTGCTCCTTTGGGGCATATCCCTCCCAGTAAACCAGACGCTATAGGGTTCCTCCACGTCTCCTGTAATCCACAATCTGATGTACAGCATATATGTGAGCTCAGTCATACTTTATAGGAGGGGGTGGAGTGATGCCAGGTGAGACTTGTCCAAGGGGCCTGAAATCATGGGTTTGAGCAGAGAGACATGGATTGAACAGGACATACGGTAGTGTGATTGCAGGTCTAACTGGTATGTGACTTCATTAATATGCTTAAGAATCTTAAAATGTCTAGTGCACTAAGGGCTGAGCCTATGACGGTGACCAGTGTCACGGAAATCCCTGGTTGATAACCAAACCCTATCCCCTGGTTAAAACTCCAGCTCCTCTGTGGTGATCAGCTACCTCTTTGTACCGTTGTAAGACTCGCTTTATGCACTCATGAGTGTCTTCCCATACTTTCTCACTCTGTTTCATCCAGTCATCCACAAAAATAATGTTAGTAGGCCAATGCTGTCCATGGAGCCATGGGGGGCTGATATCCTAAACAGTTTTTTCTTTATAGTTTCCGCTCCTGGAGAAAGCGATCTAGATGAATGGGCAGAGTAATGAGTTGGTTGAGGTTTAGATCATCATCTCTGCAAGTCAATTCATGCAGGACTTCGGCAATCAGACCATTATGAAACACAACCAGCAGGGCAGCTTCGTTCCATCCATTCCCAGCGGCAATAGTGCAGAATTCACAGACATAGACTGAAACCAAAAAGTTGCCTTGGCGTAGTTTTCACAGAATCTCACCATTTGCTCTACTCTCATGTGGATGGTCAATGGCCACTTTGAACTGCATAAGAAAATTCTAAAAAATGATGTATGTACTTTGTTCCATACAGCAGTGGACCAATCAACAGCTTTATCGATTGAGATGTGAGAAATGCTATTTTATCTACATCAGAGCAAAGGGGATTACTGTTAAAATATAGGGAACATTGCAGCAAAAAAACTCAACATTTACCTGCGGAGCCATCATCCTTGTCTGGTTTACTGACAGGAAAAATGGGATAATTACTGATTGGAGGTTCAACAGCAGTTGAGGTGAGATTTCTCTGAGTAGGTAAGGCCAAGACTTGAAATTGGGAAGTGAGATCTCTCATGCATCTCCCAAGTTGCGCCATTTGAATCTGTTGTTCGGCCTGCTGTTGGTGCTGTCCGAGTAAATGTCCTTGAGTGGACACAGTTTTCAACAACTCCTCTGAATCTGCTGTCTGCATCAGCAGCAAAGTATTCTGTAATGTTGCAGATAAAGCCTGTCTAAAGATGCTCACAGATAAAATGAGGAGTGGTTTTAATTAGTAAGTAATCAGTGGTTTTAATGCAACACTGTAGTCAAAATACAGCCAAGAGTCAGAATCAGAATCATAGAGGTAACACAGCCAGAGAGCATCACAAACAGGGTATAAATAGTCCTAGGTCAAAATAGAGAAAGACAATATAATAAGGCAAACAAATCCAAATGGGACAGGCAAAAATTAGAAGTGAGTAATCGGAAAAAAATCAGAAATATGATAAGACAGTCGGAAAAATAACATTCAGTATGCACTGACAGTTCAAATGGCAATACTTTGCAGAGTGTGTCCTGTAATGGCAGGTATAAATAGGCAGAATAAATGAGTAGCACGTGATATTAATAGTCCGGTGATGTTAAACGTGTGTGTGGTTGGTGATTGGCTGGATGTTCTTTGTCATCAGAATGGTAGGAGTTGTAGTGATCCATGGAAATGGGTGGCATGACACACCCTTATAACCTTTACAACTAAAGCTAGAGCATTAAGATGAACATTAATCATTTCATATAATTTCACCTAGCTGACATAAGCCTCAGCAGATAAACTGTAGAAGTGAAGACACAAACTTGACTGGACTATCTGAAGGGGATCCCAGTCCAGTGGGCTGGCCCACCTGCAACCATGCTGAGGCTGCTGTAGCTGCAGTAGTGTCTCCGCACTGAAGAAAGGCATGACACTAGCCGAGTTGTGCTGCAGGGCTTCAGTGAGAGCTTGGCAGTACTTTACCAATACAGTCCTAAAGTCAGATGCTACACATCCATCACCATCACTGTCTTCTTCTGCCACCTCATGAGAAAGCCCAGTCACCACTATAGTCTTCATATTCATGCGCTGCAGAACGGAGCTGCAGAACGCCAGACTCACGGCTCTTGAATACAGAGGCGTCAGTCTGGATGGAAGAATACAAGATTACTTGGGTAAGGAGGCGGCTTGGCTGCTATTTTCAAAAGTACTTTTAACTGTTCCATTGTGTCTTTTGGAGTTTTTACTAGTTTCAAGGTGTAGACTTGTGAAGTGCCTGGTAATAGATGGCTGATTTGTTTGTTATTTTTTCGCCCTCTTAAATCGCATTGTGGTTTTCTCTCTTAATTCGCGGATCTGTGTCGCGCCCGCAGACCGGAGCGTTCCGTTTCCCTGTCAACCTAGTCGCTTCCGTGTTTTCCAGTTTTCGTTTGTCTCCATGGTTCCCTGTCTCTTCCCCTTCCCCTCCACCTGTGCCTAGTTTGCCCCTAATGGTGGTCCTATGTAAACCTTGTTCCTGCGTCTCTTGTTGGTTAGTCGTTACTTCCGTGTTTCCCGCTCCATGTCACGTTACCGTCGCTGTCTGTGTTGCTTTCCCTGTTCATGTTCGCTAGTTGTCTGCTGTTCGCTCGTCTGTTCTACTGCCTCTCTGTGTTTTTGTCTAGGCTGCTTTCCCCGTTAATATTTGCTTGTTTGATTCCGCTCTCTTTCCTCGTCCGGTATTCTCCCATCTTATGGGGGATATTTGTTCTTTGTTCTAGTCTGTATTGTTAGTCTGTGTCTGTTAAACATATTATTTATTTATTCTATCCCGTTCCTCCCTTCTATTATGGATTCCTTATGTAATTCAGTTCCGTGTTATATCCAAGGCGCCGGCACTTCACAAGTGTGTGCCAACCTCCAACGCATTACAATTTGATGTCATCCATTATACTTGATTTTGTTAATGTACTTTTAGTGGGCAATTTTAATATACAAGTAGATGATACCTCAGATTGTTTTCGTTTAAGAATTTTTAAATCTTGTGGAATGTTTCAATCTGCATGTGTCTGGTCCTAATCGTGCGCATAGACATACATTGGACTTGTTTATTACTTTGGGTCTGAGTCTTCATGCTTTATGCGTTTATAATATGTATATTTCTGATCATAAAGGTATTGTTTTAGAGTCAGGGTTTTTTTTTTCAAACGAAATCTGTAAATTTGTAAAAAGGGTATATCTCAATTTTAGGATAATGAGCTGGCTGCTAAATTAGAAACTATTTGTAATGCTTCTTATGCTCAATTGTGTCAATTTCTGGACGTAAATGATTCGTCTAACTGTTTTAATGATTCTTGTTGATCTATTTTGGATAAGGTTTCCCCAGTTAAAATTAGAACCAAATCGCTGACAAAATCTACACCTTGGTTAAAAGAAGTCGTTTATTTGAAAAGAGAGTGTAGACAGACTGATCATAGGTACAAGCGATCCAAGCTTCAGGTGCATTCTGTTTATTTAAAATATTTATTGATTTCATATAATAAAAAGGTTAAGGGGGCAAGAGAAGTTTATTTTAAGACTTTAGTCATGGTAAATAAACATAAACTGAGGTTTTTATTTACCACTATTGATTTCCTTATTAATGGTGTGAAATTTAACTCCAGGACTGAATGCGAGCAATTTCTAGATTTTTTTATTAATAAGAGTAATATTATCTGGTCTAATATACCATATATTCCCCTATGTATGGAGATTTTGCTTTTTGGGCCTTAGACAATTTATAGATACTTTATGACACGTTGAATCAGTTGAATTGTTTTGCATTTAAACTCTTCTTCCTAAGTTTGTTTTAAAAAAATAATTCCATTGGTCCCTATTTTGATTAAAAATGTGAATCTCATCTCAGGCTGTGTTCCTTATTGTTCCTTTAGCTACTTTACCACCACTTTTAAAGAAATCAGATCTTGATCCAAATGATTGTGCAATTTCTTTTTATCTCTAATATCTTAGAAAAAGCAATGCTGGATCAGCTCCTGTTGGCACTGGATTCTCACAGTATATTTGAAAAATTCCAATCATGTTTTTGCCATGGGCAAAGTAATGAAACTGCATTTGTAAGAATCCAAAATTATATTTTGTTATAACTGGATTCTGGTGAGATATCGCTTTTGGTTTTATTATATCTTAGTGCAGCTTTTTTTAAAAACATGGTACACTAGAATCTGTCCAAACTTACACAAGTGATGGCCAAGGGCTACCACTGTTATGTGGTTGTGGAACTGTTTTAGCATGGGAAATGTCTGAGAAATAGATCACCAAAATCAACCTATGGGAAATGAGTATATTAATTTGCCTAAAGGTAGTATAACGTTGATATGAATTTATGAAAAAATTGTACAGTAGAATCTGTCCATACCTACACATTTGCAACATTGCACTAGTGATAGCATGTTTTAGCTGACAAGCACTGTGATAAACTACAAAACATTATATTGGAAAATCATTTTTGCACAGTGTTCATTAAGCTATTTGAATATATTACTAATTGTGTTTAGCGTAATGATACAATATTCCAAATATACATGCAAGCATGTGCAGCAGCACACATCTTACAATATGCGAAATAAAAAAAAAACACATTAACCCGCTTGTTTGTTTTAATGTTGTAAGTTTTTCTTGCATTATTTGCAGCTTTTAATCAAGTAAACTATATTTTATAGTTAGCAATTTAGTAAACGTGTACACCAAAGCTCTTGAAAACAACACGAAAGTTTCCGTTTTTCTGTGCTTAGGCAACGTTAGTTTGCGGCGAGCATCGTAATATCATAATACCGCGCTTATAGGCGCATTCAAATTTAAGGCGCGGATAAGTTCTACTTTGCAATACTACGTTTATCTAACGTTAGCTCGCACTAGGCACATCACATTCATTCACTGTAACTCCTTATCTAGCTAGCTGATTAACTTACCTCCAAAAACCGCAAGCTCAATCGGCTTTGAAGTTTGTCGAATCTCTGTTGACAGGTATTCGAATGCCGACCGAGAGATGAGGCCTTTTACAAAAACTGACCGGACACTTGTGTTAACTATGAACTGCTTAAACTCTAAACTGCTTCACCTTTGACTCCCAAGTATTACTCACAAATAAGAAGAGTTAGTGTGGGTACTAAAATGGGACCATCCTATTCAAACGTCTTTGTTGGATTAATTGAGAAACATGTTTTGAGCAATATGCTGGACTTGTACCTTTACAATTTCTGAGATCCACTGATGACATTTTTGGTATTGCTACATGCACATTAGAAGATCTCCAATTGTTCATTTCTTCATTCTCCCAGCTCCACCCAGCTCTTGAATATAAAAGCAGTATAGTACATCTTGGCATGAGGACAACCTTTTTGGATGTTTCAGTGAAGTTTGAAAATTCTTGTTTAAGAGTGTACTGGCATTCAGCACAGCTTGGGCTATCTAATGGGAATCTCACTTGAGTGTAGGACATCAGCAACACTATCTACTGCTCACATAGTTTACTCCTGGTTGGAAATTTCACATGGAGTCAGAAGAATCTTCTGGGAAAAGACACATCACATGTTGGTGAAGCCTTCCCAATTGGGCCTTTCTTTACGTTGTAGGCTATAGGAAGTAGCCAAGGAAGGAGTTGTAAGAAATTCTAACAGACCTTTTAGCACTCTTTGCTTGGTGACCCAGTTTTGAAAAAGGCAATGTTTATGGCTATAATTTCAATAAAAGGAAATTATCAAGTACGCCTGTGTTGAGTTTGGCTAAGACTTTGACATTAAGACACCATCTAACACATTTAATAGCGAGTATATATAGAAGCTTTATAGTCTGAGCTTTACAGGAAGCCATCTTGTGCATTTTGATATTTGAAATATCTACATATTCACTGCTACATTTCTTCAGACAACATGTATTTGCTTATGTCCACATCTCTACACCAAGGTGATCACAAGAAAAACAAAATGCAAGTGTTTAGATTGTAGAGGCGTCGAGTCAGAACATTCTGTGAATAGAATCAGGCAGGTGTTTCAGCGAGTGTGTGGCAATGACCCTGATCATGGTCTCCCCTCCCAGCAGTGACCAGTTCCTCTCAATGTGGGGGGTCCTTGTGGAACCGCTGAGTGTCAATCCAATGTGCCCTTCCATCGTTAGGTCGGGGTCAGGAGCAGAGCATCTGGCCGTTGATCCACACTCTGCAGCGCCCCTGCTGTTAATGGAGCGGGCAGTCTTACCGCTCAGCCACCGCATGCTCTGAGACTCTGCTATTCATGCCATAGAGCTCCCCTTGCACGTCCACGGCCCACCTCTGAGATGGGTGAGCGAGTTACAGCCCTTTATTCGCCACGCTAATCTCAAAGCGAATGTGTATTGATCTGAGGTTTTCACATAAGCAGAGCAGTGCCGCTAAACCTTTTATTCCTAAATTGTTGTTTGGTGAGTGTTATGTTCTCCAAAACTTTTGTTGTCTTCTGTCACCTAGTGGCCATGCACAGACACTACATTAATTACAATTCGGAATCAGTATGCACTGTGTGCACAATTATTTAATTAAGTTGTATTTTTGAGGATTAATTTTATTATCGAACAACTACACAGCTGTCAGTCAGTCCAAAGTGTTAATAAACCTCAAACCTAAATATTTAAGAAAGCAAAAGTGAGGTTTTCACTTTCTTAGGAGAATATCTGTGAGCATAATTATTAGGCAACTATTAGTGTGCAGAATTATTATGCAACTAAATGAAAAACAGAAATTTTGCCATCTCATTTGTTTATTTTCATCTGTTAAAGTGAAAATAATAAACAACTCAAAATGTACAAATAAACATTTCTGACATGTCCAAAAAAATAAATAAAATAAAAAATCAGTAACCAATATAGCCACCTTTCTTTTCAATAACAGTCATAAGCCTTCCATTCATGGAGTCTGTCAGTTTCCTAATTCTTTGATGATCAACCTTTCGTGCAACAGCATCCACAGCCTCCCAGACACTGTTCAGAAGGGTCATATTATTATTCTTTCATCTTTAAGGCCTTTACTGCCTAGCCATGTTAAAAAAAAAAAGTTTTAATCAGCAGTAACATCCTTTTCCATCTGGTTTTAGAAAAAAGCACAGAACTATAGCTGATGCTAATAAAGTACTTGATGATATAGTTAATGCTCTTGACAGTAAGAATCAGTGTGCTGCCTTGTTTGTAAATCTATTAAAAGCCTTTGATACTGTTGTAAGGAAAAATCACCAACTCCGAACCATATTTTACATGGCTTATCAGCTATTTAAAAATAAACAACAAGACAGCAAAACATGAGAGCAAAAGACAAATGTAGCACTACTAATAAAGGATAGGTTATTTACAGAAAAGGGAGCCACATTGTCAGGAACTCTAACAATCTCCCTCTTTAATTCCTCAAAATTATACCTACAATGCATGGTTCCTTCATTTTCCCCCACATTCCAGTAATATTTATTAAGTACACTCAAATAGAAAACTAAAGATGCAGACTCAAGAGTTAATTAAAAAGAATAGCAGGTCTCATGTTTATTTGCAGTTCAACATAATGTATAAAAGAAGCATTGTCTGGAGAATGCCTAACAGTCACACAAAGAACCCACATTTTTATACAGTTTTCAGAATTGATTATGTAATCACCCCCACATTCTTTATGTACTAGTGTTTGAAATCTCCACCATTATATCCAAGCATACATTATTCATTATATATAAATTGAGATCCATCATTATTTAAGTTGAAGCTTGACACCATCATATCCCATTGGAAGATTTTCCTTAAAAAAATAAACGTCTTTCTTCTGCAACAAGTCAGAAGCCAAGTCAATTAACTCCTGAATGCAGGGGCCCTGATGTACACTGTAGTGTTTATACACTTCAAATGAATATATCATTGCTCATGAGGCAACTTTCAGTGTCCACATAATTGTCATTTCTCAGATGTAACAAAAATCAGCTAAATGGTAGGATCAGACGACTTGGTGGCATGAATTCCCAACGAACGACAGTGAAGATCAGTTGTTTGGGTAGCAGGCTGTAAACAACCCCCATTAAGGTTGTGTCATCAGTTGTTCTCTTGACGAGCAGTCATCACCATTTATCATCAGGAACCGATCATCTCCCCACGCATACGTCAATGGTTGGTTCAACAAAGCCTATATGAGGGAAAGAGAGATAGAGAGAAAAGGGGATCCAAGAAAAAAAAGGAACATACACACACACTAATTCACAGCCTGTTCTACTCGGGCGGGGGCTTAATATCTCTAACATCTTTTACACTAACATGTATCCATTAAGGCATTTCATTTGTTAACACAGCTGTCCTTGTGACAACAATCACAGGACAAGGTGTTCCAGGGAGCAAATTTTGATTCTAGCCTCCAGGTCTGTTAGGGTGAGCTGGGTGACTTTAGCTCATATGCGTGTTAATTTGTCGACCTGAGCGGCTGTGTACTCTGTCGCATGTCCGTGTTGTTGAGAATGGGTGCCCCATCAAAATTTCAAAAGGAGACCACGTGGACGTTGCATTTGTAGTCATGCGCTTCTCACATAGACTGCTGAAAGCAAGTCTACCCAATTTTTGCTTTTGCATTAATTTAGTTAATCTGTTATTAATATTATCAATCATCCCCTTTGGTGTGACATGAGGAGCACCATGAAAATGTCACATGAAAAATTATATGCAAGATTTAGTTAATGCAATGCAGCCTTCAGGTCAGGTAACAATTCCATCAGTACCTCAAGTGCACATATTTGCACTCCAAAAATCAATATCTGCTTGTTCACCCTTTCCTGGTATTATGACGATGTGTCGATCAAGCATGGGTCAGTGGCTAAAGTATGAGTGAGTAAGCTGTATGTACAGCTCGATGGACCACTCTATGGCCCAACTGTCCCCTCTTTTTCCTGAATGTTTGTCTACCTCATCAACCAATAAATTCATAGCGGCCTCCTGACTAGACCATGGGGGCTCATGTCCCTTAATTTTACTATATTAATTTTTTTTCTATACTTAATTTGTACATATATTTATGGAGCTGTCAAACAACATAACCACAAAGAAAAACACCATCGCCAGGCTTAGATCAGGAGCCATCAATGTACACTTTGTCCCCTAATTCTGAAGGTTCTGTTATCTGAAGATAACAGATCTAATCTGCTTTCAGATTCTTCCACAAGTTTATGTCATATTTCAGATAAGAACTTTGAGTCAGGCAAGGATAACATCTGATGTGAGTATTATGCTGTGGACTGAGGTGACGCGACTTTTATAGTTTAGTTGCTTGTGCATGTTTAGATTTTTTCTCATCCACTGCACCTTTGTGCTGTCATATGCTGTGTTGATGATGTATTAAGAACCACAAACATCCGATGTGAAGTATGCAAGGTTAAAGGATACGACAAAACAGTATTTCCCACATCCGTGACCATAACAGCTACTACTGCTACAGGTTGTAAGCAGGCAGGTAGGCCTTGTGCCACCTTATCTAGGGTCTTGGACAGGTAAGCCACAGGCCTAAGATGCCCCACATGTCACTGTGCAAGCACACTACTGGCAGTCCCCAAATGTTTAAGAGCGCATAAACGAGAAGGTTGTGTATAGTCAGGCAGTCCCAGTGCCGGAGCAGAGCATAATGATCACTTTAGAGCAGAAAAGGACTCAGTCATCTCGGCAGTCCATGTGGTAGTGTCAGGTGAATGTGACTTACACTCTCTCAGGATCTTATCATGGAACAAACAGTCTGGTATCTATGAATGAAAATAGTTGATCAGACCGAGGAATGACATCATGCCCCTCTTTGTGGATGGTGGTTTGAATGCCTTGACAGCCTGTATGCGGCCCTTGGAGATCTAGCAACTTCCTTGAGACAAAATAAAACTGAGATATGAGACACTTGTTTGACAATTTTGCAGTTTCTCAAGCCCAACCTTGAAACCTGCATCAGCCAGATGTTTCAACAGCCTTGTTGAACCCTCTCTGGTCATTTTCAGCAGTCGGTTAATGTCATCTGTGTACTGTAGCACTGTACAACATTCAGGTAGCATCAGTGAGGATAGGGAATCCAGCACAGCGGCGGGAAAGGCAGCAGGGGAATCTAGAAAACCCTGTAGCAAATGAGTCCAGGAATACTGCTTTCCTTTAAAAGTAAAAGCAAAAATAGGTTGTGTGTTCTTACGCACAAGGATGCAGAAAAAGGCTGAACATAAGTCAACAACAGTAAAATGGCTCTGAGTGTCAGGAATTTTGTTAACAATACTTGACACATCTGGCACAAGGGGAGCTCTTTAAATGATTTATGTCCGCCCATGCTTAAATTTTACTGTTATCTGTAATTCTTTTTTAGACATCTGTAGTGGTGGGACACATCTCCACTGTTTCTGCTTTACCTGCAGATATTGCTCGAGTTATAAGTTCTACGTGTTTTACTGTGGTCTCCTTAATACTTTTCATCATATCTCGGTCCTAACATTTGTGATAAAATCCAGGAAGAGGGAAAGATGGCGCCGGTGAGGTCGGCTGCCGTCACGACTGCTCCGTCCACACCTGGCACTTTTTTCGCTCTTTTCACTATCTTTTTCGTTCTTTTACCACCACAACCGCTCCACTAACGATGCGATTGCACATCTGCTCCACACTACACTGACTCACCTGGACGAAGGGAGGGGAAATTATGTTAAAATGCTATTTGTCGACTACAGTTCGGCATTTAACACTATCATTCCCTCCCTACTCACGACTAAGTTGGGAGATCTAGGACTGCATACATCCCTGTGCGACTGGATCTCCAACTTCCTAACAGACAGACCACAATCAGTACGGGTGGGCAACTGCGCCTCATCCACCCTCACCCTCAGCACTGGAGCTCCTCAGGGTTGTGTCCTAAGCCCCCTCTACTCACTGTACACCTACGACTGCACAGCCACTTCCAGCTCTAACATCATTGTCAAGTTTGCTGACGACACCGTTGTCGTGGGTCTGATCTCGGACAACGACGAGAGGGCCTACCTGGAGGAGATTAAACACCTGGAAAACTGGTGCCAGGAAAATAATCTCCTCCTAAATGTCAGTAAGGCAAAGGAGCTGATCGTGGACTGCAGCAAGAAGCAGGAGCGGCACTAACAACCTGTGAGGATCAGTGGAACCACGGTGGAGAGAGTAGATAGTTTCAGGTACCTTGGTGTTCACATCTCGCAGGACCTGTCCTGGTCCCGCCATACCAGCTCCCTGGCAAAGAAGGCTCGTCAGCGTCTTTACCACCTCAGACGCCTAAGGGACTTCAGACTGCCCTCCAAGGTACTGCGGAACTTCTACACCTGCACTATCGAGAGCATCCTCACCGGGAACATCACAGTCTGGTTTGGGAATAGCACCAAGCAGGACAGACAAGCACTCCAAAGGGTAGTGCGTTCAGCAGAGCGCATCACTCACTCGGAACTTCCTGACCTGCAGACCACCTACTACAAGCGGTGCCAAACCAAGGCCAGGAAAATTGTGAAGGACCCCACCCATCCCAACAATAGACTCTTCTCTCTGTTGAGGTCAGGGAGGCGCTTCCGCTCCCTGAAGGCCAAGACAGAGAGGCTGAAGAGGAGCTTCTTCCCACAGGCCATTCGGGCCCTGAATCAGGGAAACTGATAAACTGTGGGGACCACCACCACCACCACCACGTAACATGACTGTATATCTGTACATCTGTATATATAGATTTAGATTTATACTCAATTAACCTGTTACACAACAACTGTAGATATGGTATTATACAAAATGGATCTGTACATTCTGTAGATTGTGTACATATATACCCAACCATATACATTGTACATTGTGTATATAATCATAATATACATATATTGTACATACATTGTTAATATATTTTTGTACATACATAGAATATATATATATATTTATCTGTATATATATTTTTTTCTCTATGCACCCCTGGTTCTCTTCCTCAGTTTGGACAGAGCACTCTCCACCATTTCACTGCGAGTTATACTGTGTATGACTATGTATGTGACGAATAAACCGAATTTGAACTTGAACTTGAAATCATTCTGTAATCAGGTCCAGACAGTTGTGAATATCGCGTCAACAAACTGATACGGTGCATCAACAAACTGATGCGGTTGTTTTACTGACGGTATGCTCGAAAGAATTTGCTTGTTGACATTTAATATCAGGAGCAATTAGTTTTACAGTAGTTCCCGAAAGAGAAGAATGTACATTGCGGTTCTCATATTGGTCAGTGTTATCAGAATCACTGCCCAAACTTTCTTTGTCATCTCTGTCTAAACTGCATGTCTGGTTTTTATTCTTAATTTTTCTATTAAGTAAAACCGTCTTTGCTTTTCACAAGTTACACGTGGATTACGTTTTCTTTAAATCTAACGCATCACAATTATATACCGGTGGCGGAGCCAAGGGGGCGGATCTGACAGACATACTTGTCCTTATTTTCTTTTTTCAATCTGTTTTAACATATTTATCCCATTCAACTTTCATCTTGCTCCATGTAGCAAGGCATCTATTCATGTAATCATAATTCCAATTTGGGTCTCCCTGATCCTCTCTTATGCAATTAGCTGCCAGCCTCATATGAGTCTCCTCAAAAGACCCCTCTCATGGATAGATCCAGCCAAAATATATTCTGAATCCTTCAGTCCATGCTGCCAAATTATCTACCCATGGAACTGCATATTCTACTAAAGTATTTCTGTCCATCCATGCCCCTGGACTCTCTCCCGGATTAGGTTTCGCAAATTTACCACCATTGTATTTGAAGAACAACCAGGACGAGGTTGGGACCGGTCTTCGTTGTCTGGCCAGACCAGGAACGGATAAACTCAGTGAACTAGTGTGTCTTCCCAAGCCTGCAGCTGCTGACTGCAGAATTAGATGCAATTCACACCTAGTATACTCAAAATAACCCTGTGGCCAATGTGATTTGGACACTGTCAGAATAGTCACCAAAGAGGATGAATAAAAATGACAACCAAAATAATACACACCTGCAGGTGACCATCCCATTCTGACACCAAATTGTAAGGAAAAAAAAATCCTTATTTTCCTTAACCCTGTCCCTCTGGTCCCGCTCTCCGCCTCACCTGGGTCTGGTTGTTCCTCCTTAGGGCCCTGGAGCACGTTTCTCAGAAAAAGTGACAGAGTCAGAGATGCTCAGAAGCACACAAACTTTATTCAGAGATACATGAGTATATATAGGGAACAGAATCTTTCAATAAGTGGAAATATATAAATTTGAGTAAGTAGAAATATGTAAATAATATAGCAAGTGTAATATGTTCAGACATGGTAATACATGCTCAGACATTATGTGATCTAAGATGAGACATTCAGCTATCGCCAACTCCAGACCATATTTTACATGGCTTATCAACTATCTAAAAATAAACAAGAAGACAGCAAAACATGAGAGTAAAAAGACAAATGTAGCACTACTAATAAAGGATAGGTTATTTACAGAAAAGGGAGCCACATTGTAGGGAACTCTAACAACTGTTAATCATGTTATCTTGTTGTCTCAATTGACTGCCATTGTATTATCTAATAATGCCTTGAATTACTTTAATAATTACTTGCATAATAGATCTAAACTTGTACTTTCTGGGGGTTTTCTGTCTGAAAAGTTTGCTGTTACATCTGGAATGCAACAAGATTCCATTTGGGGGGCATTGTTGTTCCCCATATTTATAAATGACCTTTGTAAGAATTCAGTAAATACTAATATGTGTTTTTATGCAGATGATACAATCATCTATTGCTGTACCCTTTCATCAATGCAAGCTATCTTGGATTTACGGAGGGCATTACAGCACAGTCTTAGCTCTCTTAAACTGGTACTTAATGATCAAAAAACAAAACGGATGTTTTCTAAAAATGTAATGGATAAATCCTTGTTACTACAAATTTACACATTTTAGGGCAAAACAATAGAACTAGTTTCATATTACAAATATCTGAGATTTATGATGGATATCTTTTAAACTGCATGTTGAAAAATTAGCAAAGAGGTTGAGGCTAAAATTAGGGTTTTATTTTAGCAGTTCTTGTTTTAATCAACAAGTGAAAGAAATTAGTTGAATCTACCTTTTGGCCCGTTTTGAATCATGGTGATATTTTATATAGGCCACCTCAAAGACAATATTGCATCTATTAGATTCATAACATATACTAGATATTCTACTCATCAGCGTGAACTTTATGAAAGAACAGGTTGGGCACTGTTATCGAGTAGACAGATACACTAACATTTGTGTTCATGTCTGTATCAGTATAATTAATATTCAAGAGGATATACTCGATATTCAGAAAGTTTGTTCTAAATTTGGTATGATAGCATTCAGCTATAGCACGTCGTCAACATGGAATGAGTTACAGAAAGATTTGAAGTTGGAGAGCCTAATATGCTTATCTGATTTTAAGAGATGTTTGTACGCTTGCTCCCATTTTTAATAGTTTATTGTTGATTTCTGTAGTCCATTCTTTACCATTTTCCCGTTTATTTGTATGTGTTCAGCTGAGTGTGTCCTGCCTTCTTGGCCGGGACTCACTTGTAGAAGAAATGTATCTTTGTGAATTAAACCCTGGTTAAATAAAGGTTTAATGATCATCATCTAGTAAAAACAATGAGTTAAAGGACGTACTAGATCATTTCATTTAAAAAAAAAAGCATGCTCACAAAGCAACACAGAATTCTAGTTTTCTACTAGAGCCGGTCTGTTAAATGTTTTTTTTAAATGTATTTTAAAGTCCAATTATATCATGGATCATAACTGAATTGAAAGATGCTGCATTACAAATGGGAAAGGCCCCAACATGGGAGTGGTAACACTGCAGCAGCCTCCGTCACAAAGAAAGTGCTTCTTAGTACATTTCCATGGCTTTAACCCAACTACTGGACAAAAAGCACACTCCAAATATCTACTGGAAACACTCGAGCATACATACAATTGTGAAGCACACCTAGAAATCACAAACCACACAAATCCTTCACAATATTTAGCACTATTTGCAGAGCCATTGGAGAAGCTGGGCAATGCTCCAATTCTGAAGACAGCAACCCCAGTACCCTCACTATGTTTAGTCAACATACACTCAACTAAAAATAAAGCCATATAAAATCATTGAACCATATATTGTGATAGATCCAACCTATGCTATATTTGTTTTGGGATCTCTCTCACAACATGGATTATATTTTCTTACCTGACCATCAACAGAAGACTAAAGTATGAGATTGAATTAATGTTACAGTTCCAGTTTATTGAACAACCATCAGCAGAGAGGGATTCATCAGGTACCATCATCAGATACATTTTACAATGTACACATTTAAAGAATCATGATTAATTACCATCACATTAAAGAAAAATGATAAATAAACACAAACAAACAAACCAACCAACATGTATGTACAATCTGTACCAGCAGCCACTGTGTAACATCACTTCGAGATACCCCTGGATTAAGGCATCTCAGAAGCGAGATCTCACTTGGTAAACAATCCGGAAACCATTTTTCGGGAAGTTCAAAGTTTAACCTGATGACATACATAGGGCATATTGAAGTGTGGTGAAATGTAGTGAAGGCAAGATCAGGACCCTGGGGACTTGTGCTGAGTGACCGTCTCAGCCTCCTTGCTAGGGCAGAAAGAGTCTGCCATGCTCTTGGCGTATTCGACCAGCTCATACGAGTCCCGAATGTCAGACAAGCCGAACCAAAAGACGATCCAGCAACCGTTGACAAAGCTACCGTCACAGTGCTTGAAATACCTGAGGAATGGGAACAGGCAGGTAAGTGAGGGTGGCAGGGCAGATGGAAAAGGTTGATTTTCTAGTATCCAAAAGGTACAGGAATGAGATTGATTCTAGTGTATTTGTAGGGTTGGGGGAGATGGTGTGAGTCTGCATCAAGCTCTCATTTACTGATGTTTCTTAAGTGTATGATCTGTGAGTGAGCTCCAACTCACCATGGGTTAATGCGATTGGTTGAGCGAGACCTCCAGAAGAGTTTGCCCAGGTCCTGGCGGATGCATTCCCAGAGGATCTGTGCTGTGCCCTGGCCCTGTTTGCTACCGCTCACTACAAACTTATCTAGATACGGAGTGTCACTGCTCACTGGCTCAGTGGTGATGATGGCAGCAGCACTGTACCTGAGGAACAGGAAGCAGGTCACCAAGCAGAACACCCACTAAACACACTACAACTTGTGGCTACAATATGCACTACACTATGGTCCCTAACATGAGGACAGAAACAAGACCAGGCAAAGCTAATAAACTATTGCGGCTAGTCTTAAAAACTAACAATCTTGAGAGCTTAAGAACACATTATGCACAGCACAGTCCAAGAGTAAATGAACTATGGCCATTTTTGTTGTTCATGTATTGCAGCATATTCGATTTGAGAGGAAACAGTGACTATGGTTGAAGTGTAGAATGTTGGTTTTAATGAAACATTTTGTAAATGTACCCTCACCAGCCACTTTATTAAAAACACCTACATCCAGCATGCAGTTAGAGCCTAGAGCTTATCGTCAACCTCAGTTAGTGTCAGATGTCCAAATCTCATCAGTGGGTTTTTATTTGTTTGTTTATAAACCATAGGAGCACTGCTTGCTGGGTATTTTGGGTGGGGTACCCCTGCACTCAACCCAGCATTGATGACATGCATAAAAACCATAACACTGCTGTACCTGTACCAGCTCAACACCCACTACCATGTCAGTGATAATGATTGAGAACAGCCAATAAAACTCAGTAGACGTCCAGTAGTCAAAAACTAACCAGTGATCAGCAAGATACAGTACCTAATACAAGTCATATACATAATACATATAAAACAATGTACCTAATATAATGGCCAGTAAGTCTAGGTAAAAATAACTTTTTCTAATAAAAGTATCTAGTGTGTACACCAAGATTCTGATGTCTCATTATGATCAATAGGCCACAGACATTCCTCACATCACTGTAGCTTAATGATCATAGTACTGAACAATCGAACACTTAAGTGAGGCTGGTCTTACCCTTCAGACAGATAGATGGAATGCAGTCTGCCCTTAAGAGAGGTGATGTAGTCCTCCTTCAGTTTCTTCCCAAATGATTTGTTAATCAGAGCCAGGAGACGGTCTATGTCTATGTCCTCAAGGCTTTCATATCTGACAGAGGGTGGAGAGCTTTGCTTAGAAGCATGATCAGCGTCGGATCAGATCACTGAGTGCAAATACTAAGGTTCTCAAACACACACACACTTCTGGAACACCCAATTATTATAAAATGGGCAAAAAAAACATGTCAATCATACTGTTTTTTTCTTTTATACAGTATTATATAGTGTCATAATTGCCCATAGATAGGTCACCCATCCAAAGATTAGTTTAAAAAAAAGAAATGAAAATTCATAATAAATACAAAAACTAAACGTACTTGTGAATAGGATCTCCATTTTTGAACAGGGTGCCAGAACCTAAAAAAATTCAAATGATACAGCAACGTTATGTGACTGGAGTCATTTCAGCACATTAGTTTTAAACATGGAATATCTGGGACCTTATAAAACCAGAGAATTTTAAAAGCATCACTAGACACAAGTTGGATAATAATGAAAGGAGATCCTCGACAGGTCAGCAACTCCATATCAGCAACCATTTAAAATACTTCAGAAGTGGCTGGCACTGCACTTTCCTCCAAAAATAGTTACCTTGAGTTCAGCTACAGTATATCATATGGAAAGATATACAGTGTTTGCACGTGTTAAAGTCTAATGTTGAAGTCTAAGTTTAATAATAACAGAAAAAAGTACCATTTAATAAATAAAACTAAAATA
Organism: Electrophorus electricus; assembly: GCF_041902795.1. Lineage (NCBI taxonomy): Eukaryota > Metazoa > Chordata > Actinopteri > Gymnotiformes > Gymnotidae > Electrophorus > Electrophorus electricus. The sequence goes on from NC_137499.1 coordinate 35,539,897, forward strand.
CTTAAAATAAGAGAATAAGAAATGTTATTTAATATACATTAAAAACCCACAAAAGGTATGTTGAATGCTAAAGGAAAAGTTGAGCTTTTAGCTGTGTTTGTGTGTGTGCGCATGTGTGTATATTTCTTTTTTGACAAACTGTTAATACAATGTGCATGACGAATCTACATAAGAAGGTAACAAGTTCTAAATCTCTGGAGCATATGCCAAAAGTCTGTGTTACTATGTTTCTTGTGCTTCACTCTAGAAACATTCAGAACAGATTGTTCAGGCAAAAAGATTTGGCTGACAATGACTAGGGGTAGTGATTCAAACAGCATAAAAACACACCATCTACATAACTGGAGCCAAAACTGAAGGTGTTTAAAGCATTAAATGTTTTTTTCCCACACTAACTCATAGCATGTTGAGCTGTGACATGGTTGGCCTTCAAGACGCAAGAAAGACTGCTTAGGTTAAACACACAAAACAAAGTTTCTCATGAAATTTCAAACCAAGAAACAAGGTGCTCACTAAATTACAAACAAGGAAATATGAAAAAATAAATGTATAAGAGCTAGAAATAATCTCCAGTTAGATCTGATTTAAGGTGCACATTCAGACATCTCGGTTTCAATCAAAGGCCATTCCCAGTCTACAGTACTGTACATGATTTCAGCTCATTCGTCCAACTAATTCCAAATAGTTGAGAACTCAAAGTTGAACTAAAAGTAAAAATGAAAAGGGTGTACTGTCTAAAGGGTGTGTGAGAGTGAATGCAAGTACGTGTGTGGGCGTTTGTGTCCATGTGAGTACAGGTGTGTCTACATTCTTCTCACCTTTGTGGCTGAAGAGTTCAGTCAGCAGCGTGTTGGCTGAGGTGACTACGGCGGAGCTCTCAGCTGGGAGCTGATTGAGGAGCCGAGTGATGGCGCCGACCTGGCTGCGCTCCAGCGTGTTGAGCCACTGCGCTGACATCAGAGCTGACAGGTCACCCGGCAGCAATACCGTACCCAGCACCTGATCAACACAATGATTCATTGCCCATGTTCATCTGTCTCTTTGGATGTCTTCGAGGGAAGACCAAAGAATCACCTCTTCAGTGGGTCACTGAGCACTTAAATATGTACTAAACATATTTTATGTCTACTTTCACACTTTAGCCAGGTTTTTAGTCTGACTTCTTGACCCATCTATAAATGTTTGTGATGGAGATTACAAAGCACTTTTGTAAGTCTAAAAGTCTAAATTCTAAATGTAAATTCTAGACAAAGATATATCGAATGCTAGAATAATGTAAATGATTTTGCTTACACTAGTGCCCAACTTGCAAAGCTGTATAAAAGGTTTATTCTCAGATAAGTAGTGCATGACAAATTAAGACCCAAAAGAGTACAGGTACCTACATTCAATTACCCATCATCTTTTCCTTTGATTTGGAGTGAATTAATAACAACTTAATAAATCAGTGAATAAACAAATAAATTCCACTGCTGAATATGAGGCGCACACCCACTTTTTGGTTCTGGTTGCGGAAGCCACCCCAGCTGTTGAGGAACATGACTTTGAGGGGCTGTAAGGCTTGTGAAATGGCTGCCGTGACCTTGTAGGAGTCGAGGAGTGTGGAGCAGCCAGCTGTGTCAAGGCCCACTGGACACAATAGCGGAATGGCACCACTGTTCAGACTCCACTTCATCAGGGTTGTGTCCACCATGATGGAGGGATCACCACTAACACAGGACATGGGAGAGTGACAATTACAATTAATCACCCTTGTAGCCTTTATAACTAAAGATAACCCATAATGCAGTAGGCTGAACATTAATCATTTTTTTGCTTTTTCCTTTCATGATTCAAATAACATCATCCTTCCATGTAATTTCACATAGCTGACATCATCTTCACTAAATACACTGTATAAGTGAAGATCCAGGCTTGAATGGACTGGGATCCCTGTCAAGTGGGCTGGCTCACCTGCAACCATGCTGAGGCTGCTGAAGTTGCAGTAGTGCCTCCGCACTGAAGAAAGGCATGACACTGGCCGAGTTGTGCTGCAGGGCTTCAGTGAGAGCTTGGCAGTACTTCACCATCAGTGTCCTACAGTCAGATGCATCACACGCGTCTGGAGGAAGCCCAATCACCACTACAGTCTTCATATCCATGCGCTGAAGAAAGGAGAGGCTGAACGCCAGGCTGTGCACCATCTCATGGCTCTTGAATACAGAGGCGTCAATCTGGATAGAAGGATACAAATGTTAGGTGAGCTTGAACATCCTTCCCTAGTCAAGTTTTAATTCACCTCTCTAAAGAACAAGTATTGGTTCAAACCCCCTGTTATGTGCAGCAACATGTAGGTGCTTGGGAGTTTTTAAGGCCACAGGTGCAGAGAATGAAGACATTGGCTGCCTGCCTGGAGACGGAGACTTCCCTTTGAATAACTGGTTCTGGGTCCCTGCACCCCCCAGTTTTAGGATGTGATTTTTTACTATAACTAACGTTAGGCTTTGGTTTACATTTAACGTAACCTTCTCTAGTTAGCTAAATGTCATGCCTCTGAACTGACAATGACACCGCTACCAAAAGAAAAAAAAATCCTAGATAACCTTAACCCTAGCTAGCTAGCTAGCTTAGCCACCTAGCTAACTACTTACTCCGTTATATAGCTACAACGGCAAGGTTTACTTTACAATATTACGTTTATCTAACGTTAGCTCGCACTACGCTCATCAACTTCATTCATTGTAAATCAAGTTATCTATCTACCAATCTGCTTAACACGCTCCTATTTCATTTACCTCCAAAACTGCAAACGCAGGCGTCTGTGACAGGTTAGCACGCTGAAATTGCGTCAGCCAGTATCGTGCTTCCCGCGGATCCCCACCGACTTCACTGAGAAAAGCTTTAATATCTCGGTACATCAGGTTGCGATTCGACCATACACCGCGTTCAGCCGATGAAACAGCATTGGTCCGCTCTTCATGAATCCATACCGGGGTCTTGTTTCCCTGCCCGGCGAATTCAGCTGACATCAATCGGCGCTGAAGTTTAATGAATCTCTTTTGAGCGATATTCGGATGCCGACCGATGGGTGAAGACTTTGACAAAAACTGACGGGCCATTACAATGGCCCTACACCCGGGCGAACCACCGTTTACTTTTGCCATACTTAATTTCCTAATAACCTAAGCAACGTTCAAGTAAAATGGGCAAGAAACGACCCCGTCCTACGCTGGTTAGTAATCGCGGCTACTGACCGTGGCCACCAGATCCCGCGAAGGCGTGGCCACAACGCTTATGGGCCGTTACCATGGTAGACGAGAGTCGTCTTCGTCTTCTTTTTCCATAGATTATGAAGCAGTTGAATGGTGCATTGGTGCCTCTTACTGGTTCCAAGACGCGGGGCACAGTGCCTGGATCAAGGAACCACGTGAAGCACTTTGTCGTAGAGGTGCTATACAAATGAAAGTTAGTGCTGCTTCTTGTGAGCACTGTTTTCATCCTACCCTGTCCGCTCTGTTGAAACTCCGACCATCATTATAAAGCGGGCTAGCATGTGGATGTAAATTGAAATCATTGTGAAAGACCGTGAAATACACTGTGTTTAATTTGTGACATAAAACAGTTGAGCTCACACTGGTTGAGATGTAGACTTTTGGTCCATGTGGTAAATGTCACTTTGCAGTTGCACAGTACAAATGTAAGCAGTAGGTGGCAGAATGGTTCCACATAATCGGACAACCTGCGCTACCAACAATTAATCAATGCGCCAGCATGTTCTTCTACACTTATATTTATTTCTACTGATATAAGCCTGTAGCATCACTTAAGAGAGCCTGAGCCTATGAGCGAGAACTCAACTAAATCTTACCTGAAAGCAAGCAGCATGATTCAGTGCACTATAATAATGCGCTATGCAGTCTTACCAGTGTTTACACATGGTTTTATGCATTCATATGGACTGCAATGTGACAATGTGGAGGTACTGGAAATTAGTCTGCTGTCACTAAGTTAAATTATTTAAACTAACCTAAATGAATAAAATGGTAGGTGCAGCAGTATCAAATATGATTTTATTGTACAGCCTGCAGCAGTAGTTAGATTAGATATAATTAATTCATTATATCTTTTTAAGTAATTGTAGCTGTCAGGAGACAATAGAAATGTGTTTGCAGCAACTGTGAGTTTGGCGCTCACAATTGGTTGATGCTACTAAAATGGAGGAGGTCATTGTAGAGGAGTGAATGGAACTTGTTTTTTTTTTTTAGTAATCTGTAAATGCTGCTATCCTGTAAGTGGGGATTTTCTTTCCTTGTGGGAACACTCTGTATGGATTGTGTTTACATCTGCATGAGATCCAATCACAATGTGAACCGGGCGTCTTGTGGAGGTGGTCGGGCTGAGCCAGTCTGATTGCAATTGAAATATGTGCTGTATATGTAAAAAATGTTATTCATATCCATGCAGAAATTCCAAAACATCCTGAATTTACTTGAGGTTTATTTGTCCCGTGGGTCTTTTGTTATAGACCCCAAGAAAGGTGGTACAGTACAGACCAGCAAAATAGCTGTCCTTCTCCAGTTCCATGAGGCTCGCTGCTGACAAATACAAGCACAAACTGTTCTCACACTCGCCCACTCAGTGCTGAAAGAGTCCCCTGCAGTAAAACAGACATATCAAAATAGACATCAAGCATTGCAGAAATAAATAAGGTGAAATGAAAATACGTTGCTCATGTGCTAACCACACAGCACCATTTGAATGTGCAGCTCCCTAGCATTGATGCTTTTATAGCAGGGGAGCCCTACTCTGTTCATGGAGGACTGGAGGGATAAGCACATCCATCTACATGATACTACCACAACCTGTAGATGAATGTGCTCACATCATGCTTTCCTTCGAGTAAACCTTAATGCTTAACAATTAGTGAAACTTTCTAGGCCAAAGAACAAAATTTACTGCCGACCTTTTGATTGTGAGAAACCCCAAGAGACAGCACACACAAAGTCAAAATAAGCTCAGAAATGTGATCCGTTGTATTGTTTGGTGCTTCGTCCACACATTCAGAAGTGCCTCTTTGTACTAGAGGTTACAGCAGGCATGCCAGCAAGAATTCCAGGTAGCATTTCTTTTCACTGTCAAAACAACACACAAAACAGAGGAGCATATCACCACCTGTGGTGTTAAAGGAAAGGGAGGAAGGGCCCTGTGTAATACAGCCTGCTGTGTATACAGAAAATATTCAATTCAGCATCATGGCCCCTTGGATAAGCCATCGCATTTGCTGTAGGAATATCTCAAGTCATGACATTAGGAAACAAGGCTAGCACTAGCAGTGAAAAATCCACTACCTGCGACTGAGGAAGTAATTTCACATCTCCCCAAACAAGTAACTGCTATCTTGGCTATTCTTACGGATCTTGGGCACAAAGTAATCAGAAGATAGGGCTACCTGAAGGCCCCCTATCACAAAGAGAGAGAGCCCAGTTAAGGAGACAGCACTTCCGACATCCTGCGCTTGGCTGGAATCACCATTATCTGGTCACGCAAAGCCATCCAGGTGAGCAGCAGCAACTATATTTAATGTCTCTGGAAATTCTCTGAAAGACACCTGTATTTCATATCAATTGGAGGTAGGCAGTGGAGAAAGACAGGAAGCAGATGGCCAAGTTATCTCTGGGGAGGAATGAGAAGTCAGGGCATATTGACCCAGTGACATTTGACTTGTTGGAAAGAAGACCAAACTTGGGCTCCAAATACAAATGTTAAAGTTCTATAAATTTTTCGAAACCTATACATTTGCAGAGCACTACTAGAATCCATATACATCTACCTTTTCATATATATAAATTCCCCACTTGCCCTCCTCCAGGTAGTCTCTTTTTCCTGGGAGCTTGAGGGCCCTGCATAGTATCTTGGCTGTTCCCAGGACTGCACTCTTCTGGACAGAGATCTTGGATATTGTTCCTGGCATCTGCTGGACCCATTGTTCCAGTTGTGCTCCTTTTACCACAGGAACCCACTGTTGCTTTCACCTTCCACATCTTATCTCAGCCCTTGGTATTTTCGTGTTGTCCTGATGTTGCCATCACTTGGGATTGCTATATCTATCACTATGGCCCTCTTCTGCTGTTAGTCCATCACTACCATTGTGTCAATCTGTATCTGGAAGTCCCAGATCTTAGCTCAGTCATTCTCCATCAACTTTGGGGGTGTATCCCACTTTGACCTCAGAACCTCCAGCCTGTACTTGGTACAGACATTTTTGTATACTATGCCAGCCACTTGGTTATGGTGTTCCATGTATGTTCTGCCTGCTAGCGTCTTGTATCCAGCAGTTATGTTCTGGACTGTCAGGGGCATCAGGGGTCCTGCCTGGTGTAGTAGATCCCAGCCTCTAATGATCTCATATCTTATTCCTGTGCTGCTATGATTAGTGCCTCCATGCTCTCATTCAATCCAGGCTTTTCTAGCCATTGGTAGGATTTCTTCATATCAGACACATCCACTATTTGCTGCTGTTACACATCATGCAGGGGTTTATCCTCATATGATGGTTCATGTTCCTCATTCCCATCCACCTCAGGTTTCTGCTGTCTGAGGTACTCAATAAGAACTTCATTACTTGGGGCTGTCTTCCTGGTGTACTCCTGGATCTTGGATATTTCATTCTGGATAGTGGTTCTGATGCTCACTAATCTGAGGTCCCCCTACTTCCACTTAGTGTACATTCTCAGAGTGCTAGATTTGGAATGACACGGTGCTTTGTGAGGAGCTTCCTTGTCTTCATGTCAGTGGCTTCTATCTCCTCCTTTGGCCAGCTTCTTATTCCAGCGGGTCATCTGATAATTGGTAGAGCATAGGTGTTGATAGCCCACATCTTGTTCTTCCCATTCAACTGACTTCTCAGAACTAGCTTCACTCTTTCTGGGTGGGATTCCAAGGTACTTGTAGCTGACCTCATCATCTGCTATGTTACTTTCCAGTAGTCCAATCCCTCCAGTAGATCTACTTTCCCTCTCCATGAGATTGACTAGTGAGTCAATGTCTGTATCATTCACATCTGGCATATAACTTGATGTCATCTATATAGAGGAGGTGGCTGATGGATGCTCCAATCTGTAGCGGTATCCATAGCCATTCTTGGGCATGATGTCACTGAGGGGGTTTAGGCCCATGCAGAACAGCAGTGGGGACAGGGCATCTCCTTGGTAAAACCTGCACTTGATGGTGACTCATGTTATTGGTCTGAAGTTTGCCTCTAGGGTTGTCTTCTACAGCCTCATTGAGTTCCTGATAAAGACTCTTACAGTCCTGTCAATGTTAAAAAGCACCGAATCATAGGCTTTCTTGTAGTCAATCCAGGCAGCTTGGTCTGTCTGGCCTTACAGTCTAGAGTGACTGTTTTATCCACCAGTAGATGGTGCTTGACTCCTCTTGGCTCCACTTCTAACCAGTGCCTTTCTGGGTCCTGCACATGTACTGACATATTTCTATGTTTGCAGAGGCAGGGTATAGGCTGGTAGTTGGATGGTGCTACCTCTTTTTGGGGGTCCTTCAGGATCAGGACTACCAGCCTTCAGTTAACCATTCAGGGTGGGCTCCTTCCTTTAGCAGCATGTCTTTTGTGCTGTTAGATTCTCGTGGAGTGCAGTTAGCTTCTTCAGTTAGTAGGCATGTCTGGGCCTGGAGTTGTCCAGCTTTTCATACTTGAGACCCTTTCATGAAGATCGGCAAGGGTGATAGTTACTGGATCCTGTTCAGGGAGGTTATATTATTATGATTATGATTATGATTATTCATATTATTAGTAGTAGTAGTAGTAGTTCCAATCAGCTTTTAGAGTCAATTCACACACACACCGATGAGAAGCGGCAGCCAGTTTGCTGTAGTCTGCTCTAAGGTTCAACAACCACTTAGTATTTTTCTTGTGTGAAGCCTCCTTCTTCCATATGCTTTTCCATTATTGTCCATTGTCCAGTCTCCAGCTTTGGTGGGTCTGTCTTTATACTGTTACCCTACCACCGAGAGTAAACACTTGATGGCTAGTGGGAAAATATCCTGTTTATTCTCCTGGCTTTTACTTCTCATTCTTTATGCAGGTAGTTAATCTTTGCTTGGCAGTCTCCAAGACCTCAGGTATCTTCATCAGGCCTTTCTCCGGTTCTGATAGCTGGCTAACTTCTCTCTGTGTTGTCCATGTTGCTCTTAACTTGGCCTCCATGAATTGTATGGTCTTAATGATAGCAGCTTCCAGCTCTACTCTTGGCCATCTTATTGTGCTTGCTGGGTATCTGATGACTGGCAAGGCATATAGGTTAATGGCTTTGATATTATTACTCACATTAAGATGAGTCTTGAGTAGGGGAATCCATTTTTTGAAGGGGCTCAAATAGCCTTGACTAAATGAAAGCATAAAGTAAAAGGAATTTGAAATCTAATGCTTTACTAAATAATTAAGAACACACACATATATACAAAAGACACACCCAAGAGATCAGATGTTCCTATACATGTGCTTATATATATATATATATATATATATATATATATATATATATATATATATATATATATATATATATATATATATACACACACACACACACACACACAAATACAAGAGGGGTGGAAGTTATGAAATTCCACTTTTTAAATGTATTCAGAAAGGGCACCAAAATTAAGCTGTGCAACACAAATGCTATGCAATACAAATTCATTATAAATGAAAATAAAATCAAATAAAACAAAACAAACAAACAAACAAACAAAAAACTGATTGGGCACATGCCCCCTCATGTTCTATGGGTGTGATATGTATAGGCGGTGGATGGTGGTAGTTCTGTTCTTATCTATATACATAGCCATTTTATTAATGATCTTCCAAAGAGGAAGAGTTCTATGCAGAACAGCAGTAGGGACAGTGCATCTCCTTGATATACGCGACACTTTATGGTCACCTGGGTAATTTTCAAGTTGGCTTCTAGTGTTGTTCTGCAGTGTTCATCTGAGTGTTGGATGAAGTCTCTTATGGTCTCATCACCTTTAGATAAGGTTAGACACTCAAGTATCCACATGTGTTGGACTGAGTTGCATGCCTTCTTGTAGTCAAATCAGGTAATGGTTAGATAGGTTAGAGCCTTCATGTTGCCAACAGGGAGATTACTATCCTGTAGTTGTTTGCACGGTTGGGGACCTTTATGACCAGCACTGCCTTACCTTCTGGTAGTCAGTCCAGATCGGGGTACATATAACAAAATTGGTTTCATGTTATTGATTGCTTTTTATATTATTAATAGTTTTGTAACTGAATGACTGAAGTAACACAAAAAGGAATTTTTGCTGCAATAGTGCAATAGTGTATAATAGAGCTAGTTAGCCCTCAGGCCTGATTCTTTAGCTGCTTCTGCAGAAGTATCACATTTACCCCAAGGGCACTTGGGGTGGATTGAAGCCCCTGTGTATGTGACTCCCAGACAAAACATCCAAATTGTTCACTGAAATTTAAGGTCAGTAATCCAAATAAAGGCAACATATGTGCTAATAGCAGAAAGAAACTGTAGGACTATACTGAGCATGAATATAGCAATTATAGCACTTAATATAACTGCCTGCTAACAGCAGCATTCATTTACAGTAGCTTAGTTGGTATGTCAGGTATGAAGGGGAGAAGGTGGGATCCAAGAGAAAGCATGATTAAGAGAAAGTAGTTACTGACAATGATGACAAATGTTTCTGGCTTTTCTGAGCTTCATGATTGCCACACTACAGTTACTCAGTAGCATACAGTAGACGAAAGGTACACAAGCAGCACTTTACATAAATTCATGGCTTAGATTTCTAACTGATCACAGAATTTCTAGATTTAATGGCAGGGATACACATCTACACATGTTTAGAGAGAAACAAACAAATTCCAATAATTAATGTTTAATGAAAAGACAAATTTGGTTTTTATACAGTGTTTACTTTAGATTGCCAATTATAAACCTTAATTTAGAATGCATATTTTTAACATTTCTGTTGACTGTATATGCCAGAGGTTTTGTTTATGGCAATTAGATTGGTATTTGTTTTTGTTTTTTTGTTTGTTTTTTTAGTTTCTGATAAAACAGAAACTGTAACATATAAACAACCTTAAAAAGAAGGCATGATGTACAAAAAAAAAACCCGTAATTGTAGAAGTGCATTTAAGTTTGAGGCTGTAATTTGTGTCATCTGAGTTGTGCTACTACTGACTCTGCTTTTAAAAAGCTGTCTTAGGCTTGACAAAAATGGCATGGATCCATATGCGCTTTCTAAATGATCTATCCATCAAGATCACTCAAGAGCTCCGTACATACTATACTACTATTATACACTAAGAATCAAAGCAGCCTTAAAGATTTGCTCTAAAGGCAGCTAATATCTAATGTATTTTTAAAGAAGGCTTTGATGGTTCAACATATTTACTGCTCTGGCAAAGCTAAGACACTTGTTTAGACGTCATGCTGAAATCAGAATGTGGCACAAATCATAATTAAGAAGATATGACCGTTAATATATAGCCTTTAAAAACCATCTGCAGCATGTATTAGATATAAGGGAAATAAATCAAAACTTACTGCCTAATTTGAAGCAAAACCCTATTAAATGAACATGTCTTCACACAGCAGGCCAACACAATTTAACCAGGATGCCCAACCATACTCTCTGCATCTTCAGTATACAAATATTACAATTGCAGGTTTTAAACAAGGGGATTAGAGTTCTCCAGTAACAGGGCAGAACAAGAAAGTGATCACCTCTTTAAGAGAAGCTCATTTAACATCAACCCATAAGGCTTTGGAATGCCTTTTATTGTGTACAGTGAAATATCGAAACAAAATGAAGCAGAAGTAAAACAGTTGTCTTGCCAGTAATATGAATCTGTTAACAGTAACTGTGCACAAGGAATCCTAACATCCTTTGATAGATAATACTGTTATTCATACATTTTGATTCTTCCCTTTTGTTATCATAAATAACAGCTATTAATAACCCTTTATGTAAAGCCATTTAATTCCCATTTCACAAGGTTTCCTAAATCCAAAGCAGGGAAAGTCAGCCGTGTGTTGTCTTCCTTTACACATAAAAGCATACCTTTGCTGTTTAGTCTTGAATACTGAACAGGGAGGCTCTGATCTCTTAAGCCTGTCTTAAAACAGCAGTTTGGCTAAACCCATTTTTATATTTTTGTCATCTTTGAAAACAATGTGAATGGTTCCAGCAAAAGGGCTCTCAGCAGAGGTTGTGAAATTAAATAAAGTGAAATGTAAAGGCAATTGTTAAAATGACTTGTGTGTGTCAATATATCAGGGTGTTGGGGCAGGTTCAAGAAAGAATTGATAAGAACATTTAATGAAAAAAAATTTTTCTAGGAAAAATTTTAACCTTCATTTGATAATACATCAGACATCAAAAACAATACAGATTCTGCTCCAAGTCCTTGTAAATAGACACTTATGAAATGTTACACTGTTTGAAAATAGGGATTACTTCAAAACTTGAAAGCAAACCAAACTAATATTTCACTCACTCAGACATTCGTTTACTCCTGTTATTCAGTGTCAGATAAATAAACTGCGATGATCACAGCATTTTCAGCAAATGTCTCTGACCAAAGCAAAGCATAACTTACAGGACACATATTGTCATGGCTAGGAAAAAGGGAACAAAATCTAAATTACAAAACAATGAGGTAAGGAGTTCTCTTTTTGTACATTTGTGGTGCTTCACCTACTAATGGCTATGCTGCACAGTGCTCTCTAGAGTCCCGCCCTTAGGATCCATACAACAAAAACAGATTCATGGCACATTAGCAAATGAAACAAACCAAATCTAGAGTCTGAAGAACAAATCAAGGCAAGAAAAAGGTGATCAGTTTAAAGGACAAAGCACATCTTTCTCTTTCTCTCTCCCCCCCACCCTCTCATTTTCTCTAAGACTGAGCTGATGGAGCCCAATGTGCACAGAGGGCTGGTAGGAGTCAGTTTTGGTCACCAGATCCAGAGGTGTGTCCATAAACGTGTGTGTGCGGGCGCGTGCGCGCGCATGGAGATGTTTTCTCAGACAGGAAATGTAGCACAGTGAGGCACCGCCTCACAGGGTCCTGACCGGCAGTCCTAGTGCTCGTCTCTTCTGTAGTGTTTATCAAAATTTGTGTTTCCACTTAGTTTTCGTCTATCCACGAACTGTTCCATTTTCTCTCTTCTTAAGAGCAGCCCAGCATCTGTGTCCCCAGGCAGTGCTCTCAGGCCAGTCTCAGGCTAGGGCCTCTCCACTGAGCCCAGTACAGCAGACCGAGGGGGAGGTGCTGTGGTTCTGCTTTCAGCCCGAGTGTCCCCTGGTCCTGCTGGGCAGTGCTCCCAGACTCAGGGGTCTCTCATGCCTCAGCCTTCCACCAGCAGACAGTCCTTTCGCTCCAGAAAAACAGGGGGCAACAAAACCCTGGAAAACTCTACAGAGCTGGAGTGACAGGACAGGAAGTGATTGGTACTCCTCAACCGGGAACAAAAAAGTAAACCCAAAAAACATGAGGCGTGTTAGCGCTCGAATCCACTCACAGGTCCTGAAGAGAAGAGCCTCTGGTAACGCAGGATGACGGAATTACAGCACTGCAGTAACCGCCGGCATCTGCCGCAACTCTCAGTCTGGACATCCTGTTTGAGGCCCTTCTCTGTCCCACGTGCATGGGCGAACGCGCCAAAGTGCAAAATAAAGACATTTCAGAAATAAGCACAGGTTGTTTTTAGTGAAGAGCAGCAGACTCCGCCAGGTTCGCAGTGACAGCATTGCAATTATGCAAGTTATTCGGTACAAGTGTGTACCATGCCAGCCCACACACCCAGCAGTTCTGCGTCTTGCTCCCCTTCAAAGAAGGAGGGAAAACAAAAAACAAAAATGAAAACCACCACAAAATCCCAGCTGACCCCAGAGGAGACGCAGCCTCAGCCGGGCAAACACACTTTCCCTGCAAAGAGCAGCCCCACTATCGTGAAGAAGATGGAGAGCACGAAGAGCACGTACGAGGAGCCCACCCCGGTGTTGTTGGGCAGCTTGTACGGCTGGCCACCCACTTCATTAATGTAGAAGCCGATTGGGAAGATGAGAGCCGCCATACAGAATAAGATCACTGCAGGGTGAGAGAGGGAAAGTGGTTAGAACTTTTGCACTGCAAACATCTCAAACATTCAGACCACTCATCATTTGACATTGGCTTTAAGAGCTCGGTGAGAATGTGTAGAAGATTTGAGAGGGATTACATCAACCAGAGAAAAGCTCCAACAACAAACCAACCGCTGGACCAACCAATCTCCCAGCCTCTCCAAGCCCTGGTAGTTCATGCATGAAAGCTTTTAAGGAGGACCGAGGAGGAGCTGCATAAAAGAAGCTTGAGTTCAGACTCAATTTAATCTAAACTCCCATTATCAAGATAATAGTGTTTCGGCATGGTGTGAAGCTACAATTAAACACGTCTGCCTTAGACAGAAGAGCGGTGGAGATTGAGTGAGAGAGGACAAGATAAAAGAGGGAGATTTTCCTAAAATAAACCAACAGTAATAAAAACTGTAGCCACACAAAGAATGTTTTAGAAGGCACTTCAGTCTCTTCAGCTCCATGAGGGAGAGGAGGAGGGCCTGAAGGTCACGATTTCTTCCGTGTGTCAAAGAGGGCACTTTCTCCAGCGGCGCATGTCTGCTGAGTAAGAGCACTTCTACACCCGATATCCAATCCATACACACAGATACTGGCAAAAGCAAGTTCTCTCTCTCTCTCTCTCTCACACACACACACACACACACTGGCAACAGAGTTAATTTTTTAAAAAGTGGACAAGAGCACAATACTAAAATGTTCACCTTTAACAAAAGGCAGCTTTGATTTCCTTTGACAGCCAATCGTTCTTTATAGGAATAGGAGGGATACCATGAAGAACAACCTTTGCACTGGTGAGTGGAACTGGGCTACTGTACTGTAACTTGACTTCTGACCCATTAGCCCTTAGCACATCAGTCCGACAGGCACAGCAGACTACAGCTAATATTTACTTCTGACCCTGCCAACAGGCCATATGTTTACCTGATGTGGGGCCAGAACTGCACCAGTGGGCGTGAAATCTAGCAGGCCGACCATGAATGCCCCTGATCAGGGCGAGGTTTGGGCCAGGTGTGGCCACACAGGGGCGTGCGCTGCTAACAAAGCGGTTCTTTGAGGGGAATGTGGCCTGTGGCCAGCGTCTGCCATGCCTCAGCTACCTGCACAAGGCCTCTCTAGGGGCGACAGGGCCATCTGCATCCTAAACGAATGTTTCAGAGGCATCACCCTCCCAACACAGCCACATAAAAAAATCCCACTCCCCTGCTTTATCAGCAGTTGTACTTCCAGGGTCCCCTCATGTCAGGGTTGCTGGGGGCTGCTAAATGTAGGTGACTATTCACTACACACTTCTTGCCACAGCAGTTCTTATATATAAGAACTCCAGCATGACTTCATGAGTGACCACACTCTCGGCTTTGTGCCAAAAAAAGTGTGTGATGCAATTTGTAAAGGAAATATAGTGAAGGTTTCCCCCAAACAGAAGCAAAGTGCCAAGACAACAGGGAATCCAACAGTAAAAAAGATTTCAGAGCAGAGGTTGTACAGGTTAGAATTAATGGACTGACTTCAATGAGAGTCAGAGCTTCACTGACAGGACAGAACTTTATTATGCATTTTCCCTTACTTGTTTACTTAAGAGAACATGCTTAGGAAGTGCATTTATGAAATGTAACACCTGTCTCTCAATGCCCTGTAAATGTTTCACCCCCTAGTACTTCTTTAAGTGAAAGTGTTTGAAGTGTAGGGGGCAGCGTTTACTCTGATGAGCTCTGGTTTTGTGCCCAGAAGCACAGCACTTAATCCAGCCTCTCCTCCAGGGGGCTGGCCTGCCTCTGCTAATATTGTCTGGTCATACTGGGAAAGGGAATAACCTCTGTGGTTCAGCTTTAAGATAAAGTATCAAACATACACCACAAACATCAAAACATCATGACATTCTCCCAGTGCATTTCGGTCTTGCCGCTAAACAACCCCATGAGAAAACACTGGGACCAGAAGGCAAAGCAGCTTTTTCTGGAGGATAAAACAGGTTTGTTTGTGTTTGTGTGTGTAATGGTTGACCAAACAAAAGACGGTGAATCGCTCAAACATGACAGAACCTAAAAATGTCCCACAGCAGGAGTAGCTTTGGAGAACCTTGATCTTTTTTGAAACCGCAGTGCAAGGCCCTTACGTCTGTGGTTCCTACATTAAACCCACAGCAATGCCTCCATGGAACTAACCACACTTCAACAGAAACACACAGTCAGTTCTGGACAAACTGTACGGGAACTGTGCACACTTTAGTGAAACAGCTTACTCACCTAGTTTATGCCATCACTGCAGAATCAGAGTAGCAATGCATTCATACCTTCAGAGGTGGTTTAGTCTGCAAGATTCCCATTAGCTTTTCCTTTTTATTTGGGGCATCTTGGTTATGGGACCTGGATATTGGCTTTGTTGGTGTCTGCTGAGCAAACAGCTTTAGTGTTATTAGATTTGTAACTGCGCATTCTGTTTTTCTAACACTGACACTGGAATGAGGTATTAAGGGTCACTTTATCAGTACCATCAGTGGACAATGGAGAAGTGACAAGGCCAACAGCCTGGGCCTTGAGGCATGCTGCTGACTAAATTTTGACACACTGTGGCACCAATTAGTTCTTTATGGCATCATTCAGGGCGCCTGCTGGGCACGGACTAATGAGATGTCTGATATGCCCTAAAATAACTCCTGATATTTATACCCACGGACAGCGCATTATTTCAGCAGATGCTCTTCGTAATAACCAAAATTAAACAAAGGCCATATTTAAAGAGAGATCTAAATGCACTGTCCTCCAAAGCCCACCTCATATGGTTCAGTTCGTGGTCTTTGTGTGAGGGCATGCTCTATTTTTACAGGTCTACGACACTTTGAAACTGGCTAGCCACCGCCCACGGACCAATGACCAGGGAGGAAAAGACAAGAGTTCCTGCACAGCGGAGACGGTGAACTGAACGTGGACAACTGGGACCATTCCTTTCCTGTTGCCAAGGCAACCTTGCCACTATGTATGTAGCGCTGAGCAAAATGATTTTTCCATTCAAGACAACCTCTCCACACGTGCCAGTGGTGCATAGAGAATCCAGAAATCTGAAATGTAGACTGTACATAAACCACTCATTTCCAAATTTAGACGTGCCGTGTAAAGGCGCATCGGTGAAAAAGGTGAAACTTTAGTTCACGTAGCTGTTGTGTTCTGGCCCTTTCTGTCCACTTCATTTTCTTTATTCTTCCTACACCACTGAAGACTGCACAGTAAGATATTATTGCATCCTGAGGGGGAAGTGAGACTTGAGGATTTTTTTTATAGGAATGACAGAGTGGGCTCTAAAAACGGTCTGAGGAGATGAGCGAAGACAATAGCTTTCTGTGACGGCGGACACCACATGTCATCCACATGGTCTCAGCTATGCCTCCTCACGCCCTCGCAGATGCTGCTCACCCACGGCTCCATTCTACATGGCCAAAACTCCCGTGTGCGTGCACTGCAGTCTGACTGGCTAGGCTGAGCATGGCCACACTGCTGGACCAAGAACCAGGTTCCTGCTCAGCCTGATGCTGTGAGGAAATGATGTCCTATTTCAAGCAATCTTAAACAATCTAACAAGAATTGTTCTTCCTCTTAAGAGCAAAGCTTCTCCATTTAGCCTTACTCAATCAGATAACTTCCCAGACATGGTTGCGAGGGTGGGAACGAAGATACTTACTTCCCGTGAAGGCGATCCACCGTGCATACTTCGTGGCTTCTCGGCGCCAGTGTGACGCCACCAGTAGGCCGCAGGTGACTGTGAGGGAGACGATGCCCATGATGATAAAGAAGAGTGTGGTGACCCACTCAGGCGGCAACCGTGGGGGGATGCATGTCCTGTCACGCCCATGGATGGTCTGACACTGCCTCACCAGACCCACGGTCAGGGCACCTGAAAACATGGCCGACAACCACCTTCAGAGATGTTCCACTTGCATGCAGGGCTACCAGCATTCTGCTCATCAGAGGCCTAAAATGCAGTCTGGGAATTGCTGGGCTGCTCTGAGCCTTATACATATAACTTGTGACATCACTCAAATATTTAATCATAAAAAACCTATACAGCTATCAAGCACTTCTGAAAGGCTATATCTTATCATAGAAATTCCTCAAAATTACGAGTTTTATAATCCATGACTCTAATCTCTGTAATCAGATCACACACCGACAATCTTGTGTGTACAGTACACAGATCACCATCAATCTGTGTACTGCAGCCTGGGCTGTAGGTCGGCATCGCATTGCACTTCCTGTGACTAAAGCTTAGTTTCCAGATGTTTATCTGGCCTTACCTCCCTATGCATGACGATCAACATCTCTGCCCTGTTCCCACATACAGAGGCAGGGGTGAAAGGTGGAGATACCAAAGGCATGGAAACCATGCAGTGCTGGGAAGAACTTGATCATGAGAACATGCTTTCAGCTTGAGGCAAAGAGGGTTAGCAAGCAAATCCAAAAGATGTGAGACACACAGAAACAGAGAAAGACAGTGAGGGAGAAGGATGAACCTCATGTCTTGATCATTCACAAGGTCCCAGGGCAGAAAAGACCTCAAAGCTGACACACACACACACAGACAGACACACATTGAGCAAGAGGAGCTTTAAAATATTTATGCTGCCTAGAGTCATAGTGAATGAAAATTCAGTTTCAGACTTTTTTTTCCCTGTTTCCATTTTCTCAATATCTTAATTTTCAGATGATGTTCTTCTCAAGCCATCACACTATTTAAAAATTATGTAGTGACTAGACACTACATGCAATATTTACTGTGCATTAAAAGCAAACCGAGTTAATTGCTTGGATGAGTTTTAGAAGGCAGGTTTCAAACAAAGGAATAAGTACTAGACATAGCCTACTTACAAGCAGGCCATGGTAAATGTGTGAACAGCCAAGTTCTCCAAACTTGCCAAAATATTTAGCTCCGTAACGTTCTGGGTTACATATTTTAAAGGGGGACAGATAGATTTAATAAAGAGGATTAATAAAAAGACAAGCATGATGCAAGTAGACTTGTGCTGTTACAAGCCCTCTAACATAAAACGTATGCAGTCTATGAACTGAAACTGAGCCAAACAGAAGCAAGTCGTCATCAGGGGCCTATACTTCAAAGAGGAGCTAAAACCAGAATGAGTCTATGAAAACTGTGTTGCTCTCAGGAAATGAACAGGAAGGACTGGGTCCTTAATTCATAGGCTGTGACCCTATAATGAACCGCAGCCTCCCAAAGAACGGTGTTCACCAGCATACATCACAGGATCAAAGCGACCCCTTTAGGAAAGGGGGTTTCACAGAGTGACAGTGAGCTTACTTCAATGTGCAGATACCCGAGTTCGGAGGCTGTAGGTTTTCAAAGGAACCCCATGGTGTCATCATACGAGTGCAAAGTCTGAACTGTTGGCATGTCTGCTGGCTAATGTTTATACCTGCAGCCTCAGAAGCCCCTGTTGCTAGACACCTCGCTCCAGCCAGGATTTCAAGACTTCATGTTGAAGGTTAATAAAGAACTTTACAAATACACAGATAACCATACCTAAACAGTATGGTCAAATCTGCTTTGTCTTGTCTCAGTGTTATCTTGTGAATTTCAATACAACAATTTTTCTACCTGCCTAATAGGGTTGCAAGGTTTGGGCAAGTGCATGTGTGTGTACGTGCGCGTGTGCGCACATATTGCACCCTGGTATAAAGAAGTTTGATATTACTTTTCAGCAAATAGCCTGCTCACTGACACCCAACAACAGGCAGAGGACTAGATTAATTGAGTTATGATGGGATCAGACTACACTAATTCAGCCTGAGTTTTCACACTATTTTGTCATAGCTGACAAACTTCCAGCATCAGGCCAATTGCGAGGAACGGGTCTCGTAGTGTGACATAATCGACGAAGTGTGATGTGTCGTCTGAGATGCCCCGCAACACCCTGACAAGAGGTCTAGCTTGGATTTTCCTGCCTATTAACTCCTACATGTTCCTTGACGCTGACCAATAGGATGACAGAGGGCTCTCTGGCACACATATATAAACATGGCAAAGAGAAAGAGCTAATGTTGATATTGATTTCAGTTAGTGATTGTGACACTACCTAATATTAAAACATGTCTTGGTATCATTTATCAGAGGATACAATACACAAAAACTATTTTTCCCCTCCTTGAGACCTTCTGGTTACATGCAACAAACATGGTAGCTAGGTATGTTTATCTAATGTCCTTGAAAAGCTCTTCATTTACCTCGAGTTCATTCTTTAGATCAAGTTCTCTTTGAAGGATAGACAGCCTACATTATTCTTTCTGTGATACCCAGGAAATGGGTCAACAATTTATTTTTCTTTCTTTTCTTTTCTGAACATAAACCCACCAGCATCACAGCATGAGGACTTCGCTGCATCAAATGTGTAGCATTGCCAGTCTTCCGTCCAAGACGCAGCAAGAATGTATGCCACTGAGATTGTAATCTGTCATAGTGACCATCATGAAATGCAAAAATATCATGTAGTCTGATCCCAGCACTACACCCACAAGCCATGGTAGGACCAAGGAAATCCTGTGCTTGAAAGCACATCCATTAGAATAACAACCCAGCAGTCAGTCCTTCCTGCACCATACAAAGATGGAGAGTTTAGAATAGGCGCAGCAAAGGGAGGCAGGCTAGACTTTCCTGTTGCGTCATCCAGGCCTAAGAATCCATCACTTTAGGGTTTCATCAAGTAGAATCGGAAAGCAGATGGACAGTTTTTGTCTCTAATTAGCTAAGAGCCAGTGAGCAGAGGGCACGTTACAATTCTGTCTCACCTTTCCCCTTCCATTACCCAAGGTGCACTGCCTCAACCTGAAGCTGATCAACTTACATGCGAACTAGCTTGGTTAGCTCCTTGCACACTCCAAAGGGTATGTAAACATTATGCAAATGAGTATGAATATGTGTTATGTAAATTTAAATGCCATATTAAACCATCTGGGAGCTGCAATTCAGCTTGGTGCTGCCTACAATGTTTATTTTCTCCCCTTCCTCCATGTCTTAGTGCGTACACGTGAACATTAACAAAGGTAGGAAAGCATGCCTTGTTTCAGTAGGAAGAAAGGATTTAAAGCTCAATACACATTTAGGTCTCCATGCTGTAAAGATTGCCCTCAGCACCCTGCAGCTTCAGCACTTCTCTCAGGTTCCAGCCGTACACATCAACGGGCCAGCCACCCTTCACTCCCAGACGAGCAAGGCCGAAACATAAACGCGCGCAGCTTCAGCGAGCTCCGCCACAGCTCACATCAAGATAAATATATGTGGAACATTAGCTAAAGCTGAAACAATGGAGCGATGTCTCCTTTTGCAGCACTTCCAGGAGCACAGAGGAAGACCTGCTGTTATGGAGACCCCATAACCTATAAGCTGCTCCAGTATGGAGGTCATCTCCATTCTTAGCAGTCTGTGCCTAATGAGCACAGATGCCATCCTGGTCTGCACGTACTGTGAACATGGGATCTGGAGTTGAATGAACACACTTCCTTAGGTGGAACTTGTTGACTTAACCACTGGAATAAACATTAAACAGAAAGACTAATGTTAAAGGCTCTTTTAAAAAAAAATCTGGCTGACACTGATCACCAAGGACAGCCCCCCCATTCGCTTTTCCATGAGGTGTAATGATCTCCTCCCTGGAATGGCCTCCTGCTCTCCGTCCGCCTGTGATCTGGCAGGAAGTGCTTCCTGAGCATTGCTTTTCTCTAATTAGTGCTGGGCGAGCAGTACTGGAGATGGGAAACGTTATGGGGCTGAGTCAGGCCGCCTATGTGAACCCTCGTGGGCGGAAAGTGGAGGCTGGGTGGGTGTGTGTGTGTGGCAGCAGGCTTTTGCCATTTACCTCACCGTGCAAGAACACATGCATGCACACAAACAGCTCTGGATTAACATTAGCTGCAAAAGAATCTCTGCAAAACAACAAAGTTGTATTTCCATTGTAAACTCCGAACTAGAAGCGGCTCAGTTTCTCACCATACATTCACAAGAATTTCCAGGCTTTTTAACCTCAATAGCATAAACACGAAGACCCCAGATGGAAGTATTGCAAAACTTTACAGCCAAGGCAATCCAGAACACACAAACAGCAAGATCTTCTACCTGACCTCGTCACTGAGACAGGTGCAACTGCTCCCTATATTCCACCTGAGCTACACTTCAAAGCACTTGCGTGAACAATATAACCACTACCTGGGCCAAATTCCAACCAATTACTTCAACACATGCATGCGCATACAGGCTAACTGAATATTTTGCAATCGGTGTGATAATGAGTCAGTGACCCACTTAAAGATGTTTTTGTTTACTGTTGTAAACACACGGTTCCTTCTCCATTATAGGAAATAGGTGAGATGTTCTTGAAAACCTCTTCAACCTGCCTCTGCAATCTCTTATATTTGTGTTGGCAGGTTACACTCAGACAAAGCAAAGAAATTCAAACAAGACAAATTTATCACCTCCAAAAGGTGGACCAATTACACCACTCAGAACTGGATGTCCCTCAAAATACCTATGTGCCCAGCAGGCAATCAACAGCACTGTGGAGCACTTTTGCTGATTTTAAACCTGAAGAGGTTCAAAGGAGACTGAAGTCAGCAGAGTGCAGGCAACTTGCTTGTGCACAGGTCTTTCAGGCTTCCGATCAAGGAGCAGCTTGAGGTTGTTGGGAGCAAACTGCATTTACGTTGCAGGCTTATTTTACCATAGACATGCACCAATTTAAAAATGCCCAGCACATCAAAAACAATCCATTACTATACACAATTAAGCCCCTTGCAAATCGAATGAGAAGTGTTCAGTGGGCAGGGAGGCATATTATTTTTTCCACTTCACATTGAGTGTTAGGGAGAATGAAAAGGCTGGGAGAGATTTTCGTTTTCAAAATGTCATGACCACCAACTTTGCATTTTGTCCCTGTGAGATCATAGACTGTTAGTCATGGACTAAGCTTATAGGTCTCTGTTGTGTTCTCCAGTGTACAACAGGGATAACGTGACAATGTTAACTGCATAGCAAATTAAGATAATGAAATCCATATTTCCATATTGCATTATTTGGAGGAGCAAAAACCTAGATGGGAAATTTCTTTCAAATAATGGCAGGGTAGCAAGAGTATAACGAGTGATACAACCTGATCAGCATCCTGCCATAGTCGAAACAGCTGGTGGTAAAGGCACCATTTAGGCAGTCAATCAGGTCTTTTAAGAGCATGTGCGTGGGAGTAAGATCATTGTGATCCATCTACGGTTTACCAATTAAGCTGACCATCGGAGACAGGAACAGAGCTCCATTTAAAATGCAGCATCACACTCGGCCGTCTAAAGGACTGACAAAACCAGCAAAGGAAATGAGGTTGAAATGAGTCATTCTGAGGTGAGAAACACTAAAGTAACAATGGCCCTTCCAGGCAAGTGGTTTTAGCCGCAAGTTCTACATGCACATGTTAAATCCCCTCCCCACAGTCAGGTGATGCTTCACAGCATCTGCCTCACACTATCGCAAGATCTGGAGAGAAAAGCTAGCACCCGCATGGAAAAAGTATTCTCGTTTCCAAGGTCATGCGCAAAAATTAGTCAAAATGGCTAAATGAATAAACACAATGCAGGCAACAGTTTAACACTGTCTAAAGATGATAGTAAGGAAATGCAGATGTCGACACATCTATACAGCTTGCCTCTTGATTTTGAAAGGACTTCACCTAGACACTGGGTGACAGTGGAGAGAGTCAACACCAAGTTTTCTTTGTCCGTGTGTTTGAACTTATCAGCCAAGCCAATAAATCTTACAATTCATACACTTACAAATTTGACCAAGTGTTTCTCATGGTGACTTAAAAAAAAACAAAAAAAAACCCCTGCTCTTCACGGTATCGCAGCATTCAGTTCCAAGGCTATTACAACTATGGAATTTTGCACAAAAATAGCATGACATTCACTAGCATACTTAATTAAAAAAAGATTTCACTGCCCAGCAAGAGCCACACTGTGTTCCTTAAAAAGACAACACTCGAGGGCAACTCTTTTTCAACTACATAGGCATTAAGGCTCTTTCCTGGGTAACTCTGAACCCTGTGTGATATGCAAGAAGTCACATGGCCAACTTAACATTCTGACATTTGACCAAAGCTGAGGACAAACCCATCAATGAATCTGTAATAATTTTGGTTTACCTACAGCCTCTAGTGTTCCGAAATAAGCATGAATAAAATAACTAAAAGGTCAGATTAAAATGCTTCACCCCATAGTCTCAATCAGCACAAAATCACTTTCCATAAAATGACGTTTACTGTCTCTGAAGAGAGGAATCTAATTTTGCTTCATCCTGGTTCTCACCAGGAGGGGTAGAGCCACAGACACTGCACTCTCAATAGTGAGCACAAGAAGGAAGAAAGGTGACAATGGTTAAAACAAGACATTCACTGGGGCATATCCTTCACAGACATGAAGTAGGTGGAGAAAATATGAATCCAAAAGTAGTAGCCTGTCACAATATCCATTTTCTTCTAAATGTTTTGACTTTAACATCAGGGTATTTGGCCATTCTGTCTTTGTCAGCAGAAAGCAGTTAGGGAAGAAAAGAGTGTTCAAAACTGCTGTCACTGCAACACCAACTCTCAGGTTGTCTGGTGTGAAAAACAATCACTATGTTTCCTCAGTGGATAACGTATGTATGAATACTGACAATTATTAAGTGGCAGAGGTACAGCAACAACAATCACTGTAAACCAAAATATTTTAGTTTTGCAGGGGACAAAAAAAAAAAAAAAAAAAAGAGAGTAAATGTATAGGAGCCCAGTGATGCATTTTGCTAGCAGCTGTCTGGCAAAAGCACTAATATAGCCAAACAATCCATATACTTATATATATTGATTTATATGTATATGTATGATTTATATTTAATATATATTTTAGATATATATATTATATAAAATCTTGTTCATATATATCACTTCAGTATTTATATGCAAGAGGCACAGCAAACAGAGTGTAATCAAATGTAGCCCTAATATTCATATCAGTCATTAATACTGGGCAATACCCTTTAAGCCATAGAAATGGGACACCAGACCAAGACATATTAAAGCCTGGGTCTGCCCATGAACCTTCTGCAGCACTTAGGATGGAAGCATGGATTTGGGGCCATGTTCACCTCTAAATGCAGAAAGTAATAGCCAATCCCATATAACAATTTTTGTGGCTTCAGTAGGCTTGTTAATGTCTTGCCTGTAAACTATGCTACAGAAATCCTCTCATACAGGTTTACAGCAGATAGCAGTTATTGGAAAATTGCATTCTAAAAGAAATTGCTTTCTTTTTTAAAATTTAATGTGAACAAAACACAAACTCTGAGGCTATAACAAAATTCATAGGCTCAATGTGCATATTTAAAAATTAGCCCAGTCTTTTTAGTCATGTTTTATATACAATGCATGACTACATCAGATTATATATCACCCCTTTAATTAAACTCTTAAACAAGAAGGAAGGAGACCCCTTCTGTCTACTAGCCCCTGAAAAGAACTAGAGTGCACATGTTAATGATCAAAACAAAACCGTTGGCCAAATATGACCGAATTCACTGAATTGTGGTTGAACCCTTGCTGACCCAGTTACAGAGCTGTCATACATAGCGAACAAAGCAAATGGCATGATTGTTTTGAAAGGGGGTGTAAAAATGGCCAATTGCACATAGGTACAGACATTTAATTTCTCCCTTTCACTCGGCAACATCAGTTACTATATTAGAAAGTCTTTAAATATTTGTAGAACCACATGAATGTCGCAGTCACTCAAGGATAAAAGGGAAGAAATTTCGTAGCTAAAACACTTTTTTTTTGGCGTAACATTTCATAAAATAGCCATTTAAAGGTGTGAGATATCCCATTACCACATGCCTTTAACTGACACTGCCTTGGAATACAGTACCTTTATAATGAGTAGAGGACTGAAAAATGAAAGAGCGAAAAATAATTGTAGATCTCAATGTTATAACCCTAGCTGGGTTAGCTAGCTAGGAGAAGCTCCAAGCGTTAGAACCATGGACTAGATGGATTAGCCAACCTTTCAAGATGGATCATGAACAATCTCTGCTCAGCAGTTTTCAGAAAAGACGAAAGATTCGGGTTCTCAAAAAGTACGGCACGCTCACATCCAACATAACGCCGAATGCCTTACCTGCTGACTCGCCCGTGTTGATCCAATCCGGATTTGCAATGCTAGCTATGGCAAATATATCCGCAGCCAGAAAGAGACACCCTGAAATTATGGTCAGTTTATCCATCTCAGTTTATGTCAAGGCTGGAAATTCGTGAGAGAACTGCTCAAGAGCCAAAGTGAGGAGACCCCTTTTCAGACAGGCCTATCAGTCAGTCGGGGAGCCCGACGATAGCAGTTTTAACCTCGTCCCCTCCAACAAACACGACCCCGAGTGAGAGGCACGGCCGTCAGATTCCGTTTCGCCACATCATTACGATACGGCTTCCGCGATTAAAGTCCATCCCTTGGACCACACACGCAGAGATCTGAATTACATTTCAAAAACAAACTCTCGGTCGTAGTCGTTTGTTTTATCCCCCACGGAACGACGGCGCGCGAAGCGACCGGCGCGAGGGCCCGCGACTCCCAGGCGTTTGTATTCACGCGCAGGTCCTCCCGACGGCAGCAGCATCGGGCGACTGCGGCCAGCAAAGGCGCGCGCTAGCACGCTGGGACTCCTGCCTCGGGATCTGTGCGCCGGACCGCGGGCCTACAGCAACTCGACTCCCGAACATCCATTTGGACAATCCCTTGAGGGGCGGCGGTTTCGCGTATAACCGTATAAGCGAGGTAACGTTAGCGGTGCACGAGAAGAGCCGTTTCTTTATCTTCAGGGACACCGCTGCGCGAGCGGAGAGCCATATCCCTCTTGCCCCGCTTATTCATGCGCCCCTTTTCCTATGCTGGAATCTCATCTGCATGAAATGCAAGCTCGCAGCAAAGCTGTCCCGCTGGATCATCGAAATTGCAAGCGAGAGAGGGACTGAAATTCGTCCGGTTTGGCTCATCCCCTTCATCTGGGACGGAAAAACAAAAAAACACAGTGAGACAATCTCCCGATGCCTAGTCCATTCTCAGATGACACCCCCACGCAGTGTGTTCGTCAGACACACAACACCCCCCTAACGTCGCGTTTGGAGGTTTATGTTCTCGCGATAGGGGATGGGCTAGCCAAGGGTCTGCCAGAAATGATTCAAAGACGAAGTGTAACAACTCCGTTTCATCATAAGGTCGCATTAATCATAGTTACAGCGAGCAAAATCAATCAAATATTTCATCAAGCCAAAGTGTTCCCATCTTTTATGGGATCTAAATTGGGACTCACAAACACGATGACAACGATGTGGACAAACCAATATTAGACAGTTTGACTTATATAGGGCACCGAAGGTACATTCTGAAGGGGAACTAAATAAAACCTTGTGTTACGTTGCCTCTTTGGCTCATGGAATTAGTCTTTCGCTTTAAAAGTCAGCGTGGATATGCAGCTTTATTCTTCTGCTTTCTACGCGAGGCATGTAGCATACTTTAAAGAGGTCAAAATGGACAAAGTTTTTTTTTTAATCTACAAAAGATTCAACCAAGGCAAACATTAGAAAACGATATTTAGGATATTGATATTGACATTGTTAATAATAATAATCATAATATTATTATTATTATATTTTACATGTCAATCCTTAGCATTTTCCATTGTAAACGTTTGACTTTCACAATGTGTCCATTTGCATTACAAATGTCATCAGAAGTATTCAGAAACAGCATGTTACCTTGTTCATCACCAAAGATTCAGTCGGGCATTCTTCCAATTTCGAACCATTCAGTAGTCTCAGCTAAAGTTGTGATTTCCCCGCCGTCTAGATGCACCGCAGCCGTAATCTGACGAGCCATCCCTTTAGGTCATCAGAACTCCCTGATCCGTTTAAAAACAAATGACGGGTGAAATGACTCCAAATTGGACAAACTGTAGATGAGTTTATAAAACAAAACAGATCAGTAATTTCTGAAGTTTCGTAGAGTAACGTGCTTTACATTAAAAAAAGTAATTTGTCTCCTTTCACACTACTTCCATTCTTTATATTTCCACTGAATTCAACTTTCCCCCAACCTGTTTCTTAATATTATTTAAGCGATAATGGTCACTAATCTACCCTAGATTATTCCAGTGGCGTATTTAATTTTGTACATCCTAGAGGCAAATCAGAGTCATACAGCTGTTTAACAAAATATGTTAAACACAACTGCATTCACAACTTAACTATTCTTAATCAAATAGGTCTTTAAAAGACTAAGTCACTTCTGAATCCACAATAAAATACACTGTGTAAATGATCCATAAATAGTTTGATACAGATGCATTCATGAACCATGAATGGCTCACCGTTTCCCCCTGGTGTCAAAGATAGCGCTAATAAACAAGGGCTACACAAAGCAGCAATAACACGAAACCTAGAAAAATGTATTGATGCATATATGAAAAAAAAAAAAAAACCACTATATAACTAAAACTCACCATTAAAAACCATTCTTACAACGACAAGTTTTAAGATGATATTTACAACAAACATAAATGAAATCAAGAAAACCCCAATTCACGTGCATTTATATGGATGCTGATAGTCATGGTGTCAACACTCATGGGTCACAACGTCCAGTGAACTGCAGGCTTCAGCAGCCAGAGCCTGTGCACCCACCTTTTAGAGCCTCCAAACTCTCCAACATCAGAACGTACTCCACCTTCAGCTGGCCCCTAGCAAAAACCAGGCTAAATCACTGACAGGACTGCATTGTTTGACACAGGAAACTGTAACAGAGCCCCACCAAGTGCAGTCACGGTTTTCCTGTTTATTGTCAGAGAGCCAAACAAACAAGGACTCGTGCCCATCAATTTCAAGGAATGGGGTCATGAGAATAAAGGTCTGGACATCCATGGGAGGTTTAAGAGAAGAGGCTTGCTCACAGAGCAGTAGCAGTGAGATGGGTCAGCAGGAAGTGACCTCAGCTCAGCTCTGGAGAGGTCCTCTTCAGAAACCATTCCCTCAGTCACTAGCTTCACCTGAGTGATGGCAGCTTTGATGACCTGCAGAGGTTCAAAATATTTGAAGATCTTGCAGGCTTTATAAACTAATGGCACCACCCCACTAAGAACCTAATATTGTGTTAGAAATTGATTAAATTACTAAGCAATTCAAATGCATTAATCTTCATGAGATTTTCAGGAAGCGCGACATCAATGATTCTTTACTGATACTTTCAGCAGTTCTTAACACTTATTTTAGCACTTCAACACCAGCCAATCAAAGCAAATATACAAATGTTACTTTCAGTCACATTTGTCATTTAAATGTTAAAACCCTTGACCCTGAAATCATGCCCAACAACAGTGAGGAGAACCTGCTTACACAAGACTCACCTCCCTGGCAGAACTAACTTGGGTGATTCTGGCCTATTCAGAATGTACACAATCAAAACAGTATCATAAAAGTATTGAAAGCCATGACCTTCAAAAGAGGTACATTAAAACTGATCAGGAACTCCTACATCTCGAAACATACACTTCTCTACATTCAAATTTAAAACTGTTGGCTCACTGACATTGAAGGGCTGTGTGGTTGCCTTGGCAATGCCCTGGCTGAGCATGCTGGTGATGTGGAAACCAGTTCCTCAGACCCACTGGCACTGGCTTCTGCTGTGCCGCTTAAAGGCCCCTCACAGGCTACCAATGCATTTACTAGACAGTCTGCAGTTTCAACTCATCTACACACACACACACACACACACACACACACACACACACACACACACACACACAATAATTAGCTCCCTATACAGTTCAGTGCTGATTACAATTCACTCAGCCCAGTGGGTAAGCGATATCTTTTAAACTCAAATTTGACTCATTCTAACAAAGGGTGGTGAAGCCCCAGACAATGCACAGTGATGACTTTTTGGTTTTTGATGTTCAACAGAATAACGATTCAGACATCGGTTTTGCCCAAAGACCTGTTTGGTCAAAGAGAACGCAGCCAAGTACATTGCAATTTAAATCTTAACCAATCACATAAACCGCCTTGCATGCGAGTAGTAAAACAGTGAGGCCTCAGTACAGCCTCTCACCTCCACGGTAGAGCACCAGAGCTCCAGGTGTTCCTGCCCCCTTGTGGACATTAAGGTACTGCTCTGCCACCTGTTTCAATGTGGAATGATTCACTCCTGTATGAGGAGCAAAATGAATCAAGATGAAATTACAGCAGCATACAAGGGCGTGAGGCTGCACTGCAGATCCAGGAATGTGCCATGTCATGTTATTTGATCCTCACATCCCATATTTGCATAGAGAACAACTCTCAGAAACAGAATCTCCCTGCTGTCAAAATTTGCTCATAGGCAGCATTTAAGCTCAATGAACTATGAGAGCAGTTAACACATAAACACATAAATGTAACATGCAAAAATAATAAACATAAACATCCTACTCCAACGAAAGCCATTCTTGCACTGGTGTAATATTTCACATAAAATTCCTGCAGAGTGAAATAGAAGTAGTGTAGACCACAGTGAATGTGTACTGTAGCAAAAATTTTCTTCTTGGGCTGAACACATCAGGTACTCTATGGCACTGTTGCTGTGGCTGGCAGACACACACACACACACACACACACACACACACACACACACACACACACACACACAAAGAATTCGATGCATCAGCACTCACTCTTGAGATATAGTCTACATGTGTCAGTATTGAACTCTGCTTGTATCCCAGACACCAATCACAATCTCACGAGTCATCAAGGAAGCAAGACTGAATTTCACTTACAAAGAATTACACACCAAAAAGGGAAGGATCATCCTGACAGGAAGGTAGCAAAACAGCAAAACACAGTAGGGCTAGAGATTCAAAAATACATAGTATGTTTATTGTGATATGAATGCAATATACATGACTAGAGTTTAAGGGTCCCCATAGAAGTGAATCGTCAAACAACTAGACAAAGGCCACAATAAATACAATGCGTGCTGAATTAAGCCCTGGGAGAAAACCATATTTCTGCACCTGTGGTTCAACAAAGTCCAGCTCTGCTGCCAGCAGCAATCTCTCTGCATACCTCCCATGAATGGCCTGTCCTGCTCACGTTCTGAGAATTCAGATGCGACTGGAAAAATCTATCTGCTCTTTCTCAACTAGCTGCCTTATGCTATAGTTTGACATGCAAATCCATAAAGCACTTCCCCTTTATTTTTACATCTGATCACGAGCACGACTTTTTATCAAACTCATCTTGTTGTACTTAATTTGACTTCACCTCCACCATGATCATACTGTTACAAAGCTGGTCACTACGCACCAGGTTAGAAATTATCCCTCAGAAACTCCAGGAAATGGACCCTGTGTTCCCTTGATTTTGTGACACTGCAATTCACCAAGAGACAGTAGTGAGAGCCGTGAAGCTGGAACCAGCAGTAGAGGCGAGGTTCTATGCTTATTTTCCATGGATTTAGTCGACTGAGAGTCAGGAGCCCCCAGCTGCTCCCATCCCTCGGCAGATCCTGAAGGCATACAGTCCCTTAGTGGGGTGACATACAGAACACGGGCATTTGTTTTCTTGTGGAATTTACATTTATGACTTGGTGCTAATTGGACACAACAAATGTTTTGGACAGTAGTACTCCATCATTAGATATTTCCCACTGTAAATCATTTGTAGTGTGAAGAGGCTTAAATTAAGTACACAGATTGCCTATGTACATGGGTTAGGCAAACTCAGGCAACTATCTTGAGACTCGAATGACAAAGTCCCTAATCTAGCTCGGAAAAGACACAGAGAATCACTAGAGTTAAACTGAATTACAAATCACTTTACCAGAGGTTTATATTTACAAGACATGAGATTTAACAAGATGTGCAATTCAGTTTCAAATCTGAAGATTAACTGCAGATTCGAAGACTAATAATTATTATCCTTTATGTATGGACATCAAATAAATATGGCCAAATATATTGTCTTAAATCTCAGTCATCTATATAGTGGCAAATGAACAGATCGTAAACTTAACAGATTGCTGACAAAGCATGGTGAGTGAGTCATTCCTAGGTTCCCCACAGGTTTATAGCAGATGCCAGCTTTCACAAACACACCAATTTTGGAGGTCGGGAGCGCAAGTCTCAAGGGAAGCAATAACAAGACCACTGAGAAGCTTAGAGACCTAAAACAAAACAATCCAAACCCCTAAAAACCAGGACACATAAAAGGACATTTCCTCACAATCTCCTAACCAGGGTGTCTTGGCAAGTAAACCTAAATTAGGAGGAGTTTGGAACATTTATTCTTTAAATGTAGGTTCCTAAGTCACTAATTTGGCAACACTGATCTCCTTAGGAGTAATAGCTTTACATCATCCAAATGTATATAGCATACATTACAAAATAAAAGCAAACACCACGGAATGAAGTCAAGAATAAGTGTAATCTCTTTCCACAAACCGGAACCTAAATCACATTTAAAGAATAAATGTTCCAAACTCTCTTGCTGATTTAAGAAGAAAGAACGGTTGAGGGGAATATTAAGAAATTTGTTCACCAATAAATAACATGGATAAAACTTGTAAAAATGTTCAAGTGTACTTAACCTTATTATGGACAAAAAAATCTATTGGAATATGTCCAAATCTTTTTTAGTGAGATATCATGGAAAGACGTTCTCCAGAACATTTCTGTGCTGGGGATGTACTAGAGTCCAAAGTTAAAAGATGTGTAATATGACAGTTATTGCATTTGTGATTACAAACATCTATTCCTCTTGTAACCAGTGAGGGGAATTTGCCCTGAAATCTGCTATACTTTAAGGACCTTTTCATTAAATGGAGAAGATTATGTAGCAGGATCTGCATAAACAAATAATCTATTCTCATCAGGGGAATAGTCACTGTTGAAAAGAATAAAACCCTGGTCATGCATAAGACCCATCACGTATATTAGCCCAGAGCCTTATCTTCCCAAGATTTCATTGCAAATATAAAATCTTTAAGAAATCTTCACTTACAATTACATTTCCTCCCTTTCCTCTTGCAGCAGAAGCCCATGTATGCATTGGACTTCCTCTTTTATGTACTACTGTAATTTTCCACTGTTTAATCAATACTGTCCAGTTTATGAGCAGATATTTTACCCTTGCTCTGTTGCCAGGGAGATGTTCCTTTACTTTATACTGCTTGGAAGAACAGATGTATTCTGTAATGTTGATTAGATCCCAATTTTATGCCCATATTGACTAGTACCTGAGAATAAGTTAATAATGACTAGATTGCAGTGATGTTTCTTTTACAGTCAGTACTTGCTCTTGTCACAAGAGACCCCAGTACTTCCTTTTTTTGGTCACACCCACACACTCACTCACACACACACTCACACACACAATCTATAAATTACTCATGTCACTCCATAATAAACCGGAGCACTTCTGACTGCATACGGACTACATGTCTTCTGTGCTCATAATTTCTCTCCAGGCGTATGAGGTTTACAAATTGGATGCAACCGGACTCCTCACCAAGTGACCCACCAACTTAACATGAATGTAAATACACAGAATATCTTGATTATTCCAAATAATACAGGAGTGTGGAGATAATTTATGTTTAAAAGCTAGCTTCCATGACTCCAGGGCTTGTTTGTCAAAATGTAACAGTTTACTGCACTTAAAATTGCATGGAAATAGAAACCTAAGGCAACCACACCAATTAAACACAAAGTTGGACATGTAAAACCATTGAAGACTTTAGTACTAAAAAGGTACTAAAGTCTAAAGACTTCTTGTTAATGAGAAACATGAATGGAGTTTTTTATAATCACCTCTGCTGTGCCCTGTGGGAAACATTTTTCCAAATTTGATAGGTTTTGTCCAGTGTGTATTTATCTCCTAAATATCACTGGATCATCTGAATGAGGTTATTCATGAAACCTCTTGCTATTGCACACTACATTGATATGCTAAGAATGACAAACCTTCCTGTTATAGTTTTTTTCCCCACTTTTCAGACTACAGTTTTTTCAGGCCATCTTATATTTAGCTTGCAATTGTTGGGTAGGTCGCTAGATCTATGCTGTAGATAATGTAGCCTGTACTGCAAGATAACTTTTGTCATCTGATACTTACTGACACACACTAGACATTTCCTTTCTCATGACAGCTTGCTTGGAAATGCCCTACAAGCTGACCTGCATTCAAACTTCACTGCTCAATGGGACCAGATTGAAAGTGGGTCACCCCTTTTAATAGACTACTCTGGTCATCCTTGATAAAGGCTGACAAACAACAAAGGTCCTAGAACCTACCTCAAATAACATGTTGAGGTCATTTTAATGTGCGGGAGATTTAGCTTGTACGAAAGCAATATTCGTACTTTGACAAATGTACCAATCTTACAGTTCAGAGGACCTAGTGATATCTAAGAGAATAAAAGTATAGGACAAAATGAATTTTAAACATTTTTATTCATCACACAGTGTGAGAGGCAATTTCTTAATTGTTTTTGCAGAAAAACACAGATGGCACACCTACTGGATGATGCATGATTTCACTGGTGTATTATGAACTCTGGGACTCCGGAATCTGCTGTAACTTCCTGGTGTTGTCATGGGTATAACTAGGCTGAGTTCTACCGGGGAAAACTGGGTCTTTCTAAGCTTTCTAAAAAGGTCTAACGAATGTATAATTATCCACCTGGAGAATCCATAAATCGGATTGGGTGCAAAACCAAATAGCACCACCAGGGAGCAGTATTGACAAACTGCAGATATCTCACAGAGTTCAGAGAGGAGAAGAATTCATCTACCTAGCTGCACTCTTTGGTGGCGGCACCAAGCAACGCAAGACGTCGTACAACCAGTCGTCTGGAATAAACTTCAGCTTTTTATTTCTGTATCACTCGAAACATATTCGTCCTCAGTGAAGCATACGCCGAGAGGACACAAACACATTCTCCAAATAAACTTTACTCTTAAGCTACAATTATGGTAAGCAGAGGTTCCGTCCCGTGTAATGCATGTTGCCTTAGTGCCGGTAGCTAACACTATATACGTTAATGTTATCTCGTTAACGTAAGGAAATTACCTTAAAGCTACAGCTCTTTGTGAGGTAGATCGCCATCTTAGCTAATTCAATTGCCATTTGGCTTATATTCACGTAACAGGCTCGATATAATTTTTTAAAACTATTTGCGGGTCTTGGGACATATACCTATTAGCTAGCTAATACTCCGCTCCCTCCCACGTGGACTGGAAATTACCATTAGCGACCGAGAAACACAAGATGTTGGTTACAAATGAACACAGTTTAAACAAGCCATTCTCAATTAGTCTGGAAAAATGTACAATTCTAACATCTGGCCATTTCAGCAACCTCGGTCTATATTAGCTAAGATAACACAGCTAACTAGCGCTAGCTAACCAATCGCGTACTTCAAATTATTTATTAAAGCAGCTAGCTAGTTATCTATCTTATGTCTTAGCGTTACTAGCACATGATAAAATGAATATAAATACTCAGTCATAAAGTTGACTTACAGGCGGAAGCAGACGTGAACCCGAAGGCATATCCTCTGGCCGATGCTACTTTGACTAAAACCATTCTGGACTTGGTGCAACAAGCGACCAACTATAAACAACTGAGAAAGGGAGCCAATGAAGGCAAGTGGATGTTCGATGCATACGTTTTAAAGCTGCAGACATGTTTCTGTGAAGTCAAACTTGTTTTTGTAAAAAAAATGTTTTAACATTAACGTACCACACCCAGTATGGTTTCTAAAGCAATCTCTTCGTTTCAGCCACCAAAACGCTGAATCGCGGCATCTCCGAGTTCATCGTTCTGGCTGCGGACGCGGAGCCTCTGGAGATCCTTCTCCATCTGCCGCTGCTGTGCGAGGACAAAAACGTCCCATATGTGTTCGTGCGCTCCAAGCAGGCCCTGGGTCGGGCGTGTGGGGTGTCCCGGCCTGTGATCGCAACCTCGGTCACCATAAAGGAAGGCTCCCAGCTGAAGCCTCAGATTCAGTCTGTACAGATGGCTATCGAGAGATTGCTGGTCTGATTGACGCGCTGGGAGTTCGTCGGCCTATGTAAACTAAGGGGCATCCAGCTGTAATCCCAGTGGGCCAGAGTCTAGCACATCTTGAATTCCCTGCTTAAGTACAGTACAAAGCAGAGGTTGAATTAATCACTATCCCTGGTAATTAACTGCTGTTTGATCAGGAAAATCAAAAGTATGATGGACTCTCAGACTGAGAACAGTGAGTGTTGGGTATCCCTGGTGTAAACTGCTAGTATTTACAAAATATAGGCTAGTGATTCAAATTGGCCTTTTATTATTCAGTTTGCCATGTCAGAAGTGGTGTTTGCCTCCCATTCATATATTTGTTAGTTGTTTTTTTTTACTTTTATAAAACGTGAATACTCTGATCAAACTTTTCATTTTTACAATAAAATCAGTTACACAAGTTTTGTGTCATCACTTTGAAGCCAGTGAACAGACATTTCTGGGGTTTGAGGGACAACGTCCTATATCTGGGCAGTGCAGTTCCAAAGTTCATAAAGCATTTATTTCATATGGAAGTTTTAAGATTAAGATTTTAAGATGGAGAAAGCATTGTGATGGTGGAAGTGTCTGACATCTTTACAATTTAGAAGTATCAAGCACATTTATAAATTACAAATACATTTTAATAGCACTTAGAACAATCCACATATCATTGACAAATTTTGAAGACAAGACCTTTCTAAATGTTAAGGCCACAATTTTTTTTTTTTTTTGTACTACTAATATTAACCTTGAAACCTAATATAAGCTTGATTTATCTAATTTGGAGTCCTACTTATCAGATTGGAGACTTAATTCAAGAAGTGCTATTTTGTAGTGGTTTTTACACAGCTAATCTACCTGTATAACAAAACATTCCTGTATGTACACTAAGATAAATCGATAGATTCTAATTCTGCCTTATGCTGTAAAATCTCATTTTTATCAGAGAGTGGTTACTACATAAAGTACAAATAACCCATTTCCATACAATGTCTAACACAAAAACCTAATAAATACAAACATTACCATTCAAAACATGGTACAAAAACACTTCACATTTGTGACTGTTGAGGTGTGGAGCAAAACCACATATTTCCCAATCACGAAATACACGGTGTCTAGCGACAACACGTTGAACCCTGTATAATGTTCACAGATTCAGGGATGACAAACAAAACTGCAGGATACACATACAGACTGGCAAATAACTGCTTCTATCCATCCCTCTATGGTTGTGGAATGGACCCAGAGGACAGCTCATCACACAACT
Organism: Electrophorus electricus; assembly: GCF_041902795.1. Taxonomy (NCBI): domain Eukaryota; kingdom Metazoa; phylum Chordata; class Actinopteri; order Gymnotiformes; family Gymnotidae; genus Electrophorus; species Electrophorus electricus. Next base: position 35,576,448 of record NC_137499.1, read on the forward strand.
TGTTTCTTAAGACCTGTCAGTGGGTCAGTATGTCCTATTTCACAGCCAAGTGGCAAACAGAACTACATTCAGCAACCACTGCAACAGTGGCCCTTGGCCTTTTCTTGGGCCCTCCTAGACCACGTTTGCTGCATGGTGCAGGTACACAGAGCGTGAGGTTTAATGAACACACAATGCCTGATGTGTTCAGTCCACTGGAAACTCGGTCTCAGAGCCAGCACCAGGGTGGCCGGCCACGTGAGTGTCTTTCCTCAACTGCAGGGAGACACAGCTCAGCCAGCTTCGACTGGTGGGCATCTCACTCACAATCTCCCAGCTGTCTGTCTCATCACAGTATCGCTCGATGGTATCATGGTACCTGAGGAAAAGAGGGTTTTGACACAGCTTTGAACCAACACACACAGAATTGTTTGCAAAAAATCGCTTTTATGGATAAAAATTAAGATTAACCTCGGAGTTATTTACACTGAAAAGTAGGTCCTTTTTCAGTCTTCATGTAGAAATAATATTTATCTAGTAAATCTGTCCCAAATCTACAACCAATAGTAGATTTTTAGCAAAAAGTGCTTTTACTGATTAACACCAGCAAAAACAACAGCGATAACTTTTGGACATTTTCTTATGTGATCTGGCAACATGTCAGACCTGTCCCAGCCTTCCTCTCCTCCGAGCACATAGATCTTGCCATCCACAACTGCCACTCCAGGCCGATAGCGCCGCTCTTTCATTGGAGCGCACATGGTCCACTTGTTGTTTTTTGGGTCGTAGCATTCCACTTTATCCGTGTTTTCTGTGGAGGCATGCCAGCCGCCTTGGCATGGGAAGAGGATAGAGAAAAGGAAACACTATTGCTAAAAGTAAGTAGAGGTGCAGAGTATAGCAGCAACCAAAATATTATTTGCAGATGAATGGGAAACGTCAATCATTATTATTGGTTCAGTATCAGAAGTACAGCCAATAATTAGAACCAATATCATGACGGCCCATTTTTGCTCGGGCAACTTATGTTTGATTTTTCAAATATGTTTTTAAATAGTCTTATGTTCATTGCACTTCATATACGGCTTATTGTTTAAACTTTTTCTAAACTGTAATAATGTAAAATTAGCAGTTTCCTTCATCAGCCCAGAGATTGCATATAGTTCATACATAAGTGCAAGTAGTACAACACTATATAATGATCAAGCCAATGAGACAAATATGTGTTGTTCTTTCACCTATGACATAGATCTTGCCCTTCAGAGTGCAGGCTGCAGACCCCGAGCGGGCGATTTGCATAGGGGCCACTTCTGTCCACACACGTGTTTTAGGGTTGTAGACTTGTGCAAGGTCAGTTCCATCTCCATCTTCAAGAACCGCACCACCTACAGATCAAGATTCACTCTATATTATGATTTTATTTTTTAACAATGTACATCATCTTTTGTCTTTTATCCTTCTGGGATGCACTTTGAGCTGCATTATATGTATAAAAGGTGCAATACAAACAAAAGCTCTTATTATGACTTTGCATCAAACACATCCACAACAGTCACTCAGCTCAACTGAAACACTACCTGTGACGTAAAGCAATCCATCCAGTGCAACCACAGCTGGACTGGTGACTGCCATTTTGACTGACTCCACAAACTGCCAGGTGTTGGTGTGTGGACTGTAGCACTCCACCGAGTCCAGGCGTGAGCAACCCTCCCAGCCTCCAACCGCAAAAACATATCCATCCAGCATCACCAAGCCTGTTACAACCAGCCAGTCACAACCAGTTAGCACTCTAAATCTACCACAGTGCCCTTCTCCCACACAGACCTCCTGAAAGATGAACGAGAAGTTCTTATTTCTTTTCTGTTCCAAATGTTAATGGCCTAAGAGTGAAACGTGTGAGACTGGATCAGTGTGAAGAGGTGTTGTGCAACTATTTTTTGTTTTTTGCATCTCAGTGCCAGTCTCACCTAGTTCTGATCGAGCCACGTTCATGGGGGCCATCTCTAACCAGGAGTCGAAGCAGGGGTCGTAACGCCACATCTCTCTGCTGGCTGAGCCATCGGGGAACTCCCCTCCGGCCAGGTACAGCATGGATCCTGCTCAGACCAGCAAGTCAGGAAGAACATCAGCACTTACTAAGGCACTGTTCAGAGTGAAAGAGAGTTCAAAGTGAGAAACGAACAAAGGTCTTTTTTTTTTAGCTGAAATGCCTTGTACAGTAGTGACGGGTTTATCATGGTCCTACAATATGATGAAAATGAAGTCTCTGAAAGAAACAGAATGAAGCAGAGAGCATCAGAGCTCAAAGGACGACAGTCCCCAGGATGCCAGGAACTGAGCAATAAGCCCATCAGAAGGCACTCACCAGACACCACCAAGCCGTGTTTGCTCACGGCGAAGGGAAGGCAAGCTAGACTTTTCCACTGACTGGTCAGGGGGTCAAAGCTCTCCACACTCCGCAGCACAACCTTGTCGTCCTCCCCGCCAACTGTCACTATTACATCCACCACGCCTGTCGCAGACACATGCACACAAAGAGAACATGGGGTGCAGTTCTTCAAACAGTTGTGAACCTACACTAGCACGGTGTAAACTATGGGTCCAGATGCAGAGACAAGGTCCGTGTTCGCTCAGAGTGACACGTCTCAGTATATATGCGTACGCTTGCCTTAAGTGTATGTTTATGTGTCAGGATGTCTCTCCTATACCCATGGCTCTGCGTGGCCTGGCTCGGGAACTGTACAGCTCTCCTCTGCGGTCCTGGAGCAGTAGGTAGTCCTTGGCTTCTGAGATCAGTTTCTGGCACTTCCGAGACTCCCTCACCACATCCAGAGACTCGACTACGTCATGGATGTAGTAGGGGCTGATCAGGGGTAGTCGGATGTGTTCAAGCACCTGCAGATCACACATATACAGCATACATAAGCATTCTATGCACCCTGGCCACAAACGGGGAAAACAATGGCTTATACATTATGTGCTTGAGCCCTCTGTGTTTTCCAAGTGTAAAATGAGATATGACTAAATCATTTGCATTCATGTTATCATAGTCTTGGGAAGTGCTCGAGCACACACCCGCACACCCACACCCACACCCACACACACACACCACTCGTATAGCATGCTTGGAGTAGCTGACCTTGCCCAGACAGACATTGCAGAAGTGACAGCTGAGCTGCTTTAGGCTCTCCCCATTGTGCTGTCTGGATCGGGGGGCTTAACATAAACTCTTTCCACACTGAGGCAGCATAGTGACACTGAACTATGCCCATCAAACTATACTACCACCCCAGGAGTACATTCACTAAGCCTCACTTGTGCTATATAAAGAGTCCCCTTATATATAGATTGAAACAGACCCCGTTTACACCTGTTCATTTCACAAGACTAGTATGTGGATTGTATCCTGATAAGATTTTAACCATATGCATTTAAACTTGATATTCAAAAGCTTCTGCAGTTAGTTACTTTGAAATCTGAATGCTATGTGGCACATAATATGCACATCAGCTCACAAAGTTCAAAGTTTATTTGTCACATACACAGTCATACATGGTATAACTGGCAGTGAAATGCTTTTTGCAACTGCACTGTCTGTGGCTGAGGAGAGATACACAAATGGAATGTGGTTTAATGAATAAATATGTAATGATGAATGACATAACATACATACAGCAATTGCCGGTGTATTTTGTGTTCTCCGACAATTTCCCGTTTTGTAAAAGATGGATGTTGCTTTGAAAAATTTAATTTTGCATGGATATGTGCATTTCTTTAAAATTAGAGGAGGGTAACAGCTCCAGCAGTTGATGTGAATGTGAAAATGACTGGTTAGTCTAATGAATCCAGCAGTTACCCTGGTCTTGGCTGTAGAAAATGCCACTACAGCCCACAGATCAATTCAGGTGCGAGAACCGCTAATAAGCATTTATTTTAGTCCGGGAACCAACATTGTGCATCCTTGCAATAATAAATCACTATAATCGCATGCATTTTAATGTAATGTATTAGGTGCTGTTTGGGTTACTGAATATAGTTTGGAGACAGATGCATTTACACTACTATAACATCTGGCTAAAATGCGTCTCAGACTACCTCCTGAAGTGGTTTGAGCTAAACGCGTCCTGTGTGTGTTTTTATGTGGATAATCCCTATCTGGATATAATCTGGATACTCAAGACTCGTGAAATGACCAGGTAGAAACAGGGTTGTAGCCCATGTGTAGTGCTTTTTCATGAACAGATATCACAGTGATCTCATCACATTTCTCCATTACATCCTTCAACTAAAAGAAACCATGACTGGAGATGGATGAGAATAGGCAGATATTCTCTCTTACCTTTTCAAAACTTTGCCTGCGGGAGGCACTCTTCTCAAGCCAGAGCACTGCTGCCTCAAACACTGTCTCCTCCCTTGGTACATTGAGGTGGTCACTGGAGATTATCTCAGTAAGTTTATCAGCACATAGAGAAAGGAATTCCTCCTGCAAAAGCCAATCAAAACATTCAAATGAACATTCCTAGATTACCAAAATGTGTGTCAGCATTCATGTACATTACTTAAGATTGTTAAAACATTTAGGATTTGCTTAAGATGAATCTGCAAATAATTTGCAGGGAAGAACGTACTTATAGAGCACGGAAAACTTTATCTAACAAGATACAAAACTTGCTAATTACCAGGCAAACGTAAAAGGTGCGTGACATTATCAAAGCTACTAAATATGACATGCAGATGAACGAGCTGAATCGTAGTTCAGCTAATCAGAGTTGTGTCTGCTTAAAACAAAGCTGTGAGCCAGGTGGAGGCTTTCAGCACGGCCGTGGGCGCTCAGCTCCGCTCACCTGCTGGCACACGGCACTGAAGTGCTGCTGGATGTAGTCCATGCTGCGGCGCTCCAGCTCCCGGCACGAATGGGCCTCAGCGAAGCAGTGGATGCCCACGCAGTTCACCTCGTCCATCTGGCGCTCCATGAAGCGGCAGCAAGCCTCTCGCACCGCCATGACGTCCAGGAGGTTGGCGGCAGCCAGCAGGGCCTGAACGTTGGCCTTGGAGATCACCACCTCGGCCGTGTAGGCGTAGCTCACCAGCATGCCGATCATCTGCGGCTCCACCCCGTTGATGGCCACCCGCTCCTGCCGCGACTCCATCAGGTCGGTAGAGAACATAGCCTGCGGGAGTGGCAGAGGAGTGGGCATCACTGAAGGTCAACTGGAGGAGTCCTCTAAAACGCATGAGGTCTGTTAGACAATCATTTCGCAATACAATTAGGCCCATTGAGCCCACTGAAGAAGTCACTACCTAAGCCATTTTAAGGACAGATCTTTACCTGAAAGTAAGAGCTGAAGGAGGCCAGTACGATGCGGTGACATGGGAACTCCTGCCCCCCACAGCACAGGGTCACATCACAGAAGGCGTTGTTAAGACGGAGACTGTTCAGGCCTTCCAGAACTTTGTTGGGATGGCGAGGTTCTATGAACACATAGTCATCACTGTCCAGCGTTCGAAATGGAGGGCCAGGGTCCTCTGAACATGGCGAGGGGGGAAGCGTGACCATAGCAGGCGAGCTAGTCAGCATATTCACAGCCATGATTTCCATTCTGACACTATTTCAGGATGCAAGCGCAAAACATAATTAATGTCTTGAATGCACAGACGAAAAAAGGTGCAATGAAATCACGAGCGGACGTATCTGGCTTGCATGCAGAATTTAAAAAGTGCAAATGCAGGAGCAAATATGAACACAGTTGTACGTACGCCAATACTGTTAGTTTCTAATTATTGATGAAATATGTCCTACGGTCCACAGTTTTAAGATTTGTTATAAGTCTACGTTTACCTGAGGGTGAATAAACAGCACGAATGTACGAGTATTTAGGCATTCGTATTTTATTTAAACAAGTTCAAAAAGGCGAAAATGTCTTTATTTGTGACTAGAAACTACGGAGGATAGACGTATGATTACTACTCTATAACTAGCATTCTCATCCATGCGCAATGCATGACATAAAATGGGTGGGCACCTGTAAATCCTACTGTATTGAAGGATTTGCTTTATAAACACATACAGCAACCTAATTATAGTTTCGCTGTTAATGTAGACTGCTTTATAAAGTGAAGACCGAAAATAAGACAAATAAAATCAATCACAAAGATTGTACATAAACAATTCATAAGTAATGTACGTTTAATCTTCTAGCCCAGTGAGTTAACTGGTCACTCAGCTGACCCGACAGTTTTGCACATACATGTTCGATTTAATCCAATTTACTTAGTTACCAGTGTCGAATGTATAAAGCACACAAGATCATAACCGCGAAAAATAACCATAAGAGCACAACATGGACTTACCTGGGGAAAGTAATCTATTCAACAAGAAAGAATAAAATCTTCATGTCTCAAATTATTTGCGAGTCGTGACGCCATCTCTTCTTCGCTGAAAGCATAGAGAAAGAAGTATACCTACATGACTCCATATCGCCACCTAAGGCTCAGGAAGCCCCCTTTCTAATTTATAATGCTCAGAATTCGGTTTCACCCACGTAAAAAATAGTTATTTGTACAACTTTTACCAATATCAGTAAGTTAGCACGCCAAATGATCCTAACTTCTAACTCTGTTTATTCTCTAAATCTAAGGACTGAGACCAAATCTCTGCATGTTACTTGTAGCATGACGCAGACGGAGACTGTTTTTCCCGTAGGCATACACCGCTTCTAACCACAAGACACAGATGAGCCTTTTAACGCTGTGTAGTTATTTAATCATTTCCAAGGTGAAGGATTCAAATGAACCACATATCGGCCAATTTCACTGAGTCTGATCAAAGTATTATCAGAGATAGGCTTTGTTTAAGTGACAAGTATGATGAATTGTGAAAATCATAAAACCAGAATATTTTTAATTACCTGAATAATAAATTAAAGAGTAAATCAGTAAAAAATCTAAACAATGAAGAATGTTTTAAGCTTCTTTACTTTTTCTGTTAGAAACACCATACAGCTAGTGCAGATGGATGGATTACTATGTATTAAAAATCCAACAAAGAAACATTAGCTCTACCTATAAATTAATGTTATTTAAACACAAAATTAAATGATATATGCATGTAAAATATAGTTTCACATTTTAATAATTATAACATTAAATAATGATAACATTAAAACATTATAACATTAAAATTACTGTAAATTCTATAAATCTTCAAACAGCCATAAGCAGGGTAATCAATTAAGGAATCTCAGATGAATGACTCTGAAAATGTTCATGTATAACAGATATTATCTTTACAGAAAGATGTCTTTAATGACACCAGGTTGATCCAGAGCTGATTTCCTTCGAGCTGCTGCTTCCAGAATCTTTTTGCGAGGCCCTAGCTGGATGCGGATGCTTTTAAGATCATCATCTGAGCAAAGCATGAGGGCTTCCAGGTCTAACTGCTCACGGACAAACACAGGGGCAAACTCCAGCAAGTTTATGGAGGTCAGGAAGGCATCCAGAGGTGAAGTCTCCTCATCATCTTCATCCAGTCCAATTTCCTCCTGGTTCCAAGGTAACTGTGCCTCTAAATAGTCCTCCAATTCATCTTCCTCTGCCTCAAACACCTCCTTGCGGATCAGGAAGCCCAGGTCCTCTGTGTCTCCACTTGGGAATTCATCTGGCTCGACTCCCATTTCCACTGAAAAGTTCCTTCGGAAAACCATGTTCCCAAGTCCAGGCCTGTTAAATATGGACTCTTTCACCTGAACTGCACCTTCTTCATCCTCATCTTTAAAACCACTCATTTCATATTCATCCTCTTCATTTTCATCCTGCTCATTGAAGACATCCACAAAGTCAGGCTTCCCTGTGGTCCCATTCTCTTGTTTTTTGAATATGACATTGGTGTCCCCTTGTCTTGGAACAGTTCCTTTGTCCTTTCTAAACTTCCTCTGGAAGGTCCCTTTGAATGTCATTTTAATAGACCCGGACATGTCAGCAGTGATGGGCTTGTTGTCACTGTTCGGGGTCACCAAGCCACTTCCTGTATCTTCAGAGCCAGAGATGCTGCCGCGGTACATTTTGTCCATCTTGCTCTGGTGCCTCTTCTTCACCTTTTCACACATTTTCACTCTCTGCTCTGCTTCTTTGGCAGCCTGCTTCTTTAAGCGCGCCACCTTTTTGCCATTCTGGCTGGTTTGCTGGGAGGCAGCGTTGTCTAGAAAGCGTACACAGCTCATTTGGTCCCGAGAGGCAGCAACATCCATAGGAGAGTGGAAGTCATTGTCCAAAGCGAAGAGATTGGCTCCAAAGTTAACCAGGAAGCTAAGTATATCCATGTGGCCGTTGGAGGCTGCATGGTGTAAGGATGTGTTCCCCCAGATGTCACTTTTGTTAGGATTGCCACTGTAAAACAGAACAATGACATATCATTGAGTTGCTAAGAACACACGAGTCAATTGTTCTGCATGCACTTTCACTTATTTACCCACTACCCAAATACAACTGCAGGTAGTCTATGTCCAAATAGGGTTTATTTATGTAAAGGGATGTTGCCATGCAAATTGACACACCTTTTGGAGCGACAACGTACAGTACATAACCACCTGTTTTATTAGTGTTAATATAATGTGTGACTAACATACAAGTTAATCTGTAATCCATTGAGAGTGAAAGTCCACATGCATACATCAACCATGTATCTAAACTGCCTACTGCAATACCTGTAACACCTTATCTCCATGACATAGTACCATTGCTAATGTCCAGGAGGAAACAATAGCTCAGTGCTGATAAAGCAGATTTCACAAAAGTCTATTTTCACTTAATAAGTGCAGATGAATCTCATTTTAAAGTATGGTTTTTATGGTTTATTCACATTTACAGTAAATACTAGCCATCATTCACGGGATTGTGAGGAAGGAAGCGAGAAAAGCTGATTGTGAAAGACTGAGAGAGACCAGCTAAAACATGACGACCTCTGACAGTGCTCCAGAAAAAAATTATAAATCAGCCTTGCCTTTATGCTGTAAAAGACAGCAAGGCTCAATTTCATCTTGCTTATCAACTGGACTCATGCTGGGTTGTAATGTTTATAGACCAGATACAAACACACTAAATTTTTTTAGGGGACAACCTTTGCACTTAAAATATTCTGAATCGTATAATGACTATAAAGGAAGAGCATGCCATTTTTGAGAATAGCAAGAACCAGATAATTTTAATATGGTCACAAGTTTGTAAATTTAGTTTAGTTTATTTACAGGTTTATAGTTACAGAGAGGCCAAATATTACCTCACATAGACTTCCACATTGGATAAATTCAGGGGAATCAGTCTCTAAAAGCCTAAACCTCTAAAATCAGATTTTTGACAAAAATCCAAGCATTTGGCAAAAACACAGTAAAAATTGTGAGTAGGTTTTTAATGCTACAGAATTTCTTTAATTGGCTTTGCCTTTTCTCCCCCTCTATTTTTTTCACTATATTTTTCTCTGTGTGTTGGCTCTATTAATTATTCTCTCTAATTCAAGATGATTACAAAGGTTCAGTTAATATTTGTCTTTATTTTTGGACTCTCTGACTATGACAAAATTATACAAATATAATTTTTTTAACCAGATTATTACCCCAATAAGGAAATTATATTTAATAAATGTCATTAAAGATTTCATAAAATTCATAAAACAACACTCATCACTGATTATTAAGGAACTTTTAAATGTTGTTCATTGAGGTGAACAAAAACTTTAATTTGGTGTTGTGTTAAGATAAAATATATAATGACCTTGATTTTATAAATACAAAATAAAAATCTCCATGAATTCCAAACAGCAAAAAATAAAGCTTACCCTCTGCTGCATATGAGCTGGAGAGCCTCAAGACGCCCATGGTAAGCAGCCCATAGAGTGGGTGTCATGCCATCCTCATCAGGCGTGTTGAGATCTTTTCTAGTGGCTTCCTTTAAGAGGTCCAAATAGCCATCAATAGCAGCTTTATGATATCTTGACATGACTGTGATAAATATGTTAGCTTTGAACGAAATATGTATGCAGGCTACACAAACATGCAGCTTTACCAAAACATCTTTAGACCTCTTTCGCTTCAAAAAGGAGAAATGAGTGTGGATGAGTGGCCCAGATTGGGTGTCATTAATACTCAGTTTGAGTAATAAACCAAAGTCCACTGTTTGCTGTGTGATTCTCAAGAGCTCCCAATGTTGGCTTGCTCAGTGGAAACTAGAGTGTAAAATAAAAGGAAAATGCAGTAGTCTCTCAGTGCAACTTTTGGCACAATAATATGGTTCTAATAATATGATAATATGATTTCTTACTATGTCAAGAATTAAGATCATTGTCAAAAAACAGTTCTATATGTGGAACCTATTTAAGAGCACATCTACACTTTCTACACTGCAGTCTACAGATTGTACTTTTATATGTAGATTTATTTATCCACTACTGTCCTCTAGAAGACTTTTTAAAATGTGAATTAAAAAAAATGTCTCTGGACATCAAAAGAATACCAAAAACTCTGAAATCAGCCATAAGGAATTGGAGAAAATCACTGATTTTTCTTGACATCTCTGCAGTGTATTGTGGGCATTGTGGGAATACTTGAGAGTTAATTCTTTCACATAAAATACAGAATACTGATTTCTTTCTTTCTTTCTTTTTTAACTAAATTGAATATGTAGTGAAATACAAAATTCAGTGAAACTTTTTTTTGTTTGTACAATAGAAACAATATCTCCTTCTACCTTCTCCGATGGTCCTGACACACACACACACACACACACACACACACACACACACACACACACACACACACACACATTAGAAGAATTGTGTCTGGTAGGCTACTGTAAGAGGTTAATTTGAATTTATACATTATTAGAGGTCAAAGCAGCTATTGTTTTTAATTATTATTTATTATTTCACTTAAGGGAATTTGATTATCATAGCTGATATGAAAACTAACAATAATTAAGCCTAAATATTGGTGAACAACTAAACATTATTTAATTGAATTTTTATTCTGATATTAAATAGGTATTATATCTGATGTTAAAGTATCTGTTTTTAATATAAAGTGTGTCTGTTTCTGTGTGTGTAAGTGTAGGCTTACATGTGTAGAAATGACAAAGATTTAAACTACCCTTTGGAATGTAAAAAACAAAACTTATCGTTTTGTGTCGGTGTTGGCTTGGGGATAGTTGTATTCGAACTACATGGGCTTGGATTCGGAAATAAAATCAGTGATATCATCCTTAATCCTCAATATAATATCTCCAAATAGTCGTGATGGTACCGTTCCTCTTTCTAACAATTCATCCAAGCGGCAGATGGCGATGAAGGAAACTGGCGCCGCAGCTGATTTCAATCAGGCGGAAATGCACTGAAAATGGTCGCTTGTGTATTTAGACTGCTGCTGTCATTCGTGCCAATGGTTTGATATGAACCACTGCTATCAAACGCCTGTCCTTTAGTTCTTTCTCACTTTAAACTTTTAAAAGTCAAATTAATTGCCTTCTTTCTGTTAAGAGTCGAGAAGCAGAAATGTCTGACAACGGCGTATCAGCTGTCGGCCTTCTATCCTATGAAACTCTCGTACACGCGGTGGCAGGCGCAATGGTAAGATACCGACCAAACTAGCTACACTTTTAATATAACGATGTTTGCAGTCTAACGTGCATTGCATGTTTTGAATCATTGAAATGACAGTTATCTCCAACCATCGTATGTATTTCACAATTTAAACAGGCGATGGTGAAGTTAGTCCTGGCTGTCTAAAAAAATAATTTAGGCCTAATTATTGCCCAAAATGCTGCTATAGCACCTAGAGAATGCTTCGGAGAGACTAGTTTACGGTGCAGCTACATTCAGAATTATTGCCATTGCATAATGCAGCTGCAGTGTGCAAGATCGTAACAATATTTAGGAAGGAGCTCGTTAATGGAGTGTAGCGTCATGCTACATCGTGTCACTTCAAAATTCCTTTAACCAACAAACGTTTTCTTACTCAAATATCTATTTGTCTGCTTGCCTCTCTTTTTCCTATGATAAGTAAGCCCATACTATATATACTTTTAGGTGCTATCTACTACAGTCTTCCACCATCTAATATTCTCAGGACAGTATTGGTGTATAGCAAGTTTTATATAACCTAACCCTAACAGTTAAACTTATTTTCTGACCTTGAGTCTGTCATGATTTATTAGGTATGGGTCTTAAGATCCTACATGTTTTTTTTAGTTAAAACAAGTATCTCAAGTTGCCCTATGTTGGTCACAGGGTAGCATGACGGCGATGACTGTGTTCTTCCCTTTGGACACAGCCAGAATCAGACTGCAGGGTAGGCATCATTCACCGATTTGCAGTTCTTCAAGTGTGACACTGATCCTCGGGGTTCATGCATTCAGGTTTATTATTGTTGCTTAAGAATTGTTTGGTACTATTATTCATTTGTCAGTAAATGTTATTCAATGTTTATTATTTTGTTCCATCATTATGCATCCATTTAATTGCTGTGGTTCAGTGGATGAAAACCGAAAGTCCAAATCCACCCCTGTCATTCTGGCTGAGATAGCAAAGGAAGAAGGAATGTAAGTGGTCCATTCCTTGGTGTCAACTATAATGCATGAAACCTAACGGAACAAAATTGCCAAGACAATTCTTATATATATAAATGTTCTGTTATAGAAACATGTACATGTTACTCCTCGTTTCTTCTTTGATTTTGCAGAATGGCTCTCTATCGTGGCTGGTTTCCTGTAATCTCTAGTCTGTGCTGTTCTAACTTTGTCTACTTCTACACTTTCAACTCATTAAAGCGAATCATGGTCACAAGCAAAGGGCAATCCAGACCTGCCAAAGACCTCGTCATGGGCTTCATTGCAGGTGAGGAAGCAGGACATACAATCTTCTCTACAGAGAATTCCCGTTAGAAGGCTTTCAGATAACACTGGTCTAGGACATTTTGGTTGTTTTGACTCCAATTGCTAATCAACCTCTTATGATATGATATATTTAATGGGCAATTGTATGGTTGGCTCGTTATAGCTTATGACCGTTTTGTTTAAAAATAGTCAAGAAACAAAAATCAAAATGGATTAGACAAAGGGGAACATGACAGGCTGAAAGAAGGCAGTACAGTTAACCTTGGCGGGGAATGGGGCTTTCTTTAACTATGTGGGTGCTGATGACTGGTCTAGGAGCTGTGAACGTGCTCCTGACCACACCCATGTGGGTGGTGAATACTCGGCTGAAGTTGCAGGGAGCAAAATTCCGGAATGAAGACCTCCACCAGACCCACTACAAAGGCATTTTTGGTCAGTTTGAAGAACACTGAAGAACACCTTACATAATCTATACTTCACTGAGGTATACACTTTCAATAGACACATATGCATCTCTTCCAGAAAAAAAAACAAAAAAACAACCCAAATCATGGTCCTTTTAAAAAAAATTATACTTGTTTAAGTGTTGGGTACTGTGGTTGATGTAGCTTTTTAGCCATAGAAACCTGAACAACATGCACTGAAAAAATCCCTTCCCAGATGCGTTTTCCCAGATCATAGCAAACGAGGGAGTGGGGACACTGTGGAATGGTACGCTTCCTTCCCTGGTGCTAGTGTTTAATCCAGCCGTGCAGTTCATGTTCTACGAGGGCATGAAGAGGAGGCTGGGACGAGGTGGAAGGAGGGTGAGAACGATACTGTTTAATCCTACTGGATTAGGGCTGTACAAATCTGAAAGTGGCCAACCAAGGGGGCATCTTTGGCATGCCGGAATCACTTGTAACGTTTATACAAACATGGGCTCATTTTTGCAAAAATATGAAATAAAGATGTTTTGTATTTTGTTTTCTATTACCTTGTCACTTTTAGCCACATTTATATATTTAATTATTCTGAATATTTCTGAATAATAAAATTGGATAGATTTCACTGATTCATCACGTCATGATGCACTGTATTACTTTTTTAATGAATCATAATGAAGTCGAGGTCACGTGTTTACATTCTTTCTGTACATATGTCGTGCCAACGTCTGCTACTGGTTTTTAATGTACATCTGTATTCCTTGTCTTACAGATTTCATCACTGAAGATCTTCTTCATCGGTGCCATTGCAAAAGCTATTGCAACATCTGCCACATATCCACTGCAGACAGTTCAGGCCATACTGAGAGTAAACAAATTTCATATTACCTTACCAGCTTTGGCTGTGGGGATCACGTTTGCATCAAAAGTGTAGTCTTGACAAAATGTTGCGTTTGCTCACATGGCATCATCTGTCACTGTTTCTCTTTCAGTTCGGCCAATACAAGTCACAAGAGAACGGGGGTTTCCTGGGTAGTGTGCGCAGTGTGCTGTCCTTACTAATGGACAGGATCAAGTGAGTATTGGGTGATCCCAAAGGCATATAAAATGCACTGTTGGGGGTGGCAGGGGGGTACATCATGTCCTTTGTAAACGGACTAATTCTTTTGTCTTTTTTCCCCGTCTCTTTCAGGCGGAACGGCGTGCTTGGATTGTACAAGGGTCTGGAGGCCAAGCTCCTCCAGACAGTGCTGACGGCAGCCCTCATGTTTGTGGTCTATGAGAAGATTGCTGCAGCCACTTTCAAACTGATGGGCCTCAGTAAGAAGCTGAAGCATTAAGAGCCAAGGCATGAGGAGTCCTGAACCTAACAAGATGCTTCCTTACTACCTCTAACCTCACTCAGGCAGGTGCCTTATCCTAACCATCCACCCTGTGCTGATGTAGGTCAATCTAGGTATGGCTTTGGTAGATCTGCATCTTATTAGTCATTACTCAAATGTCTTTTTGGTTTCTTAGTTTTGGGGTTTTATCTTTTACTGTGAAATGTCAAAGTTGAGATGACAGATATCGATTATGCATCCTTAACATGTTACAGAAAAGAAACCAGTCTCTCGTCCCACTGTAGGGCTGAAAGGTTCAGAGTATGGATAGCAAGTATTTAACCATTCCAGCTGCATTTCCACATGCACAAAATTTGGCACAGAACACATACAAACTTTTCTCAGCACATTAGCTAACTGTGCTCAGAGCCACAGAACAGTTTGGGTAGGATGGCTTAAAGAACCAGTATGTAACACCGACATGTTTTAAAATGGGCAAAGCAGTCAAAATTCAAATGTTTGGAGAGCATTGTCTACCCCCACCCTCTCCTCTATGGACTCGGAGCTCATGTGGGTTGCCAGGTTGAGGACACTGAACCTAAACATACAAACATGCATTAAACTCTGACAAAGGCAAGGGACTTCCTACAATGTAAGCTGATCAGCTAATCTATAAATCTGCAACTGCAGCCAAGGTAATAAACAACCATAGCCGTCCAAATAGTCATGATGGTACCGTTCCTCTTTCTAACAATTCATCCAAGCGGCAGATGGCCGCTTCTCCACGTTGCCTTATAGCATCTAACGGGAGTGTGTGTTAGCATGGTGTTAGCCAGTGCTAGTCAGGATCACGTCACTGGCTGTGACTCAAATACTCACTGCTGTGATAACCCAGCTGCACACCACAGAGTATGAATGAGTATTCAAATGATTACTATCCCTATTAGTAGCCATGACTGATTAGTTAAGGCTAGCTAACCTTACCTGAGCTCAGTGCTAACCTCTTTAAGAGAACATTAGCCATTGTGGCAACGTGGTTGTTAAGAGACTGGATAATGGGCAGTGGGCTGGAACACAGACTTGCTGCTCCGTAACAGAAATTACAAAGAACATACTGGCTGTGGCACTGTTGACTGAGAAACCTGTTTCAATTTAGCATGTTTCCTTTATCTCTGGTGACGCATCATGGCCATTTTATGATGTAAATATGTTACATATTGCAACACATTGTTCCTTTAATGACAAAGGGTTCACAAATTGGCTCTACACAAATAAACGTAAGCCTCTGTGTTGCCTTCTTTCTCGTCACGTTTGGCACTTGAATATGTCCTGTGCAAAAAAAGAATCGGTCCAAAAAACTTCAAATTATCCATCTCAACCAGAAATGTTTTTCAGTGAAATAACGAGATGAGAACCTCTTGCCACAAATATCCCAGCCCTAATTTAACAAGAACTCTTGGAAAATAAATCGCAACTGGTCTCAGGACTCCCATGGACTTAGCAACTGTATGGCCTTAAACTGGATAGTCATTTATCATAGTTTTGACATTCATTTTTTAAAATTCAGTCAAACTTAATTTTTTAATATTTATTTTGCCATTTTTAATCAAATGCATATTCTACAATTGTTTTTAAACTTGATAATTTAAAAATGTTTAGTGTTTCATAATCCGTATACAGAAATTTAAACTGCTTTATTGTAGGAGGTGTGAGACCACTGTATCCAGTCCTTACTTGAGCCTCACTACTTGTGAAAGGGGAGATGATTATATTTCCTCGAAGATGAGCAAGTGGTAGTTAACAGCTGCACTGACTAATTTTTAGTGTCTACAATAATTAATATTTACATGACTTTTTAATTCAAGAGAATGGAACAGTAGGCTCTTAAGCCTTTTTCATCCAGATGACCAGCTGCATTTATACAAGCCTTGGCTGATTATTCTAAATGCATGATGGGTATTGCAACTGTACAGTAGTTTATGAACTTGTCAGTGTGAACTAGCTAAAATAATTAATGCAATAGATTTTTTTTGCACTTTATGTTTTCAAAGTGAAAAGTATTTTCAGTTGATGTATACATTAAATGCATTTTGCCGTAATGGCAGTAGACATAAAATTCAGCTGAAAGCAAGACCACGGTTACTGAATTATCAGTACATAACTTACCCCTTCCAACAGAATGACACATACATTGTCTCAAGTCCTAACTATGTTTCATTGAAGCTGTAACTAGTCAGACTTCATACAACATTAAAGCGATTTATATCTAAACACATAGTTGCACACATCAAATGATCTTTTTAATACTAATTTACTTGAATGTTTACTTCCTTTGGGCAATGTGAAATGAAATCATATTAATTGTAATAAAATGTAGTTTGACAACTTTTTACACTTGTCTTCTGAGTTAACACAGAAATGTCAGTTACAGACCTCATTTGAACAGTGAACATATGGTACGCCCTTTAGTACAGTGCAGTTTATGGACATAAAAGAGGAACTGAAGCATTTATTTACTAGTTTTTCTTGAGTGGCTTAATATCATTAGGTGGTGACCATGATTTAAGTGAATTTGATGACCTTACATAAAACCTCAATCATACCTTTAAACAACAACAAAACAGTCCTTAACTGATTTCTGACAGCAAAGCCAACAGGTGTCTGGGTCTTGGCATTCACAGCTCATTGAAATATTTACAACACATCACAAAAATCATTCCTAAAGGGGAATGTGGAACAAGTAATCTAAACTCTGAGGAAGCCAGGATCCGTCCTTCCCAGCGACCACGCTACGAAGAACCACTCAAGCCTGACTATACAAAAAAACAACCCAAAACGTAGTTTAGCAGAAGACTGTACCACAATATTCTCATATAAAATATGGTAGACGCCTACCATACACTTCTGTTCCTTGCGTTGTCACACCAGAAGGCATAACCAGCTTCTGCCATTACATGTGCAGTGTCCAAGTTCAGTCTAAGGGTTGTGCGCCTCCAGCAAAGTGGCTTTCCATGCTGTTGACATACCAGTCTGGGAGGAACGTATACTGAGTGTCTCTGTGTACAGAGAACATCACATCTCTGTGTGGTTCCCATTCAAATAGGTGTACCAATCTGTAAAATAAATAAATTAAAAAAAACTTTGAAAAACCAAGAATGCATGCACTTAGATTAGCAGAACAGAATTTAGTATATGATGTAATTAACTTCATACCTTGGATTATCTTCTTTTACAACAGATTTAACAAAGGACAGGAAGTCACTACAGAAGTTCATACAGACTGTTGGCTTCCAGCAGTTGTACTCATTCTGAATGTGAAAATTGATCAAAAAGAATTTAAAACACTTGTAAATCAGGTATAACTGTTACAGACTGCTCCTCCCCCCATAAGTCACGTGATGTGGCCCGCCGCGTGCAGGGGGATTCACAAATGTACTATCTTTGTTTTTGGTAACCACGCTCCCTGGGATTGCACACACGTGTATAGGGTTTAATGTTTGTCTTGTGTGTCTATTTAAACCCCTGTCTGTGTGTGCTCCCTTTGTTGTTGGTCATTGTTTCTACCTCTGTCTCTTTGTGAGTCGTAAATGTAAACAGCATGTAACGTCTGTTTCCACCGTTTTGTATTTAAGTGTATGTCGTTAAGTGTTAAATGTTTAATAATGTTCATCTGTGTAGTTGTATGTGAGTGCCACTTGTCTTGTCCATGTTTAATGTTAATAAATGTGTTGCACAAACAAGGAATTCTATGCGTCCTCCCCTGCGGCACTCGGGCCAGCAGCATAACAATAACACTATACAGACCATGTTTCATCTTAGATTGTGTGGTCTTCAAGACTTTCTTTCGATTTGCACAAACCTTGATTAGTTGGGATATATTTGAGATGTGGAACGTCTCTACAGCCACCACTATTCCATCTTGGTCTCGAAACCCAGCTATTATTTGTGGAACTCCAGGGAGGAAGGACTGTGCCCACCATTTCAGTAGCTTATACCTAGAAGAGAAACGTAAACCTTCTCAAATGCTTCAGTGATTCTATTAGTCATACTTTATACAACTAGGAAACAATGACTGATGAATATCAAAATTACAATCAATAATGGTAGAAGCCAAATTTTAAAATCTCAGACACAGCAGAGTATTCCAGCTCAAAGTACTGTTTTGATTTTTCCCCTGTGTGATGTTTTTTCTTTTTTGGAAACAGTAGAAAAAAAAACAAAAAACAAAATATTTATCATCACCATGATGGAAAAGTTATGCGAAATTGTAAGGACTGCATTTAGTCAAGAAAACGAAGACATACCTATGGAAATTGCTGCGCTGTTTAGGGGTGCAGATTTCAGCGGAGGTCTTGAGCTCGATGTAGCAGGCTGGAGCAGGAATTCTGGGGTCTTTGTCCCGACAGTCCACCTCCCCCGAAAAGAGAAGCTTATGGTCAGACAGACGGGTCTGGACCACAGTACAGAATGCCTCATTTGTGTTCACTACGCCTCCTTGATCTGGTACACCATTCATATCATCTAAAGAAGTAAGGGGGGAAATGTTTTATGAGTTATTAAAAATAAGTTACGTAACTTATAAAAAATTACCTTCTTAAAGGGATTGTTTTAATACCTGCACAGATGTACTGCTCAAACTTATAACCCCAGTACATCATCTCCTTGTGCCTCTCCGTGCGACTCTCTCTATTAACTCGTGCTGCCTCTGTCTCCACTTCGCTGATGTAAATGGTGCCGCCGAATTTGGATGCGGCCAGCAACCATCCCTCCTGGGTCTCATATGGAGTGGTCAACAGCTTGGTTAAGTGTCCTCGCCATGTGACAAAGTCTACACCTAGTGCACTGAAAATTAATGTGGTTCAGTGATTCTGGTTGGACTGTAGAAGGCAGCCGCCACACAGGGAAGCTTTGCCTGTATTGAGGTTCACTACTGAAATTTACTAGAGAGAAGCAAAGGAGTCGGAGGCAGTGTTCTTACCAGGAGGATGCAGAATTTTTTGACTGGAGTTTGGTCCTGTTTTCCAAAATCCACCTTAACATATGATCAAGTCCCTCTTTCACTCCCTCGTCCCTTTTTATGAAGCGGTCGTGATAACCATCTCTTAGACTGAAGTTGGGACTTTTACCAGGCTCAACATAGTAACGGAGCTGTCTTGAATCATTAAAAAAGTTTCGCTCAGAGTCCAAAGAAAAGAATCCTACTTCCACGGGCTGTTTGTAAACGGGAAAACTGCGCTCATACAGCTGTCTCTGCGTACTCAGGAACCGGGGAACTGAAGGAAATGTTTCACCGCCGGACCGAACGCGTTTATGAGCATAACAATCCCCACTGTAGCCACTCCTCTTGTAATCGGAGTGGGTGCTGCTTTGCAGTAGGTCCGAGTGGCGTGGTTTGTCACGGCCACGCTCCATATCTGTAGGTACAGTTATCTAGCTAGATAGTTAAAAAGACAAGATGACTTAGCTAGCTAGCTCCACTAAGTCAAGTTGGATAATTTCCTAGCTAGCTAAGAAACCTGTAATGTCAAGATTGGCCAGCCACTTAAGTAGCTATCGCTAGCTAGTTAGCAATGCAACCTAGTTACTTCGATCAGCGCTTGCTTGCTAGCTAGCTACTTAACATGAATTATGTTTCATACTCACAGTTCACAAACATAATTTAAAAAATGTCATTGCTCAACAAGTACATTCCAAGTTATTGAGATTTAAAAGTTGAATGTAAACATAAGATGGTCGCAGCTATCTATTTAGACGACGTTATGAAATCGTTAACACGTCGATAATAGTTTGGCTTTCAAAATAAAAGACCTCTAGCTAAGTTACTCTATGCATATCTGTAACTAAAAGGCTTAGATGTCCAGATCGCCTTATTACAGTTCGCAGCGAGAAGCACCTCAAGCAGCTGATGACAAACTCCTTTTCATCTGTTGTATCTTATAAGAAAATCCCCTTCTCTTTTGGATGCTAAAGTCATATATTTAATATAGAGCATAGATGGTCTCAAAATGTTTATAAAGCATTAATTAAACTAATTAAACTTTGATTATATCAGAAAGAAAAATAATTGCTCTATATTAACTGCAAAATCAATTTAAGAGAAGTATAGACAAACGAATGCAAACAAAATGGCTTTTTTTCATATTGTCCTTTCAAAGAGTTGTTGATGGTGGACGTTTATCCCTAATGGTGCCCTAAGCCCTGCAGTCCGCAAAGTCCACAATTGGGTGATGTCCACAATGTACAAATGTATAATATGCAAGTCCTCAAAATCGCTTGATTTGAAAGCATGCGTGTGGGACAGACTTTAATATTATGAAAATTACATGAGGCAGCCTGTTGTTTTTACTGTAGTGCTTGCATTACTTAATTAACAATCCATAACAACTAATAAGACAATACGTTAGTAGAGAAATACATTTAACTCACATAAAGACGTAGCTAGTTTCTCAAAACTTCATATTGACCTGGACCATCACCCCAGCAAAGATAGGTTTTTATCTACCATTTATTTACATTTATTGTTAATTAAAAGTTATTTTTAAACTTATATATTAGCCGTTAATGAGTCATTTGGCGTGCCATTTGGAGATTTAAAAAGTCGTATCACAAAAATATAAAAATATTTTATTCTTATCACAGTGATTAACAATAACAAAAACAACAACAAAATAACAACAACAATAATAATAATTCACGCTTGTATTGTTAACAATTATTATTATATTATTGCTTAGCGGTTCTCCGAGTGTCACTAGAAGAGATTTCGTTTATGATTTTAGCTACTTCTTCCCAGGCCAGTATAATGTCATAAGGCCTGGGATGTCTACTTTCCGTATCATAAACTTTGGCGTAGCGACTCTGTACTTCCCAGCCAAGTATGTCTGTTTCCTCAGTCTGTGATTTTTTTTTCTCTGGCGCTGCCGTTCCTGGAAGTCCACCGCATCGCTCAAACTCTGCTTTTAAAGGAAATCAGAGGCGTTATTCCGATTTGATTGGCACGCCTAACCACACCTGTTGATCGTGTATAACCCAACCTCTTTTTGTAATTGCGGAGCGGTGCGCTGGATTAGTGCCTATGTCGCCGGTCATGACCATAGACTGTCTATAGTCATGACAGTTCCACTCGCACACGTGTATCTGCACCTCAGTCTTGCGCCTTGTTCTGCTCTTGTGCTGAGTCCACAAAAATAGAGCCTCTAACGGGGCGCGCAATAAGTCTTTTTGATTCAAATGTTTTCTCAGGTCCCATTTTCAGGTTTATTTACTCGGAATAGAATACTTCTATGTGCGAAATTACTTATCTTAAATCTTATTTGTAAGTTAATACAAGTCTAGTTTATTTTACTCTATCGTATTATAAAAGGAAATGCTACTCTGTTGTTAAAGGAAAGCGTCTATAACTAAACCGTGTTTTTAAATGTCTGGCCCCTAGAGGGAGTCCAGAATATAATTTATCTTTCCGTCTTTACCTGGGTTGTTTTCTGAATGACAGACCTTTTGCACCGTTGGTGGCAAATCACATAACACATGTATGCACTGAACTATATTTTCACTAGCGATGACAATCTTTATTTTCACAGTCGCTGTTTACATCAATTATTATTTCATATGGCCATGTGCTTAAAGTTTATGTGCCATAAAAATTTGTGTAGATCCCTACTTATGAAATAACAGATATGCATGAACCAGCAAGAATAAAGTGGCTCATTTCACAAAGCACAGTGTCCAGAGGCAAGCATTCCTTTTCACATGTAGATTATATAGCAATCAAGATATACAAAAAGAAATATCCTGATCATTTCCATTCATATACACTAACACATCACATACAGTTGAACCATGAAAATAATGTGTAATATACAATGCACTCAATGACCTCTTTATCTTATATGGTAGAATACTACTCAGACTGACAGCCTGTTGTGCTACCGTATATACAGAAGCATGCTTGTCCATATATACAGTAACAGACTATAACACATTAGCTGGATTACGTTCAGTGGTTTTCAGTTAGGACACTAGAGTAATGAATAATGAGAGATAAGCCTTATTCTTTAGCTCAGCAGAGCAACCAGCCACAGCCAAACTATGAACATGGCTTAACTGTACTGAAATGAAACTATACATTATTATTAACTGTAGTACAATATAAAAATATGTTCAGCAACACTCAAATGTAAACCCATATTGTGGGTTATGGAACCTTTTATTGGACAGTGGCAAAAAAGCAAATCCAACCTAAACAGAAAAAAGCAATAAACAAAACCACAACAAGAACTTCTACCTAGAAGAACAGTAAAATCAAAACATTGAACACAAGCCCATCTGTAAGATTCACTAAGTTAAAAAGGGGTACCATGTACTGTTACAATAAAAGAAGGTGGTATTTTTATTTTGGATTTCCCATTCGAATAGCACACAGTCAAAAACTTTGAAATGTCAAACCTACAGTAGCTGGGAAACTATGAATTTCAAAAATGCAACTCTTTTCTTTGCATTAGCAAAACAGCTCCTGAGATATTGTTAACCATGGACTAAGATGCTTTTGAGAAAGTCGGACGGCACTCTTTAGCCAACTGTGAATCAGATCTTGACTGACTCCCTGTGTGGAATTTGAGGTCTGAGAGGTAAGAGAGACGCTTTACGCGTGGATCCAGGCAGCTGATGCCTCCCTGTCTCCCCCTCCTCATTTAAGCAGAGATGGGCTCACTGCATGTGTGACTAGCAGACTCATGCCTGAGATGCACATGTGTCACCTTGGGCGCTTCCCTCCATAGGTCATTCAGGCTGTGGGGAGCTGGAACCCCAGGAAAAGAGGCTGGGAAATCGATACCCGGAATCCCTCCTCCCAGGGTCGGGAAGGGTGAGTGTCTCCGGGGCCGACTTTTTCCGCGGCCTGTCCTTGGGAACGGAGAGGAAGTCTGGAGCCTCTGTGGAGAGTGGGGTGGAGGGGGCACTAGAGGGCCCGCCCCGGGCACATGCCGGCAGAGGGGTCTCACTGATGGAGATAGCTGGGGGAAAGGTGCCCAGTTTCTTATTGGTGGCCTCCTGAGTGGCACGTTCGTACTCCCTCACCTCCTCCATCGTCATGTCTTTAAGAGGAGACAAAAAGTTCTCTTAGTCAACTGCTGAAGCAGTCCAAGCTCCCTGGAGAGTTTTTTGTAAACACTAATAAGCAATCTAGAAGGGATGGCGGTTTATGTTCATGCGTGATGCTGATAAATGCAAAAGAATCATGGCATTGTTTGGTGATGTTCTGTCTGGAAGTTTGGAAGCCAGACTAGAGGAACAAATAAATGATGTAGTGAATGTTGCCCATGGTGCCCACATGATTCAGTGCACAAAGGAAACAAACACTGACATCTTTTCTAGCAGAACATGATGGTAGGGCTAAACAGTCACTGAGACAAACAGGAGCAGAAAAAACTACATTAAAAAGTGAACAAAAGAACTCCTTCGTGCCGTATTATGTGGTAGATAATTTGAATCCTGTCATGAGCATTATGCGAAATAATACCAAACAGAATCACAAATACTTGATACAACAGAGTCCTCAAATTTTCATTCAACATACCAATCCACTCGTCCACCCAAGCAAAGGCCTGTCTGTGACCAAGTGACAGTACGTCCCTTATCACCTTGAGAGAGAGGGAGAGAGACAGGGATAGAAACGAAGAGAAAACCACTGGTTTGGAATAGTGTCATCATTAGCTCCCACCAACACAAAGACAAGGATTAGGATAAATAGGAGTCACTGCGAGAAGTGGTTGGGTGCACAGGAGGAAATAGATTCTTGCAAGGACAAGCAGTGTTGGGGAACAGTGGGGCAGGGGTCTTCGGCAAGCAGTGATGGGGACCCGTGGGGGAGGGGCCATCGGCAAGCAGTGTTCGGGAACAGTGGGGGAGGGGCCAAGGGCAAGCAGTGTTGGGGAACAGTGGGGCAGGGGTCTTCGGCAAGCAGTGATGGGGACCCGTGGGGGAGGGGCCATCGGCAAGCAGTGTTCGGGAACAGTGGGGGAGGGGCCAAGGGCAAGCAGTGTTGGGGAACAGTGGGGGAGGGGCCATCGGCAAGCAGTGTTGGGGACCGGTGGGGGAGGGGCCATCGGGTGCAAGGACAGGTGTGACATTTGTAACCAAATGAGGAGAGAAAGACCTTGTGCACAAACTGCTCGACGCGCGTCTGCAGACCCCACACCTCGAACTTAACCTTCACCAGCTTGTAGGAGCACATGATGGGGTCCTGGGTGTCCCTCCAGCCTTCCTGCAGCAAACCCCGCGCCGTCTTCTCTGACTTAAAGCAGCGCGGGTCCTACGGAAGAGTGTTCGAACACTGCGGAATTGGCATAGGAACAGTTCCCTCCTGCGAGTCCGCCTCCTTCCATCTGGATCAATACAATTACCGCCTCATAAGTCTCGGTCGGGCTTCTGCCTGCATTGCACCCACTCTCTAGTTGCATATGGATTTCTTTGGTTGCTCTGATGATGTATCTCGCAGCATACTGTCATCCAGCTCCTTCCACAGGATGTATACACCGCATGACACTGATTTATAATTAATGGTAATGTTGATAGGAAGGCATTTGTGGGATAACTCGTGCAGTGTGGCACAATAGGAGGTCCCTCTTTATCCTTGTCTCACACACCGCCATTAATGAGCCATTTTCTTTTAAGCTAATGAGCCCCACTCGCACTTTAGGGAGGAGTTGTTTGAGACGTAATCACTGTAATCACTTGAATAACTTATTTTATATAGGCAGGAAGGATAAAAGAAAGATGTCTGGGTTCTTTTAGAGAATTTAAGAGCAGCACTGCTTTTTGGTGCATCAATATGACAATAATCTTCTAAATGAAATCGACATCATACATTTGTTTTGTATGGTATCTGATGCTGCTGCTGAAAGATATCTTCATTATTTTCTGTATAATGTTTGGAAAGATGTGGGTGTGTGTACATTACCAAACACAACTGATCAGAGCAGATTCTGGGCATATGTAAACAAAACCAAAGGTTTGAAAAGCAGATGAAAACAAGATAGTGATTAGAGTATTCAGTGATATAAAAGCTGTTTCTGTCACCGATTTACTCTTTGTAAATACCAAGTGGAAGCCAGGCAGAATGACTTCAACCTCAACCTTTTCAGTACTAATTTTTCATTAATGTACCTTTGTGCTACTGTACCAATGCAGTGATGCCCTTTAAAAAGACCTTTCAGAGAGTCTGTGAAAGAACATTTTGTAATATTTTTTTCCAGTTTTTCTAATGACATCTGTAAGAGCACAGAGTAGGATTAATGAACGATCTCCAACCTTTTAGAAAGGGATAAAGGAATAAAAGCAATAAACCAATGCTGCATCTATAATTTTTAAGGGGGAGACGAATGTAGCCCATGCAAAAGAGCACTCTGCACCATCAGTTTACTTGCACATCAGATATCGACAAAGCTTTTACAGTGTCTCCTATGAGGAGTTACACTTCCTGAAGTTTTGGCAATAATTCAGTGCATTAGAAATATAATGCAGATAATAAAAAGATCAGCAAAGACACTAAAACTGAACCAGGAGTGAGTGAGTGCCATGATCTAATAGCAGTTGGATGTGTTTGTCAGTAAGATGTGCTGAAGCATGTCTGGGCAGAATGGCGAGCCTTGAAAGATCATTTCAGAGTCTAATAACAGGCCATGGCTTAGTCTGTCCCACCCATCCATACTGCCCTTCACACACAGAGAGAGAGGCAGGGTGAGAGAGAGCAGTCTTCAGGACTGTGACACTATGATGACAGAGGTGATGGCTAATAGCTAACTGAACTGCTAGTATAAGCTGCAAGGAAGCTGACTCCAAAGGGTAACGTATAAAGCTGTTGTGATGTGATGTGATGTATATGTGTTTGTGTTTTTTTGTTTGTGTGTGTGTGTGTGTGTGTGTGTGTGTGTGTGTATGACAGTAATGAGCACCACCAGTGTCTGGGATGACAGATCAAACCCAGCTACCCATTAAAGAGAAAGTGATTGTTACTGTTTACGACAGTAGCAGCCAGGTGGTCTCAGAGATTAGCAAAAAGAAAACCTTGCAAAAACTAGAGATGATATAATAGAAAGACTAGATAATAGAACTAAAAGATTAGATACCCAAAAGACTAGATAATAGAACTAAGATTAGATACCCAAAAGATTAGATAATAGAACTAAGATTAGATACACAAAAGACTAGATAATAGAACTAAGATTAGATACCCAAAAGACTAGATAATAGAACTAAAAGATTAGATACCCAAAAGACTAGATAATAGAAACTAGAGAGCACTTAAATTGTGATCAAGCAAACTATCATATTCACTAATGCAGGATCACAGCAAAGTGCATGGCCCATGGATCTAGGATCAACAGCCCCATGCTCATATAAATGTATTTATTAGGATATGAAAGGCAGAAACAGACCCCAGATTAGTAAGATTACTTTGAAAGGTTCAGTACTGATGTCCCATCTGATGTCCCATCTCTTACCTCTGACTCTTTGTAGTAGCGCTCAGGGATTTCATCATATGCAATGTCAATAAAACACACCTCAGTGTCCTCATCTCTGGGGTCATCAAAAATCTGAAGCAATAAGAGTAGAGGGAAAAAACAATTTCTCTGTAAAGCAGCACCGCACTTTCAGAATGTGTGGGCTATTGGTTTAAAATTACCAGCATTCTCATGTTTGATATAGTCATAATCAGATGTTTGCCGTCATGTGCTGTTGTATTCATGATTCATAGCATATTTTGGAATCCTTTATTTGCCAGGGTGGGAAACAATAATAAAACATGTGACATTAAAGTATTGGTAGCGTCCATACAAGGAACAGTTCTCATTCTGGCCACTAGGAGGAGCTCTGGGTTTCTGGCTTTGGGACTGAGTGCGCAAGTACGTTGAAGTGGATATATTGCATAAGGTCGAGATGTCTCACTCCCGCTTTTGCTCATTTTGAGCCTCCGGAGTGTTCAGAGGCTAACAAAAGCTTTAAAGGTTTAGAGAGCTTCTCTGCATCAAAGAATCTGCGGCGAACGCTCACATGCAAATGCTCTCGCCTGTCAGCGACAGTCGTCTGTGAGAGTTTATGAGAAACTGGAGATCCTGTCAGTGCGGCTCAACAGCAACGCACTGCAGTCACATAGGAAAATGTATGAGTAGGGGCTCAGTAAGTATTTGATCAGGATAAAGTGGGGACAGAGAAGGAGAGGGAATACAAGGAGGAGGAGATGGATGGGGAACGGGAGATTAGGACCTTCTGATGAAAACAACGTGGCAGGGAGTCGAAGAATGAGGCTCCTTAAAAGAGCATGTGAAATATGAGCATGTGAAAAAGGAGGCTGTAAGACAAGGAAAATGTAGGTGTGGAAATTATACAGGGGGGCAGACAGCTTAAGAATAAATAACAGGCAGTCCGAGATAGAGGCACAGCCATTAATCGCGTAATTCACCTCCACCCTACTCACTTATCCAGACCCTCAGAGCTCTTGCTCTTATTATGAGGTGTTATAGGTCTTATGAAATGTTGCACGCACACTGACAGAGAAATACAGCTGGAAATGCAGTGGAGTGATACAATCATAACAACTGCGAGGGGCTCTCGAGCGGATTGCCCTCATAGTCCCAGCAGCCTCGCCCCCGAACTTAGAGCCTGGCACACAGCGGCACAGCAGGACCCTGGGGAAGGCGGAGCTAGGGTCAGGGTTAGGACATACTCTCGTGTTAGAGGCAGGAGGTGACAGCAGACAGATGCCTACAGCACTCAGATCTCCACAAGGACAACGCGCATTGGACAACAACAGGTGCAGCTGCACCGGCCTCCAGAAGGCTGGCACTGCTGACTTGGCAGAACATCTGCCGTGGGCCTGCAGACCCCGGTGCTCGGAGCAGCGGGCGATGCGCGGAAATCTGGCCGCTAGCAGACGTTGCCAGCTGAATACTGACTTCAGCAACGCTGAAAATGTTTAGCGAAGGGTAAGACCAGGTGTGAAGCCCCGTTAGAGGTGATGCTGTCAAGAGAGCTCGTTCTTAAGGATTCTGTGTGGCAGGTGTTTCAGTAACCTCACTATGTCTACAAAGAGAAGGCAATATGTTAAGATAGGTTAAGGTAGATCACGCGTTCAAAAGCCTGCCTCCGCCTCAGATGGATGGGGAAGAGGGTGGACAGCAGAGCGCTGGTGTGTGCGGGATGTGCGGAGGTTGGGGGTACGGAGGTGCCATATTAGGTGCTTCGGCATTAAGTGCAGAACACCTCCTTCAGGCCTGTTTGTTCAACCCACATGCGTTACTTGATGCAGGGAGATACAATACTTGTGGCATTACCTGAGGACTGATGCCTCCTCAAGTAACACAACAAGTGCCAGCCAGCGAGCAGTGATGCTCGAGGGGTGAATACAGAGGGCTGGTGCTTCAGCTGTGGCACTGAGGCTGAAGGAGGTCCCAGTATTGCCACTATAGAGTAGGGACGCATAATGAACTCAGCATCAGTGAGCATGTGTACCCAGGGTCTGACCATAGCATGCCAGACAGTTCTTTAGTCTACAAAATGCTCCATAGCCATGGAGCCTATCAGTTTGGAGGAGGCCAGAAGATTCACCTCAAACTCCCAGACACTAGATAATGAATAATTCTGGGGATTTGGTACTGTCCTACTCACTGTGATAGTTTCCATAGCAATACCATAGGTGCAATATCTTTCAAATATTAAAAGAAAGCAAAGTGTTCTTTCAATATTTATTGAATTATGAGCAAACACCTCAGACCTAAGGCAATTTTTTCATATTTCACTTTCTGTGACTTTTCATGAAGTCATAGTTTTCATAGTAAACAGGGGTCAGCATAAGTTTTTAAGGTATGTGGTATAAATGGATTCATCACATTCATCACTCTGTATAGTGAGACTACCACTTACAATAGATATATATATATAAACACACACACAAAACCACAGCTACTTACTCACATTGTCATTGATGCCATTGTTGTCTTCATACTTTGTCTCTATGTGGATGGAGAACTTTGGCAAAAAGGAGCACTGAAAAAATATGAATTGAAAGCAGCCAAACATTAATCAAAATCATTCAAAATGCAACAAAATTCTAAATTCAACATCTACTGCAGTACTTCCTAGTTTGGGTTCAGGACATTGTTATGGTGCCGTTTCTTTCTTGTTATAAGCAATTCCAGTCCAAACTGCAATACTGCTTGTTATAATACTGACTCTTCGATGGGGGATCAGGGTTCAGTCCCCCTGCCAGGAAAGTGCTCCGTGCTATAGAGTCTTGGGTATGACTCGTAACACCACATTTGTCTACCTCTGTAACATGATCAAAATTGTAAGTTGTCTATCAGGATAAGAGCATCAAATGTACTATTCTTTTCACACTTAGGTTATGATAGTTTGCAGTATGCAGAGAAATTCACTGTTGTTTTTTCTTTTTATAGCAATATACTGTATCTATTACTGCTACTTATAACATATAATATATTTATGCTTGCAATGCATGGGGTATAAATATGCATACATGTTCACTCAACCTATTTATATAATGATGCAAGAGATTATTTTACATATAGTAAAATGTTATATATTAAGTCCTCTGGTCCAGGCACCAGAGAAAGGTGCTCTGTGACTTTAATCTTATTTTTAAATGAGCCATCATGAAGGGGCAGGCGGTGCATCAGCTATAAAGATTTGAAAGTCTAAAGACAAATTTGGACCAGACGGTTAGATTCACTGACCATATCAATGCCATATGGCACAGCTAGAAGGCATCTCCTCCTGCTGTGGGAACTAGGAAAAACAACATTGTTTTTGGCCTTAGTGAGTCACGAGGAATGACTCTTAGCCACCTCACACCATGACCCAAGCCCACTCAGAGATAGCTTCACGACCCAAGCCCACTCACGGATAGTTTCAAAACCTAAGATCAATCAGAGATAGCTTCATGGACTCATAGAGCCCCACTGGGGTTTCAGGCCAGTGGAGTTCTACAGGTTTCTGCTTAACATAACACTTAACGGCAGCAGCACTTTATCATTGTGGTGCGTGGAGACCGAGTGTAACGATGAGCTATTTTCTGGCCTGTTGAGTTCACAACACTGCTGGTGTCCATGCTTCCACCCTCCCCATATAGCCCAGGGCGGCTGGAGTCCCTCTGAGTCCCGACACGCCACACACTGATTAGATTAACTCCAGCTCCGGCACTCGCCACGGAGATCAATAGAGCTGGGATTACGTAACGCCGGGGAAGTGGGGGAGGGGTGGCACAGCAGGGGAAAGAGATGGTTGCCAGCGGTAGCATACAAAGAGAAGAGCACAGGGGGAAGAGGACAGGAAGTGATCATGGTAGTAATTAACATGCAATGCCTCTTCCCCAACTCCATCTGCTTGTGTTGTGAGGTCTGGTGATTTGTGCGACAGAAGGGAGACAAAAATTCAGACATAGAGAAAGACAGAGAGAGAGAGAGAGAGAGAGAGAGAGAGAGAGAGAGAGAGAGAGAGAGAGAGAACAATAAACAAAGCATAGTAAATCCTTTGCTGCCAATAGCACTGAAACTAAATATCACATTGATTGAAGTCCTTCCTTACCCCCATCTTAATCTTAATCTGATGGCAGTGTCAGAGAGCTCCCACAATGCCAAATCAGCCTGTTTCTGTTGCAACAAGATTTGCTTTCAATGAAATGCTCACTAGTATGTGACAAATACTTCACAGTCCTTCAGCATCGTGGGATTACACCACAGTGCTTTTAGTCTCTCTTAACCTTGTACACTATAACTCAGTCATGCTGTTTTATGGAGGCTCATGTCTAAGAGATTCCTAGCTCTGCCCACACACCTCCCATATCTCACACACCTGTCGCTAATGAGCTTGCTCCCTGTTCCCTGCTCCAGCTCCCATAGCCTGCGGGTTTACATCTGTCCCCGTCCCGCACCCCCTCAGTCTTAACTGCAGGCCTCTCAGAGTTGGGGAGGTTGAGGAGGTTGCTGACCAGAGAGGAAAAGCAGGGCCTCTTCACACACCAAGGGAGCCACAGCCAGGATTCTGGGTGTCCCAGGAAATCTCAACAGGAATTAGAAGTGAGGGAAAAAAGGACAAAGATGCAGGACCAAGGGTCTCTTCACCCATGGTTGTACTGCTGGGAAAGAAGGCTTTCTGCATTTGTAAGTTCAAAAACTGATCTTCTATTCCTCACCTCTGAAACAATTTCTATAGTCCCCGCAAACTTCCATGTGTATTTGCACATTTTTTGTGCTTACTTATATATATATATAAGTAAGCACAAAAAATGTGCTATATATAAATATATATGTGTGTGTGTGTGTGTGTGTGTATATATATATATATGTGTGTGTGTGTGTGTGTGTGTGTGTGTGTATATATATATATATATATATGTGTGTGTGTGTGTGTGTGTGTGTGTGTGTATATATATATATATATGTGTGTGTGTGTGTGTGTGTGTGTATATATATATATATGTGTGTGTGTGTGTGTGTATATATATATATATATATATATGTGTGTGTGTGTGTATATATATATATATATATATGTGTGTGTGTGTGTGTGTGTGTGTGTGTGTGTGTGTGTGTGTGTGTGTGTATATATATATATGTGTGTGTGTGTGTGTGTGTGTGTGTGTGTATATATATATATATGTGTGTGTGTGTGTGTGTATATATATATATATGTGTGTGTGTGTGTGTGTGTGTGTGTGTGTGTGTGTGTGTGTGTGTGTGTGTGTGTGTGTGTGTATATATATATATATATATATGTGTGTGTGTGTGTGTGTGTGTGTGTGTGTGTGTGTGGGTGATGAGGCAGCTGAAGAGGGAGATCTGGCACAATGCCACTACTGATGTAAATCCTTCTCTCTGTCCTTAGGGGAGGAAAGTGGGAAATCTTAGAACTGTGAAAACAGAAAAGCGGCTTTAGGATAACATGAACAGTAAATGTCATGAGATTCCCTAAGATGGGCTTGGTCTCTCTAGCCTTGAGTTGGAGAGCTGACTGTGACATTCACTAGAAAGACTCTGACCCCCACAGAGGTGTTTGGCTTGTTTTGGTTATGCTTCCGAACATGTGTTAAAAGCTCTGCTGTTTTGTCTGGGCTGGTATCTGAAGCCTCCGCTCCTGACCTCCGCTACGATCCTGGTGGTGGCTCATGTCCCAGCTATCATCATATAGCATGCATGCTGAGTATTGTCCTGTGAATATTGTTATTGTTTGTACTTAATTTTTTTGCTATACATTAAGTGATAATGTATATAGGAAATAGCTGTTGAGGTGTAGAAGGAGAGAGCTGGGAACTGCTTTGCCGTCTCACAAACCCATTAACCAAGCAGAACTTTCAGCCAGCAGCAGATATCCTGAACTTGGAGAGGATGTGAAAGAGCAGGGCCAACAAGTCATTGCTTGCGACAAGCCAGGCTCCAGTCAAGGTCTCATTCACACATGTGGTGTTCTTGTTTCAAGAACAGCTTAGGAGAAAAAAAAGTGTAGCGTAGTACTCACCGTGTACTCTGGGTTTTGCCGGCAGGTTGAATATATACGGATAGCAGAGAAATAGAGACACAGAGAGAGAGGTAGAGAAAAGGAGAAATGGAGAAACGGAGATATAGAGAGGGACAGAGGGAGAGATGAAGGGTAGGAGAGAGAGAGAGACAGAGAGGTGTGAAAATTATGCGAAAAAGTGAATGGGATTCACAGATGGTACATGCAAAATCCAAACAAAGGATTGTCACTGAATTGGATTATTAATTTTCCACAGTTTCCATGACATTATGAGTGAGAAACTAGACCTAGTGAGCCTTATAAAAAATGGTATATAATGGTGTATAATGCTGTATAATGGTGTATAATGCTGTATAATGCTGTATAATGGTGTATAATGCTGTATAATGGTTTATAATGCTGTATAATGCTGTATAATGGCATATAATGCTGTATAATGCTGTATAATGGTGTATGTTTGCTAAATTCATCTTACTCAGCATTCTCATAATTCTCATAAACAATGTAAACAAACGCCACAGAAATTTTAGAAATCTTAGAAATGTTTCTCACTAATTTTACTATATGATGTAAACACGACAAAAGCACCAAAAGGGGCACAAAATTATACTCATCATAATTATGCATAATTATCTACATTGTATGATATTGTAAGGTAGCACTAAGATACCTAAGAAAGCTGTCTAGCTGAGGAAGAAGCTTGAATATAGGGTAATGTCAAAGAAATACCCAAGCGTAGAGTTGCCTGGTGTCTGCTATGTGGTAACCGTGTGGCTTGGACTGTCTGTCCCTGCCTGTGCAGCTAGGGGTCAGGGCGCAGGCATTACCAGTGATGGTGTAGGGGTAATAGTTCCATGCTTTCTCTGTCACATAGAAAATCTTGGGAACCACTGCACGTGCCCAGCTGGGCAGCTTGCTGGAAGAGAAAGAAAGCGAGAGAGAGAGAGAGAGAGAGAGGCAGTGGTCAGAAGTTGGAAGGGGAGGGAGTTTGTAGCTATCGGCTCAATCTGCTAGAACAATAGTAGTGGCAGACTAATGGTGTCTGTAAGGGATGGCTAATGTTTGCTCCGCAGGGAAAATTGTTTCTTCATACCCTTCGATGATCAGCTTCCCCTATGAGCCCAAGACTAACTGTATGAATGGGAAGCGTAGCAACGGTTTCGGCTCGGTTTGGCAGTCCAGATGGGCCAAGCAGTGCGGCTCATAGGCCAGAGATCCCAGATCGGTGTGAGTCTGGAGCTGCAGCCCTGCCTGCTAGCACTGACTACAGAGGAGCAGGCACCCAGGCTACCAATCACAGGGCAGCAAAAAACCCACCCAGAGGCTCACATCGTTTATATACTGTCACCATGGAGTCAGAATGCCCACTGAGGCTAAACTCTGCAAGGAAACAGAGGAGTTCCTCTGTGTCCTGTTTGATGAGATCTGGACTGGGAAAGGGTGATTTACAGGGTTGTTTAGGTCCAGATTCATTCCCTGCCAGTACTCATTCCTCCCGCTGCTGTGTCATGAATACAGTGGGCGCAGAGGAGAACGTGTCGGTAGCCAATTATGAATTTCAGGTCTGAAGGAACAAGCTGGCTTCTGATATTCAGAGAGTGTATGATTTTAGACACGTAGGATGGTGAACAGTAGGAGCATCCCACATGGTGAACATCAGATAGTCTATAAAAATGCAAATTGACCTCAAAAACAGATCTACATAAAATAGCATTTGATATAATTCCAGGGAACGTGAATACCATCAGTTCTATTACACGCTATGATTATATCACATTATAGTGATTCTTATAATTTTATTGTGACTGTTTTCTTGTTTCTAAAATCCCTGTTTTATATACTGAACTAAATTATTGCGTGGAGCCGAAAATGCCGTTTGTTTCAGCGTCAGAGAATTTCTTAGCAGTTTTCTGCTTGGCACTCCACACGCATGCAGATATTCATGCACACACACACACACACACCAACAAATACACATGCATGCATGCACGCATATATGTATGCACACATACAGTATATGCATGCACACATGGACCCATCACACACACACACACACACACACACACACTCACGTGAGTACAGGCAGGTACAGCTCCTCGGCGCGAAGTCTCTAATTACACACGTGTTCTACAAACGTGACCTCACTCATCTCCTTCCCACGCACCCCTGCAGTTTCCCTCTCCGTTCATCCCCCAATCCTTCACTTTTACCTCCTCCCCAGTTCCCATCTCTCCATCTGCGTGCACTCTTCTGCTTGACCGAACCTGCATACCTTTCCTCTCCCACTCCTATTCAGTTAGCCCCATACTGCTCACAGACAAACACACCGTAACGAGTTTTGATGCTGTGCACGACACAGTTGAAGCTACATTTGAGTGGTGCGCTGCAAGTGGCAGTGCTCCACAAGGCAGTGCCGTTACTGTTGCGCACGCTTTTTGCAGAGCGATAAAAAAACAATCTTAAAAACATGTCGTCTGCTAGCACACTTTCCCCAGTGAAACACAGCAGTGTGCACAGCCTGGACCCACGGTCATGGGCTCCGATCGTCCTTTCGCGACCCTCAGAGGAGCGAGTCCATCAAATGTCCAGGGCGAGCAGGTCTGCGCTGGATAGGGAGCGCAAGCAGCACCTCTCTGCCAGATGCTGTGCTCCTGACCTCACTTAGGCCTCTTCAACTGCATGGAGAGTCTTACAGGAGAACTGAGACTGGAACGAAGACTCTGGCTGGATAAACTCGCTAGCTGTAGTGAGACAGAGCTTTTTCAAGCTGCTTCACTTTTCTACCGCTTTGTATTCCATTTGGCCCCAGTGAAGAACTCAGAGAACTAAGACCTCACAAACATTTTCAGGAAAGAAAAATCCCTATCTGAGTTCTAGGGGTTGAGGCGCTGAAGGCAAAAAGGGTTTTTAGATCTCAGGCCGATCCACAAGCAGGTTATCTTTCTCTAACTGTGTGCAAGTGCATGCTTTGTGCAGCTCATGGATTAGCCTGAGGTCAGAACACAGTTAAAGGTGAGACCGGGCATTCCAACATAGTGCGAACCCTCTATTGACCTGTTGACCTTCTCTGTAAAAGCAGTGAGCCTAGTGCCTTCTCTGAACAAATCTCTGGGGATGTGGCAAACATGAGCCTGGGAAATCTATGGCATCTATGGAAAATCAAAAGGTTAAGAGACCCCTGTGCTTTTGTGCTAAGACACTCCAAGACCAGGAGAATAAAGGCACTCACATTGCCTAGGTGATATGAATTGTGCCTTAGGCCTGTAAAGGTTCTTACTCCCTTGTACTCCTCTTTAAATAAGAAAGTGTCTTAACTAGTGAAATCAGGTGCTTCTCTGCAGAGCTGTGTCAAAACAATGTGGATGCTAAGCCCTGAGTGAAATAGTCCTGTACTATGCCGTTAGTTCATGTCTAGCCTGTATAGGTGTTGTGGTTTGTGTTGAGGTGTGGCTGCAGTACCCACTTGTTGAGATAGACGCGTTTCTCTGTGAACTGGCCAGGTCCATGGGTGGGGTCCTCGAACGGCTCGTTCTGCACCACCTCCACACCTTCGCCCCTCTCACTCTGCTCGTGACTGTGCTTGCTGATCATGTACAGCTGACCAATCCTGTACTGGAGAGCACAGACCATCATACAGTTAGAACCGCCAACCCAACCATTCACGTACCATGTCTCCCGTGAAGTCACGTGTCTGTTCTCCACTCTGCAAAGTTCTCACTACATCCTACACAGTTAGACAGTCTTGTTTGTGCTGCGTGCAGAAATGAAATCAGCTACCATTATGTCCCATTATCCCAATGCATAGATGTAACACGCCATCCTCTGCAACAGGATGCGGCAAACTAGCAAAACTAGCACGAGCAAGGAGATGAGCTTCAGTCAGTCTCAAACTTCGTATGGTAGAGGCCTCCCTGTTCTGAATGTGGCCGGACAGAGGGCCGTTAGCTGAGCCCAGCCTCGACAGCCGAACACCAGTGCCCCAACATTTTCCAGCCCTCAAAACCAAGCTAAAATTAGAGAATTACATACCCATATGGAGAAAACACCAGAGCAGGAAAGTGTGACCCCAGTGGCTTATGGCATGGGGCCCCTGGCTGGAAGCTTCCTGTGATATGGCCCGGCCACGGAGCCTGGCTCAACGGCAGCGCTTCCACACAGCCTGCCATCTCAGGAGTCCTGAGTCTGTGACGACAGCTTCACTGTGAAGATGTACATTTCCTCTTGTCTTCTGTTGCTAAGCAACATATATAATACTAAGCAACATATATCACCGAGGGTGTGCACGGTGCACGTGCACATCCGAGTGTATGTTTCCCCTCTGCAAGCAGTGAGGCCCTGAACAACTACACACGGTAAAGAAAACCCGAGCAGTCACACAGTCTATTGCTCATGTAACAGCACAACACCACCACCTCCATTACAACCGTATTCATTATCATCGTTCTCTATGTTGTTCTAAGTGTTGTTGGTTTCAGCAGCGAGGACGCATTTCAAGTGAATCAGCTGGCCGAAGGGCAGCACTCTCCTGCTGTCTGCCAAGGTCCATGCACTCTGATAACGAGGGCTGCGGTCGCGCGAGTGCGAGAGCGAGAGCGCACGTGCCACTCACCTCCTCCACCTCTCTCCATTTGCCACGGCCTGGTTTCGCCGTCGCAGCGCTGCGTTGGATTAATGAGACGATGCCCTCATTGTTCTCTGCTCTGAAAGCAAATGAAACCCGGAGAAAGGGGCAAGCGAAGGGGGGAGGGGAAAATAGCGGCTCCGAGGTTAAAGCGACGGTGAATAATTCATTGTGAGCCTTTCGGTTTGCAAGCACTGGACAGACGTGGAGAGAGCCGAGAGGCACAGAGGCACGGCGGGGCTGGATAAGTGGCCAATTAAAGGACGCGAGCGGCGGATATCATGTGGATTTGGAATGAATTTCGCATAAAAACCTGCAAGAGAGAAATACAAAATACTGCGCCATTGAAGTGGTTCTTTCCTTCTTTTTCGCTCTGGGGAGAAGGGCTCTCACTTGAACGGCCCGTGTCAGGATTAAGCTGCTCTGCTGTGCGGTGTAGGTATGTGCTTTGTGAGACTGAGGCTGCCTTGACTCTCCCAAGTGCTGGCCGGAACTGCGCAGATCGCGGGGACTGCGCAGATCGCTCATTCCAACAAACTCCTCTCTTTTTCTCTCTAGCCTCTCTCTCATGTCCCCAGTCAGCAGGAGAAGTCTTTCCACCATGACAAACTAGATACACTAGATACAGTCTCTAAGCTACTTGATGTAATCTTTGCTACAAATCTGATGAAACGAGACTCCGGCTGAGAGTGCCACTCAAGTACTTAGTACTCGAGAGGAACAGAGCAGTGGTATTATGAGCACAGGAAGCGTGCACGATATTAACGGCCCCGAGACGCAGCAAAAGATTTATACAAGCCACAGGACTGCCATATGTTAAACGGCTTACACGCTTCCTGAGTTTCGGAGTCTTCAGTCTGCCAGGCCCTCAAAGCCTGTCCGTCTACACAAATCATACACAGGACGAGAATCAGTCCTGCAATACCTGCAGGATAAGAACATCCTCAGAACCGCCAAGCCTCTGCTTTCCTTTGCAATGCCCTGGACACTTTCTCCGCCATTCCGGGCCTGGCTGTGACCTTAGCTGGAATGTTAGTCAAAAGATAATGGTGCAGTCATAACTGGGAGTGCTGCTAAATTGAAGGCAGAAATCGCACAAAGCTGGTTCGGTTTGCAATGTAATAGTGGTACGGCGTTTACAAACACATATTGATTTGCTCACCCATAGTCCCACATCGTACAAACAGCAATTAGTGCAATCAGAAAGCAGAAAGAGAGACACAGGGAGAGATAAAGGGATAGAAAGAAAGAGGGAGAGAGAGAGGGGGGGAATTTTAGCTAAGCAGTTAAATCTCTGGATATTTCCAGATTGTGTTGCATCAGACAGACATCTATGGAATAAACAGTCCAATGTGATAACAGTGCCTTGGGTTATGTTTGCAAGATGCCAGATGAACAGATGCAGGAAAATGGAGAGTAGGCAGATCATTGTTTACTCTGAGCTCAACTCTGAACAAAAGTTTAAAACCATTTAACTGACTCCTCTGGATGTGGGTTATCATCTTGCCGCTTTCTTGCAGCTTTTCTTATCACCCCGAAGTGGCAATAAAAAAATTTGAAGAGATGAATGCTTTAAAAAAATATGATTAGAGAAATCATGTTCCCCATCAATGTGTTTTTGAGAGCTACAGAGTATAGAGAACGGAAACTGGAAAGACTGAATTTCGAGTGAATTTCAAGAGAGTGGGCAGGAAAAATGACTACTGAGACACATATACCTATCATAGTACATAGGCTCCATATAATTAAAAGATGAACAGTACCTCATCACGTTCATATTCTACCTCAGCGCAGGTAATTACCATGCAGGTGCTTGGAGCATTTTTCTGTGTCCATGGAGACAAGGAAAATAATTCTGTCTGACAAGAACATTTTATATCGCATGCTGTGCTGCTGATTTGTGATATATCTGTTCCCAAGCTCAAACCGGCTTAGATGTAGTCTGTGGCTTACAGAAACACTAATAGCATGTGTCAAAGTATGTGTGAGCCTGCGGTAACCCTTGCCTCTGGCTGTAATGATTGCTTTCTTCCCAGAAAGTCAGCAATAGCTGCTAGCCCCTGTGGCTTTTGCCAGTCTGGGAGAAGATGCAGCATACATTTCGGTTTGCTCCCCCGAGACTCTGACAGGGGGCTAATGGCACAGGGCTTTTTTTGGCCCGAGGAGAAAGCGGACTTTCATTCTACGTTAATAGTTTAGAGTTCATGAGGACAGAAGGTCAGAAAGTGCACAGGGAATGCTGTAGGACAGCCGGGCACCACTGGGCTTCCCATTAGGGGAATACAGCAACTTCTGTTTCCTTGAGTTCATGAGGTGGGCGCAAACACACAGTTGATTTATGACCTTTATTTACTTATTTTTAAACCTTTTTTTTTTAAATGGGGAAACCACTGACACCAAAGTCTTCTTCTGTTTTGAGATGAAAAATAGTGTACTCTACAAAGAGTTCTTAAGAGCTGCTATTTATAAGACTCATTAAAAGTCATTCATAGGTTATAGTGTGTCGAAAAGACTTTTATGAGATGATCTATCAAAAACGGATCAAAATTAATATTGTCAAGCTTCCGAATTCATTACTTTTAAGGGACCACAACTCATTGAACTAATTAACCATCTTAAATAAAACTGACATGTTTAGGAACTAGTAGCCCATGCTGTTGATGACTGCCTGAAGTGTGACCCCATATCTCTAGCAATTGGTTAGCCAGTTCTACTGGCAAGCATACGGGCCCATTGTACAATGCTGCACAGAGGAGGTGGTGTGCTTTGAATTATGAGAATGTCCTTTATTCTTTACATCCTCTTCATTCCTGTACATTCACCTTTGTCTGTTCACTCCAAAAGACTTTGGTCCTAAAGCGCTAAACAGTTTCATGCAATATCGACACACCTACATAGTGGTTGGATACTGGACACATTTGGATAATATTCGTGAGGTGTATCAGTTTTTCTGTGACCACTGGCCTGAAAGAAAGGCCTCTGATCTTTCCTCCACAAGTGCCAATAACTGTTTAATCCCACTCATGTAAACCTTATCTCTGACTATATATGACCAAAATCAGACAGATAAGAGTATCTTCCTCATATCATCTAAAGATGTTTGTACCTGTTACTGTCCCACCTTAGCTTACTCATTCTAGGCCCAAATTTCTGTAAAGCTGGTGAGAAAGAACTAAAAACTGAATTAAAATTAACTGAGTTCTTCAGGACTGAACTGAAGTGAACTGAATTCTTCAGCACTGAAAGTATGCTACTATTTTCACTACTCTGGTCCTCTGAGGTCTCTCAGGATGATTGTTTTTACTAAGCTCAGAAACTTTGCTTAACTATGTAGTGCAGTTCATTTTCACACAGCTAATATCTTATTATTGATTTATTATAACCTTTCAGCCTCATGAAGGCTTGCTTTAGTGGCACTGACATTTATTTGGTCATTATGACAGAACAAATAATCAGTCAAGTGTCCAATTTAATATGGTCACCTAAAATGGGGGCATGGAGGGTTGGGTGGGGGAGGGATTCTATATGGTTCACACATCACTAGTGTGTGTGTGTGTGTGTGTGTGTGTGTGTGTGTGTGTGTGTGTGTGTGTGTGCTGGGGGTGGGCTTGGGAGTGCTGTGGAGGAAACGGTATAGAGGGAAGCGATGGGCTTTGGCAAGGTGCCCTTTTCTCCCTGAAAACGTTGCCCATGTCATCGGGCTGATTGTAGTGTTACAGAGCTCCGTTACAGAGCTCTGCTGTGCCCAGCCCATCCATCACTGCCACAGAGCTGGGCAGACATAGTGCAGGCTCAGCACTAAAGAACTGCAGAAGCCAGCTCAGTGGAGTGTGGGACAGAGTGAGAGTGCAAGAGAGAGGTGTGTGTGTGTGTGTGTGGTGTGTGTGTGTGGTGTGTGTGTGTGTGTGTGTGTGTGTGGTGTGTGTGTGTGTGTGTGTGTGTGTGTGGTGTGTGTGTGGTGTGTGTGTGTGTGTGGTGTGTGTGTGTGTGTG
Organism: Electrophorus electricus; assembly: GCF_041902795.1. Lineage (NCBI taxonomy): Eukaryota > Metazoa > Chordata > Actinopteri > Gymnotiformes > Gymnotidae > Electrophorus > Electrophorus electricus. The sequence continues at coordinate 35,618,191 of NC_137499.1, forward strand.
TGTGTGTGGTGTCTGTGTGTGTGTGTGTGTGTGTGTGTGTGTGTGTGTGTGGTGTGTGTGTGTGTGTGTGTGGTGTGTGTGTGTGGTGTTTGTGGGGTGAGGGAGTCATGTTTTCACATGACAGTGATGCAGACTGAATGTCAGTTACTGTGTAAGAGAAGAGGGAGCAACTAAAACAAGAAAAATATTGCACTGGCTTGTGTCTTCTATAACCGCACTCATTCGGGACATACACGACTGCATCTACTGAGAGACTGGTGAAGGCACCCCAGATAGAAAAACAATTTCTCATTTTGTGACTTACTAAAAAACTTTGTTTACCTGTATTTTCAGCCCATTTGACAGAATGACACAGAGAAGAAGCCCTTGCCTGGAACAACACGACCCCACACTCCTGAGTGATGCTCACTCATCTTCAACATGAGGTGCTTTAAACGTGATGAATTTTAAACAGCGCAGCAGCCTGTGTCAGCCTTAGATTATAGCTTTGGCCTAGCCATCCAGCCTCTGAGGGTTTGTTGCATGGCAACCATGCGCTGCAGCTGCACCATTCGGACCTATCCAGGTAGTCTGTGGAGAACCCTTACAGGCGTAATACATAAGAATGAGACATGCTCACTTAATTCCGCGGCTCTGTTGTGCCTGGAGCCCCAGTTAATATAGGGAGTGAATGGGTCATGTGACGCCCCGGCAGGATTAAGTATCTTGAGCCTCACGCGCACGCCCGGCGTGCTGTGGCATGGGTGTCTTCGGACAGCTTTCACTTTACACACAAGAGTGCTCGGTGACACCCAATCCTGTGTGGAAAATTACTGCCTGCTCTGACCATCTCTCTGTGTACCTCTGTGTGAATATGAAGATGGCATGTGCTGTGTGTCCAATTCCAAGGGTCTTGTTTCTCTTGTAGGGAGCCCGGGAGAAAATGACATGCTGTTTACACGTCCACAGACCTTGACGGAGAGTGTGTGAGCAGGAGAGCGCTGGCAATAGGGACGTGGGGAAAGATCACTTGAAAGATACCATGTGAAGCAAACCCAGTTCTACTTGCTGCTTACACCATCTGGCTCTTTTCTGTTCTTCACCTCTATTATTAATGTGCAGGTCTTAAACTCTGTACCCCCTACATTAATGACACACACAAACAGTTGTTTGTCCTGCTAATAAAGCACATGCAGCGGTGAATAAAAAGTGAATAAAAAGGAGGCTTCTCAGCGTGTCTGGTGGATGTCTCGGTAGAGATTTTAATTAGGGGCCACGGAGGCCGAGAGCAAACACAATTTTTACGTAAAGTGCTGGGGCTGACCTCTCTCCCTGTCATTCTCATTAGTGTGTGGAGCAGCGGTCGAAGAAAGCTAGCACCGCTGATTTTAAATCTGGTCTCCAGGCAGGCTCTAGGAGACAGAGGCCAGCTCCGCCCCGTGCCACTCAGCCTTGCTCTCGTTCTAATGAAGCCATTAAGCCAGACGGAGAGCGAGCGCATGCACGCACGGAGCACGGCCGCCCCGGGCTACGGGACACACCCGGAGTTTAGGACGTCACATCCGCTTTGCTGACTTTGGCAACAAACGGGAGGTGCTGAGGCTGGGTTTTCTGCATAGGTCATCCATAGTGCAGATGACTTCACCCGTGCGCGCAGGCGAAACACGCTCGTGAGAATGAAAATACGTGCTGGATAGGATGTCTGTAAACAACAAATTGGAGGTTATTGAAGGAGCCCCTGGCATATTTTACACAGCAGTGAAGTTAAACTGAGAAAGTGAACATGCCTTAAGAGATTGGAAAAAGGCTGGTGGTATTTCTGTGCATATGCGCAGGCAGACGCACAAGTGTCCAGCCATGTACACACTCATGCACACACACACACACACACACACACACAGACACATATGCATACCAAGACACAAGAGAGGGGCCAACGTACTTATATGACTAGAGTGAAATTCTTCAGCATGTCTCTTGATGCTGCTATTTCACACTTACAGTAGAGGACAGTGAAGAGAGCTCATCACAGATCTCCTCCCAGAGCTGAACACTCCAAACCAGTCTAAACACTTCTAAACACTTCTAAACACTTCTAAACACTTCCATATTGTGGTGTTGGCCAATGCCTTCCTGCATTCTGGAAATTAATATGAGATGTTTTAAATGTTGTTTTAAACTGTTTAATTGTATGTATATTTTTATTGAGTTTAGGCGTCTTTTACTGAGATGAGTGTTATTGATGAGTGGGCTGTCATTGTCTACGTATTGTGTTTGACGTTTGGTTATCCTTCCCTTATCTTCTCTATGCACTAGTTCCCTTTTCTGATTATTTCTGGTGTGTATAGTGTCAATTAAATGGTTTTTTTTATAGCAGAAATGTCTTATGCTTCTTCTTCTGAGCTGACACTATAATATGTTCCTTAGCAGATGAGGACAAGTTCAGAGTTTCAGATCCTGGTTTGAACAGAAATCAGGAAAAAGAGCATATTACTTAGAACTCACTTTCAGATCCAAATCTTCATCCAGTCACTAGAATATTCTGGTTCTGTTTCATGACTTCATTTCAGTCCTGATGTGAGAAATGATCCTCAGTGATATATGAGGGCAAAGGTCACAGGGATGGATGTCTTCATACCTTTCAGTAGGGCTTTATGTGAATATTTTCAAAATGGAATTAAAGACTTCACCCACATTAAGAAGAACAAACCACGATTAAAGTCACGGAGTGTTTAGAATGAATGTTAGCTATTAAACATTTCAGGCTGGGCTGTCAGTGACCTTGCCATCGGTTTTTAGGTGGGAATAGGTTGGCAGAAACATATTGTAATCGATACAATGAGCTCATAGTTAGCTCACAGTGAACCCATCTGAAAGGCACTGTACTAACATTCACGTTCTGTAGCCTGACATTCTACAGCACACTGAGGAGCCCCATGAACATGCAGCTGTCAGCATTGGACAGACTTTCTCTGTCATGCTGCGGAGGCCAGCAGGCCGTAACCGAAGTGTTCACGATAGTAGAGGAAGACACTGGTTCTGGACAGATATCAGAATTGGGATTAGCGTCCTCTGTTATTGCCCGCAGAGATCCGTACCTACTCAAAGTAACCAGGTATACCTGATTACACCGGGTAATTTGTTTGGGTCAGAACATTTTTTCTCACTGCATTCTGACAAGCCAAACACCGAAGTGCATATTCTAGAAGCCTTATTCTCTAAGCTTGTGATTGTGGGGTTTTTTTTTTGTTTTTTTTTTACGTTTAATTGCTAAAGTTTGAAGATGACTGTGATTTCTTTACTACACATCACTGGACCCATATTGGTCGATAAGTCTGTAAAATATTACCACTACCACTTTTAGACCAAGGTTATGTCATCATTTTACTGTTGCTCTGCTGGGACTACATTGAGCGCTAGCTCACACAGCCTCTGAAGTTTCCTCCTAAGACCCAAAGTCCATCTCAAAGGCATCTTAAAGGCATCTATTACTAATACTTTAATATTTTTTTCAGTGTACATACCCCCTGCTTTTTTGTTGAGGAATATAGTCTTTGACATTTGTAATGAATATTTTCTTTGGTTATGCTGAGTCTGAGTTCTGTCTCAGCACAGCGTCTCCTACTGGACTACTCAAGATAATAAACTTGCTTTCAGATCTAATTAAGATTAAGATTAAATTTATTGTCATTGTTCAGTACAAGTACACGGCAATGAAATGCAGTCTTTGCACATCCCAGCTTCTTTGGAATTCGGGATTCGGACAGACAACATTCTGATTCATAGCCCAGAGCCCTACTCACTAGGCTGTCCCTGATGGCTTTACCCCAAAGACGCACCTTTACACTAGCAAGATTACTCAACCAGGACTATGTCATGATGTCCACCTTAGACAACCTTTGCAGACATTCTGTTTGGGCTTCTTTTCACATTCTCACAAGGTTCTGGCATGTGTTCGGTTCAGTAGCATGGTCAGGTTTCAGACCCTGTTCCAGGCCTGGAAACTTGGCACCAAAATGTGCTCGACCCTGGAGCCATATGGCCCACAGAGAGTGTGTGAATGTCCTCATTTGGGCGAAGAAATGCTACCTAAAGCCTTTGTTATAAAGAAGTTAATGAATAAGATAAGAAATAAGTATTTCTCATAACAGATGTGCTGTCCATCGCTCTTTCAGATAATACTGCTTTTTGGATGAAAGTGACTGCTTTATAGCATTAGCCTTGAAAACTAAGAACTCAGTTAAGTCTCAGTGCCTAATATCATAGCATTTTGAAAGAGCCTACAAAGGTTTACACCCAAATGTAACATTCCCACTCAGCCAGCCCAAATTTAAAATGGATTTTTCAGTCACTTTTCAGCCTGTTCCTGATTTGTCTTTGACTGTCTATTACACTGAAAGCCTAACATGGGCCTAATTAAATGACAGAGTATTGAGAGTCTGAATTCAACCCCACACCCCCTTCCTTTCCATCTGATTCATTTAAGGGGCATGCAGGTGCCTAATAAATTGTATTTCATGCTGTTGTTCAATCACACAGTTCAGTGAACTGAACAAAGCATGTGAGACTGTGCATAATGTACTACATTATATAGTCTAACACTATCTCCCGGCTTGTGGGGGAGAGCCCTCTCAACGCACACATGAAGGACCAATGAACTTGAGCGCTGAAGCATGACTGTACATAACCTGGTCCTCTCTCTCCCTGATTCACAGCTAGGGAACGTGGGGGTACAGGGTCTTGATCCCAGACGTGTAGCATACTGCTTCGACAGAGATGGAACATCTGTTTAAATGGCTTTTTGAAATGGAGATAGTGGAAACTGTGTCAAAGGTTACGGCTGTACAATGCAAGCGGAGAGGGACATATCCATTACATTTGGAAGGCAGTTGTTTGACAGAAGAATGTTCTGTGGCTTGCTTCTCATATGCCTGTGCTTTGTGCGATCTTTATGCCAAGCTCCTGAAGATACCAAGAGAGAGTAAAATCATCTGTTGCGTTTAAACTGAAAGCAAGTGTCAGACCAACCAAGGGAATCATAGAACGGTAGGCAGTGGTGGCGGATAAAAAGTGTAAAGGTATGGAAGCATGACAATAAAAGGTCATAGAAGATGAGAGACCTTTGATGAAAGCCCCTGGGGGCGAGAGAGAGACAGACAGAGAAAGATTGCAAGAGAGAGAGAGAGAAAAAGGGAGAGAGAGGGAGAGAGAGCATCATGCAAGAACATCACACAGGCCTAGTGAACAGCATTCCAGACCACATCTGAGCTGCTGGGTCAGTGGGTTTTCCTGGTGCCAATGCGGGATACCTGGCCTCCATCTCCCCATGATCAACCCACTTCAACCTGGGGTCCTTCGTCCCCCTCCGCACCCCTCACCATGGAGCAGCTTATGGAAAGGACACAGGCCCACGTACTGTGCTGGAATGAATGCAACCCAGGGCAATGCAACCGTAGCATCACTGTGCCTGAAATGTGAGCTTCACCGCAGGGAATTATAGTGCGTTCACTAACATTAACAGCGCTACTACGACTGGACATACTAATGCCGCAAGTTTCTTCTCTGACCTTGTCACACAAGGCACTCACCACACACTCTTACATTTGTTTTCACTCCTTTGGACTCACTCTGCTGAAGCTTTTTAAGAACACCACACACCCTCTCCTGTTTTTTCGCCTGCCACTGTGAGCTACCACTCACAGACATTATCATCACTCTCTTATTGCAGAAACTTTCTCTTCCTTCTTTAATGTTTTATTCACAACAACTCAACAACACTTGCCATATTGCTCTCCTTCATCAGAATAAAGAAAGAAAGCGAGACAGAGGAAGAGACAGAAACCTCACAATATATGGCAAGTTCAATAAACCCCCTTATCCTGATAGTCTATTTTCCCTTCACTTAATTTCTTCCTGTGCTGTTATCAGTACATTTTTCTCCCAGGAAACCCCAGCATCAGAGTTAATAAGGCATAACCATTTCATTTTCAAGGCCAGTGGAGGACTGCTATGAGGGGCATTTGTCAGAAAGTGCCAGTAAGATAACTTGCCTAACTGTCTGCATATTTTCAATTATTCCAGAGTTTCTGGGCATAATTTCTGTGGATTTATTAGAATATTTTCACCATGACTAAATATGTCTTCTATTTTGCACAAGAACTGTGACCCATTCCCACTGGTTAAACAACACTTCGGGTGTTAGTGGGTGTTATTTAATTCCATGGGGAGCAAGATATTCTTATCCACATTTCATTCATGTAGGGGCAAGAGCTTGTCAGCAGTCAAGTTCAGTTTCCTCCCACTGAGTTAAAATAGTTTGACCTGATGTGTTGCCTATGAATGAACCTTGGTATATATGCAGACTGAAGTGAACAGCTGCTGGCAGAGAACAAGAGATGGAGAAAGAGAGAGAGAGAGAGAGAGAGAGAGAGAGAGAGAGAGACAGAAAGAGCAAGAAAGAGACAGAGCCAGAAAGATCGTGACTGAAATCCACTGTTCTATCTTTATCACGAAGGCAGAGAGAACTGAAGCAGACTAGCACATGGCCTGATTCCCTGGGACGTTATTAACTCCTGGGCCGGTACGGCTTGCATCATACTCAAAGTACTTCCCAAACGCTGTCAGTTCCCTAGAAAACAAATAGAAGTAGAGATGAGCTAGTCAAATATAGGATATCCTACCCATCGTGTTGTGAGACGGAGATTTAGATGGCTCTTATACTATTTCCTGAATAACCACAACAGCCTTCCCGTAAGCAAAAAACAAAACAAAACCCTGAAGCAAGGAGCAAAGAAACAGGTGAGGCTAATAGCAGGAACCTACTATTAGCCAATTAATGCTACGACAGTGAGTTCCTAATTTAATCCCCTAGCTGGGGAGACCACAGAGGTAGCAGGCTTTCATTCTTTAAGCTGTTATCTACGTGACTGATATTAGTTTAATTTTTAGTAATCCAAAGTAGCTAGTGAAGAATATTCAGTCAAATCAACAACAAATTTTAGGTGTGCAGCAGTAGAGGTTACAGCAGTAGAGAAACGGTGCTATCATCCCCACATGGCCTCAGGACCAGCTTGGTCTGCCTGCCTGCCATCACCGTTACAAGTGCAAGCTCACTGATTAAAAATCAGTGTGGGAAGGCGTTTAAGCAGTACCGTAAGGCTTGTGACATGGACCTGTGGCAAATGCTATTTTCATATCTACAATATAGCGATAACAGCATACAGTACTTGACTTTGAGCCATCTCCTGCTTTATATGCTTAATAAATATTTAATAAAAGTGCTTAATAAAATAGACAGAAAACATGGTGACTGTTCACTAACAGATTTTTATCGAGTATGCATAGTGTAGTGTCTGTAGGCCAATACATAAAATATGCATGGTAAAATAGTTAAATTTATCTTATGAACTTCAGTATTTCAAAGTCCAGCTTGTTTTAGATGGCTGTATGTTTCAGCCACATTTCACCAGTTAAAGCTCTCTCTCTCTCTCTCTCTCTCTCTCTCTCTCTCTCTCTCTCTCTCTCTTGCTCTCCTTAACGCACACACACACACACACACACACACACACACACACACACACCAGCTGTGGTAGCATATGTGTAGAATAATTGGAAGCCAATGGCAATAACCCAATCAATGCGAATGACAACAATCACTTTGTAACAGCATGCAGCACGGGCTCTGAATGCAAAACCCTGCAGACGCAGCTTCCAGAGGAACCTTGCTGACTGAACACAGCTGCATTCACCAAGGCACTACTGCGAAAAACCACACAAGCATTTTTTTTAGGCAAAACATGCAAGAAAGCAAGACACCATGAAGGCCCCTAAAAGGATGAATAGTGAGAGTTGGAGCTTTTAACCAGGCGCAAACAAGCTTCTAATAAAATCCAGACTGGCTGCTCAACACAAGCCAGGGACACAGATCATTATGTTCACTAATTGGGCTACTGAGAGTCGAATCATTAGGCAGGCCTGATTGGCTGGCGGGATGCAGCAGAGATGGACTACAAAGGTGTGCAGATCTGAGATGAATCAAATAATACAGGAGGTGCTGTGTGGGGAGACGTTCAGGTAGCAGTTGACCAAGGAAAACAACACAGATTTCCCATATAGCCCTGTAAGATGGGCATTTTCACCCCACACCCTTATGGGTTTGTTTACGTTGTCCTTCGGTTGCTTGTATCTTGAGCTGATTTAACTACTTATTTCAAAAACTCAGGTGTAGTTTCTGCTTCAACATAATATGTCAGGTTAACCAAACATCATTTCTGATGGAACAGCGGCAGGACACCAGTGATGTGGGTGGCTGAGGGACAGGTGACGGCCAGCCGGCCATTCGTATGCTATGCTGTGGAATGTTCTGCAGCTACAGTACCGGTGTGCTGCCACCAGCCCTGACGCCACGCCAGTGGCTGACCAATCAATTTCGATCACATCCGAGTCACAGTTCACCAGGCTGCGCTTGGAGCTGCTGCCCAGCGAGAGGCGCTCTGAAGCAATTCCGTGCTTCCTGCAGCACTTCCGAGCTCACAAGTGATAGCACCTCACTGCCCCTCACTGCCCCTGAGGGGTAAGGGCCACAGGAGAACTGGGGTGTGCTTGGAAGGGCTTCTGTGGAACTAAATGGAGGGACCAGAGGCACAGCTTACCACCAGGCAAGGCAGGCAACTGCTTGGGACACCAGGCCAGTGGGGGGCCTCTGAGGGCAGATGAACTTACTTTGCAAAGTTTGCAATGAAAGTATGAGATATAGACTGTCTATGGTATGAGACCTGAATTCCCCAAGGGGGTCCAGCCTTTACTCCACTTTACTCCCGTTGCAAGTAACGTGTATGGTTATTGTTTATTGACAACAAGTTGTCAGCAACGAAAGCAAGTCAACAAAAATGAAGATGCTGGCAGTGAAAAGAGAAAGAAGAAAAAAGAGGGAGAGTAGGAAAAAAGCATGACAGCAGTGAGTGTAGCAGATAACAAGTATTAAATATAATTCTAAATAACTGTGCGGCTAGTCTAGCCTTAACTGTGCGGGAGGTGAATGACATAACCTCCAGTAGAATTGCATTATTTCTTTTGTTTACTTTGATGTTTTAACTTTTAGTTAACATAGATAGCCGAGCATTCTAGTGTGTCCAGTCAACACCAGTCAACTTGGTCTTGGGCATTGTTAATGAAGTCAACGTGGTCTCTGCCATTTTTAGAGCAATGTTTTAAGTAATGTGATTTGGAAGGGGAACTTGAACATTAGTTTTTCTGTAACTAAATGATGAAAGCTGTGTCTGGCCAAGCTATGAATGCTTGACAGTTATATTTTTTATATCACAATGGCAATGAATGCTGGTTGATGGAGCCCCTCTGAATTTTTGCCCAGGGCCCTAACAGCCCTAACAGGACCTCCATTAGCTTTACCGGAGCCATACTCCATACCACAGGCTGAGAAATGCATGCATGCATACCCACACAATCAAGCACACACGTGCTCATAGTGGGTGGGAGGATTTTCATTTTACAGCCGTGCCCTGTTATACAGGACACCCACCGCAGCTTGAAGGTTTGAAGGCCTTCGCAGCAGAGCCTGGTGGGCCCGGACTGGCCTTGTTCAGTGATCCTGCTGCCTGCTGGAAGAGAGGCCTTGCGCAGGTGGTGCTGTCAGCATGGTGTTTTCATTGCTGGACTGCATCTCGCCCACTCGGACATCTGTTGCTTTGGTCTGTGATGAGGTACAGTCTATCTTGGCTGACAAAACAGTGATAATGAAGTCTGGCTTAACCTTGGTCCTGTCGGTTCGGCTGAGAGAGCTCTGCCTTCCGTCCGCACAGGCAGAGTCGAAGGAAGGGAAAGTTTTTGAACTGGAGCCAACCTCTTTCTCTACCTGGCCTACCCCTTCTTATAAAGGTGCAGTAGGTGTTCGACTGATGAACAAGAGAGTCATCTTCTAAGTGAACAAGCGTGTCATCTTCTGCTAGATGGACACACTTACGACGTGCTATGTAACGTGGTGCAGCATTGCTGGGTGTGTGTGGGACCGAGGAATGGTGAGCGACAAAATCCTGCCACTGCCTATCAAGTATGGCCTGTTGCCAAGGAAGAGGCCTCTTGGTGCAAAAAGGTGTGCTCTTAATCGGCCCGGTTTCAATAAAGCAGAGGGCAGATGCTCTGGGCTCTTCCCACTGGACAAGCTCCCACTGGACCATCAGGCGAGCACCCCTTTAAGAAACATGACTACTATTAATAGCACAATAAAGCAGGAGTGGAGGGGGAGGCTAGCGAGAAAGGAAGAGGAAGAGGAAGGAAGAGCAATCACAGGGCCGAGTGCCGGCCGAACGTCGTGGCTGATTTGATGAGAATAACTTTTGGTTGACTTTCTGATTGAGCCACTTCATTAGCTGGCTTTGTGGGAGACAGCATGGGGCGACAGGGAACCCTAATGGACTCCGCATTGTAAGGCTTCCAGAATGGGGTACTGTGGGAGGTCAGGGCCATCAGGTCCTGCTGGATGTGCAGTGGGGACCTCGGTGAAAATGTAGCAATCACTGGGCGTCATCAGCCTAGTGACCTCTGCCACTTCACAAAGCTTAAATAGCTCAGTGAGGCCATACCACTACAGCAACAGTTCAGCACTTTTAAAATATTATTCTGAAACGCATGCCATAGTTGACACACTGCCAATCAAACAATGGGAGGAAATGAGTCTAAGTTTGCAACTAAAAATGTCCTACTATGGAAAACAAATCATCACGTAGAATGATGTCAAATGATTAGTGCGAGCCTTAAAACCACACGCCATATCACCTTCATTCTTTTTAGGTGTTACTAAAGTCTCCCTGATGTTAAGCTGCGAGAGGCTGGCCAGCTGTTCCTGCTGCTCTTCGCACTGTTACCGATATATTTGGCTTCACTCGCCCATAAATGTGGCCCACCTGAATCCACGGCCCATGTTTTCCTGTCCGCTTGCCAGGAAGTTTGTTGCAAATGTGGCTTAGCCTGAATGCTTCACACAGGGCAACCCTGAGGGGCGAGCCGTCACGGCAGGCTTGGGGTGGGAGCGCAGCTGTCGGAAACTTTGGGGGACGGACAATCCCCACAGTGCCACTGTGATGCGATCCGGCAGCCAGACCCTGCTACTCCCCACTGCCAAAGCTCCACCCAGAGCCTCCCTGTATGAGGGCCGGTGTGAAGCTCTTCGTTATGTGCTCATGAGACCAGGCGTGCATCTCCCTGGTGGTTATCTTCAGCCTGTGGGGCTGCTCACATGTCGTATTCATTAGGAAGCGCCAAGGATTTGGTATAGAGCCAGCAGAAGTCGCAAGCAAACAGGAGGCCTAGTTGGTTTAACAGAAGCATTCATATGAAAGAGACATCCTAGACAGTTGAAACACACACACACACACAAAATGAAAGAAATATATATTCACACTCACCTCCCACCACCTACCATCCACTTTATTAGAAAGTTTGCTTATTTTTTAGAAACACCTAATAGGTGTGAAAGTAGAGACAGACCATCTGCTGTCATACACTTTGTGTATGTCATCCTCCACCTCATCATCAATGGCCAATTCCTGACTAAAGGACCACTGTTGGATAGACGTTTTTTTGTTAGGGAGACAACTCTCGACACAGCAATGACACCAACATGGGTAAAAATTCCAGCAACACTGCTATGCCTAACAGACTGACACCAGCACAACACTCACTACCATGCCAATTCAAAGTAAGAGTCAAGGCAGCGCTGACAATGGGCAAGTGCCCAAATAATCCAGACAGACGGGTCAGAGACCTCCCAGTTATGAAGGGTAGGGGCAGAGGAGGGCTGGCAAAATATAGGGGCAAAGTAGGTGTTACTAATAAAGTTTGTAATGAATGTATAAGTTGGTTTCTGAAACAATATATTTCTATGACATTTTCCCCTTAAGAATCTGACAGATTGGAGAAGGCTTAGATATAACTACGGTTGAAGTAGCTCCTGGTAACTTACCAATGCATTACCAATCCTATCTAGTATTGGTTACATTCTGCCCCATTTGAATGAGCAGACATTTTTTATTGAATAAAGAGGAGTGTTACTATGGCTGCTATTAGTGATATCATTAAGAGGACAAAATATTTTTGGCAGGTTTCCTGAGTGCACTTTGGTGGATCTGTTCACATTGTAATGAAGCTGCAGATATTTCACGTGAAGGGGGAGCGGCTACATTTTTGTAGCAACAGACCGTAAGCCTGGAGTAGCAGAGAAGAGCACTGATAGAGAGCGCAAGCCTGTAAACACCTGGCAACCACGGCTGGGCTGAGAGGAGCCGAGGTTTATTTTGTGGACATGCATTGTGGACCTTTGAACCATGAGTAGAATTTGATTTTGAGTATATGGCCTCAAACGTTAATATAAGCATGATGTTACAAACAAGTCTTTTAAGAGAGGTGTGTGTATACATGATGCCAACAATTAGTATTTGGTTGAAAAAGTAAAATATGATATAGTATGGCGTTGAATGTACAAAGACACTTAGAAAATGTAAAAACTCTGGACAAATTGGGTCGCTGTTAAAATATAGCTGTAAGAGGAAAGACTCACTTGCCTTGTTACCAAGTTTTTTTAAAAAAAGAACAGCTTTTCTAGGAAAGTTTGACAAAAATGCCAAGGGATTGAATGATCAACATAGAATTACTATTTTACTTGTGCGGTATTTAAAACACTCCTGTTTCTATGAAATATGCTGTGAGGTCATCTACAAAAAGTATGAGCAGTCCTCACCACCATTTGGCGTGCCAAATTGAATGCAAGAAATGCAGAACATAAAACTGAAGGGTCAGCTAACTGCAATGAACTCCCCTACTTTGAATTACTCCAGTTTTATGAAACAATGTTTTATATCAGTAACCATGACTACAAAGCTTATTCTCCTCAAACCAGAGGGATTGTAATTCAAAGCATAAAAGAGCAATGGTTTGAGCTTCGTTCCTCCTGCCTGCAGCAAAGCAACTCTGAAACAACTGTTTTAAAGTCAGAACAATCCACTTGGTTGATGGGCCCACATAAAAGCCCTTTACTTTTGAGACCTTCATTAGTGACCCCTATTCTTTTCCAATAAGACCTGGATAAAGAAAAAGTTCAGAATATGTCACACTTCAGGAAATCTTCAGGTTTCATGCCAGAACCATTTGGCTTCATTGCATTCACTCATTTCCTTCTGCTCTTGCACATTCAGGAGCTGAGTACAACAATCATGGAGCAGTTCAGTAATGGAGCTCCGGGCATCACGACTGAGAGCCACACCTGAGAAATGGCTGTGACTCCTCATTTTGATACTAGGTTGCTAATTTGGTACATATAGTTGTACATTATGTTTTGTTAGTCTATATTTTTAGGTGTTTTTGGATGTTTTTATTTATTTCCTGTGAGACAAGAGAAACCACCAAATGCATTTTTTAAACTGCTCTCGAGACTAAAATGGAAGCCTACTGGAGTTAGAGTGAAAATGTTTCCAGCTGTACTGCTCATATTGGTATGTTAACATTAATTAAAAAATTATTTTCAGTGTAGTGATCTAAGAACTACCATTCTCAAGAATCACAATTTATAACTGGATAGACAGGTTTAACATGAACTTTATATAAAGAAGCCTGCATTTCAGAGCTGTCAACTGAATGGCAAAACAGGATTGATTTTAAATTATATCACACAGTCCTAATCAAATGGTTCATCAGAACATTACATTGGCAGATCTGCAAAGCCTCAGTTAAAGGCTTTGATAAATCTCTAAAGTAAACAAAGTGTGGTGCCAGTACAGAAGAAAAAAAAAGATTTGTCAGCTGCTCAGCAAGCATTTAACCACACCAGAAAAGGGTTGGTGATAACTGGGGAAATGGGAGGAGATAGCCATAAAGAAAGCGCACCTCAACACATAGCGATGGCAGCCCAAATCTACGTAAAATAACCAAGAAGGACACAACTACACCAAATAAACCATAAACAGAACCCATGAGTAAAATAACACATTGTTCTACCATTAAACACCCAAGCATAAAACTAACAGCCACTGGGAACCCTAGCCGTGGTCTCCAAGGCAGATGCCACAAGAGCCTGATTCCAGCCAACTGACTCTGGCAACGGTATGAGCCGTCTGGAATTCTAGTCATTGCAGTATCTCCTCAATCCACAGAACCTTCACAGTGAAATAAGCATTCCCACTTCTCTCTTACTACTGGGGCTTCTTTGAGTTATGCGCTAGCTTTTGGTAAAGATGACGCAGAACATTCTGCTGACAGAGGGCTAGGTACTGGCGCAAGAAAGATGTTACAACTTGCGCTTGATATTCATTTTGAAAGGAAAGAAATTCCATTTACTTGATGTCTGCTGAGGTTAGGCTATGAGAAACAGCACAAGTGCAGATTACACAGGAATGGAAGACATCTTAATAAAGGCACAATGGAACTCAATAAACCTTACAAAGAGCTTAAGTAAAGCGTTAGCTGTAAAATGGGATAAATCGCACACTAATATTGCTAGAATTGAGAGTCTGAACATTCACTAACTGCGGTAGTACAGTGTTTAAATTATGTGTAAAATGTCTAAGAAGACCAGTCTCTAATGCACAATGCTGTGCAACATTACTGGGATTACAGTGACATAAATGTAAACATAACAATATATTCTGTCATACTTATGCTGTCATGAAATACCACAATAATCACTGTCCCTTCAAAGTTAAAACCAAGCTCAGTAAACAAAACAGCGCTGCAAACCCAAGGCTCAAAGACAGCAGGAGAAATCCATTCCACCCATTAGTCTGTTGACATCTAGTGCCTTTTACTACTCTGGGGAAAAAGGCTTAACCTTGAGGGAGAAATCCACACAAGAGCGCCCCAGTAAGCCAAGCACAGGACACTTCTCCAGACAGCAGGTTACACAACACAAAACCACAGCTAGAGCTGCAGTTACTAGGAGTCCCTGGCTACAAATTGCAGTGTAAGTTCATGCATTACATACAATGTTATTAGCTTTATCTCTGTGTCGAGCTCATTGCACCTGGGATGCCACACACTGCGCTGCCTCTGAGGGCTCGTCTAAAAAGTATGCTAACAACTCAAAGGTTGTTTGGCCATCAAAGCACAATTACTACTGGGTAGAACTGGATAGATCAGGCACTCAAAAATCTGTAAACCACCTGTCCTTGGTACAGTGCATCAGAACCATTCCTGCTATTTTGCCTAACATGCATGTCTCCATAAACTGCATTACTGCTCTGGACATGTTAACAGTGGCTGTTTGCTATTTCCATTACTGAAATGCTGTTGCCAGGCAGGTCAGCCCTCCATGAAGTTGTCAAATGGTCTATTCCTTCTGTTGTGCATTAGACCTGAAACAGACTACACAATCAAACACATGCATGTACACAAAGAAATGCATACATACGTGCCCCCTCCCCGACAAACACACAGTGCAAACACGGTTTCATAATGGTGCCATTATTCCTTCCCCCTTGAAGCTTTCCAGGGTCAGGATGCATTAAAACATCTGAATGACATAATATTGTATTTAATTTATTATATTTGCATTATGCTACATAAAGCAGCCCAGGACTAATTAACCACACCTATGTTTAATTTTAGAGGTACTTGCACATCAGTGGCTTAATTTATAAAGTGTTTAATCACACTTGGCCCAGTTGGCTATATGAGCAGTGCTAAACATTTAAAGGATGGCAGCATAAAATCAGTGTTTATTCAAACTATTTTGTTCTAGTAAGCAATTAAAACACACTGGGCAAAAAATAACTGGCTGGACTGATTTCCGTTCCCTTCTAACTGATGTCCTGCAGCTTTAGAGTTTTTTTTTTTTTCACTTGCTTGATGATGCATTTTAGCAGGCTGCTCACCCACCACAAAATCCCGTACATCTGTGGTGTCGGTCAGCAGATGGCTCGCAAAGGAACAAAGCTATTGTGACCATAAATCAGCAGCCACTTCTGTCTGTTAATAAGAGGAGGCGAAGAAGATCCGTTGCTAACACGGACGTCTTTTTACAATTCCACTGCAATCGCTTCATCTCCTTTCAGTGCAGAAGGCATTCACACATTGAAGAGCAATGGAGTCTTAAGACAACACGTGAACATCCCTTGGAGGGAATAATTCACTAATTCAAAGAGCCATTCAGGATCAGGAAGATCTAAAACATCATCAAATTCCAGTCTTGTGGACTGCTGAAGCACATCAGATGGAATAGAATATGCAGTCTTTTCAGTAACTGACTGCCTCAGATAATGTCTTTTCTATATAAGTTATTGCATGGTTGCATATCAGAACAGTCTTTTCAAGACTTGATACTATTTAACCACAAAAACATCATCTTCAAGTTCTGTGAATGGCCTGGGTTTCTCATGAACCTACGATTCTCACTTCAGCTAGAAAAAGGTTCCTGCAACATTTGGAAAGCCTTTGGAATATTTAGAAAATGTAGACTGTAATGAAATGGCTATGAACTTCTATAATTGTGATGGTTTGTGTATGTTCTGGGAACATTTTTAGGAAACTAGAAAGCATTCTAAGTATATCAAGGAAAGGTTCCAAGGAAGCATTCAGAGACAATTGGTCAAAGTTCTCAGTATCCCAACAAAGAAGGACCTTAATTACAACCTTGATTTGAAATAGCTCTTTAGCTAACAATCTGGACATGAGACAGCAACAGCTTACATGGTGCAGTTATGTTTTCATGAAAGTTGTTTTCATGAAAATGATGAATAATGTAATAAACTGTCTAACCTAAAAGATTAGAATCTGATTACTTTCAGATTGGTGTCACAGCCAGATTTATTATACCCTGTTTGTAAAATAATTCCTTTTTCCAAAGCAATACTAGCTAATTTTATAATTAGATGATGTTAGTCTACCTACAGCAAGATGTTTGGGATAAGCGTCATCATATTGGCTATAATGTGACAGATTTCCTTGCCATTATACATGAATTTGTTTATATTCATAAGCATATGAAGTTGTCTTTCCCCTGTGATGCACATAGCATGGAGGTATTCCTACTACTCGGATTCAGGGGTAGCGTGATTTATGCATTTCTGTGGATGCACAAAGGGGTCTATTTATGTGTCCCAACTGCACCTGCGCATGTACTTTTCAACCTGCCAAGCTGTTCTCTAATGATGAAGCCATTCCTAAAATAACGCCAGAGGCTGCACATGAATTGTATATTAGAACGCTCAGTGCAAAGATATGCAAGGTATAGGTGGCCTATGTTATATCATGTCAGAAAAAAAATCAATTTAATTTATAATTAAACTATATAAATATATACACTTTAACGCTAAATAGCTGATATTCATGTGTTATTTCTCCTCCAATTTACATACTTATAAGTTTAAATACTCTGCTATTTTAATTGTGACTAGTTACTCAAGGCAGAAAATGCAAAATCTCGTTACACATTTCACATTGTAGCTATGCAGTAAATGTAATATTTAAGATCACTGGAACTTTTAAAATAATATTGCATAGTATTAAGTACAAAACATGCAATATACACATTGTACAGTGCCAGTGCAGAGTATCACAAACCCAGGAAGTTGGGAACTTAATAGTGGATGCATGGTTTGATCTCCTATCAGTGCTCCAAGATAGTTGACCCAATACGTCAGATTCAGCGGTCCCTTTTCTGGACAGGAACACATCAGTCTTCCTACCTACCCTGCCCTTTAAAAGATCGAGGATCTGGTTACTTAGCTGCCCTAGCTTGTATAAATAAAAGTAAAAAAACAAACAAACAATTGAGCGCATAACTTTAGAAGCAAAGTCATGATATGCAATTAACTGCAATCATAGTAGTTAATCGCTTAGTCAGTAGCTTTGCCGAAGCTGTCGTTTCTTTTTCAGCCCATACGTCAAAAGGGAGTGGATTGGGCGAGATCCCTTACCCATAGTGAGTGCACGATTAAAGCACGACCTCGTGGTTTCAATCAAACCTCCGCTGATAAGAAATTCCAATAGCACCACCAAGTGGCTTTCAGTATGTCTATAGATGTTCATTCCAAACAACAATAAAGTATGAAATAAAGGCTTTTCCCCGACCTGTATGATTTTATATCACTGTAGTTTTATGTTTTATAGATGGGCTATAGATATTCATAGATATAGAACAACCAGATTTAAAGACTATAATTACCCGTCTTACATTCTCTTATGCAAGGTAGGCAAATTAAAACGACAAAAAACTATGCGCGCACACGCCAACTGCTTTCATAATCTTTCCTTCCACACCAGTTATTGTAACTATCTACTTCGATAAGTTCGCCTGTGTTACCAATATATGGCCTACCATATGTAGGAATCTCCTAAAATAAAAGTCGGACAGAAGAGTGAGTTTTAAAGGTAGTTAGGAATGATATGTCAACATGTACATACCTCCTCCACCGTGAGTGGCATACATATTCTGTATTCCTTCATCAGCATCGTCCTCCTGAATGTATATCTGCACTTGGTGAAGCAATGAGTTCAATGGGAATAATCTAACTATATTAGTTAGAATATTTGGCTTTAATATTGTAGGCTTTAAGAGAATAATATATTATATATATATATATATATATATATATATATATATATATATATCTGTAGTCCGACGTTGCCGTTGAAGGTGAGAGCTCTTCATTAGATCGTACCGAGGGATATATACATTCCCCTTTTCCAGAATAACCTAAAGAAGATAATAAAAATGGATTTTGCAGCGGTTTGTCTTATGTAGGAAGAAAGAAACAAACGACAGAGTTAGTAATCCTTTAAACTCAGTCTTATCCTCAACCACACTTAGCGCACCTTTTACGATAGCCTACCTGTCCGACTCCGGATACCTCGATGTTTTATGGAGTAAAGTGAATAAATTTTTCATTCAGTAACATCGATTTTTCACCCCAAAAAAAACAAAAACTCGAACATATATATTATTCAACCAGTAAAATTCAAAAAGCTGCCACTCATTCGCGGCGCTATCGCGGGATGCTCAGTTGCCGATACGATTACTAGAGGGCACTGAACCAGCGTGGTGCACCGCTACTACGCGGAAGAATTGAAACTGCAGGTTCTACAACAAACTCCAGGCGGCGCCACGTACGCTTTACTACAGTATACCAGCGTCCCGGCCATGTAGCTCGTTACCCTCTGCAGTGAGCTTTCCCTGTTATAACACTTTAATGAAAAGCTTGTTAATGAAATGGGTTTGGTGTACAGGGTTGTTTTGATGTCCGGGATTGGGAAATTATGGTTTATTACTGCTAGTAGCATTAGTGAAGCAACGCGGAAAGCTGCGGTAAGTTTAATAAGTTCCTTACACGAGTTGATACTTTTTGAACAGTTTTTCTTTTACTCCATTCCATGGTCCTATACACAGATATGCAAACATATGCACTACCAAACTTACCTGGGGGTGGGGGTGGGATGCAAGCATTGTAGAACCAGCGACAGCGACATTGCTCATGTACTCACCCTGGGTCGGCAGCAATAAGTCCCTCAATGTAAAACAGGAAAGGCTAGTATGCAATAAAGATCCTATCAGCTGAACCAGACAATGTATGTCTGCTTTTTGCTATTTTTAAATAGTACTGAACAGTTTCACTTTTGAGTGGATGGTGGCAAGCTTAAGGCCCTACTGGTTCACAGCTGTGTTTGTTTTCTGCCACAGTGATTTCTGTCACAGAACTAAGTGACTAAAGACTAAATGTATTAAAGTTAAGAAACTTAAACGAGAATCATAGCCATTAAATGGCTCACAGGTATTAAGGAAACCTACTAGCTAATCAATCTTCTGGCATTTTTTTGGGGGGGGAAAGCCTATTGCCAGACATGATGAAGTTTTTAACACAGATCCTCACTGTTGTCATGACTCTAAGAGTAAACAAGTTGGGTAAAGCAAGGCCATGATCAGCATTACTGAAGCCCATCTGAGCTCACCGAGTTAGCAGGGCTTGGTTTCATACTGGAATCATCAAAGGCCCCACAGACAAAGGTAACTGCAAAGTAATTGTTGTAGACAACATTTGAGAGAGAGATATATATATATTTGCAAGTATTTGCATGCGTGATCAGTTACAATGCATTGTGTATTTGTGTAAAAAACCTATCTACTGAAAAGTTGCTTTAGGAAGGAAACAGGCAAACTGTATTATACCATCATCATAACAACTAACCTGCTGATGATATCAGTGAGTATCATGGTGTGCAATGGTGAATACCAGCCCTATGCACTTTAAAACGCACGCTAATTACGCTATAGGTCTTCATCTTCCACAATGGATATACACTTCGGCCGTCTTCACATCCTGGTTTTGATGGAACTAGTATTGTCCCTTTAGGCATTAACGTACCAAGTCAATTCTCGTGATCTGCTGTACTTGTACACTGTAGCAGTTCCAAGAAAGCGGGCGCAGAAATATTTGCCCATAATGCCGTGCGATAGGCTGACAAGTGGATCCAAGATGGCGTAGAAAGTAAGGCTAGGTAAGTGCAGACTTCCTTCAAGACCTTTTATCCGTGTGCCTCTCCGACTCGGACGTACTGAGTTATATTGTTATGCTGGCGAAGGTATAGATAGTGCGTGGCCCAACGAGCTATAAAACCCAAACGAGCACCGCTCCCCTTTGCGGTATCAGTCGATACACAATAAGGCCCGAGCCGCAGTCCCAGAAGCTGGCTAACGTTAAAGAGTTCGTTAGCCAGCTCGCTAACCCAACTAGCCGCTTCGTCTGCAAGTGGCTCGTCTCGCCGAGCCCCAAGTTAGCAGCGCTGATTTCACGGGCGACTCGACGCTTGTGTTATAAGGCGCCAGCACGTCTCGTATTGTGGATGTTGCTGGGCGAACCTGCTCGCCGCTGCGTAGACGGGACTACGGGGGCGTTGGGACACCGAGGCCGTGAGGAGCGTCCTGCTAGCTGGCCGACATCACAGTTAGCTCCGCTAGACCGGAGTCGCAGCCCGCGGCCGCTCAGCCAGCGGCGCCGTATTGTGCTCACCGGCCCTTGGACGGAGTCGGAAAAACAACGGCGATGCCCCCCCAAAATCGCCTGTAATGTTACCGGACCCGCGTATTATTCGGTTTTCTTTTTCTGCGGCGTCGGTTCGCATTTTCTGTGTCACAGCACAATAAGGCTAGTTGTTTTTCTTCGCTTGATGGACATGCAACACACACTCAGACGGGACATCTATTATTAACTGACCCGGAGTCCAAATATAGGCTGTTTATATTTTTCTTAGTGTCTGTGTCGCCTTTTTTGGTGTGATCGCGGTTAATTAGATGCACGGGTTAAACTGCACGCTATGGCTTGATGTTGAGACATGCCTTGCGTTTGTTTTCTCTCTCCTATATAGAGCTGGATATGGAGCTCACCGTGACCACAGCAGTCGTACACATTTTATACTCTGTGTATTAGAAACTCTAGCGTTTTCCTCCGAATGTGTGTTTTAATGTTTCTTAAATGACGTGCACTTTGCTTTGTAAAATGACACTTTCATCAATACCACAACCTTGGGTCGTTTAGTCTTCCGGCGTCTCAAACTTAAAATCGCTCCCGGTGTACCCCTGACATCCTGGTCAATATACAGTTCACTATTAAAAACCCATGTTTTCTTCACGGTGCTCTCTCTAACCCTTCTTTTGTTCATTACTGATACATTTTAAAATGAATGATAAAATGGTTTGTGCCTTCCCTGTATGTTCTGCTGTTTCCCCTTAAATGCTCCATCAAGCTTGTTTTTGTTTACTTTTGTTATGTTATATTTTTATTGAGCAATGATGCTGTAAATTGATTTTAAGTTTGAGTATAACTTGTAATAATAATCATCACAATCCTATTTGTCTATGGTCTCATGCCACAGACGTTATTGAACACTTGGTTGGTTTACCCAGGAAGAACAAGCCATTTTGCCAGATGTGTAGATGAACCACTAAAAGGATGGCTCTTTGTAGAAATTGGCCTTGATCTCATCTTTCACAGTTAAGAGCAATGCTGTATTGTCGAAGTTGATGAGAGCATGGTTTGTAGCACATTCGTGACTTGCCTGCTTCAAACTATAAAACATGGAAGGCTAATTGCACAGGCCCCAGCTGTACAACCTGATCCAGCTGGAACGTACAGCTGCGCCCATGTTACTATGGAAAAGGGTGAAATGACTTAACAGCACTGCAGTTGGTCCCTAACAGCTGTAAGCTAAGAGATTAGCCATGGCATGAATACCAAAAGAATGAGAAAAAAAAATTGATATGACTAATTCCTGGCTTTTATATACATTGAGCAATTTCCACAAATATGCAGATGTTTGGTGTTTGGTTATTATAAACATTTATATGTAGAATTTATATATATATATATATATATATATATATATATATATATATATATATATATAAAAAACACACACTCACACACACACTTATTTCATTAAATAAACGTTTGACAGTGCAGTTGCAGTGCCATTCTCTTGAGCTACTTGGGTAGTGGAGGGGCCACACTAGTGTCCTTTTGGTCCAGGTGATTCCCAACATGTGCTTTTATTTTGCATCAAGATCTAGCCTTACAAAGAATGTTCCTTGATGACATCCCAGTATAAGATGTTTTACCCCTGGAATGTCAAAATGAAATCATGTCGTTCTCCGATTCTGCATGCTTTGTTGATTTCACTGGTCCATCAAACCTGATTTAGCTCACTAATGGCTTAATAAATAACACACAAGTCCACATGAGTGTGTGAGCATGGGGGAGCTCCCAAACACTAACTGGTGCAGCTCTATGGCACTCCTGGGTTTGGGGAAACCTCTTCATGTCATCCCCCTTTACCCCCCCCTCCCCAGACACTCTGTCCCAGAGTCATGGAGGACAGGAGGCCACAGAAGTCATGTGAAGAAGCCATTGGATCGTTAGTAAGGCAGGAGTATGAGGCAGCGGTGGCCCACAGTACGGAGGCCCTGCTGGCCCTGGGGTCATGCCCCCCCTCCCCAGCCATGGTTCTTCTCCGCAAGCGCGCCCTGCTCTACCGGATTGCAGGCCTGCTTCAGCTGGTAAGCTTTCGGTGGGCCAGCCCTGCAATTTCCCGTTTGTACCATGCTTTCTCCCATCTCATAGAAATTCCTGTGTGTCTTCAGAAAGTTTGTTCTTCTTGGGCACACTTGCATTGCCTCGTTTTGGTTCAGTGACAAGTTTTGTTTTCATGTCAGTAAATGGCTTTGAGTAATGAGTAGCAGTTGACATTTGGAAAACTTGTTTTTATTAACAAACAGCTGGTAATGGTTTAGATGCAGACTGTTTCCTTATGCTGAGGCTAAGGCCATGTGAGCTAGAGCAGAGACAGGCTGATCAAGCTGTGGAGAGCTACAGCATAGCTTGGGGTTTTCTCTGCTGAGCTTAAGAGCACAATAAGTTTAATCATCAGTGAGCAATTTGTGTGGTCTACTGTAATGGTATGGCCATTCCTGAGCTAGTAACTTGCTTTCCCTTCTGCAGAAGGACTATAATCAAGCTGATGAGGACTGCAAGCATGGTGAGGGACGATGAAATCTTCTTTTGAATAAATGTTCCTATGCAAAGCTTTGAGTATGAAAACTTGTTTTCAAACGTTTTGAAAGCAGTTCCATACAAGATGAAAAGAAACTCTAAAATAATCAAATGCATTTGCGTCATATGGTATAAAGTGTGTGGAGTCTGCCTGTGGGTCAGATGGGCTCATTTTTATATATATATATTTGTGTGTGTGTGTGTGTGTAGTGCTTGCTGAGGAGCTGGGGAAGGGAGAGGGAAGTTTCAGGCTGGGCCTGCAGAATATGGTATTAGATGGAAGCCTGCAGGAGGTCTTCAGTATTCTTTCTAAAGCTCTGTATGGAGAACCGCTGGTAAATCAATCTGCCTTCCTTTCCTTATCAGAGCTCTTCTGAAGTGCTACAAATGTTGATCAGTGGCTCAGTGACTAGTGCTGTGTAAATAAAATAAACATACAACTGCTCCAAAAGGTCAATTAGAACTAAACATGAAGACTCTGATAGCTGTAATCTTTTATGTGAAATATATAAAATGGATATCTCTTCATTGTTGAAGAATGGGCTCATGGCTATGGATATGACACGGCTGAAAAACCTCCTCTCAGAAATGGAGGTAAGTTTTCTTTTCATAGCGGTCAAAACTACATCCTGTACAAGAGATTGCACTTCAGAGCTGTCTAATGGGGCATGTCTAAACAAGTCTCCTGCTGCGCGCCTTGTCAGCCCCCCTCTGTACTTTCATTTGAGTTGTCTGAAGAGCAATTTTTCTTTAGTTTGTTATTATAATCGGTACACCTTACCACAGTTTTCTAAGGCTTTTTTTTTTGTATTGGGAATTTCAGAACTTGTTTAAGATACAAAGTTGAGTCATTAACTATTTGAATCGCAGGCTGTAAGAAACAAGATGGTGACGGATCTTACGGAAGAGAGTGAGGAGGGTGAGTCCCCCCCCCCCCAATTCAGTTTCACAACAAAATCAAAAGGCCAGTTTTGGCTGAGCTCTCATGACTCGCCTGGCTATTTGGCTATACGCACTGACGGGCTCTTGCTTTCTTCCTCTTCCTCTTTCTCTGGATTTCTGTGCGACTGACTCTGACAGATGTTCTTGAGGGTTGGCAGTTCCGGCCTCCTCCTCGAGGGGTCACTAGCAGCGAGGAGTACACATTGTGCAAAAGGTATGCCTGTTCTGCCAACCACTGTTTCTACCTGTGCTTCTTGCACATAAAAAGGGAGAGCTGACTTTTTTTTAAAACAAAAATCTATATGGAGCTTCCTCTATAGACATTCCCATGCTAAATACCTGAGTTATGTGGAAGAGTTTTCAGACGTCAGGACATTTCTGTAGAATATCCCTAAGAATGAAATAATATTTCTGGAGTATGGTCTGATCTCTGGCAGGGTTTTAAGGCAACTGTATATAGATCAATGGCTTTAATTTTTGTTTATCTATATAGGTTTTTAGAGCAGCTTTGTAGTGTAACTTTATTCCTCTACATGGAGATCTAGAGAAGACACTGAATATTACCATGTTTGTCTGTACAAGTTGCTAGAACAGGCTTTTAGTGTAACCCTGTGCATCTTCCTTTTTTGGAGTTTTCAAGCAGGTTTGTGGTGCCACCATATTTCTAGAGCTGAGCGTTACTGTAAGGCCCACTGTGCTGTACAGGTTTCTAGAGCAGGGCCTGTGTCGGTATGGAGCGCAGTGCACATCGGCCCACTCGCAGGAGGAGCTGACGGAGTGGCAGCGCCGCTATGCCTCTAGACTCATTCGCCTTAAACAGCAGCAGGAAGGCAAGCACTACACAGAGAACTATATGGAGGCGCTCATCGAGAAGTGGATCAACTCCCTCACCCCTGAGAAAGTGGTAGGCCTCTCAGCAAAGCTCACTCGCTGCTCACGGTTCATCTTAAATAATCCCACATTCACTGTATTCAGCCATGATTCAGGGTTGGTCCAAGGATTCCCTTCTTGTGACTGATTGGGTGTTGATTACACAAAGAGTGTGTACAGTGTTTGGAACTCTTCCACTATCATGGCTGTGGCTTGGAGATTTGTATAAATGACTTACTTTTTAAAGCAGTTCCTGTATCAAATGCTGCCTGACCCCATGTGATCAATGTGGTCATGAATGGCTGGGATTTAACATGCTCTGTTAGGGCTGTGCAGAGGGCATTGCTGTCATGCCATTCACCCCCCATGTCTTTGTATTGTAGCTCAATGATTGTGTGGATGGAGTTACAGTGGAACATAGCTCAGATCTGTCAGTCACTGTTAACACCAAGAAGTCATCCCATTCCTGGACATTCTCACTTTACTGCAAGGTAAGCGTTCTGCAGCACGAACTAGGATGGACTGACTGGCTCATGCGATTTGGTAGTTGCGACCGACCGAGTGAGTGAGTGAATGTTTGCGTGGGTGGGGGTGTGGGTGTTTCCCTCTCCAAGCTGATTTGTCTGGAAGATTCATAAATCCTAGGTAGGGAGAAGTTCGAGTTTGATATGGAATGAAGTGCTGCTCAATTCTTCTTGTTTGCTTGTCAACGCCATCTGAAGGAAAAATAAAGCATTTAAAATATTTTATTTTACAGTTTTTACTTTTAACAATGTTTACATTTAAAGTGTTTAGCAGCTGCTGTTCTCCAGAGTGACTCACAAAGCCTTGTATCTCCTCAAAAATCATTTATCCTTAATGCTGGTACATAAATACTTGAATCCTCAGACCCGTTACTAGTGTCAGTGACTTTTTTATTATTAGTTAACATCCATTTAGGGCTTGTCCGTGTTGTGAAGCTCAGAGAACCATAGCGCTGACCACCCCCCACGTGCCCAACCTTTGCTCGTCCCCAGCCCGCCCGCACCCTGCACCGCATCGCCCTGCTCTACGATGCCAACCGCCCGCACTTCTCCATCGTGGCTGTGTCGGCGGGCGACACCTCCACCCAGGTGGCTCAGCGCGTGGGCGACGGGGCCTGCCAGGAGTGGAGCGACGCTGGCCTGCTGCAGAACGGCATGGACCACTGCCTCTACACCGTGGAGGTGGCCTTCAGCACGGAGATCTTCGGCACCTTCCGCCAGACCGTGGTCTTCGATTTCGGATCTGAGCCCGTGCTGATGCAGAGGGTGATGGTGGACGCAGCGTCCATTGAAGGTGAGATTGCGTTAAGAGGTGCGGGTCGTTTTTTTTTTTTGTTTGTTTGTTTTTTTTTTCCTCTTAGATTTTTCTTCGGTTTTAGTTTTAATTGCATCGTCTCCCTGAGCTTGAAATGCTAGTGAACACATGTGACAAACGTGACCGTAACCTATTATAGGATATATTTAACCTGTATATTTGTGCACACATTCATCAGTTTCATTACGTTTGAATGTGTACTTTGTTGAAGCTACCATGTGGCTTGATGGGGAAAGAAAACAACAAAAAACATGGTTTCTCTTTGCAGGTGGCAGCATGCTCTACTGTTGCCCTTTTGTAATTTTCTATTCCAGTTTTCTGAAGTTTTGAAAAATACATACTTGTTAGGGTCTGCATTCCCCCAAAGCCTCCAGTTCCTTTTGAACCGTGTTTGTGTCCCTACGGAGACGCCGGTTATCGGTATGCCAGGAGAGCAGCTGTGCTTAAAGAGCAGTGTGTCATTCATGCTGGTGCTCCTCTCTCCCCGCAGACCTGGAGCACCTGATGCAGGCGCGCCAGCAGCTCCTAATGACGGCCAAGCGCTGGGACTCGTCCTGCAAGACCATCGTGGAGTTCGCACCCAATGAGAACATGGAGCTAGAGCGCAGCCTCCTGAGCCGCTACCAGATCCCATTGTCAGCTGACCAGCTCTTCACGCAATCCGTGCTGGACAAGACGCTCACGCGCGACAACTACCAGGCCCGCCTACACGACCTGCTCTACATCGAGGAGATTGCCCAGTACAAGGAAGTCAGCAAGTGAGTGCCTTTGAGCTGAGGAGAGCTTCTTGGCAAGCGACCTCTGTGTTCCTCCTAAACCAACTCTATTTGCTCAGTGCTTCCATGCAAATAGTAGCAGAGAAACATCGTGCATGGTTTATATCGTTCTGATGATAATTCAAAAAGTGCATTCTGTTGCTTTGGCTTTGCCAGGCTTTGCTAGCTTACTGCAGCTCCTAACCACTAGAGGTCACCATTGATCCTTATCAAGCGCTACTGCGTTTGTGAATTTCTAGTTGCCTAGGGTACGTGTAAGGAAAGCAGTCATCGTTATGTAATTGCAAGGAGAAAGGCAGCTCTGCCACGTTAGTGCGCTTTGATATTGGACAGAAAGTTGTATGCAGACTTTAGCTGTTAAACAGCAGTAATGTAGGAGTGTGGCGTAGGAGAATTTGCTCTTTTGCTCCAGGAATATGCTACTTAGATGTCAGGCCACATGAGCTGAAATGTGCACTCCACTTTCTCTGGGCTGGTCTTTTTTGCCAAGC
Organism: Electrophorus electricus; assembly: GCF_041902795.1. NCBI lineage: Eukaryota > Metazoa > Chordata > Actinopteri > Gymnotiformes > Gymnotidae > Electrophorus > Electrophorus electricus. The sequence continues at coordinate 35,646,127 of NC_137499.1, forward strand.
CATTACCACAGCACAAATAAGTTCTGGTGTTTAGAACATGACTCTGCCCGGAGCGTAACCACTGTGACACCCGGAAACAGCAGCACCACAGCGAATAAAGATGGTGGCAGTGGTGTCTGCACATAAAAGCTGTCATTTCTGGGGTTTAGGAAGAGCTGGTCGTCCACACGTGGCCCCGCCATGCTGAAAGCCCTTCTGTCTTCCCAGGTTCAACATCAAGGTGAATCTCCAGCTGGTGTCCAGCTTCATGCTGACGGGCATCTCCGGAGGGGCCAAGTACGCCCAGAACGGGCAGCTGTTCGCACGCTTCAAGCTGACGGAGACACTGTCTGAGGACACATTGGCCGGCAGGCTGGTGATGACCAAGGTGAACTCGGTGCTGCTGCTCCCGGCAGGCATGGGTGTTGGCCTGGCCCACCCGGCCAGCAGCAAGGAGCGTGTCTACGAGGCGCTCATCGAGGAGAAGACCAAGGACTACATCTTCCTGCGCATCTGCAAGGACTGCTGTGACGAGCTCAGCCTGGTGCCCGACCGGGAGCTACAGGTGGGGGCGCCAGACGAACGCCAACACGCAGAGGTCAGATTGGCCAGCGACCTAATCAGCTGCCTCTGGGGCTGGTCCAAAGAGTTCGGCACAAGCATCAGCTGGGGGCTGGTCCATCCTCTCAGACTCCGGCTGCCTTACACCATTTAAACCCCCCCCCCCCCCGACATCAAACACGTTAGCTCAGGTGTAAGGCAGGGTTTCAGCCTGTGTTTCTCTGGGTTTTGAGTTTTTTTGTTTCGTGATACTCTGTGGTTAAAAGAGGATTGACGCATGACACTCTCATGAGTAGAATTGTGAGAGCAGACTCCCAGGGCCTTCTGTCACAGGCCTGCTCCATTTGCCCGGCAGGCCGGCCTCCGAAGTGCAGGCTTTGGCCTGCATTACCCCACATTTTCCTAAAAGGAAGCGGAGAGCTCCCGTTCATTACTGCCGCACACCCACCGCTCCGCTTAAGCAGCACTGAGGCCGGCGGAATGAACCCCTTTGTCATGTGAAATCCACGTGGAATCCTTCCTTCCTGCCTGCTGTAATTTCAAAAGGCTCATTATTGGAACGGGAATGCCCTGGGGTTTGGCACCGCAGCGTGTGTTCGCGGGTTTACTTGTGCTAGTAATCGCGTTGAGTGGGCAGTGAAAAGTCAAGTAAATTGGCCTGATTTTTGGAGACGATTGCTCTGGTGAATTGCTCCAGGTCTGAAACAGATGTTCAAGAAGTGAAAGAGCCCACGAGCTGAGTTGGGCCAGTGGGTGCAGGCCTCAATGTTGGTGCATTAACGCAGTTCATGTGCGTCTTGCCAGGTGGAGTTGCAGTTCCAGCTCAACAGGCTGCCCCTGTGCGAGATGCACTACGCCCTGGACCGCCTCCGGGACAACTCCATCCTCTTTCCCGATGTCAGCCTCACCCCTACCATCCCCTGGAGCCCCAACAGGTGAGGCCCAGAAGTATCAAAGTTGGGTGGATACGTTTGTTCTCATATCCATACAGGCATCAGTGTGCACAGACAGGCACGTAGGCCCGTCGGCGTCTGGTGTGTAAATTTGACCTCCTCGGCCCCTTTCCCTCGCCAGTGTTCACATCTCCTGGCGAGTGGTGGCTGTGTGGTTGTACGTGCTCTCGGAGAGCCTGACGCCCTCCTCTTCCTCACTGCAGGCAGTGGGACGAGCAGCTGGACCCTCGTCTGAACACCAAGCAGAAGGAGGCCATTTTAGCCATCACCACGCCCCTTTCCATCAACCTCCCACCGGTGCTCATCATTGGACCCTACGGCACGGGCAAGACTTTCACCCTGGCCCAGGCCGTAAAGCACATCCTCAAGCAGCCTGACACGCGGTGGGTCCCTGCCTCTCCCTGGAAGGCAGGACAGGAAGTGCTGAGAATTATCTTGGCCACCTTGGTCACTTTCAGTCATAAACAGACCAACACGAATGTTTGTGTTTGCCTCCCAGGGTCCTCATCTGCACCCATTCGAACAGCGCCGCAGACCTGTACATAAAGGACTACCTTCATCCATACGTGGAGGCAGGCAATCCACACGCAAAACCTCTCAGGTAGCCTTCCCAGCCCAACAAAAGGCCGCTTCTCACGTTTGATCGCATGAATAATCTTCGTAAGACTTGGGTGAATACCTTCTATCTCTGAAACTAGCCTTCATGCCTGAAGCAGCTGTGATGGATACAGTTTCAGGCCCATCTGTGGTGCCTTGCTGGCCTTTCTCAAACATGACCCTGCTCGCTATTGTGCTGAGTAGCTTCAGTTTTCAATGGCACGATATTCGAAGGAGGGGAGGGAGAGGACTCGCATGTTTCCAGGGTTAGTTAGACATCTTCATAGGGTGTTTAGTATATCATAAGGTGTTAGCCACTATCTAGCATTTATTAGCTGCCTGTGGTGTATGGAGTAGCATAAAAATCATTATGGTCTGGTTTATGAGAATGCTCTGTAAGAGCTGCTACAGGATTGAAACAAGGTCCTCCCTCTCTGTCTTCCAAGACACCTGAATGATGTGTAGACACTAGTCAGGCATGCTGACACAGGAATCGTACAAAACATTTCATAGAGCCTTTCTGTTGTCTAATAAGAGCAAATGAACAAATATCTTTAAGTAGTGTAGTATATTTAGTTTTCAGTGGTTTAACCTAAGTGTCTACCTTTTTATAGAATCTGCATTTGGTCTTCGAATATTATCCGTTATATCCATTATCCTCTCTAGTTGAATAGTGTCCATATACTGTTGATGTTGTAGTTGCTGAATGCTGTCTGTGGTGCATGTGTGTAGGGTTTACTTCAGGAACCGCTGGGTGAAGACTGTGCACCCGGTGGTGCAGCAGTATTGCTTGATATCTGGAGCTTACCTCACCTTCCAAATGCCCACTCGACAGGACATAGAGCGCCACCGTGTGGTGGTAGTGACACTCAGCACCTCCCAGTACCTCTGTCAGCTTGACCTGGACCCTGGTGAGTGCATGGCCACGCACACATTTGTACACCCACCCGCCCACCATCCATCTGTGCAAGTTTTCGTGTTTCATTCCTCTGCCAGTCTCAGAGTGCCTATATTGAATATATTTAGCTTTATTTTTTCTTTTTTTTTTTCCCTGATTTGAGTGCTAGAGTATGGGAAGATATTTATGGCCCAAGGGAAAATTTCTGATGTCAGTGGCAGGGGAATATTTTATCCCATATTTGCAGTCATGCTTTAACTGCACATAACCAGAAGCATATAAGCACTCTTGCTGTTGTTCTCTCTTGTTCACTATCTTTAACTTTTTCACATCCTCTCCTGCCCCTCCCTCTCAGCTTGCTGGAGCTGTAAATAAAAATGAAATCATTGCAGTTAGCTTTCATATAAATCCTAATCCCAAGATGAAGATGCTGTTTTGGAAACATATCCCAAAAGGCCTGAGTAGACTCTCCCCCCCCGCCTCTTCCGTAACAAAACAGTCTTTCAAAAACGGAAAGAAAGTTCTCCTTGAATGAAGCGGCCTGGCCTATAACGGTTTATTAAGAGAGGCTAATTCCTGCCTTGTATGTGTCTGCTTGCAGGATCATCTGTTGCTAAGAGACCCAGCTTGCCTGTCTAACACAGTCAGCATGATTAGCTTCCACTGTTGGCGGCTGGTCTGCCCCTCCCATCGCTCTCGCGTTCTCGTACCCCCCCCCCCACTCATTTTCGTGCTCGTTTGCGCGCTCTCTCTCTCTCTCTCTCTCTCTCTCTCTCTCTCTCGCGCGCGCTTTGCTCTCTCATTTTTTTAAACAAATCAGGAAGTGCTGCAGGGTCATGGCTGAAACCACAGTCCTCACAGTTGCAGGATTAGCTCGAGCTGGTGAAGGTGCACCGGCGTGACACCCACTCGGTGTAGCATTCTCTGTCCTCTGACCTTCGGGCCTACAGGGCAGGGGCTTCGGCAGGGCCAGATGGGGCCAATGGTGGGCCTGCAAGAAGGAACAAATGTATTTATTTATATAGATGTATAATATTCATTCTTAAGTGTCAGTGTAACATGGTGCATGGTTCGTAAGTGCAGCAGCAGACCGGTGGTGGCCCAGGCTGGTATGTCCCTGGCAGTTCATGTGCTAATAACAATAGCTGGGGTTAGTACATTGTAGATGATTACATGATGACCAGATGGAGAGGAGCATCCACTACTTCATAAGTTAGTTAGCTCGCTCCTCTGGCCGGATGGCGCATACTTTTTCTTTCAGAATACATATCATGCAAGTTGTCAAACTCTGCATGAACTTTGTTCAATTTCATGCACACGCATTAGCTAGTTGGAACAATAACCAGCTGACTGTTGGCTTACTGTTACCTTGCTTGACTGTCACCCGTCTCTCTGTCATTAAAGTTCTGCGATGTATCGTTCTGTCTCAAACAATTCTGGTCGTATTTGTGGTATGCGTCATAATCCAGAAAGCCAGTGTTGTCTAAATATCATTCTTTAGGAATCCTGTCCAGGGGTAGTAGCTCTGGTAGCTGGGGTCTATTTGCATGTGTCTGTGCATGTCCCTGAAAGACCTTTTCAAACATTAAGCTGCCTCTGACTGAAGATGAGGTGAGAGACAGTAGCACTGCTCCACTGCTCCACTGCATGGCTGGGTTTCCACCAAATTAAAATCTTCTTTCTGCCATCTTTTTTTTTTTTCACTTTAACAAAACCCAGTAATAATGTGCATGTCTGTGTGATTTTGTGTTGGGGTAGGTGGTATGATCAATTCATGTACTTGCATAAGTCTGAGTCACTTTACCATCTACCTTCATGTCACTGTGCATGACACCCACACAACCGCACAAACCCCCTTTTTTTCATAGTGACCTGTGCATTTTATCAAGAACCGCTCTTCAGCTCTTTTTATCCTCCAGGGCTGTCTGTTGGCTGCTTGGACAAAACCGTGTGTATATATACTTGTGTATGTGCGCGTGCGCATGTGCATGGGCTGTGGTCATGGATTATTAATGTCCTCTCCTGTGAAGCTCCCTGTAATGAATATTTTATTGTGTGTGTGTGTGTGTGTGTGTGTGTGTGTGTGCGCGTGCGTGTGTGTCAATGTAAAGGGCTCTTCACACATATCCTGTTGGACGAGGCGGCCCAGGCCATGGAGTGTGAGACCATCATGCCGTTGGCCCTGGCTACTAAAAGCACACGCATCGTCCTAGCTGGAGACCACATGCAGGTAGAGAGATGGATATACCAGGGCTCCACTTCACGCAGCTGAAGTCCTGCCCCTCCACCTGCGTCAGCCTTTCTCCTTAAAGGAACACGGGCGTGCCGGATTTTTGCGGCACCTGTCTGCCGGACTGTTTCTGTCCACCTGACTTTGGAACGTAGAATCCAGCATTTGGTGAAATTCAATGGGGGAAAAGTGAAAGTGCTTGTAGGTTAGAGTGTTAAAGTTGCTAAATCTTTGTGTACAAACGTGTACTCTTCCTGAATGGCGGATGGCTGAGAGGAAGCATTGGACTCCGCAGACAAACGCTGGTGTGCTAACAGGCTGCTAATAAACAGTCTTTTAGAGAGGTCCCTCGTTATCTCACTCACGACTGCTGCCTCGATCATCCAGTGCTCTGCAGCTCGTGCCCAGACCAGCCTAGAAACCTGGGCTGCCCTCCCATATGCCCCCATCACTGCTGCCTAACCTCTGCCCTTTAGCCTGTGAACACACACTGCCCACAGAACGTTTCAGTACAGTACACCAGTGTGTGGTGGTGGGAGACTGCAGTCCACCCTACCGGCTGTATCTAGGGCCCGGCGAAACTCATGGCCTTGAAAATCGCGTCACAGACCATGAAATCAGACTTTTCCTATGAGATGCAGGAAAACTGGGGGGAGGGGGGAATGATCTGGTACGGGACTTAAGTGGGCAGTACAGAGTTAAATGTCAGAGCTCATCGCTTTTCCTGTTGCTATGGAGACGAGTCAAACGAGAACATTGTGCGTAGGATTACCTAAATGTAGCCAGCTACATAGTAATGATGCGTCTTGACCTGCATACTGCTAAACCAGCTAATGTTAGTGCTAGCTAATGGGCGCTGCTTATCACTGAATTCTATGACCAGTAGAGAACCGTATGAAAACACTGATGGGTGTTTTCATTTCAGTGAGACAGAGAATGAAGCCTCCTGAATTCTCCTGAATGTCATTGTTTTCAACTCAGCCATTTAGGCTGTTAGCTTGGCATGGCAGGCTAGCCTATGTGGCTAGCTAGTGAAGTGTCTATTTAATAAATGAATCCCATCGTTTCTGAGAAACTCTGTGAAATTAACCCTTATTTTACAGTGAGTTTGCGCCCCTATAATTAGCGCATCTCATGTATTTAGATTTTGTTGGGGGAAATGTTTGTAACGCTTAGGAAGGCTAACGTGCTCTGGTCTGTGGCGTGCCCTGTCCTCTCCAGCTGAGTCCGTTCGTGTACAGCGAGTTTGCGCGCGAGAGGAACCTGCATGTGTCCCTGCTGGACCGGCTGTACGAGCACTACCCCTCCGAGTACCCCTGCAGGATTCTGCTCTGCGAAAACTACCGCTCCCATGAGGCAATCATCAAGTAGGTGTGAACTTTTTTACATCGCTTTTCCTGACGAGGCTGACGTGCAAAGGGAGAAAAAAAACCAAACAAACAAGCAAGCACGCACGTATGCGAATGCTTACGGACGCTCACTCCCTCGCCCTCGTTTTCTCTCTTCTCACTCGCACCCCAATGCCAGTACACACAGTAGCAGTTTTAACACGTCTGGCTGCAGCTCCCTTAGCTCACCCTCCCAGCTGCTTGTGGTGGGAGCGGGACGGGATGCGGCGGTGGGATTTGTCTGTTGGGTGAAGTTCAGCTCATCACACCTTTTGACTTCATTAAGGTCGGGCCGAAAGCGCCTGTTCGTGCTGACTTTTGGAAGTCACAGGGAAGCAGACCGCCCTTGATTGGTATGCTTGGGTGCTAAATTGTTGATTAAAATTGGATACTTTGAGTGTCGTCTTTAACAAATTTACATAGCATCTGTTTGTGATAACTCGTTTAGCATAAAATATACATGCACGATCTGCTAGGAAATATTCTTAGGTTTTAATAGAGAAGGTTTGAAGTTGATGGCTGAACATAATTTTTTTTATAAACCATTTGGATAAAAGAAACCCAACCGTAAACATCCTCTTGCATAATTTTTCTTCCTCTTGTATAATTTGGGACAGATCCCCCCCGCCATGTGATATGATCAAAAATTTCAAATAAATTGATTTTCATATACTTGAAGAAGATTACAGGTGAGTAAGAGATGTAGAGAGATTCAAAATTGTAGTAAAGTACACAGCGTAAAAAACGTTTATATGTCTGTGTATATATAATATTTATTGGGCTGTGCTTTCCCTGTGGGAGGCTGTCTCATATATGCCTCTCTTCAGGCTTACGTATGTAGAGTGCGACCAGTGGCTGAGCTGGGGGGTTATCTGAAGTGCGGGGTGTTGTGCGTGCGCTCTGAGCAGCGGCGGGGGGTCTGCACGCGTTCTGCCGGTGCTGATGGTGCTCTCTGCTCCCCCTTCGGCTGCAGCTACACATCAGAGCTTTTCTACGAGGGCAAGCTGATGGCAAGCGGCAAGCAGCCTCAGCACAAGGACTTCTACCCTCTGACCTTCTTCACGGCTCGCGGCGAGGACGTACAGGAGAAGAACAGCACAGCTTACTACAACAACGCCGAGGTAGCGTACCCCTCGCCTGCTGGTTAAGAGCACGTACGCCAGCAGTGTAGTGGCCTGATCAGAAATCACTTATGCCACCACAGTACAACATTCTCCACCCTTCCTTCCCTGTCGTCGTGGTCTGTTGGAACTTAAGCTGGAAGTGTTCAGTAAAGACAAGGGGAGGGCATGGCAGGTTTCAGCGGAGCTGAGCCTTCTTTGGGTGCAGGTGTTCGAGATTGTGGAGCGCGTGGAAGAGATGAGGAGGAAGTGGCCTGTAGCCTGGGGCAAGCTGGACGAGGGCAGCATCGGCGTGGTGTCGCCCTACGCCGACCAGGTCTTCCGCATCCGCGCCGAGCTCCGCAAGAAACGCATGCCTGAGGTCAGCGTGGAGAGGGTGCTCAACGTCCAGGGTGAGCGCGGCCGCGTGGGAGGACCTTAGTCCATCAAATCAGAACTTGCACATATGGGTCTCGTGCAGGGACTTTTTTTTGTTGTTGTTGTTGTCTTCATATCCCCCGAATTTTGTTGTGAAGTAAGTTTGTATGAACGTATTCCCGACAGATTCATCAAGCACTTGAAAATCCAACAATTTGTTCTACGTTCCCATTGTAAACGTTTGCACAGTAGTGTTCATTCATGAGAGTTTTGTATTAGCGTATTTGAAAATTGTTGTAAGGCTAAGTGCCCTGCCCCGATTTTGTCCAGAAGCATCATTCATAAAAACGTCATCCTCTGATTTTAAAAAAAAGAAGAAGAAAAAAAAAAAAAGCTTTCCCTCTTTTCATAGATTAGCATAAGAAACCCATCAGGATTATCACATCTGCTGTTGCGATTAAATTGCTGTGTGAGAGTATATCAGGGTGCCAATTAATTTTTATTTTCATCCATATTATGGTGAGTACAACCTATTTGACCTCAACCATCATTCTAGTAGGATAGATTTAGTTTGTGTGCTGTTATATGGCTGATTTAAGATGCAGTATGTGGCCATGGATGGTGTTTCTAGAACAGCGAGAGAGGAGCGACTGAAGGCCTGTTACACTGCGACTTTGACCACGCTTGCAGGAGCAGCAGTGGTTGAAGAGCTAGATTGGTTTGTGCATAATTGATGTAATGGACGACTACCTGGGCTTGTGCACTGAAATTGCCTTTGAAGGGGTCCAGGTCCTCAGGTGCTCGTTTCCCACAGTGATTAGTGTGAAATAATTCTGTTCTGTCCCATGATAACAAAGTCTCAAATCATAGTTGATTCACTGAAATGTGGCACGGTCCTCTGAAGAGAGTGGTTGTTGCGGTGCAGTGACCCCCGACTCCCCCCACCCGCAGGTAAGCAGTTCCGTGTGCTGTTCCTGAGCACTGTCCGCACGCGCCACACCTGCAAGCACAAGCAGACGGCCATCAAACGGAAGGAGCAGCTGGTGGAGGATTCCACAGAGGACCTGGACTATGGCTTCCTGTCCAACTACAAGCTCCTCAACACAGCCATCACACGCGCTCAGTCCCTGGTGGCCGTCGTGGGAGACCCCATCGCGCTGTGCTCCGTTGGACGCTGCAGGTAACCCAACACGCATGGGACAGAATCCACAAGCCAATCAGTCAGACAGTCAGTTGGAGTCAGTGCTTAAAAGCCCCTTTAGGCGGTTGAGTGACAGATGAGTGAAGATAGTACAGGTTGGTGCTTAGATGTGTGTGTGAATGCTATGCATAAGAAATGCAAATTGGTGTTATTTTAAGCAGTGTAGTGATTACGGTTATTAATTGCAATGGAAAGTGATTAGTGCATTGTAATAAATAATCATGGTGCTACTGCCACAGAAATGGCTGCAATTTGTCAGGCTGCTTGAACACCTGTGACGATAATTGTCCCGGAACGTCCGCCATTGATCAGTGACTCCCAGTGCACATACTGAAAAGTCCCATGATTGATTGGACTGCTAGTAGTGTAGAGGCGAAGACACCCAATTGTGATGCAGCAGTGTACATTATACTTTACCGTGTAGCTAAACAGTGGGCATTGTAGTTTGCCAAGTGCAGGCCTTTCCCAGTAAGCCACTTCCATAAACCAAAGCTGGTGTTTTAATTACTGTTTAATTACCATTTATTAATTGTGATTTGTTAATAGTGATTTCTCTGTGTGGCTGATTGGGTGGCCTGTGGTGCCAGGAGCAGGTGGGAGGGTCCTTGGGCGGAGTGGCAGTGGCTTTCTGGTGTGGCCGAGCATTTCTGGCTGAGAAGGACGGGCATCAGGTCTGGCACGCTCCAGCCTCACACTGTGCCCTTTAGCGGCTTGAGCTAACGAGGGAGAGCAACGCATGGCGCCTGCCACCTGCCACCGCCGACGTGGGAGAGAGGCGGCGTGAAGCCGTGGCACCTGCCAGCGCCTGGCTGAGATTGGGGGGGCCCCCCGATAGCAGGGTGATGTGTGTGGCTGCGCATGGCCAGGGCGTGTCTTTACTCAGGCCGGCGGGGGGGGGGGGCACGCGAGCAGGAAATGGTGGCAAACCTGCCATGGGAGCAGCTGTATGCGCCAGCGTGAGTTAGTGAGTTGGGGGGGCGCACATGTTGTGAAGTACAGGCTTTGATTCATAACTTAAATCCTGCCTAGCGACTGTGAGGGTGTCTGTTCAGTAAGAGAATAAGATGTTTCTGTCAGGGTGTATGGCAGAGGAGTGTAAAATCTGTGTGTGTGTGTTGACATGCACTTCTTAAGAGGACTGTCCATCAGCCCCTGCTCACTGATGCCTATCCTCCGTAGCTACAGCTCCCCTGTCGCTATGGAGACTGTTGCATCAGCCAATCGCTGGCGTCTGGTCACAGGAAGTGTCAAGCCGAAGGGCCCAGCAATTAAATGAATCTGTGTTCGTGTGTTGTGGTGGCAGGAGACGCAGTGCTCAGAGACAAACTAATGCCCCAACACCGTGTTCAACAGCTTCGGTGATTGGGTAATCTAAAGGTTAGCTACTAACTCATGCATTCTCTAGCACAGACTTCTATACATAGCCCACATTCACCACCAACAGATTAGTTTCTCACTACGGTGAGAAAGAAACGCATTACCAATTTTTGTCGTATAAGCAAACCCTCCCCTTGCCTCAAAAAATGAATTAATTTCTAAATGAAATAATAATAAAATTTAACTCCTTTTGTGTATTGTGCGTGTATATAGTACATTCAGCTGAATGTTATCTGTAAATATCACAAGTACTCAAAGCTAGAAATGATTAATTATAGACACGCAAAAGGAATCCCCATCGTATGCGAAGCTGATGCGATCGACAACTAAAAAGCGCCAAGTCCTTGTCAAGGAAGGTAACGAAACAATGTTTATTGAATTTATATTTCATATCGCACACCATTTGCACTCATGTTACATTCACAAGCTTGCTTAATCAATTAATTAAAGGAATAAGTCGAGAGGCCGTGCTTTATATCACGGAAGGGGGTGCTGATGCGAAACGAGTCAAATCTGCTCTTTACCCATGAGCTAATAACAATAATACTCAGCCTCTCGTTCTTTTTGCATTTATGAAAGTATTTATTTTAAATGGTATTCACAATAAACCATCCGTTGCCACTGTAGTCTATGGATGAGCTCAATGTAAACTTTGGTTTCAAAGCCAAATAATGCCTAAAGTATACTCCATCCTTTGACAAAACAACTGATTAGAATTTCTGTTTCTCACTGTTAATTCACGTTGTCAATCAATCAGATCTCGGAGCCGGAACGATCTATTTTCTAAATAAATTATAGCTGCGGTGATTGACAGTAATGAGCTCAACACCACGGTAGGCATCACACAACCGCAGTAATATGTTTGTCACAGCCTTACTGGCAAGTGTTTGCTATTTAGATCAGCTGAGGGCAGCATCAGTTAAGATTCCTAAAAGTCTGTTAAATGCCTTTATTCTGTTGGAATTCTATTACTGGTTTATACACTGATGTCCATAGTCCTGTCTAACCATTGCATCTGCTTTATATCTTTCAACATTCTCATCAAGACCGTTATTAGTTAAATCAGTTATGCCTCTTCAAACTTGAGCGTGTTCTGTGAAACAGTTTGCATTTTTGAAGGGGGGCGAGGGGGGATTGAAGTGAATTGCTGCGTCATTAACACAGGATGGCACAAAAAAGAACTCGACATGACAGCTTCTCTCATTTGCCTAAATAATTTCTTACCATATACTGCGACGGAGCTTTCAAGTAATTATGTAACTCAAAGTATGCTGAAACCTCACACCTATCCATGACAGCAAATCTAACCACTAAGGATTTGAGGTTGTTGTGAATATTCATAGAGGCTTGACTCATAATGAATTAATGTATGTGTCTTTTATGGTTTGCTTGTCTGTAATGACAGCTGTAGACCAAGAGAAATAATTTCTTGGGCTATGAAACCCAAATCATAATTTCAACTAACAGAAGAGAAAATATCGAGCTAAACCCATGTGACTATGGGAAGGGTGTGTTTCGTCATCAGCAGCTCTGTGTGCATGCAAGAGCAAGCCCATATTATTGAAGTGGTGTGGGTCGTGGGGCAGCAGGGGTCAGGAGTGGTGTGGTGTGGGGTGTGGGTTCATGGGATTGAATGTCCTTGCCCCAGATGTCTCCTGTTTGGAGTTAATGGCACTTGTCTTCACAATGGACACTAATGACTTCAGCAGAGATGCACCGTTGTATAGACTGTGATTCAAGCCTCCCTTACTCCACCCATTAATGCAATTAGTGTTTTCATTACTTCAAAGTACCTGCAAAAATCACCAGCCAGCCTGCGCAGCATGGTCATCTGGAGGTAAACCCAGAGGCCTGTGATGTCAGGGACACTTATTGAGACCGAATTACCCAAAAGGAGGCCTTGACTGTTCCTTTCTGGCTTCCAGATCCTTTTTGAGCTTTAGTAAAAAAAAAAAATGTTAAAATTGCTTTCTGCTTTTTGAGCTCAAAGGACGAGTTTACCCCTCTGATTAGGTTTGGGTACTGACTGTCAAGTTTCCACTTGGTAGGGGTTTTACCTCTGCTGAGAGGCTGGCTGTGTGCACGTCTCAGCAGGGTCTCAACAGGGCTCAGCGAGCTCCCACCCTGCTGCCGCTGCTACTCGTCCTCACATCGCTTCCTAAATGAACGCCCTGCGATGCGGCTTTGAAAAATGCAAGGCATCTCGTTTGTTGACGTGAGATTGATTTGATCATTTTATTTATTTATTTGTTTTGTGTGTGGGTTGGTGGGGTTGATGTGGTTCTCCGCCTCTTTTTTAAATTTTTATTTTTATTATTTTTTTAAATGTTTGCATGGAGATGGAGGGCTGCTCCCTCCGGGCCATATTTGGCTTGGGTGGCCATGTGGTGGGGTACACAAGCCTCTCTCATGTCATGGCAGGGGTAGCTGAGCCAGTCAGTGCCCTGGCTGCTGTTCTCAGTGCTCTCAGCTCTTACTGCTAGTGACAGTCACCCAGCATAACAACTGTGCCCGAGGGCTCCAGGCACATACTAGCTTGCTTTCACATGTAGGTCGGTAGCTTGGATCCGCTGTCCTGTCAGCAGCATGACTCTTTCACTCTGGTTCCACTTTGGTTGCGGGCCTGCTTTAACCTTACCTATTTGTCACATTCTAATCCAGTTCTTTATTTTTTGGAGACTACAGTATGGTTTGCCGATTTAAGAGTTGCACTAGAGTGGAAGAGCTGGATCAGGGCTGTGTGTGTGTGTGTGTGTGTGTGTGTGTGTGTGTGTGTGTGTGTGTGTGTGTGTGTGTGTGCGTACACACCGGGCACCTTTGAGCGTGGAACGTCTTGCTCACCATGCGTATGACTCTCTGGACTCTTGCACAGGAAGTTCTGGGAAACGTTCATCTCCATCTGCCACGAGAACGGCAGTCTGCACGGCATCACATTTGAGCAGATCAAGGCCCAGCTGGAGGCTCTGGAGCTGAAGAAGACCTACGTGCTAAACCCACTCGCCCCCGAGTTCATCCCCCGAGCCCTGAGACCCCAGCACCCCCAGGGTCCCGGCAAGCACCAGCATTCCCCACCTAAGGTATGAAACCGGCCGTCGGCCCACTGAGCTCAGCTGAGCGGACTCCGCTGCTACTACCCGCTGCAGAGCGTGTACCATAGTGAATACCATTCATGTACCAGTGCCAGAAGTAAGTTTCCCATCTTATTCTCTGTTCACAGCTGTGCAATGTTGTGTTGTTCGCCTGTAACAGATGAGTGTCTGTAGTCCACTTGATGATTTCCATCTGTTGCTTGTAGCAAGTTGCCTTTTTTTTTTTTTTTCCCTTTTTTTTTTAAACAAAAAAGACTGATAGCCAGTGATCTTGCCTCATAGCACATCCGAATTTCTGTGATTTATGGCAAGCACAGCTGGAGATGGAGGTTTCACGCAGTCTAGCATCAGCAGCGCTTTTAAATGTGCCAGGGGCGGGGGGGGGGTTGGTGTCCATGATCAGCGTTACCGCATACTCTCGCATACCCGCTCCTCAGGCTAATGCTGTTCGTACAGCCGCACAGAGCAGCATGTTTAATAAACACGTCACGAGGAATCAGTTTTCCATTGTCACTCTTTGAAATGTGAATAAGACCATACAAATGAGACGTGACTGGCCGTATGAGATGTGACAGACAAGGCCGAGTAGAACGCGGAATGGTCTGTTTCCATGGCATCCTGCGCTGCATTTTCCAGCGCTAATCAAGATGCGTCCGATACCCCAGCGAGACTCGGCTACCGATGACGCGCGTTAGTGCGTAGCTGGACAACATCAGCTCCACAGTCCATTCAGTGGTGACAATTCTTATTTCAGTCTTCAGTCAAATAATAATTATAATAAGGGGGGAAAAAATGCCAGACTGGCTTAGACATTATTCTGGTGAAGTTGATGTACAGGTCAGTGACTCAACAGCTGTCAGCAGCGGAGAGGGTGAGAGACTGGGTCTGTGGCAAGGTAACCCAGAGGAGATTTCAGCTTTCACATGGCGCAGTGAGAATTAACGTTGGATCAGGTCGGGTTAGAAGGCAGGCCAGGGCTGCGTGATTCCGAATGTTTACCTTGATTACGTCAGGGGTGGCGACAGTACGTTTAAGCAGCCTGGACCCGCATCGTAGAGCGGTGAGCTCCGTTTGTGGGTGGAGACAGAAATAAAAACATAAAATGGTAAATTATGCATGATTTAAGGCAAAATTTATATCAGCTTGTTTCTGTAAAATATGTGGCCGTATCAATGTTATTTGGTTAAATTTGAACCTCCATTGGGTTTTAAAAGAAATGTGTGAAGCAGCCATACCAGTTTGCTCCTCCCTTGTGTGTTGATTTCAGAAGGCTGCTTGTTAAGCCTGTGATCTACCACTTGTGTTGAGTAGACTAGAACACTGCTGCAGGTGAATGGCTCAGCCAAGAGTGTGTCCGTTCACTATGAAACAGACCAAAGTCCCCAGCTGTGTGATTAAGACATGCAGCAGTGGGTTTGCTAGGCTGTTAGGACACCCCCCCCCTAGCATCCTGGGAAATCTTCTGTCCTGCTTCTTTAATAATCAAAGAATTACAGTTAGAAAAAAAAAAAGACAAACAAACAAAAAAAAACAGTTTTGTTTTTTTTTTTTTTGAACAGCTCCCCCATCGTGACGAGCGATATTCCACCAAAAGGGAGCGATCAGTTGAGGCATTTCCACTTAAAAAACAGCTAATGCTTCCCCCTAAAATAGCTCTCGCAGACATGGCCCTCATCATTTCCAGCTGGGGGAGTGGAGTCGTGATGGGCAGAGAGGTGGCTGCGTGCGGGCAATGGGCTTGGCGCTGGCCCACACCCTCAGTCCGGCTAGCGCTCTGCCTCCGTGGCGTTGATGAACGCACCGTGGGCTCCGCCGGTCGGCGGGGGGTGCGGGGAGCGTGGGCGGGCCTTCCGACGAATAATACGTCAATCAATCCTGCTCCCTTAGGAGGAGAGAGGTAAACATGCCAGAGAAGATGACTGAGCAGAGTCCTCTCCCTCTCGAGCTGCCTCCATCTGCTCCACTATCCTCTCATTTTTTTCCTCTTTGTCTTTTTGTCTGTTGTTTTTCTCTCTCTCTCTCTCTCTCTCCCTCTCCCGCATGTCTTTCTTGAGCTTACTCATTCTCCCTCATTTGCTCTTAGTGTGTAAACCCTAAAGCGCTCTCTCTCTCTCTCTCTCTCTCTCTCTCACCCTTTTTTCCCCTTCTGTTGCTTGTTTCTCTTGTTCAGTTTCTGTTTTCCTTGCTTTGGTCCGTTTCTTTTAGTCCTTCCTCAAATGGTGAATCCATTATCTCTGTAGATGATAGGCGCCTCGGTCATTACCTCACAGTAAGCAAGACCCCTGTGGTAGTTTTGTGGGAGGACTTGCAGTAGCGGTACTAAACAAAGGCCACAGCTTGTTAATGTGATAAGAATTTATCTGGTTCAAAGTTTACTGCATTTACAGCTTCATAAATAAGTGCCAAAGAAAACACAGAAAACCGTTTTCAGGCTGTAAAAAGACTTGTATGCAGCTGGTTTCTTGAAGGGGCACTGTAAATGCAGTACATATGATGGCACTGTTTTGTCTGCGAGTCTGTGCAACTCTTTCTCTTTGCTTGTGTGTGGGTTTTTCTTTTTTTTTTTTTACTGACTTCAATTGCTCCTGAGAGCTCTCTCATAGCACAAAATATGATGTGCTTTGAAAAAAGTCCCACCAAACAAGACCAGAAAAGGCCACCTTTCTATCTGAGGTGATTTGATTCTGTGATTAATGGGCTCGGTTGCTATGGTGACAGTTCATTTTGAAAGCCAAAGCAACTTTTCTAAATAAAAGGCATGAATGGGTAAAGGGGGGAGACGGTATGTATAATGGACACCTGTATTAATAACGCTCTGAAACACGCTTCATTCTACCGACACAGACAGTTTTCACAGTGGCCTTTCAACAGCCCAGCGCTGCCCATGGCTGTTACATGAATCATGTCTCTTACTCTGCCTGAGGTAATTCTCAACGCCATCATTAGTTTTGTATTTTACACGTGTGCGTGTGCGTGTGAGAGGAGGGAGAGGGAGCGAGCATGTATACAGTGTATGTACGTGCTCTAATTTTAGAGCTGCAGTGGTATGCTCCAGGCATGATTGGCCCATTGAAATGGCGAAGGATGATATCCGCAAACGGCAGTCATGCAGTTGACTTTTCCAGCGACGCCGACCCCTGCGCAATGGCCGTAGCTGCTGGGCCGCGGGCGGGGCCGCCGACGCCCTTGCAACATCTTCCCGTAGCATGCGGTTGACATCAGTGGGCTCTGGTTCGGGAAGCCCCCGAGAGCCCCCTTCAATTGGAGACCCCTCTGTGTGTGTGCCTTTCAGAGTGGGGTTGCTGGGCGTGTACGCTGCTGAAAGAGGCTTCCAGTCTCTGGCTGGTCCTTCACCCATGCTTCTCCTTTACCTTCTAGTCATCTTCTCTAACCTCAAGCCCCCCTTCCCCACCTCCCATTTAGCGAGTCCTTTCCTCCACCACGACAAGGATTACCCAGCTGCGTGGGAGGAAGACAATGATTTGGACAAACCGGTGTGCCCTGTAGCGACTCGCTTCCTGCCGCTACGCTCACTGCTGGTTATTTTCAGCAAGCTGGATGTGGAAGCCCCAACCCTCCCCCGTGCTGTCAGCCCCGGTACCCAGCCTACGTTGACAGATACAGGGCCCGGAGGCAGACACCCCCTCCCTGTCTCCAGCATTCACTCATGCCTCCTTCTTCTCTCCACAGGCGAAAGGACAGCTTGCCAATCACTCGGAGCACTTCCCTCCGGAAGGCTTCGGTAAGTGGGTCTGACTCTCACCTTTCATCCTGTGTCGACTGACCTGTACTGACCAAGCCACCACTCAGGCTGGACCATCACTGCGGCCCATCAAGCTCTACTGTTCAGATAATGGCACTCTCTGAATCATTGCCATGTCGTAAGAAAGCCGGTAGCCAGTGTAGGACAAATATAGATGTTCGATGTTTTGCTTGTAGGATCACCTGGCATGTATTGGAAACTATTAGCCTGGTGACTTTTGTGCAAGGTCGAGAAAAGGGATTAGTGGCCAGGTAGGGGGTCTGTCCCCTCTGTCTTCCAATAATGGCTTGGGGGGGTGGGGGCTGTGCTCGATATCATTTACAGGGGGGGGTTTGCAAACACTGCCCCTGCAAACCAGGGTCATTAGGCTTGCAGATCGCTGCTCAAGCAGTCTTTGAGTTGGAGAAAGGGGGTGGGAGGAGCTTGTTTTGTCATTCAGTCATTCAGGCTGGGCAGAGTGTGGTGAGGCCAGTCAAAGGGAAAAGGGAGAACGCTTCCATCCAGTCCCAACGCTGGCCCTGCAACATGTCCCACTCACTCCAGTTTGCTCCCAGTTACCCTGGATTGCTGTGAGGGGTTCTAGTAAATGGGGTGTGTGCGAGGTGGTCATGGGACATCACGAGATCCTGTCAGCTAGAGTTTTCACAGTGAATTTTACATTGGAAATTCAGTTCAAATGTCAAATTGATTTCATCTTCCCTAAATGCTGGCTGACTGTCAGACATGCTGCGGCTCATTTGGAAATGTTGGCTTGCTCACCCTTCTTCCCCACTGTCATTAAGTCTTTTTCTGTTTTTTTATTAGCCATATTTATCTCTCAAGCAGCCGTACCTGGATAAAACCAGTTGAATATGTGAAGGCCTTTAGGCTCCAAGAATTTTGCATCCAAAAAATGGGCTTCAGTTGTAGTAAAAGCCACATCCCAAAACAGCATTGTAACAGGATGCATTCCCAACCCTTCTGCTGTTGCTTGTTCCCCTGCTAAGCATCAGCCATAGCCATTAGCAACCAGCTCTGCATACGTTGACCTCTGCACTTTGTGAGTCAGTGTGCTTTGCCCTCTCCGCACTCAGTTCACCATTCTCTCCCCGTGTCTCCAGTTCAGCCGAGCGCCACCGTGCTGATGGGGAACCCCATCCAGGCCTTCACCCCGCCCGGAGGAGGTGCGCCGACCACCGGCAAGTCACCCAGCCCCGTGCAGCGCATCGACCCCCACACGGGAGCCAGCATCCTGTACGTGCCTGCCGTCTACGGGGGCAACGTGGTCATGCCCATGCCTCTGCCGGTGAGAGCACGACAGCTGGACTTGGGGATGGGGTGGAGGTGGGCATGTGTTAATGAAGATGGATAGAAGAAGGGGGTTCCTTTTCTTTAGAGCATAGGTTTCTGAGCACCATTTTGCTGGGCCTCCTGGTTGAACAGAATGGGCAGTTGGAGCTGTATGGGCTCCTTCATGGATGTCTGGTCAGTGTTAATGAACCAGAAACTAACTGCATGTGTAAGTGAGGGTAAACAGCAACTGGAGCCCTCCCACCACTCTCTGTTCAGTTACTTACTTTTCCCAGAGCCGCTGTGTGTGATGGACAGCTAACGACCTTGTTGGCAAATACGTCATGGAGGCTTGCTTACTCAAACATGCTTGCAAGCTACTTGATTGACATTTGTGGTGACCCCCCCCCCCCCCCCCCCCCCAAAAAAATAAACAAAACCTCAGCCCAACGGATAGCAGTGGATAGGATATTGGTGATATCACCTGAGTGGTTGATCTTTATAACAGATTGGTCTCAAAAAGAAATCTATCTGTTATTTAAATCCTGTAGGAAGTATTCCCTAAAAAGGAGCATTCTTCACCCTTTTAAGCCCATAGGTTCTATGGTGTTTTTAATTTTTTTTTATTTTAATGTATTCTAATTAGCCATCACTGCTCTTATGTGGCCATAGTCTCACAATAGGTAATACGTGCATAAATCATTGAATAAAAAGCAAATGTAATGTGATGAATTATTTCTTCCTTTCCCTCTTCCTATGGCGTGCTTCTCCAGCTGCCTTGGCCGGGCTACCAGGGGCGCTTTGCCATGGACCCTCGCATAATGAGTCACCAGGCAGCAATGGCCGCCTATAACCTGAACCTGCGGCCCGCAGCTGCCAGCCGGGCGTCTCCCGTGCTCTACGGTCTGGGCCAACCCTCCGCCATGGGCCTCGGACAGCCCCCCGCCCCTGACAAGGAGCTGCTGCAGGAGCCTGGCGCCAACGGTACCATGCTCTCCTCTAGGGCTGTACAAAATATGTCAATTATTATTGCGATATTGGCCTTTGCAGTACCAATCCTGTATCAACTTGCAAATGAGATTACAGCGTTTTTTTTTTACTGCGTGTTCTCTAATTTTTCAGCTGCTCTAGATGAGTGTTCTGTGGGTGTTTTGATGAAACACATCATCAGACAAACAAATGATAATTTTGCTCAGAATAATGCAAGCTAACATTTCAACCACGTAACAGCAAGCATTCCTCAGTTTTCTTTCCTAACACGCTGCGAGGCACATTGCGGTTTCAGTATCCAGCAGCGTAGTTGCCATGTCTGTGGCCAATCATGCAGCCCTGCTCTGCACTGGACTTGTTCTCCAGCAGCGGTGTACAGTGCGGGGCTGTTGTAGCGTCTCGTGGGGGCCACGCGGAAAGGGAACAGAGTGAAAGCTGGGTGAACAGACCGCCGCATAGACAGCCCGGTCTGCACGAATGTACCCAGCTACTTGCCGGAAATGAACCAGTGCGCCACAGGCTCGGAATGCACGTCGGAGGGGGCGTGATAATGTGGCTTACATAAGGTGCTTGCGTTGAGTGAGCTTTCAGAGCAGGAGGCTGTAGCCTACTTCAACCACCCAAAAGCCACGGAGAGTGGGCTAGCTGATGCGGCTCTGATGAGCTGCCCAACAATGGCGTGCTGGAAAGCTTTGCTCTCCTCTAACCTCCTAAAGGGAGCGTTTTCCATTTCAAACACCTGAGCGGTCCACAGCATTGTTCGATTTTAGCACAAATAGTCCTAAACGCGGGTTGCACAGTCTGACCAATTGCACATAAATGGTATTTACAGTTATTCCACAAACAAAAAAGGTCCGATGCTTGGAAAAGGAAAGCCGTGCTCCTGTGAATGCTGCGGTCCGGTGTTGATGTAAAAGCGTACCGTGGCATTCAGCTCGTTTGGCAGAGCTTCCGCTGCCTTAAAGGCACATGGCGCGGTGATAAGGGGCTGGATTGGGGCTCTAATGTACTGTTGTGCTATACTTCCTCCTTACAGGGAAGGTTGACATTAATGGGAAAGTGGAGCATAGCAGGCTGCTAACACCTGAAAGGAAAGCCTCAGAGCTGAAGGAGAAACAGGTAGCGCTCTACTCCGCCACCCGCTGTTAGATGGCTAAGAGTTTTGTTGGGTACATGGCTCTTCTTCTGCACCTTCTGCTTCTTAGACTTTTCTCATCAAAGTATATAAAGACATCTTCCATGTGGGGTAAAAATCATCTGGGCTGTCAGACAGGAACGTAATGCTGCCACTGCTTCTGAGTCTTGTCATGGGTACCCTCCTCCACAGGGAGACCCCGAGCCTGTTCAGAACAAGAGCCCAGAGACGCACGCCGGCTTGGGCTTCCCTACCGGCCGGCTCCTGCGCAAGGAGCCGCCCGCCCAGCGCTCGCTCGGCTTCCACCTGGCCCCACCCCACCCAGGCTTTGCCCCGCCCCCCACCGCCGGCCCCTTCGCGCAGCAGTACGGCCTCCCTCGGCCCGCTCTCCGCGTGCAGCCCCAGCAGCCGGCCGCCGCTTTCCCCGCCTCCTTCTTCGGCGGCCACCCACTGGGCCAGCGTGGCCTGCAGTCGCCGGGCCTGGAGGGCCTGGAGGGGAGCGAGGGCCTGGCAGGCGGCGTGCCCGAGGAGCTGAAGGGTGCGGTGAGGGGCTTGCAGCACCAGCCCCAGCAGCACCAGCCCATGCGCCTCAACAGCTTCGGGGAAGAGAGTCTGGACTCTCTGCTGGGGGAGACGCTGGGTACGTTTGCGCTCGTCTCCCCACTTCCAGGCATCGATTGCATTGTTTTAAATGTCTTTTATTATATACAAAGTGCACTTTGTTTCTGTTTAAATTCCATTTTTATCAGAAGCCATTCAGGAAGTGCTGATGCATGGCCGTTTTGCATTTAAGTCGCATTTGAGTGTTGATGAAGGAGGATTGTGCTACTTTGTGCAGTCTACGTACTGTATAATGTGTGTAATGTGGGTTTTTCTTAACGCTGCCAGACAGTTTTTCCTGGTAGCAGCGTGACTGAAGACCGCCTGTGCTTTCACCCATGTGCTTCTTCACCCCCGCCGCTCAGCCTGATCGTCTCTGTGATATGTGTTTGTAGATGGCCAGAGCTGCTCGGGGCTGGACCCTCTGACCACCCAGCAGCAGCAGGCAGCGCGCCTGGGTCAGTGGGCCGAGCCGGGGCCCTTCCTCCAGGGCGCTGTGCCACCGTTCCCCCTGGCTCAGCAGCTGGCTCACCTGGGCCAGCCAGGCCTGCGACTGCCCCAGCAGCTGCTCCGAGCCAACTGGGGCCTAGGCCCGGCCGCCGAGGACGAGCCCCGCCCAGCCATGCCCAGGTGAGTCGGAGCTCCGCTGTGAACCTTAAGGCTGTTCACTATGGTTTGAGTGAACAGTAGTTTGGTTTGTGACAGAGACGTAGAACCATCTATGATATATTAGGCTACCATAGGCTCTTCTAATGAAGGTCTATTACTTAATTTTTTAATCTTAAGGCATGTTATTAAGTAAGTACGTTGAAACTAACGTGTTGTTACTGATGAAGGAGAGTCTGTCAATTCCTGCCATGTCCTATCATTTTCTTTTTCGAATCCGGCTTGGAACGCCGCTCCCTCCCTCTCGTCTGTAGGTTCCCTGGTCTGCTGCGTGAGATGCTTCCCCAGGAGCCGTGCGAGCAGCGCGACGGTGCCGACATGCCCCCCCCTCAGTCCCGCCTCCTGCAGTACCGGCAGGCGCAGCAGCAGCCCCGTAGCCCCGGCGAGCCACCCTCGCCCTCTGCTGCGCACAACCACGCGCCCGTCCCAGGCGCCTTCCCCTACCCGGAGAGCGGCCGGGAGCTCCCCTACCACCAGCACCAGGCCACCTTTGGCCAGGCTGCCTTCTCGCTGCCCCCCGAGAATGCAGCAGGCAGCCTGCCCATCAAGTACCTCCTCCCCGAGGCCCACTGGCCACACGGTGGCCTGCAGCAGAGCCCTGTGCTGGGCCCACCGCTGCCCTTTGGCCTGCACGCCCTGGGCCCGCGGCAGGAGCAGGGCCCCCTTGCACACTTGCAGCACCAGCAGCAGAAGCAGCTCCAGGCCCCTCAGAGCGCCCTGCACAGTGTAGAAGAGGTGAGGTGGCCCAGTCCCTGCGGTTCACTTAACCAGATTGATTCCTGTTGGACATATGGTACATAGGGTGCAACTTATTTAGTCTACTAAGAAATTCTGTTTCATCTCCCTTCACTGGAAATGCTGTAAAGTAGTTTTTGTGGTTGTTTTGTTTTGGGTTTTTTTTAATGTGGTTTTTATTTTAATTGCCTTTGAACCCATAGACAACAATAAGACAAGTAAAACATGCAGCAAAAAAAAAAAAAAACCCACTCTGCCAGTGAAGTTTGTGAAAGTCGATCTTGCTCCTCCCCCTCCCCTCCTCTCCCTCCTCTTCCTCTCTTTCAGTATGAACCGCGAGGGCCCGGTCGGCCCCTGTACCAGAGACGCATCTCTTCCAGCTCTCCCCAGCCGTACGTGGAGAGCGTGGTCCAGTGTAAGGACCCTCAGGACCAGCCCTCGGCCTCCTACAGATACCCCCCAGCAGACCTGTGGCCTGGACCCAACCCAGACCACGCTCCTCTCCACAACATTCCATGCAATGGAGCGAGCCACCTCGTCCCTCACAGGGACATTTTAGGTGAGTTTCACACAAGCTCCTGTCCTTTTGCTAGGTTATTCTTTTTTAATCATCATTTGCAGGAGTGCAATATAGCGTGTTGCTTTGAGGCGGACACCTGGCGCCTCGGAAATGAGCGTGCGGAGAGAGAGGCTGGGAGCATACTGAAAGGGTCGTGGATTTTCTCCCATATTTGTGTATGTACAGAGGCATTCACAGTCAAGACAGTGTAGGTTAGATATTGCAGCCTTTTCAGGTGTGTTTATCAAATGTTCACCTTTGTGCAGTATGTGGCAGTAGACTGCAGTGCTAGCTATGAAGGTCATGCAGATGTTTTAAAGAAATTGCATGTTTTTTCAAGTGCTCAGTAGAAATAAAATGACTTGGGAACTCAATTTTATTTCTATCTCACTAGATGTACATGGAAATTGCTTTTACTTGGACTCAAACCAGATGTAATTACCAAGTCAGCAGACGTTGATACAGAATTTGATTTAATTATTATTTTTTTACTCTGAACCCATGACCGAACAGCTTACCATTGCCTGTAAGGATGTGCACTGGTCCTCTTTTCAGTTTCTAAGGCGATGAACGCTGTGGAGGAGCACAGCCAGGCCGAGTGTGTGCATCAGCCTACCCACCCCGCCAGCCTCACGTCTCTCCAGCAACACGGACAGTTCCCACCCCTCCTGCCAACTAAGCAGACCCCGCCGGACCCTGGAGGAGGGGGCAGCACCAGCCCAGGTGGTGGCCCCCAGGTCCCCAGCCACTCCAAGGCTCCCACCATGTCCTACGCCAGCGCGCTCCGAGCCCCCCCCAAGCCCCGTCCCACGCCCGAGCAGGCCAAAAAGAACAGCGACCCTATCTCTCTGTTACAAGACCTTAGCATAGGGAGTTCAAATGGTAGCAATGGCTATTACTCATATTTTAAATAAGTAAATATATATGAAATATATACACCTGTTTAAGTGAAAACGATTAAAAAAATAGAATAACAATCGGAAAAAAATCAACAACAAAAAATGTCTTTTGATTTTGTCGTATAGTTAGACTTTTGCGTTTTATTATTTTTTACTTACTTTAGTTAGTTGGTTCTTTTACAGTTTGAAATCTGTGGTTTTACAAACAAAAATCAGCATATATATATCAAGAAATACCAAAATGTTGAAGAAAAACACACAAAAATTTATGAAACAAAACACAAAAAGATTTTTAAAAACACGGTGAATTGCTTGACCACTTAGCTGCCTGTCTTTCTTTCCCTCTAATTATGTCTGCTCTCTTTGCATTTACTGTCAGAAGTAAACTTGTTGAAGTGATTTTTTTTTTTAAACATTTTTCCCAGCTGGCTTTTTTTATGAGTTCCTTAATCATTATTGGTGTGTTTTCTCGTGCCAGCAGCTGAGTGGTGAACCAACTCCGACAAAAATATAAAAAGTTGTATAGCTGTAGACAAGCTTTTTCTCAAACTGTACATATGAATAAAGGAATTAAAGAGATGAGTGTGCCCTGTGCTTCGTTTCCAATAGCGACTCGCCTTCACCCTCTCGTTTGAGAATAAAGCCATCATGTCTATTGGATGTGACGGAGGAGAGATTATCAGTATGTTGTCTGTGCGTATAGTCTGATGATCTGCTGAATGTACAGGTGCTCCTTTGGGGTTTGCTGTTGGTGAAAGCTGATTTGCCGTGTTTAAAATGTCGACTTTAGCTTTAGCCTGTCCTGGCGGAGCTTGGAAAAGTTGGACCTGCGGAAGATTTCCTTTTGGACAAAACTCAAAAGCATGACAAAAAAAAGCATTCTGCAGTACGTACGTGTCGTTTTTCCTTAAGAGTTCCGCCACAATAGCGCTATATGAAGTAAATGCCACAGATTGTAAATGAGGATGGGCGTTTATGTAAAATGCATTAACAACTCGTGCTATTTTCACTAAAAATAACTGCAACAGAGAAAACAGATCGTCGCGAAATCACGCACAATTCTGCTCCGTTTCTAGCTGGGTTCTAGGAGACCTCGACCCTGGCCGCTCACTAGTGAGTGTAATTAGGACGGTCTTGTTTCCGTTGCCGTAAGAGTTGGCCCTTTCATTCTCACCTGCGAGGACCGCAGGGTCTCCATCCATTACGTGTGTGCGCCCTGGCTCGTCGGAGAGAGGCCAAACATTAATTTTCCGGCGAGTGGGTCCACGTAAAGCTAAACAATGTTTTGGAAAAGCAGCTCTGTTTACAGGGAAGGCCTGCTTATACACAGCTCCTGTCGCCTCAACACTTGGCGTCAAGAGGCAGGGCGTTTTATTACAGAGATTTGAACTTTACAGTCGCATGTTATGTAATAATATGTAATATTGTGAAGCGTTTATACAGAACAAACTTAATTTTCCTAAATTAAAAAGCTTTACTAAAATGTCAAAGTATCTAAAGGAATAATGAGAGAAGGAGGGAATTGAAAAAAAACCGCATATTTATATTCAGTTATGCTTCACTTCTCTAAAGAATATTCCATCCACAATATAATAATCTGCAATAATTCTCTTTAACCGTCTTAACCGAAAAGGTGTCGTATATCGAAATTCTAGGGTTAGGTTGAACGTTTCTTTTAGGTTTATAAGTCTATAAGTATGTTGAACAGTAGACTTAACCTCTTTAAGCATAAATGCGTTTGCATTTAGAGAACAGAATAACGGCATATAAAATCAATGCGTTATAAACCCCTATGTCTAAGTAAAGTGTTACTGACGTGGCGATGCATCTTGCTCCTTGCGTGTTACCACGGATGCCACGCTTGGCTGTGTCATGCGTTTTTACTGCAGGCCGCGGACTCTGTGGCCAAGGCGCACTGCTAGTCAGCCGGCTCGGGTTCGGCATCCATGCAGGTCTCCCACGGGTTCCGTGGCATGTGAGGCATGGAGATGACGAGCAGGCTGATTCCACTGAGGAAGAGAAGGATGAAGGCAGCGCAGGCGCAAGCGAAGGACCATGAGTAGTAGTACTCGATCCAGATGGTTTCGTCGCTGTCGATCATGCGCTTGACCGACTGCCTCATGACCTCCACTGAAATAACCGTGCAGAGGCCTGAAGACAAGGGCGTGCATACGTCACAGGAGCAGAGAAGTGGTTTGCGAGAGTTTCTCGGCATTCCAGAATATGGATCAGAACTTATTGAATTACAACACTCTGTCCTCTTCTGTATAACTGATAAACGGATCCTGTTTTGTCTGCTGACCTACAAGTGCTCTCTGACCTATGTGCTGTCTTTTACTATATACCTGTACAATGCAGAAACCTTTCCAACCATCTCAAACCTTTTTGTATATTCTTTGTAGGTAACTTTCGACTTGCCACAACATGCCAATGGTTCTGGCCTTCAGGAGGAACTTGGCTGTGGAGTCATTTTAACTTTTATGAGGAAAGTGTAAGAAATCTAGCACAGGTCTCACCTGCGAAGGCGAAGAACATTCCGGCAGGTCTCAGCAGGTAGTCTCTTCCTTTCCCAAAGGCCCCCAAGAGACACAGGCTCCCCAAGGTCATGAAGGCCAGGCTAAAGATGGCTATGGCAGCTGCTGAGATGTTGTACTCTGAAATGTGAAATTTCACTGCAGTCAGTCTTAGCATATAATGGCCCTCTGATTTGGTTATATTGTCTGAAAAGGAGTTTTGCATGAAAGGCAAATTTTCCTGACACCCAGTGTCTGGTGGGTCTCATAAAAAAAAAAAAAAACACACCAAACCCCCCCCCCCCCTTCACTGGTCCTTAGGGCTTTCATTCACAATCTCACCAGCTGTAAATCATTTCCACACATTTTGCTGTACTGACCAAACTTCATTATGCGGGAATGGCTTCAATTACCACACTAATTCACATTACAGCACTAATCAGTCTGACCTCTAGAGTGACGCTACATTTAATGTGTCATTAATTAGTAATAGCCTATAGACGTATTGATCATTAGAACGGCTATTGACATTTCTCCAACCGATAAGAGAATGCAGCGTGTGTGACAATAAGTCGCATCTCGCGTGCGGCACGTTGTCAGCCCGAGATAAGGAGAGTCTTTTCACTCCTAAGCTCTGCGACGGCTCTGGACCACGAAGCGTGAAATTGCTAGAGCTGCTCGGCGTGAGCAGCTCCGATGTCTCCATGCGGAAAACAGTGTTTAGCTACTGGATTGCCCTGCCTCCTGGCGGACCTGTCCGAAAAACATCACGAGTGACGCGTAGGTCAAAAGGTTATGCTGAGAGGGCAAGGGTCATTTTTGGAAATATTGTCCAATTAGGAAAAAAAATGTATGTAAAGATGAAAAGAAACTGGGGGAAGTGTGGGTGGTTGCAAGTAGGGTGTGTTTTTCACAAATCTTTATCTGATTTTGTTTACACCTTAAGGCAATTTATTTCATCAGTTGAAGGAGAATTTTAATGGTGGATTTTACTTGTTGGATCTTGAAATTTGCTTTGTTATATGTATTTTCTGCCCACACATGCAAGAAAGTGTGAGAATCTAGGTTTAAACTAAACCAGCATGTGCTGGAGTCCTTTGTTGAGTTTTAGTAGTTATGTGCTTCCGCCCTCCTTCATGTTTCCATCTTTCCCACTGATTTGACAGCTCCGGGTGGACACTTCCATTTCATGCTGTTTTAAGATCAGCTTTTCCTTCCCAAATCCTAACAATATTAGAAGGAGAAAATAGTGAGAGTGGCCTCAGATCAGTGTGAGACGGCAAAACTGACTACACTGATGCACAGCGTCCGTATGGTTCTTGGTGTGAGGCAACTCACCCTTCTGAGTCTTGACTTCGAAGACTTCGGCCTCCTCCCCTGACGTGAAGTGTTTGAAGTAGGAGCAGTTCTTGACTGCAATGAGAGTTGAAAACAGTGATTGTGGCTGAGGGATTGCAGGTGCTGCCGAGACCGGTTGTTACCATGCACTTGTACTACCAATGAGCCTGGCTGGCATTTCCTCCCGAGACCGGCACTGGGAGATCAGATGCAAGCAAAGCATTCTGAGCCTGTGAATATAGTGGGCAGAGGGCATATCAGTGCATTTATTTTCTGCAGGCATTCTCATGTTGTTGACAGCACGCCAAGATAAGGTTTATCCGTGTGTGTGTTAGACTGAAGAGAAAAATATTTCCCTCAGAAAAATGAGAAGCTTGGTTTAGCACTTTCCCATTCACCTTTCAAGAAAATCAAAAACACCACCGCGAGTGGATTCGTAAACATCTTGCTCCCAAACATCTGCTGCTGAATGTAGAGGTGAGGCCAAGGCCCAAACCTCACACGACCCCCTCTTAGGGGCACGGGCCAAAGCGCGATGCCCTGGTACCACACGTCACTGGCGATACAATTCCATGACCCATTGGCCACTCCACAGACGATGCCTCCATTTTGTGACTCCCATGGCACAACAGAGGAGCCCAGTTATGGTGGAGCATAAATAGTCTGACACCTTGCTGTTGGATTAAACTCATAAAACATCCTTTTGCTTTGCTCTGTCCAGAGAAAGAGAAAGCGAGCGAGCGCGAGCTGGGAAATCAAACTGGGGAACAGAGGAGCTGTTTGTTACCCAGGACCCAGAATCTCCGTCAGGGGCAAGGACAGGGAGAAAGGGAAAAACCCCACACACAGTGCGGAGGTTACCTAGCAACAGGCTGTTTCTAGCCTAGCTGTGTTATTAGCTAAGGCTGAATAAGGAAAGTGAGGCTAGGGGGCCACTGCACTGCTTTTAGGTATCATTTATTAACCATTTGACCACTCCTATTGTTGAGGATTTTCTGGATTTTCATCACTCAGTAGACCTGGCAGCTCTGGGACAGAACAGTGGTTTCCATTAGTGGAAAACAAAGAGTGGTCTAACATGGAAGTGCCACCAGAGACAAAGTATGAATATACCATTAATAAAGTTTCAAGACCTTGGGCTCTTATTCCTTGTGTAATTATTAGGGGTGTAATGAAACTCATATTTTTCAGGCTGATGTGCTTTTTGATTTGAAGTCAAAATTAGATTTTATATATATATATATAAAGTTAGAACTATATGATAAGTTTTATATATATGTATCCTTTCAATACTCTGTTTCAATTTTCTTTCTTCATTTTTTCAATTCTATATTGCAATCATCAAACCGTTGTAACCATTATGGCAGAAAATGTGCTGTGGGCATGTTGTGGTCAGCTGACAGGGTGCAGTCTCCCGGTTGTTGACATCTCTCTGTGAGCTCTATATCCACTGCCCAGGCTTCGTCAGTCTAGTCTCCCACTGATCTCACATCAGTCTCAGATTAAAAAGTCACCGCTGACGATTTTCTGCTGCAGTGGGTCTGCCACCACATGCCCCGCTCCACAGGCACCCAGATCGGTTTAACAGTGTGACTGAAACCGAAGATGGAGCGCATGGTTCTGGCCCTGCACCTTCCCCTGGATCAGTGAAGCGAAAATGTACAGGCTACAATGCTGGTTTTGGGACCGATCATTGACCTTGGGGGGGCGGGGGGTCTGTTAATAGAAACAATTACTCCAGGGAGGAAGTCAATTACTGGGTTGCAATGGCTGTCACATTAGGTTTTTACTTTTGATTAAAACTCCCTCCCTGTAACAATTAGTGTAAACACACATACCACTTGGCACTGAGCTTGCTGTGAGCATTGGCCTTTCCTGTTTTCCTGGGCACCTGATCAGGACAGAGCTACTGAAGACAAAGCCGTGACTCAAGTTCTCTTTTGTCCACACACGGAATGACCGTGACATTCTGGGTCAATGTGAACGGAGCACACTTTTAAAGCAGCTAACCTGCTAAGAGCTCTCTTATCTGGGTCGCACCAGCCAAGCTTCTATGGGGGCCTTCATAGAGGTGCTGCCAAGCCTCCAGAGAGAGCAGCGTTACCACTGTTACCTCCACTCCTGCTCTGGGTAATCTATCATTCCAGTGGACGTTTTTCTTCATGTGCCTCTTTAAGCGTTACCTTCTGGCATTCTCTGGAGGGTTAGAAGAGCCTCTCTCTGCATCTTTGATCTCCCTCGCTTGCTCTCGTTCTCTCTCACTCACCCTCTCTCACACACACATAAACATCCCTCTGCTGGTGCTAGCTCTGGGAATGCAGCCATGAAACTCCATGAGTAAGTGTGAAGTAGGGGGTAAGTGACTGACTAAGTGCTAACGTGTTTACTCATGGCTTCAATCTTATGGCAGGAGAGTCTATCAAAATCAAGTGCCCCCCCCCACCCCCACCAGGCCATGCGGATGCTAAGCTGGTGTGAAATTGATCACATCTGGCCTGCTGGGAGACCCTCCTCCCCCAAACCCATCTCCTCCCCCAAATCTGCCCCTCCCCCCCAAACCTACTGTGCTCAAATGCATCTGTGAGGCCCTATCATCGTTATTGACCGTTGACTACAGGACCACTCCAAATCATTCACTGTTACCAGTTGGGTTCTGTGCCAACTGCTTGATTGAACTAATCAGCTTGTTATATTAGCAAATGATCTAAATTAGGAGGTGGATGTGCTTGGCTGGACCATAGTTTTCAGTTTTGTATCTCTGGAGAGTCTCTGTATGTAAACCACGAACAGCACCCATGACCCTCACTGCTCCACTAGGAGAAAGCTACCATGGAAACAGCTTCATCTCTGTGCCCTGGCCTGGGGAAGATCCTCCCAGCACACCCAGGGGCACTCTGCTGCACCCTGCAGCCAGCCGGGCTCACAGGAAGTGCGTGAGCTCCCCATTTATCACCTCCTGAGGTGTGACGGAGGGTGTACGTTCCGGCTCCAGCAGCGCCCTGCTTTACACACTGGGCTGAGTGACTGACATAGTCATTGGCTGTCTCACCTCTCCCTTATCCATCTCCCCAATCATCTGGCCTGCCGTTCATTTGGCACAAAAGCCAATACCTGTAACACTCTCAGCGTTCAGCCATGCATCTGTTGCGACTTCTTTATGAAATCAACAGGTGCTTTGCTATAGAGTGTGAGCTGTAGATCCTTCAACATCGTGTCAGATAACAGTGGATCTTCTCCAAATGTTTATTTAGCACCAATTCATGCAACAGAACGAGGACAAAACTGACTCTTTTTTAAACATCCCAATCATACCTTGCTGCTGCATCCAGATTCATTTTTTCTTTCTTCTACTACTTATCCAGCCTCATGAGCTGAGACATAACAATGAGGTCGCTTCTTCCCCAGAGTACCATAAAGGATAATGAGATGATCTAACTGCCACAGGCAGAAACATCTGCTTCTCATTTACACACACTCAAACATCCAACAAAGCGCCAGTGTAACAAAGCCGTTTCATATACGCTGAAATGATGCCATGCACAGCAAATCAATGCGAGTTCAGTTAACTTGCGGTCTGGATGGTGCCCGCACAGATAAATGAGAGAGAGGCGCAGAGCAGCCACTGTATGGAGTAGTTGGTTTCACTTCGTGGGCTGGAAAAAAAAAACATATCTCTTACTTTCTTCGTCCATGCTGTTTACTGTTTTCCTGGCCGTTTTGCCATTATCAGATCCACTGATATGCCCTTAGCTAAATTAGCACTGGTGGAGTGAGTCCACGTCTAGAGTGATGAGAAAATCTCTGCAAATGATCGTCATCTCTGTCTTACCCCCAGGAAGGCTGATGGGGCCACAGCCCTTGCCTTGAGGGTCTTCCTCCATGATGAAGATGCTCTTCTTACAGAGCCTCCAGAGCCCAAAGTGTGCCGCCTCGCAGGTGGTGTTGAGCCTCTCCACCCTGGGGCTCAGCACCGCCCAGTGGTCCGTCACCACAGCCGCCAGCATGGACGAGACACCCACCAGGATGATCAGAAAGGTGATCTTCACCTTGGTTTTCTTGTCCTCCAGCATGGTGGCGAGACACGTTCACTCAGCAGGAAAAACAACTCTTTTGTTTTGTTTTGTTTTTTTTCTCTTTTTGTGGTTGTTTTTTTTTTTAAGTTACAAACTGTGCCTCAGGATGAGGAAAATGCAAAACTCAACGCGGCAATCCACAGCCTCCTCACTGCAGCTCGCTGCCCACAGATCTCTGCTTCAGCTTGGAAAAAAGGGGCCAGATAACAGTGCCCTAGTTTCCTCTCCCTCTCCCTCCCTGGAAGGCGCTCGGTGTGATGGGCTGGGGGTGAGGTGCACTGCCTTTGTGAGGTGCTCTCAACAAGTTGATTAACCAATATAGCACGACCTGCTGCTTGTGTTGGCAAAGCAGGTCCATGCCGGTATTGTTTGACACTTTTCTTGGGCAGCTAGGTCCACTTGTAGCTGTTTGGCAGTAGCTAATGTCTCATGGAGATAGCAGAGGTTAACAAAACAGCATAATACTAGCAATTCTTTACTTAAAGTGTCAAATAATATACTCATGTATACCTGTTTTAAGTGTGAAGCAACTGTGCATTTACAGTTGTGTCTTTTCTTAGGCAGTTACACTTTAATCACTTCCTGTATAGTGAGCTCTCATTTAATCTGGGGGACTCATGGGAAATCTGACTTTATTAGTAGAGTAGGCGTTTGTACAAGATGATCTACTTTTCCCCAAATAGGGGAGGGGAGGGGTGGGGTGAGGTGGGGTGGGGTGGGGTCCGATTTCACCTGTCTGCCCAAATACTGCAGCACCAGGAGGAAACTATTGTGACTTTCCCCTCTTCTGTGTTGTCCAGTATTTACTTATTAGTCACGGCTGAGGCACCCAAAAGCACTGTAGTCTTAAACGATGTATGCAAGAAAAACGCCAATGATAATGATCTAAAATGAAAGTCAATAGGGTCGAAGGAGCTCACTCACATGCACAAACATACTCTGACTGCTAGTCTTAGTCCTGGTCTGGCTTCTCTCAAATGGTTAGGGATGCTCTGTTGTACCCGATTCACACTGAAGTTAGACAAATGAAAGAAAATACAATGGTAAATACGTTGTCTATGAAA
Source organism: Electrophorus electricus (assembly GCF_041902795.1). Classification (NCBI taxonomy): domain Eukaryota; kingdom Metazoa; phylum Chordata; class Actinopteri; order Gymnotiformes; family Gymnotidae; genus Electrophorus; species Electrophorus electricus. The sequence goes on from NC_137499.1 coordinate 35,679,482, forward strand.
TTGATGGAGTTTAAGAATCAACAAGCAACAGTAACATAAAGCAGATGGATTCAGACAGTTAGCATCCTTAATCAGTTGTCTCTGTAATAAATCTGTATTAACTGTCCTATGTGATTACACTTAGAGTGGAATGTAGTGTACAAATAGCATAATTTGCCTCTCTTACTTGTATCAACACTAATGTTTCCTTATGCAAATCCCTTCAACTTGGTTGATGCTTTTTATAAAGTGCCATGGCCCAGTTTGTAGGCCTCTGGCCCATTTTCTTTAGTGACAAGCCTTTTAGAGCCTTCAGTTTCTACAGAGAAAATAGAGAGGCCCCATCAAAAGACTCGATGTGCCAAATATGGAACAGTTTCCACTGAAAAAGATTTTCTACCCTGGGGTGCAATCTATTACAGTTTAGGAAACATAGCTGAGGATCGTTCAGTGCATTGCACTATTGAACATAAAGCGATTCAGGTCGAAAACACACTCGAACAATTTTTCAGCCAGGGACTGAGCTCTTGGCCATGGTGAACATTTAGCTGATTCACAAAGCTTTATTGTCCAAATACGTTGCCACACTAAAGCTGCAGAGGGGATAACTGAGAAGCTCCTGTTGTGGACACAACACAGGAGTGCAGCAGTGCTTATTTAAATGACCTTTGTGCAAATGGCTTCTGTTCAGACATTTGTCTCCTCGTTCAACCTTTATGTGACCTCCCTCTGTAGTTCAATAAGAGTAGCCCCTGGTGTAAAACCAGACCCAAGCAATATGCTCTCCTTTTTCGATCAATCCTCTCTCCCATTCCGTAGAGCCTACAGTCTAAACGGACAGCGGTAAATCTGATCCAAGACCAGTGTTCCCCCTCTGAGACACTAGAGCGAGTACGGGCTCCGCGGCTCAGCAGTAACAGCTTGACCAACAGCTGGGAAACATTGCGCCCGGTCAGCATCGGCGCAGCGGCCCCTCGGCTTCTGGAGACTGGCGAGTTCCCACCTTGGGATCCACTCTCCCAAGCGCTTCAGACCACACGTGTGTGCCTTGCACAACACACTACACATTCCCAAACACATTAGTCTCTTCTGAGCACAGAGTTGATAGTAGGTAGCTTTTGTTTTTTCATACAAAATCTATTAAATGAGGATGACTGGAATGCCATTATGCAGAAGAGAAGCTGGTATTTGACAGGAATACACTGTTACCTATTAATAGGCAGCATTATTCATGCTAAATTAGATTACTTAGGCCCTTGGGCCATTGGCACAAAGGTCATGCAGGTTAATGTGAAGCCATCATAAACCAAATTGGTTTTCACAATTCTCCATCAGCTTTAATATATGCTGTGTAGTGGATTGGCAAAAGTGTAGAATAACAATGTTTAACATGGCTGTGCAAATGTATTAAGCAATACATATTATTGCTTACTAAGGGATATTAAAGGGGGAAAAAGAAAATTGGTATAAGAAAGGTCATTACAGAACTAAGATTTAGATTTGAATTATAGAATAATCTCTCCATCAGTATCACTCATTATGATATCCTTTTTGGAAAGTTAATATCACAGTGTTAATTGTGAAAGAAACAATCTCTTCACAATTATGAAAACAAAAACACAGGATATGAGAGTCATTCATTTTATTATCATATTTGTTATTGTATTATAGTTAAATTCTCGTGTTGCAACCGTTGTCATTAGCCATAATATTAATGCATCCACAAAACAATGATAAGTAATGAAAATCTATACTCAAACAGAGTTGTGATACAGGGAACATCGAGGGAGAGAGATGAGAACCAGACACGTCGAGGAACAAGAGTCGTTTAATCCAAAAACGAAAGTGAAACAAAGGACAAACAAAACTAATACACACACAGTGATGGGCACAGCAGTAACAGCTTATAGTGAAAATGAATGAAAAGGAGCGTCAGTCACAAGTGTTTAAATACATGCAGCAAAAAGACAGGTAACAAAGGGCAGGTCTAACAGATAATGAGCCAGCAAGAGGTGTGTGGCAACACAAAGACCAAACAGTAGCACATGGTGAGCTGTCACACAAAAACATAGCTACATGGCAGGCCATACCACTTGGTCTAGGGGGTAGGGGAGCATGTCTCCCAGAGAAGGGAGAGTACAGCAGGACAGGAACAGGATGGCCCTGGTGCTCCACAGCAGGGCAGGTCGACGTGTGGACTTTAGGCCGGACAGGAGGCGGGAGCTGAGTACAAAGACCATGACTGGGCCGGGAAGGGACACAAAAGGAGAGACAGAAGGATAAATTCCCATCCGGGATGGGAAAAGGGGCAAGGTTCCAGTGGCTGGCTAGGAGGTGGAGTGGGCTGGGTGCATGGCAGATCCGGAGAAAGCATTCTCTCAGGTGCTGACGAGGCAGGAGTCAGAGGTGTGCCTTTTGAAATGCTGGGCAACGCTTCAGGCTGTGGCACAGGCCATGCTTGGTGGAGCGCCTCTTCAACATGTCCCTGGCTCCAATACACATGCCAGGGGGTGCATGTGCAATGGAGCTGGGAAGGAGTGACCCAATGGCAGAGAAGAGCCCACTAAGGAGGCATCTCAGGGGCCTTAGGTGTGCCCGCTGCCTGATTGGCTCCCATACCTGAAACACAAGAAAAGGTTAGACTGATCCATGTTAAGGCTCCCTGCAGGGCCTGCCTGACCACCCACGTGGTTGTCCAAGGAGACCTGGGCAGTCCCCAGCAGGCCCAGCCCAGGAGCCTGAGGACCGCCTAAGAAATTCCAGGGTGATCTCCCTCCTCCAGGCTCAGGGTGAAGCTATCCATAAGAAGGGAGGCTGAGGAGGATTCCGGTGCAGGACTAAGCTCCGGCTTTTTCTTCTTCTGGCTGGGTGCATCCGGCTCCTCTGTCAGGGGCCCTGAGGCAAGGACATTAGCAGGAGAAGGCAGACACCTCACACCCCATCAGGAGTGCAGGGAAAACCTCAGAGAGGCAGGCTATTCGACTTCCTCCCCAGTCAGTAATATCTCTCCCGACCAGCTGGTCTAGTATATCGACCAGCCGGTGAGCAGTGCGCCTTTTTCCTCTCACATGTTTGCTCAGTGTCCTTGGGGAGACCCATCCGATACTTCACTCCCGCGGGCAGTCCAGACAACAAGACTCGCTGCACCTCTTTGGGGGTTTGTCATTCTGTGACGTAGGGAGCGCTAAGGGAAAGGGATGAGACTCAGACGCAAGAAGACGAACCAAAAAGATGTTTAATTCAAAACAAAAGTCAGGACAACAACCAACAAGGACCATGTGGACACAAATGTTTAAATACATGCACTAACAGGCCAGGTAACAAAGGGCAAGTGTAACAGATAATGAACTAACAAGGGGGTCATGGCAACACAAAGACCAAACACATGGTAGCACATGGTGAGCTGTCACACAGATTACAACAAAAATATAGCCATGCCACGTGGTCTAGAGTGTAGGGAGCATGCCATTATTGGTTTCTAACATGGATTAACAGATTTGTAAATGCTGTATGCTTGCTTCATCATTTAATAATATTAATAACTGTTAAGCCTAAAGCCCATTTTTCCTGGATAGTACACAGTGAGAAAACATTAATAGCGCTGAAGCCACTGTTAAAACACAGAGTTGTATGAGTTGTATGTTTCTTTATCGCTTACCTGGGAAACCCCACTGAGATCAAATGGGGTGGGAATGTGAAAGTAAAAAAACTGCAGGCTATTAATACAAACATGGCACTGAAAAATGAAACAATAAGGCCAACTGCAGCAACCCTTCTAGCAGACCTCTCAATCAGAAACGAAAGGATTAAGGATTTAAGATCGTAGTATGGAATAATTATTAAGTTCTAGCTCAGGGGTGTTCAAGTTCTGTCCTGGAGGGCTGGTGTCCTGCAAAGTTTAGTGATTGCTCTGCTCAGACACACCTACTAAACCATGCAATTGATCGATGAGTCGAATCAAGTGCGTTATTTATGCAATCACCAAACCACACTGGTCACTGGCAATCTTGGAACAGGGTTTGACACAGTGCTACATTAACTAATATTAGTTAAACACACCTCATCAATTAATTGCCAGGTTTACTAGGTGTGTCTAAGCAGAGCAATCACTAAACTTTGCAGGACTCCAGCCCTCCAGGTCCAGACTTGGACACCCCCCATTCCAGTGCCTTCTGTAATGTATTAATTACTATGGACAAATTTTTGCTCACTAAAAGGCTAAAGGGCCTCTGGGCATCCTTGCAGTGGGTCATGCCTGGGCCAGCTGTAGTGGGAGCCTATCACCTGGCTGAGCTCCTCGCAGTCTTGAAGAGCAGTGGCTCAGCTCCGAGGCCGTCCTGGATTACAGAGCTCTGTGGAGTGAAAGTCCAGCAACCCTGATGAGAATTTTATTCATTCTGCTTGTATTTGTGATTTTTGGTCACCACCCGTATCCCGTGGCTATAGGTGAGGATCTCATGACCATAGGTGAGAAGAGAGATGTTCACAGGGAGCTTTGCTTTCAGGCTAACTCCAACCTTAACGCCACAGAGCAGTTCAGATGCTGCAGCATAGCGCCTACTGAGCCAGTCTGTTTGTCTTGTGCTCCCTTTTTCTATCACTCCTGAACAAAATTCTGAGATACTTCAACTCCTCCACAGAGGGAAGTTTTCTCCTCTCACCTGATGGGAGCATTCCATTCTTTTCCAGGAGAACACCATGACCTTGGACTTCAATAGATACCTCAATCCCCAATTTTTAAATAATATTCTTCATGTGTACTTTAAATGTCTTTGATTAACACAAGTTTTAATGCACTTTTATATAATATCAGCAATAGCATATTTCAGTTGCTCTCTGTAGTGAGGCCTATAAAAATTGTTTATCTATCTTCATAGAATTTAGCTGACACTTTTATTACAATTATGTCTGAATACCACTTGAGCAACTGAGGGCTTGCTCAGGGGCAACTTAACAGTAGTGGGGCTTGAACTGGCAAACGTCTGACTACAAGTTGAGTGTGTGTAAGCACTGAGCTACCACTGACTCATAAATGGATTGCAAAGATAAACAGATAAACCGATAAACCTACCTACCTACCTACCTACCTAACTAACTAACTAACTAACTACCTACCTGCAAAAGCAAACTCTTGTGTTACCACATTTGTACCTTGCAAGAGAAGGTTGCTGCTGAATATAACAGTGCAGAGGCCAAAGAACATCATAAAGTCATGAGCCAGACAGTACACATCCTGACTTAATTTATTCAAGTGAGCAATAATATGGTGACATTGTTGGTGAGAGAGCAATACTGAGAACAACAACAGCAAATAAAGAGAAGCTAAGGTGAGCAAAATGTCTTTCTTGAGAGATGTAGAGCGTTACAAGCATGGGCTTAGTGGTTATGTCACCACACCTGTAAATTATACCTAAAGCACACACCATGGATCATAGAAAAAACTGATAACTAAGATTACCTACCATGCTACACTGAGGCATGGCTCTAAGCCCATGTGAAAACAGTTTTACTGAGTGAATGCAGCTATATATGCTTTGAGGGAACCCAACACATTTCAGTTATATACACGTAAGCGAGACACTTTGCTCAAGAAGTAATGACTTCAGCAATGTGCCTTTGTCCCAAAATTCACATCACTCTCTCTCCCATACAGATAACAGTGTACTTGTAAACAAGAGTGAAAAAGTCTGTCCTTGGGGTACCACAGAGACCCTGCTTTACTTTAAACAAACAGTGCCAGTGTGTGGCTGGCTGGCGTGCTGCTTGAGGACTAAGACATGGACAGCCACACTGATTTGAGACTGACAGTCCTCGTTACTTCTTCTTTGTCCTAGATTGGTATCAGCAAGCAGACAGCACCTTTGGAATGCTTTTCTGTGCTGATGGGCTCTTTCATTTCTGGATGTGTGACATTTTTCCGCACCCCACTCGCTTCATTTGGAGGTGCGCACGATGTCGCCATCCCAGCGGGACGCCAGGTTTGCACGCGGACCCTCCAGCGGCACAGGGGAGCAGCACAGGCATCATGCACGTTCATGGTGTGGTTGGGTATGGAGGCGGAGCTTCGCTTAGGGGTGGAGGTGGGAAAAGCTTCTTGATGTAACCCACATTTCGGCGGATTGTTGACTGATTAGGAAGAGGCGCACGTCCTTGGTGCTAAGTGAGAACCATGGCAATGGAATAACATCAGTCTTCAATTCGTTCATGATAGGAGACACCAATAGTGATTTTTTCTGTCCTATTAACAACTGATCACACATGATCGGAACTGAAAGATCAAAACTAAAGCTTTATGCTTGTGCTAACTGCTGGATTCTCTCCATAACCGAAATACCACTTAATTCTATAACTGTTTTGTGGTTCAGGCATCTGTAGGTTATTTCTTGCTTCACAATAGCAGAAAAACCATGCACAGTATTCTCTGCAGTCAGTACCTACAGCTTAAGTCAGCCAGAGCTGTTCATACTGATAAGCTGACAGGCACACATAATAGGATAAGACAGCAATGGCTAAAAACATATGACATACTCAAGGCATAGAGGGTTTAAATATGTACAAAATACACAATAGGGGAAGGTTTGAGCTCAGAGACTAGATCCTTTAGCACCATTTTATAAATGGATAGTCATGTTTAAAATGGTGTGTACTGATAGGGGATCCAAACTGTTTCTACGAATGATAAGGACAACAAAAGTTCTTTCAAAGTGGATTTGTTCATAGGAATTTTATAATTCTAGGTTGTATTGTCCGAACATCTCCGTAAGTTCTACATAGATCTACAAAGACCTGCCAAGCTAGTCTCTCAGATCCTTTCCCAGTAATACTGTAAGAATACACACTGAACCAAAACACTGGCTGAGCACTGACATTTAAGGGTTAAACACTGTCTTCCAAGACCATTGGAGTTCCTTCATCAAAGTCAGGAGCTGTTAGGTAGTTTGGCTGTCATAATAAGCACAGATAAGCAGTGCCTCCGTGAGGCCCTGCAGCCACAGTGGCGCTCCCATGTCATACGACCGAGGCACTGTGTTTCTCCAGCTTTCTGCCACTGAGCTCTCTCATACTGGTGTTGTCCTCCTGTTGATGCTGTCATTCACATCCTTGGGGAAGCAGTTGTGCACCTGCAGGAAGCCAGGGTCGTGCTCTGGGCTGTAGGAGCTGTCCGTCCCCGACTTGAGTGGGTCCCTGGTCAGCGTGTACATGTTGATCTCACCCGGGGCCCCGGAGCCCCCTACCTTCATGCCGAGCGGGGAGGCGGAGCGCGATGCCTCCGTGGAGCGCGAGCTGGAGCGTGAGCGACGCCGCCGATAGCGGAAGCTGGGCATGCGCGAATACGGTGATGAGGACGAGGCCGACTTGACGAATTCCCGCTGCGCCTTGAAGCGTACCTCCTTGTTCCGCTCGATGTAGAGGTTTACAGCCAGCACGGCCACAGCCTCCGCCAGGATGAAGGAGAGCGCGCCGAAGTAGAAGGACCAGCCATAGTTGTACTGGTTCTTCTTGTCCTCGTCACGCTTGTCGCTGGGGTCACCAGCATTGCTCGAGATGTAGACGATTATGCCGATGATGTTGCTCAGACCTGTTGTATTCAACAGAATTATAGTAACTTATAAGAAAAAATATGGCAGACCTTTACAAATTCCTATCCAAAGTAAGGCATACTGGCTTGAAAGAACATATTCATTTCAGTTCTTATTCTTTCACCACTCAATAATATTACACAAAAGCTATTTGTACGACGTCATATCCTGTAACCAAAATGCCAGAGATTTGCAAAAACCCCGGGTTTGAATTAACAACTAGAGTGTTGAATTACAACCTCCAGTGTTGATTTACCTCTCACAGTTTCCATTAGTCTTCAGACGGATTTCTATAGAGCCTGCAGGTGTTAATTCAGCACCGGGGCTTTAGCTGTGCAGGGTATTCCTGAACACTGCATGAGCCTTTTACCTGCTGCCACGAACATGATGCCTGCGCTGAGTAGAATGGTGTTCCTCTTGTTGTAGAGGCGTGCCACGCCCACACACAGCCCCCCCAGCAGAAGCAGAATTGTACTGAGGATGGGGAACATACTGGAGGCTCGAACGATCCCTAAACACACACGGGAGCAGGTGACAGCGGAGCTGCCAAATAGCTTGAAATGCCAGAGCTCAGAACAGCATGCATGTAAAGCGTGATGGAATGACACGGTGTTGAAACCTAAAGTTCTTGAGAGAAAGTCACTCACGTAAGAGGTACTCTGAGCTGTCGGTGTCATAGTCATTGTCATCTGGAAAGTGATTGATACGGTAACAGCTCCCTTTGTTGAGGCCTAGAAATTAAGCAAGTCAAAATCAGAGCCATGACGAAGTGATCTGACAGTCGTCAAACATCAGTCACAGTGTAATGACTCCATCTCAAGTTAATTGTGTAGTTAAAATACAAACATCCACTTTATCAGCTACACGAGGTGGCCTCTCTCTTGTCTGTCTCCTCTCCTCTCTCTCACTAGTGCTAGAGGTGGACTGGGAGATAGACGGCACCCTGTGACACAGCTTCGGAGGCCCAGCGTGCCATTAATTGGGTCTGGTGGTTAAAAAGGGGCATCAAATTAATTAGTATAAAATAGGTCTCAGAAAGTGGGCCACGTTTTCTCGTCTAGTCATTGTAAAAAAAAAAAAAAAAGCCTATTTCTAGATGGTTCTAAGAGTTGTCCTCTAATAGCAAGACTTGTACAATAAGTGAAAGGCTTTTATAGACATACCTTTGTATAAGATTAAAGAACGATTGTAAATATAGAGAATGATAAAATGCAGAAATAAATGAGACTCTGTCCTATAGATAGTAAATAAATGTTTTCAGTAGCATTCTTAATGAAATGGAACTTAATTTCCTCTTCCTGTTTAATGACGCAATACAGAATTAACCATGTGACTATGAACCTGCCAATAATATACCAGAGTATTTAGATTAATTAGCATATTTCTGAAGCTATAAGCACTAAATTAATGTCAGCCTAGAAAGGAAGAAAACAGAGTGCTCCTTTAAGACCCCTCTTTTCATGAATTTTTACATTGTCAAGTTTCCTATCAACTTTCTGACTCAATATAAACCCTGCATCTTTATTCTGCTAAATCCAGCTAAATGGTTTTGAATAATTTCTCCAAGCAGTCATAAAAAGGGCTGCTCACACAACCATGGGCAGTCTAAGAAACATCAGACATATGGTTTACCTCATTTCTGTTTCTGTATTAGAGAGAATAGCATGTGAAGTGGGATCAGATTGAGAGAAGTTCAGACAGCTGATTTATGAGTGGTGGTTATTAACCCAGTGTCTGAGGTCTGCCCAGGCTCATCTAGCAGATATAAAGCCCATCACCTAACTGACACAGACACTCATCAGAGCGAGAGAGTGTCTGTGTGCTGGAGTGTGTGGTGTATGTGTGTGTGTGTGTGTGTGTGTGTGTGTGTGTGTGTGTGTGTGTGTGTGTGTGTGTGTGTGCGTGTATGTGCCACACGCATGTGTGTATGTGACAAAAACGATGGCCTGGTCCCTCAGGCCTGCCTGGAGGTAACAATGCTCTCTGCTGAACACATCTTCTCCATGGCAACCTCAGAGCTGCTCCAAAAATCTGATTTCCATAACATCTCCAAGGATGCCTTTGACATCTTCATTGTGGTTTAATACAGCAGGCAGAAACACCCTGTTCTCCATCCACCACCCCCACCCCTTCTGAACCCACCTCCCCCTGACACATGTAGTGCCAAAACTGATCCTAGGCCAGCATACAGCTGTCACAGCACTGCCTCAGCTTGCCAGGAGGCAACACTTTTCTGTTATTGTGAATTAAAGCAGTACAGGCAATCGTTGGCTTCTTAGAATGAAATGAACATGTCACCATTTTGCATCATACTGCTCACAGGTAACACTTTGAAGTTTATATATATATTTATTTCTAATTATAAAAATTTATTTACATGGAATGTTTGGCAGCAGGTGATCATTGATTTATTTTTTTACATTTTCCTTTAAATTATTGTGATTTATTATCTCATAAGAAACAAATAGAAAACATTTTGGTTTAGTATACCATGGCTTTACTAAGATACTGTGAACACCTGCTCAATCATATCATAGTCATAGTCTGTGTCATGATTAAGTGATTGATTTTATTTAATCATTTATGTATTTGATTATTTAAAAAGCAAACAGCATTCACCACAACTTAAATATTATGGGTATGCCACAAAATAAAATAAAAAACATGCAGAAATAATACAATAAAAGGACAAAGTCCATGAATAGTGTATAAAAATATAACCATGCATGAAAGGAACACTAGAATCCTCTTTGCGTTTAGGATTATAGGTCCAGAATGAGGTGAGAATGACCAGTACGTGCCTCTTGATAGAGTCTTGCAAAGGGAGTCAAGGGGTTAAAGGGATTGAGACTGGCAGGTGCGCCCAGTTCGTTATCGCTCCTTTACTCAGTGCATAATGTTCGCAAAATACAAGCCAAGTGGCCAATTAGAGACTGCGTGGCCTTTCAGTGCTGCATTTTAATTACAGATGTGTGGCGCACACTGGGGATGGCGAAGTGACAGCACACCCCCCTCGAAACCTCCGCAGTCCTGCGAAAGGAATGATATCCCCAGGAGAAAACATATCTAAACGCTCAAGATTCAGATCCATACTTAACTAAAGCAACTCCGATCTGTCCAGCGGTAGCGGTCTTTATTGAACTTTATTGGTTGGACTTTATTGGTTGATCAGTGACCTTTAAGGGTTAAATAAACACTTCTGGTGACGTCGCACAAATTAGACAGAATGCTGGAGCATCGCCAAGCTATTGCGGGTTCTCTTGAAACGTAGGGCTGGCTAGTAAATTACGTAGCCTATCTTTGAACAAATATCATGCATTTGAAATAATGTTTTAACTGGATTGAATGCAAAAACGTCTCCCTAAAATTCTTGAAGAAAATACAAAATTACCCAGCTTAATAAAATGCCCTCTTAGGGTCACTCCTGGCCTGTTTAAAATCTTGGCTCAACATTTCAGCACCATGAGGAGTGGACAGCGCCTTAAACCGTGTTCAAAAACCTCTCAGCGCTTGGGCCTGAAAAAGACAATGACGTGATTAATCGCTTGCGCACAGGACAGACATAATCCCCGTTAAGGAAGGAGCAGGTTCATTGGAAAAATAATGACATGGACGCTACCATCACAAGCAGTTGTTTTTCCGTTAGTTTGTTGACAGAATGCGATTTCGAGAGCTATAGCATGTTTTCGTGATCGAACAGGGCTTTTGTATACACGTTTGAATGAGATAATGCGTCGGAACCTGGTCCACCTGACCGAGGGTCAGCAACCTCATGTTGCAACGAAAAAAGTAGAATGTGCCTCATTTTTGGTGGACAATGGCAAGAAGCAACAGATTCATCTATTTTTAAACCTTGGCCATGTTACCATAGCAATTTCAGACATGTTGTTGCCAAGCAACAGCATCAAATACAATAAAGACATGAATGAAGGCAGATACTTAAGAGGAGACTCTTGATTGCATACGATTTGGAGTCCATTCAGCAGCCTCATATTCGCGAGAGAGAGAGAGAGAGAGAGAGAGAGAGAGAGAGAGAGAGAGAGTATTAAGCTCTCACGTGAAGGCTGAAGTTGTGTGCCGGCTAACTTCTTGAGTCGTTACGAGTTTCATAAGACTTCCTTAGTATATTTTATAGTAATTTTTTTTTGCAATTGTAAAATGCTAAAATGAATTTGTCTTGATCGTCCTGCGAGGGTTTGCATACGTTAACATATCCTACTAAAAGAAACCAAATTATCAACAAATTATTAACTGCTTTGTAGCCTATGCTTGCCTTACTAGCAACTGGCAACCAGAGAACGCCTTTTTGTTTGCGTAAAGATTCACTTCGAGGTGCAAACCGGGAACAAAAGATTCGAATGCAGACAGTTAACACGGATCATGTAATGTACAACAAAGTCAAAATGAGCAAGAATCTGACAACGATTGTTTTCAGTACAAGTTTCCTTTTTGTTGTTTTACTTAGGATTAAAAAAAGAAGAAGAACAAAACACCTAACCACTTAGTACCTTCTATACAGCAGATTCTCCAGAGCCCGGAGTGCGTAAGATCGCCTCGAGTTTTCTTGGGTTGTGACTGAATCTCATCTGTTGTGATGTTGGTCGCATTGCAAATGTAAGCCCGGGAATATAGCCAGTAGTCTGTTCCGACAGCGATGGTCATGAGGCTAAACGCCACAAAAGCCCCCACGGTGGCCAGCAGCATTTGAACCGCACGGTCACACCAAGCCATCGCGCCTCATAATAATCCGAACGGTTTTTTTTTTTTTTAATTTTTTTTTTTTGCACGGAAGACGCGCGTCACGGCGCGGCCGGTACGGTCACGTTGTAGCGGCCGCTCGCGCTCCTTTGTTTCCGCGGTTGAGCCTCAGGTAGCGCGCGCTCGGAGCACCGTTAATGTTCCCATTCAGAGCGAAAGCGAACTTGAGGGAGGTGAGGCGCGCGGCGCATCCACATGTCACTGCCCGACTGGCTCAGCGGAAACCGATTTTTGATCATTGTGAGTTATTTTTTAATTTTTTTTTTTTTTTTTTTTTTTTTTTTTTTGCATTGCATAGTCATTTTTCCTCTTTCAAATTCTCGATTTCAAACTCAGATGGGCTCATTGGTATCGCTTTTTGACGGCACAGTCTAAAACCCCACCTTCAGTCAAACTAACCAATGGGAAACAAACATCTTAAGAAGACGCTCTTTAGGTCTATTGATGGGAAGTGGGGATATTAATGTCTGTGCTGAATCGAGGTTGTCTCCCACAAATTCATTCTGCAAAAGCTACCAGCCTTAGAGCATGAAATAGTTTAATCTTTGATGATAGTCTATTTGGGGTATAAATACAGAATATGCCAATCTGTTTTGAATTGTGTTGAATGGCAGTGTTCTTACATATATTAATTACTTTTAATATGAAACACAGGCGGGCTATATTGCTCACAGATGTACACTGGGGTTTCTCTTGTTGACACAAGTATGGAATCTTTCATTATATATTTCAATATTTTATTATTATTATTATTATTATTATGGACATTATTACCAACAAAAAAAAGTCATAGATCTAAATTCCCAAGTGTCCATGAAACCATTATAGTTACAGGAAATTAGCAATGAGTTAAGGGACTGATCTAGGAAATAACCCACACAAATTATTAGCTGTTTACAGTTATCATTTGTTTCTTTGAATTCTCTGCCTCTGATCTCCGGAGAACAATTAAGCAGCTTCTGATTGGTAAGCATTAAAATTCAGTTGTTTATCGAATACATGCCTGTATCAAGCCATTGAATCACACGATTAATCTGGTCGTGTCAGACACACGGAGCAGCCGTTCACTCACTCTCTCCTGGGAGTAGAACATAATTCAGAGGTGGATTAGTTTATTAACCAGTCTCGAGCACCAGTACAGTGCCAACCTGTTTGTTTGTTTGCTTCCATCTTCACACAAACATAGCAGCGCCACGCAACTGAAACGTCACTGCTCAAGTGAGACTCATTTTTACCACAGCACACCATTAAAGGTACATTTAAGCAAGGGTATTCATTAACCAGGCGACATTGATGATGGATAGTGCAATAGTGGACCAAAGGCAGGGGGCTTGACCCCCCCCAACTGAGCTTCTGCCTGCTGGTCATTGTGGAAACTGTTATCAGCTCGGCCGATCAATAGAGGACGTGTGATTGGGAGTACAGGGAGCACTCGGCTTCAGCAACACCTCCACACACTGGGAGCGTAGAGGAGCACAACCCCTGGCTGATGGACAGGAACAAAGGGTTGGCAGGCATTTTACATTTAGCTCTCTGCTCCATTTTAGAAAACATATGAATGTTGATGAGACTGTTTAACAATATAAAATACTACCTCATTTTACTGAGATGCTTTTGCACAGATGGACCATGAAAATCTTACACAGGGTCTGATTAGATGCTACACTTCTTTAGAAATTGAGTGTCTTAGGATTTTTAGATGAGATCTTACATGTAGGTTTGAATGAAAATTCTACTGTAGTTATATATTCAAAAACTACTCAAATTCAAACTCATAAGTGTTCAGGTTAGGATTGGTCTTCCCTTCCTTAATGGACATCGTGCTAAATTTGCATAGCAAAACCGTTGCTCTGTACAGTACTAGAGCACATGGTTTAGTATTTTAATAGTTGTGCAGTTCTAGTAATCTAGTAATCCTGTACAGTACAGGTAACAATACAGGTAACAATATGGTATTTGGTGGTTGTGTGGTACTTTAATGACTAGCTTCAATAGTCATTAAAATACCATAACCACTGCAACTGTGAGCACTGAGCTGGCATCATCCGAGGTGCATTCATACTTTTACGAGAGGGAGTTAACCATTAAAAAAAAAAATCCCATCTGCCTTCTGGGATATATTAATTTATAGCGTGTGCAATTTGAAGCACAATAACACGTTGCAGACGCTCCAGCTGCAGTGGCAAAGGAGGAGAAGGTGTGAAAAAACACTTTCATTTGACATCCCAAATTACCACCAGTTATATTGCACAAGATTGCATAAGGCTGGAAAAGGGAAAATGCTATTGGTGGACATGCTAGATGAAGACCCCAAAGGTCAGACCTATATGCCCCTTATACTGTCATATTTTAAAGACAAATACGCTATATGAAACACGTCATATATTTTTAAACAGGAGAAAACATGTATCTCATATATTATCACACAAATTGCTCATTATCTTATGGGTGGGCGTATACTCTCCAGATTCTTTTCAGCATGTCATCGTTCAGACTGCATGGCAGTCCAAAGGTCTTCTGAAAAAAACATTGTGAGACAGTACTGTACAATAGTTAACTTTCCATTCACTGATCGGTGCCCTGCTGTCAACTTGCATCCATCTTTCCCCTTATGAGGCTTCTCTTCCCTTCCGATGGAGGTCCGGAATTAACGGTACCAGCACAGGCCCCCTCGACATGCTAAAAGAAAGCCTGTAACCCACCTCTCCTGTTCTAGCGAATTGCACTCACATACTACTGTTGATCGGCATCTTATCTAAAGAACGCATGGCAACTGACGTTGCATATTGCACACGTTCTTTTTTTTTTTTGTTTAATAGCAGGAGGTATGTGCTATTATGTTTTATTGCATCTTTGCTTTCTTACAAGTAAGACAAGACCACAAGGGTAAATCATCAGTGCTCCAGGAGGAAATCATACTACATCGGAGCTTTGGGAATTTGGGAAAGTAGTTTAAAATGGCTGGCCCTAAAAAATTTGTCTCACTACAACCCCTACACCCCTCCTGAATGAAAGCATTAGACAATGCATATTTTATATGAGCTCATTTAAATACTGTAGATCTCATCTTTTCTATTAAGGCTGTGGATGCAGACACATGCTTCCTCTTTAGAGCACACATCTGCTTGTGTGTGCTTTTCAACAAATTATCACATATCACATGCTTGATCCTGGTCTGCACACATCACTCACAATCAGGTCTAAAACACAAGCAAGGAAAACTGTTGATTATTACTGACTAGAACATTATAGGAGACTATAGCATCTGAGTCACTGGTGTGATCGATATGATCTCAATACATAGTGACTATGCTGCCATCTACTGGTAAAAAAATATATTTTGCAGGCCTGCTTCAATACTGGTGCAAAATTGAGGAGTATGAAAACTATTTGCTACATTTCATCAGCAGTCATTTCCATCAATCTCTATATTTAATCCCCACAAACACTGTTCTTTTATTACAATTTCCCAAAATCAGTGGACAAAGTAAATAACATATGCTTACCAAATTTGACTGAATGTGAAAATTTTAATAGGCTTTAAGGCGCTAAAATCATCTTTCACACTACATACAGTATCAGAAGGTCCACTGCTTCCATTTAGAACTTCACTTAGCAAACCAGGTATTATTCAGTTTGAACATGTTAGACACAGTACAGTATGTTAGGCACAAGGTGGAGGGCAGATTTGTGTTTAAAGCATCCATTCAGTATCAGGTCCTGAACATGCCTGTTCTCTGCTCTGAGTGCATTATAAATACAACAATGGCCTGGGGTCAGTTTCAAAACCACTCCTGTTCAAGGGTGAATCAGCAGTGTGATATTTTACTATTAGCCTGCTCGGAGCACATACATGCCTCATATTGACCTCAGGTCTGCTATGACCGTGTATACTTAAGTCCCACCTGCACTGAGCCAAAAAAAAAAAGGTTTTCCCTCTGCAGGGATCTCACCCATCACTGACCCCCTCAACAGCTTCTCTGCAACTCCATACAATAACTTCAACTTAATGTGTTTCTCTGTAGTTAATTTAACTTACTATTATGGATGTACAGCTTCTCTTTATCTATATGAGCCTGGACCCTCCTTTCATAGCCCCCCCTCACTGCAGAAGCGTGTAGACGCAGTCGAAGTGGCCCAGGTTTCGGCAGGCCTGGAGCCAGCGCTTCACGTTGGCAGGTGCGGCGTCGGCCTGGCCGGCCCACAGCAGGCTGCATGCGCACACGATGTCGGCCAGCGAGAGCTCGCTGCCCAGCAGCCAGGGCGAGCAGCCGAGGGCGGCGTTCAGCGCGCGCACCGCCGCCGCCCGCTCCTTGGCGCTGCCCTCGGCCAGCTGGATGATGCCCACGTCCACCCAGCAGTCGGCCCGCGTGGCTGCCACGGGGTCACGGGGCTCGGCGCCCAGCAGGCGGAAGAGGAAGCGGGCCACGTTAGCCTCGCCCTCGATGGGACACATGCTCGGGGTGCTGAACTTCATCTGAAGCGTTGGCACTGTTGCGGGAAGAGCAAAGAGAGAGACAAGTCATATCATCAGCTAGTGAAAAATAGCTGTAACATAAAAGATCCCTGTAGCCAATACACTAGCACATATTCTGCATGAACTTTCCCTTCAGTAATTGCCTTCAGTATATTCAGACAATGTCCACATTTAACAGGCACAGTCAAGGTTATAAGATTATGCTACTTTACTATGAATTACTATGCTAAGGATCTTGCATAAAACATTTTCAAATTGCCAACAAATGAAATAAAGCTCCTCATAATTAAAATAGTTGAACATATAATTAGAGTGTTTGAATGTACATCAACATCTCACCAGTAAATCTACTTTCAACTCCATCAAGACTGTCTTGTCAGAAGCACACGATTAATACAGCAGGATAAACTAGAGAAGGCCAACAGCAAAAAGAAAATGCATGCTGACTCTGTGGCTGTACATGAATTACAGGAATCTGTGCAAAACACAGACCTGCAGACTCATCGCTCTTTTTATATTCTGTAAAGAAGCTTTCAAAAATAGTGTCACATGAAACACAGATTTTGATTCTGATTATGCAACAGACTTTGGTTTTTGAGGCGACATCTTGCTGCTGCTCTGCTAAGTATAGTTATTTAAATGGACTTCAAGGAAGCAGGAAGAGACCTTCAAATGTCTGAAACATCAAACTCAGCCTTTAAATCAGAATGACACTCGCAGTAATTTTCTCAGTGTTACTCAAACACTACCATGACAACAGCAGATCGATTCCACAGTGCGATGTCCAGGTGCCAAGATTTAAAGTGAAATCACAAAGCCCCTGCAGTAAAGAGAAAACAAAACAAATGTCTCATCCCGACCTCAACAACATGGAAGTCTCTTACCGTCTTTCCATATGAGCGTGAAGCCCAGCTGGAAGCGGTCCCGTGTGTAGCTGTCGGCGGGCGGCTGGCCCAGGCACGAGAGCAACTGTGGGGGCACACTGGTCACGCTTGAGTGCACATACACGGAGGACAGCACGCGGTAGCGTCGACACAGCAACCCGTGCAGTACCAGCAGCGAGAACGGCGGATTGGCTGGGTTGGCGTTCACCACGATGTCCCTCAGGGCGCCCACATCCTACCAACACAGACAGCAGCATGGCTTCGGCAGTCAGCCACAGCGGACATGTCTGGCCACGTTCACTACAGAAAGGCCTGCCTGCGTAAGCACCACCCCACAAGATCAGCATGTCCGACTGATCGCTTTAAGGGCACCCCACCAACTACTTAACACTGAGACACACAGCAAACTCTCCAGGGTGGTTTCCACATAAGGTCAGTAACAGGTCAGACATTAAAGGAGACGGGAGAGAAGACCTAACCCCAGGCTCACCTTGCCGAGCAGGGCATCCAGATCAGCCGTGCCTGTGAACGGGGAGCCCGTGGGGCTCTGTGGCAGGGTGGTAGCATCCAGGTCTGCATCTGGAGTGGTGACTGTCTTGGCCAGGCCATCCACTGCTGCTTTCAGGTCGTAAAGCTTGCGCAAGATCTCATCCTGACGAGCTTCCAGAGCTTTAAGAGCGGGATCTACGTCTCCGTTCTGCGAGTTGATGAGAGACAGAAGTGTAGGATGAAATCCACCCAAAGCAGCTAGACAAACTCTTCACACGCAATGCGTTTTTTTTCTTTCTTTATTGCAATGCTCAACCTGTTTGACCTGTTTGAAGAGTGAGCTGCAGGAAACAGGAACACCTATATGTACTATAAATATCCATGCCAATACTGAATTTGTGTCTCTGACAATCCAATCCGTTACGTTTATTAGGTGTCGCAACACTACACGTCTAGCGCGTACAACTCGCTTGTCTGTACGATCCAATATTGTCTAAAAATATCCGCGCAGACAGCTGCGCAGAGATGAACATCGCGAACACATGAATCATTGCCGCTAGCCAACATTAGTTGCATCAGCCGGCTTTTGCGCTCACCCCTAACGTAGCACTGCGACTGCTCTCCTGTTAGAGATCTGCGCTCGTCGGACAGATGAAGCGACAGATTACTTGCTACCGTAACGTAAAGCATGGTGAGCTGCTTTCTGAGAGCAGTGACGGTTGTGTACGGGATTACCTGCAACGCATGTTCGGCGCAGCCGCTTCCCTGCTGCGCGTGGATATTCGGTAGCTTGTACATGCACGCTGGCAAATCAATCTTTATGTCACTCCCACATATTGGCTTTAACTGGTACATGGGCATGGTGTCTGATACACTCTTGAGGAAACAAATGAAAAGAATCGGAATAACAAATAATAATGACGAGTTTTTGTCGATTTCACGTCAGTCCGTCTAGTGGCAAGATAGCTAAATAAGCGCTAAAGGAAAGAGGCCGTGTGGGTATTACGCAACTTCCTGTGAGGGTAAAAGTCCTCACAGATGAGCTGCTCCGAATTTTCAACGTGAAATGTTTTCACTGCTAGGACTTAAACTGCGGATACTCAATGTTCTTTTTTAGGGGACGTGGGCTGCTTTTCATAAGTCAGTCAGTTACTTAGATTGATGTAAGAAGTTTCTGAGTTAATTTATATAAAGTATTGCGCGTGAATGTTTCATTTTAGATTGCATACTATGCTTAATCACCTACTACATGTTACACAAAGGACAGTTTTGTGTATGTATGTATGTATGTATGTGTGTGTGTGTGTGTGTGTGTGTGTGTGTGTGTGTGTGTGTGTGTTATGCTTGTTTGTGCATGACAGTAATTTTATTCTTAATTTATTATCATTTTCTTATAATAAAATGATAAAATAACAAATAACAAATAATTACAAATAATTGGAATTCATGTATTATTTATTCTTAATTTGTTATTAATTAGTTAACAATTTGACCATAATTCCGTAATTTTCCAATTAGCCTGTCTGCCCCTAAAATGCTTTGTATTATGTGGCTTATATAGCTCACTGTTGGCCTACATAAGCCTTTAGGTTTAGAGTTGTCCTCTCATTCACATATTTTATTTCTAAACTAATAATTTAAAAAAAAATCATTAATTGTTGAAAATATCTATGAATATACACAGGCTGTAATAAAAATGGATTGATTTAAACCATGTAAACCACAGTGGTATTATCTGCAGACTTTAGGACCTTGGCAGCTGTTTGGAGGTGCAGGCCTTGGTATTAACACTAGAGAGAAGGGACAGGAATACAGTGCCTTGACCTGCACGAGTTCAGAAGGCAAGTGGCACCGTGTTTTCCCAGCTTTACTAGCTTTTCTAGGACAAAGCTGAGCTAAGTTTGATGAAGAGAGGCCTTGCAGAGAAGATACTTGAGTATGAAGTATAAGGTCGTATTTACTGCATCGTCAACAGACCTGTCCAGTGAGGGGTTTGTGATAGACCTCGGGTAGGCTAGGATTTTATAGCATGCACACTCACCATCCACTCAAGCTTATAGAGTCTGTTACTTTGCTCAGGTAGTGTTAGCCATCCTCTAGCCCTTCAGTGGTCTGTTTCAGATCACAGGATGGCTTTTAACTGGATGGCTTTTTATGGAAGACCATTCCCAACTCAGGGACACAGTAGTAAAAAAAAAACAAAAAACAGCAGCACTGCCATGTGTGATGACCTCAGAAACTGAAAAATTATAAATAGAGTAGAGGCTTGCTGTCAAGTTGTGCCTACCATCCAATGAGTTACAGTCTGTACCTAATAAAGTTGTCAGTCAAGGTAAGCGTTTATAATAAATTGGGTGAGAACGGCCTTTATTTACCTAGTTAGACAATAAACACACAATCCACTAGAGGGCAGCAAGTTACAATATTTGAGTCCAAGCTTTTGCCATGGATGGAGAATAGAGAGCTTTGTCAGTGTTGCCGAGCAAGGTGTTAAAGTAATTTATTATAGCGTTTGCACATTTAGCCTATTTTTTCATAAGACCGAAGACATTTTTATCAGTAGGTCATACTCTTCACATTGTTTTTATCAGTGATCGTATATCTGACCGATAATTAAACTTTTTGAACTTTTGTAGTGTAAAGATTTTAGTGACATTTAAAATGTATAAATGCCTATACAATGTTCATGTTTAGCTCTGTTTATTCTGTTTGCATAGTCTGTTATTCATCTGGATTTACATGTCTCATTTTCATTTAAGATGGTCTAAATTTAATAATAGCTTGTTCTTATCTGGATCATATGTGCCCATTATACATAACATACCAATATTTTTGCATACAAAAAAAAAAGTGTGCAAGTTATACTCTTTCATTGGAACATTTTATTTATTTATTTATTTTTTGCAATTTCATTAAAGAAGAGAATGAACCTTTGAACCTAGATGCTGATTGGGGTGTGTGTGGGTGTAGGTGTATGACATTAGCATTCTGGAAGGGACGGTGACTGTTTTGTCAGCATGCTTGTGATCTGTTCTGCCAAAGCTTTGCGTGTGCTTTTTTCTAGCTGAGCCCAGAGATCTGACCCTGTGTGTGCGTGTCTGTATATCTATGTGTCTGTGTTGTGGCTGCTCTGATGTAATGAGGCAAAGCTCAAATGAACAGCAGGGGATGCTAATAGACCAAATGGCCTTTTAAAGTTGGTGAGTGATTATAACTGAGAACACCTTACAGATTTTGGAAGCACTGTATTTTACACAGGTCACAACAGAGCTGCTTATTTTAGACAAAGTCATTAAGACAAACCAATTTGCAAAGACATTTCATCCTCATTACTCAGCCAACAGCTTGCCTGCTGCAGTAGAAGCAAATGTACAAGATTGCACTGCATGGCTCATGTTCAGTAATACTGAACCCCACTTCAACCTGCCTGTTAAGGATGGAGATGCAGGGATGCCTCCCTCTGCGTTTTCTCTTCCGAGCAGAAGAGAAGTTCGACTGAAAAGGCGTAAATGCGTTTTTGTGTTCTGACGGCTTGTTGTGCTCTGGGTCTTCGTTGCTCAGCGCTCTCCTGAAGATATGATGGCCATGGCCTGCAGAAGCTTGTCACAGGTCTGGCAGCCGCAGCTGGAGTGAAACGCGCCAGTGAGCAGTGGGTCACATGTACAGACATGGCACTGGACAGGGCTGCCATAACTGCATGGTCACACACGGTG
Source organism: Electrophorus electricus (assembly GCF_041902795.1). NCBI lineage: Eukaryota > Metazoa > Chordata > Actinopteri > Gymnotiformes > Gymnotidae > Electrophorus > Electrophorus electricus. Next base: position 35,701,362 of record NC_137499.1, read on the forward strand.
CCCGTGGTTTGACAACGTGTAGTGTACCGAGGACATATCTGCAGCATGGTTCCTACAGATGGACAACTGGGGTCCTTCACGTGAGACAGGATGAGTAGTCCACTCTTGTGTTGCTCAACTGACTCCTCAGGGCCCATTAGACAATCTACTTTTTTTTTTTGCTCTATCCAAGTTCCTATTACACCTGTACTAAGTATTCAGTGGTCTTAAAGGTTTGGTTCAGGGGTGTTGGGAGCTGTGATGGAACAAGATGCGAACCGTCTGGTGGGTCCCAAGAGCTGGGCTGAAAATGCCTGGCCTAGTGAACCATACAAGTTAGCTCTATTAATAAACTGGTACACTCATAAGCTAGTGCACAACAAAAAAAAGGTCACCATTCTGCATAGTGAAGAAAGGGAGTGACTCTATAAACCAGAGGTTAAATGTACAAGATTGAATCTATAAAAATATAATATAATGATATAATTTTAGCCTATACATCAGTAAGGTAAGTTACTTGTGGACAATTGTGGTCTGCCATGAAAAAGACAAAAGCCTTTCTAGAAATTATCAAAGACCCCCAAAAATCTATTTATAAAAGTATTTGCCAGTGCAAACCTGTTTTGTTAGTTCTTATGGCTTCATTTTGATGTTAAATCTCCAGTCTAGTGCGGCTATTGTCATGTGTTTGGCTGTTTAAACATTCATACTGTAAATGATACCAGTAGGATGCCCCCATGTTAAACACATGATGACAGCAATTCTCTAAACATTAAACACCCCCCTCTAAGTGGATTGCCCCTCTGAGATTTGTTGTAGCCTAATGCCAGAGTATCAGCCTGTAACTGCATTGAAATTGAACAATGCCAGCTGGCTACCTGCACACTGTATAATTCACAGGTTCCTGCCATGCAGATCTGACTGTACCATTGTTCCCCTGAGACAGGTAAAACTTTTATGACTTTTGTCTTCTTGTAGTAGATCAGGTATCTCTAAACTGGCTCGCATCAGAATGCCATGGCCTTCGTGGAACGGCGCTCCTTATGCACCTTCAATGTCGTGCTCAAACTGTGAATCTGAAAAGTGGCCTGTGTCCATACGGATTGGCACCGAATGGGGTGCCCATTAAACTTTTAGTCTGACTTAATAAGAAAGGTGAGCCGAACACTCCCTACTTGGTATGAGCTTGTAGTGCAGATGAAGCAAAGGGCATCAATTATTGAACGATGTTGAGGCCGACAGGTAAAAGCCACGGCACTGATCACTTCCACCTGCGGCAGAAACGACATCCCCCACCACGGGACCCCGCTAGCAGCCAGGAGACGTGGCCAACAGCACTGGGGTGGGCCATACTTTTGTGGCTATAACTAGAGGCAATTGAATGCTGGGTGTCAATTACAGGCTGAAATGAGATTACAAACCTAGGACTGCATTTAAGATTCCCATGCTTTGTCTTAAGCCACTTCTGCCACCTTGCATGAATGTTAAAGAGTAAGTTCTTGGCTCGTGACTGCTGATGTTATCGCTCTGATACTGTTTACAGTCAACAGTGCCATGAAGTTGGTCCACTGGCACAGGGTTGGTTTTAAATGTGCAGCATACTGCATGAGTACAGTAGGGTTTATAATCGCAATAAATGAAAGAGTATAATCGCAATAATAATAATCGCAAAAAAAAAAAGGTGATAAGTAGAATGTATGCTGTCACATTGGAGTCTGATACAAGCAGTGAACTCTGCCGCTGCTATTTTTTTTTGATGTTATCTTGTGCGGTCTGATGATATCTGATATGCCGAAATCAAATGAGACTTCACACCACAAGTATTCCAGTCATGAAGAAATTCCTGGAAAGAAGCTCTTTCTGCAGGAGTCTGTCGACTCTCCTTTGAACTCCTGTGACAATCTGATATGGGCTCATAGATGCTGTCAAATTTAAACGTGTGGTGTAACACAAATGCATCGCTGTGATTCTGTGGCATTGAAATGTGGATGGTACATAGATATTCTTTCACTTATGGTAACGGTGAAGTGGACATCTCTTTTTTTTGACTGTCTGTTCCTGTGTGTCCCCTTTCCATGGCCCTGTAACCCATCCTGCTGATCTCTAAGCTGCATGTGGCAGACTGTCTCCACAGTACAGTCCCATGGGCATGGCTGTCCTGCTCCTGTCACATGATCCTACCCTACTGTCCGAAAAAGTCAGCTCGGACCGGTCATCTCTCATTTGCCTTCTGTTTACGGATCGTGGCTTAGGGGTCATGGCTCTGATGTCTCTTGGGTCTGCCATTAATTATTGGCTTTCTCTGACCTCAAACACCCTAGGTTACCTCATAGGTTACCACTAGACAAGGGTATGAATGCAAGGTCTTACAATCATTCTAGATTCCTAGACATTTGCATGTTTAGTTTTTTTGATTTTTACTTCCTTTCTTTCTGATCCATACCGCTGATCATTTTTATCTAATCTGATACATGCTATGTAAAGAGCAATACCGCCAAATGACTGTCAATAATGGAGAATGAAATATAGGTTGCATGATCAATTACAACTATATTTAGTTGAAAAGCATAAAAGCCATTAAGCAATTGCAGAATAAGAGCATATGTGAGCATGTGATAGGCGTCACCAAGTATTTTTGGGACACCCAAACACACATATCACATAATAACTGGGCAGCAAATGATAGTGTGCATTGTAATGACATGCTGTCAGCTAACCTGGCGACAGCTGCTGGGGGTGTGACTCTCCGATGTGAAGATCATGGGCCTTGGAGAACAGAAGAGCAAATCGATGCCTCAAGTGGGCCAGCGCCATGTGGTCGCCCACCTTTCTGCTGATTTAACCTACCCAATTAAAATACTTAGTGTGAAGCATGACTGGGAAAATGCAGTGGTGTAGGGCCCTCCTGGGTTGTACTTAAGGAGCCCCCTCTTATCACCCTCCCCTCTGTGGACAAACATGGACTCACATAAACACATGTTTACTATAAAATACTAGTGTTATATGAACACAGGAGAAGCACCCATCAGAAAGCACCTATAGATGACTTATAACGCTGGATCTACAGCAGAGCCACTTACAGGCTATGTTACAAATTATACTATTCTGTGGTAATGGAAGAAGATGATAATTATTCATTTGTTTTGATTGTACCTATAGTAAATGCCTAGTATTTAAGGACTGTCTATATACATTTTACATTTGCTGTAGATTGACCCCAGGCCTTAAGGCTCCTGGCAGTCAGAAGGACGCTAGCACTGAGGGCACCGACCTCGATATCTTAATCTGTAATCCATGCCAGACTTTCACAGAAGCTCTGGATATTAACATTAAGGTGCTCTGTAGAATTAATCTGCTAAAGCCAAATGTATCCTTTGGTTTCAGTACAGAAGATTCCTACCCTTTGGTTTAATTAGGCTGAAATTTTTAGAAACATTTTCACTCACTGTATATAAATCCCCTCTAAATTTAAGGGCAATACTGATTCCTAGGATGGAAAGTTATAAGAGAGCGTAAAAGATAGCAGAGAGCATAAAGCAGATAAACGCGACGGAAAGCCGCTACGGAGCATAAAGGAGAGGTTTCGTGGATTTGAATATAAATAACAGTCTTTATGTGCTGTGATCTTACAAAGTACAAAATCCTCTCAGCAGGTACTGCACTGCTGGCTGCCAGCACCTAGTTTTGTTAATTCTCTCAAATGCTGTAAAACAGAAACTTAATGATAGCCAAAGTAAAGCCGCCAGAAGATCAGTTGACTGACTTTACAACAAGAAAAAAATTAATTTTGGGAATATAAGAGCTTGTACATATAAACCTATAGAACTACATAGGTCTGATTACCTCCTGTTGCCTGGGTGTGGTGTCTGCTATCCTGCTGCTCTCTAATTGCAGGCCCTGTTTTGTACTATGTGGGATGAAACCCATACAATATGGTAGCTATTAGGAGACCCTGCACTTATGCCTGAATGTGTGGTGGTTGTTCATTCCTGCTAATCTAGGACCAACTCCCTTTACTCTGGTACCACCTCTTGCTATTATGAAAGAATTAAAACTAATCTCACGTCCCAGAACTGATTTCACATCTCAAAACTGATCTCACATGTCAATTGATGAGCTATAAAACTGGTCTCACATCTCCAGCAGATTCATGCAATTAATCAATTACACTGCCATGTTATATCACATTACTAGCGTTTGTTGCAGTTTTAAAATATTTTTATGAAGGGGAAGGAAAATGCCTTGGACTTTTACTATAATTGGAGGCAGTTGAGCATGTGATTTTTAAAGTACTTGACAGCCAGTTAACACTGGTGAGAATCAAGATGAGAAATGGAGCAGGAACACAGAAAATAAAAATACATTCAGGTTAGGATACCACACCTGGCTCAAGATCATGTCGATGTTTTCGTAATACGGATACCCAGTATGAAAATCACCCTGGAATTATTTCCTTAATGGTAATTCTTGATAAAAATATATAAACAATTGCCAGAAAATGCCACCAATAGCAGTTCTGTTTAAGGTACGGTTTAAAGCAAAATATGATATGAAGTTACCCTTATATAGCACCTTTCTCAATAGCCACAGACGCTTTCCAGTCAACACACTGCACGATGCTTTACATCCAGTCCTGAGAACTGCCAGCCAATTACACACAGTGTACTCTCAACTGGAAAGCACTGCACAGTGAGGGACTGCATGATGCACAGGAAGGGGAGAGAGGCTCACACCCAGGACAGACCACCAACCTTCACTGGTGATGCAGGCGAACAGTCATTCACACACTCACACAAGGAGAATTTTTAGGGTAGCCAATTTTTACATAACCTTCATGTTTTTGGACTATGGGTGGAAACTATAGACCCAGGAGGAAACCCACAGATACAGGGAGAATGTGGGAACTCTACCCAGATACCCAAGACCCTAGTGCTGAGAGGCAAACATGTTAACTACCAAGCCACTATGCAACCTGAAATGTTTTTTGAATGCTTTGCAGTGGTGGTGTGTGAGGAGAGTTTCTGGGGAGGAATAAGAATAAATACTAATCTAGACTAACCAAACACACAGTAACCTTGAATATGCCAAATGACAATGGCCCTATTTAACAAATTCCAAAACACACTCCACAACACATAATAGTAAACACAGATGATCAAATGTTAGAAATGAGCTTTGGTTAATATCATTAAAGCTCATCTCTACTTTTATCATTAAATCTAATCTCTACTTTTTCAATGGCCATTTTAACCCAGTATCATATCAGAATAATCAATAGTTCAATAGTTCAATCAACTCAATCTTTAGTGCTGTACGTATATCTGCGTTCATACACAGATAAGAAGTAATTTCCCAGATGCTTAATTTGCAGTGAGGGTGGAGAAATTGAATTAGCATGGAAGCCTAAGGATGAGAATATGCCAAGAAGACATTGTGATCTTACTTATCTGACTTTGATTTTGTGATAGAGGGAAAAGATGTAACATGCTGTTTGGAACTTTCCTGATTTTTTTTGGTAAGGTTAAATGAATATCCCATTTTTTGTCCTCTAAAAGAGCTGAAAGAAGTCTTAGTACTAAAACTATTGGAAAGATTGTACTATGTACAATTGACAATGAGTGGAAACCTCGATTTTAATGACATCCAGGTTGATAAATAGCAAACCTATCTTTACATGTATGTATTGAAAAATGTAGTTGTACTAAACATATGGGAGGATACCCATCATATTTCTACATTCAGTGCACCATTGCAACATTTGCAATTACAAAATGTACACCTAATGTTCTAGTATTAGACCTTATACAGCTGTAAGTGTTTGCTTCCCATAAAGTCGACCAGTATGATAAGAGTCTTATAGGGCATGAATAACACCAAAAAAGAGCACCATATAAAAATGTGCAGTTATCATGTAGTCTGATTGTGATCTTATTATATTTTATTATGTATTATAATTTAAAATCAAAATTAAATCAAGTTAATGGAACAAAACCACACATTACAACAATGTTCTTAACATTCCAGAACCAAAGGACATCCTTGTTTATTTTTGCCACAGATACTGCATTTTAATGCTTTAAACTTCACTCATAACTAGACTGGCAAATGTATTTCGTGTGACACATGTCAACCACATTATAGGAATCAAAGTGTTATTAAGGGCATGCAGACAGTCCTTTTCATAGAATGGCGAATGACTGTAAAAGACGATAAGCTCAGTGAGTCTTTATCCTACCTTCCCTACTTTAGCACGTTGGATGAAAACTGTGAAGGTGGACCTTCTGGTTTATTCAGGGGTGAAGAATCTCTTTTTCCATAAAGTCTTTGAGTATGGAAATAGCCATAAACTAGCAATAAAATGCTGCACCCCACATATTCTTCCTTGTTTCTGATACGTTCTAGTTATAATGATCGTTTTGTGATGTTGACAATTTTGTTAATTATTTTACTACAGTTATAGTCTGAAGCCAGCAAACATTTTCCATGAGTAATCAGTACGCTCAGTCCAAATGTAGCGTTAGCTTGATGCTGGTTGGCGAGGTTGTATTTGTGACAGCTGCTGATCACCAGTGGTGTATAATATTTTTATAAAACACATACTTGTGCCTTTATTAGTCATAGAAAATATAATTTGTTATCAATATCATTATCATTTTATATATATATATATATATATATATATATATATATATATATATATATATATATATATATATATATATATATATCATTCAACACCAAAATTAAGATAAGATAAAGATTAAGAAAAGATAAAATTGAGAGAGAGAGAGAGAGACAGTGACAGAGCAGCAAAAATGACAAATTACAGTGAATCTTCAAGAGTAGCTGCGTAGCTATGCTTATCATTTATCATTATTATTCTTTGTAGTGTGATATTAATGAGATTTTAACATTTTAACATATTTTATATGATCTGAGGGTGATGTTTGACTTGACTTTAGCATATCTTATGCCATCTTACATGGTCTTGGGGCTCAGGGTTTTCTTCCATTTGTGCATGGATGTAAGCCAGTAGCTGAAGCTTTCCCAACAGGTTGCCAATCATTGTCCATATCGTCCCACGTGAACTTTTCCTTCCCTGTCTAGTTTAAGATTACCTTGAGCCTTGTCCTTTAAGTGAAGCATTAAAAGTGGACTCGTTCCATTCCGTGTAGTAATAACATATTCAGAACATGGCTATTGATTACAACTGGTTGATTACCACTGGGCTCATGTCACTGCTTTCTAAGTGAGTCACATTTAGGCTTACATGAATTTGCCTGTTGCAGGGAACAAGTGTGCATCCAGACAGATGAATGCTTGATGAATGCTTTCAGGTATTTCCAGTTGTGTTTATTGGAAATAGGTGCAATGGAATACATTATTGGTGTGTTTTGGATATCAAATGGGGTAGAAGGAGAGCCATATGCGTTTGTGAGAATGAACCATCTGTCTCTTACATGCTTTCACATGCTAAATACCCTGACTCCAACACTGGCTACTGACTACTTCTGTTCACTATCATCTACTCTACAGAATGAACTCTACAGAATCTTTTTTTTTTTTTTCTTTTTTTTAACATTTAGGCCTTCAGTTTTTTAACATGCTGTATTGAAGAGTACTCAACAGATCTGCTGACAGAGTCTTGAATTTAGGAATATCAGGAAATAGTACTCTGTTGCTCTATTTCTGCTGCCCAGACCCACAAGCTGTGCACTATATATTCTAGACTTTATTAGAATATAGTTCATATTGCATAATTTTCTTACCTACTGACATAAAACTACTACTAATAAAAGCACCTTTCTGCAGCTGCAGCTACATTATCACTGTTACTGCAGAGTGAATTAAGGTAAATTGCTCCGTGGTGTAAAATGAGCGAGACATTGTTGGAGCATCATGGCACTTTAAGATTTTATAGCTAACTGTTACAACAGAAGGCTACCTTACATTTAGCCAATTATTGATCTGAGGATGCAGAGTGGGACATGCCAAATGTTCCTTTTCAAGGATGAAGTTGCTCAGTCAGTCAGTCACACAGTAGAACAGAAGCACAGTGTACCATTGCAGACTGCTACACCATCAACGCCATTGGGCTAGGATACTGCCAGGCAGCCCAAACCCAGACAGGAGCAACTGAGGGCAAAAGGCCTTCCTCAGGGACAACCTAGCAGCAGCAGGGCTCAAACCAGCAAGCTACAAATCACAAGTCAAGCACCTAAACCACCCAGCCACAACTGCACCATAAAGTTGATATGTTATCTAAAGGAGAATGAATATCCATTTTATGGTTAATATCTTGATGAGCTTTGCAAAATTACTCAATTACTTTTTTTTTTTTTTTATAGCAACCACATTAAGCACACAAACATACATTCTAAAACTATAAAAGAACTATACAACTAAATTTAGTTCTTTAATATAATACTGTGGCATTTTCAAAGCAGGAGTGAGGCATGAGGGAAGAGAAAGTGAATCTTTATTGTCACGAATAAACAACTCAAAAGACGTTTAGTGGCCTGGGAGTCATAGTCGGCTTTAGAGTATCGCTTAGCTTCTGGCTTTCAGCAGCATAGACGCAAAAGCACCGGACCCCCTGTGGGGGCTAAATAGGGAGGAAATAACAAGGACCAGATGAGGAGCATGATAAACCTGTGCTTGAGCCCGGGGAAGTGAACAAGTGCCATGGTAGGTGTGTGTTGAAAGAGAGAGCTGGCTGGGTACTGGCCGTGGTGTGTTGTGTTCCAGTTGTGTTTTAAAGCTATTTATGTTCATAGCCTATTTGTTATTGGAAAACTAAAATAAATATTTACTGGGTTGTTGTTTTTTTTTCAGAATGCTACTTTTGCTGTCCAGTTGCCTATTTGAACTGAATAAGTTGTTCATTTTGACATTAAGCATTTAGAATCAAATGATATAGAATAGCAGGGCATGATGAGGAAAACTGCATAGCTTTTTTTTTTTTGTGATCTTCTACTGTAAATACCATGTAAACAAATGCTGGTCAAATCCAGGTTTCATTTTCCAGCGTACCTGTGCCGAAGTATCACTTGCGCTTCCTATAACACTTATGCATCAGTGTCAGTCTCTCAGGTTTCCACAACACTTAAAGCCCATGTGATGATCATGTCACTTTTACACTTAGCATGTCATGCCTGTCCACCCCTCGAGTGCTCTCAGTTACCGTTACACACGATCACTGGCCGAATGTTCAGTCAAGTCAAGGTGCCACTGTTTTTTACTTCTTAAAGAGAGTTAAATATCTTTCTCACTATTGCAGAGAAATACAGCTGGCATGTTCTTCACTGTATAATATCAAAACGTCAAATGCAGCATTTGAATAAGACATGACATACAGCCCCAACGGTCAATGTCCTGTGTTTTTAATATTCACCACAACACAAAACAAGAGACAATGCTTGGAATGTTTCACCATTTATTTATTTACTTAAAACCATTTATTTTGAGTTAGTTGTGCCTTTGGGGAGATGCATTTGCACTCTCCATTATAGCTATTCAAAAGTCAAATATAAACTGCTCATTTTGTGGGTATGACTAGGAGTTTCCAAAGTTTCCAAAGGAGTTTGATTGGGTAGAACACAACAAGTGCATGTTGCGTTGAATCAAAGTCCAATTGCGTGAGAGGAGACGAGGCAACAGCAGTCTGATCATCCAGAAGAAAATCAAGAGAAAACCAGGGTCTGGAATTCTGGAAGGAAGGAAAAGGAGCAGTGTTACACCTTTCTGTCATGCGAATTCAGAATGCAGTCACGTCATAAGGATAAGAGGTTTAGTGTCAGTCCAGTGAACTTTCATTTAGCTTCTCAAAAAACATATCAACTTCATGTCAATACTGGTAACTTCTATTAAAAAGCTTAGTTATACTTTCATACTGAACTGACCGCCAAGCTATATTTTAAACAAATGAATTAAAATTAAGTTTATGAATCCTATTTAAGTTAACACAGTTTACTAGGTGCACTGGGACATATAAAGCAGAAGATCTGTAGTCTATCATATTCCTAAGGAATGTAAGCATATTCACCATCCGCTCCAATTTGTCCATCACTATCATCATCAGCTGCTGTTAGTATGGACTTGATCTCAGTTTCTGACAGCAGACGAGCTCCAGGTGAAAACTTCTGCAAGAAGAATCTACAGACACAAACAATTTCACATTAGTGTTGCATTCTGAAGAATCTAGATTCAAACAATATCACATTATCATTGCATTCTTAATGGTACATCTACACTTGCATACAAACTCTTAAATATGATTACTGGTGGCACTCTACAGCTCTGTATATAACCATTTAAACATTGAAATGTTTCCTAAAGCATACATTTGGAGACTTTGAACAACCATGATAATATTAAAATGTATATTCTGCCAGCTCTGCAATGCCACAAATTGACAAAAGAAAAAACGCTTTTATCTGAGGTTTAAAGGATGCTCCTTTTGTACAAAACTGTTTCTTGAAGATTTTACATGTAAAGTGTAAAGTGATTTTCATTGTTGTTGTTGTTTTGGGGTATCTTAACTTATAGTGAGCATTGCCCTGCTAGGATGTTCGTGAAGAATGTCAACAGTTCAAGAAACACTGAGAAGATACACTTGAATTCCTAATGGCAACTTCAATGTTGTCAGTGATGCAAAAAAGCTTATGTCGACCTGTTTCGGCATCTTCTGCCTTACCTTTTGTGTCAGGTACGATCTTTTCAGAGTATGGTATATAACATTTCTTTGCCTACATTCCTGTATTTTTTTGAGAAAATTCCTGCAACCAACTGTTCACAAGTTTGAGTTATTTGTGTGTCTGTATTGTATGACACAGTTCATACTTGAGCTCATCCTCATCAATGGAACCGCTGCCATCTTCATCAATAATTTCAAACACATTCTTCACTTCCTCAGGAGTTTTCTTAGATAGACCACAGATTTGGAAGAACTTCCTGTGATTGAAAGACTCTGGTGCTGTGTGGTAAGAAAATAACGTAGAAATTGTGTTATGAAACAAAAATATTTTCTAACAATTTATTTTCATGTAAGTGGTGAGAAAAAACTGGTATGTTGCAAGAAGGCAGAAAATCCACTTCCACAGGCTGTTAGCACAGGATGACATCCTACTATGCGAAACAACATTGTTCAAGAGTGTATCTTCTCACTAGAAAGTATGTGATAAAACTGTTTAATTTCTAGTCTTTTATGCCTTAAAAATCTCTCTCTCTCTGTCTCTTTTTTGCCATATAATAAAGCTCTGTCATTTTCTAAGACATAATCTGATGTATTAGGCCATGGCATTACAGTCTTCTCTTTTTGAATTTGGGTATCTGAATTTTGATGGCCTAGCTGACAAAAAGCCTAAGGGTTGTATGACGAATGTTTATTATGCTGTAGTTTATAACCATGAGGTTTTGACGGTCTTTCAAATTCCTCAGTTAGAAATTCAACAATGTCTGAGGTCCAATTATTTTTTTACGTCAGGTTCAATGCTGAGTTGAAAAGTTTAATTTGCGAATACTAGCTACAATGCAGTAACACTTCTAAATTATTCTGACACTGTTGGGAGATGACAGTAAGCATAAAGTAGACTACTGTTTCAACAATTTCTACTACTAGGTCATAACTGAGACATTCTATGCTGCAAGAACGATATCCATCACCTCGGTTTTATCATATACTATCTCATAATAGCGTTATATTTTATAGCCTGTAATGAATTTTTTTTTCAACAAAATATTTAATAACGACGTGGAAATGGATTTTTCCTCTACTAGTTAGCAATAGACTACACCACATGACCCACAAATTCCCAAAGCATACACCCTTGCGTGTTATTTCACAGCAGTACAAGACCATCCTGTGATGGATCTTATTTAACTAAGCAGTAGAGCCGTAATGATAATAACATATTTTATAGGCTACTTCATCTGGATTATTTTTGTTCGGGAAAAGCCCAGGTTCACGCACCCAGTGAATCTATTACATTTACTTATCTAGCTAATGAAAGATGAAAGAGCACTAGTCAAACAATATCGCCCGGCGAAAATCGATACCTTGGCAGTCCTTGATAGCACTCTCGATGGCATCAGCGGAAAGGATAGACGTGAGCGACATAGTCCTGAGGAACAACCGTTGTAAATAATTAATACCATTTCCAAAACGCCAGTAAATCCATTTGAATTATCACCATAAAACCACGTGTCCGTCTATTCTTATAGTATTGAAAAAATACTGACTACTGCACCAAATACTTACGAGAACGTGCTAGATTGACAAACTTTTAGGGCTGAAACTAATGACCGCTGCGTTACACGAATTTAGAAGACGCTCGAAGCTGCTGGAGCTGGAGCTTCTTTATCACGCGACAGTAAGCAAAGCAGCAAGAAAATAAAACAATTTCGTTTGAGTATGTTTTTTTTCACCTTTAGCTTGAAGAAAAAAACGAAGGACCAAAGGTATAAAGGAAGGAAAAATGGAAAATGAAAGGGTCGTACATTTCAAAAATTCTTTGCTTGTCTATATAACCCTTGCAGCCATGAAATAGATGAAAAACGAAAGGCTAAGAAGTATCCAGCGCGCAAGCGCATACCTTTACTTACCCGGTGAAGTTGCTGCCAGGTAGGTGATCCAACAGAGAGATAGTGCAATGTGGTGTGTGCGCTGTCTGTCAAACGGGGATTTATATAGGTCTGACTGTAGGGACAATAGGCAATTCTTAAGTTACCTGTCTGTGGATCAAATTCGCACTGCCAGACACGGCTCAAATTTGTTGCCTAACTAATTAACCTTTACTATTTATATCCACCCAGGAGCTGAGTGCAGATAGACTAGTCCTGACACTGCAGTGACCTTGTAAATGTAAGATTAAATAATAAGTGCGACTTGCACTGTTCCTCCCATCTCACCAGTCAATCATAATATGAACATTAAAAAGGCAACCCACCCCATTTGATTTCTCATCTTTACTTTTTTGTACCTGTGTGCTCCATACTCCACCCCTCCCCCGCCATCGTGTCATGCAGTCAGACAGTTGAAGGAAGGGTGATTGAACCATACCAAATTAACAATACTAAATGATCAGGACATTAATTAAGGAAGAGTTACATAATGCAGCCAGTCTTATATAGTTAAGTGAAATTGAAGCTGGCTTTGAATTGTAATACCCTCCTGATGGTCTTTTAAATGACAAAATATACCAACTGGATAAAAGATTCCTTTTGTTGGTTTTATCAACAATTCTCCATAGCAAATTTTATTTTATTTTTTTCATGGACAAATCCTTCTCTTTAATTCTTCTATATTACAGTCAGTCAATCTCTCTCTCTCTCTCTCTCTCTCTCTTTCTTTCTTTCTCTCTCTCTGTGTGTGTGTGTGTGTGTGTGTGTGTGTTCCACACGGCCAAGTATACACACAGCCCTGTATGTTAATCACAAAATCTTATAGCAGTGTATTCATGTCACATAGTCCAAAGGTTATTGTGCTATCATTTAATCCCTTGCTGACTCAGGGCATGTAGACTCATTTTTTTCCACAACCCATCTGCAATACATCTTTTGGTCCATTCACCGATACTTCTGCATGAATTAAAGTCGCCTTACTTTCCCTCTGTTTCTAATGACTGAGACTCAGAGAGCAGTGAAGGCTCCGTTTGCAAGTTTTGTTTAATGCGGAAAAGGCACAGGGAAGTACAAAAACCAAAGTAGAGCACAAAAAATAGGCCACAGTCAAGATCAGTCCTAGAAATCAAGCAAAGGTATCCGGAAAAGAGCAAACCCAGTACAAGAAGCAGGCACGTTGCATGGCGCGAGAGACGAAACGGTGCGCTTGGTATGCAGACTGAGGAACTAGCAATACTTCATGCTAATGTGGCGAATCTGAAGGGTTTACGAAAGGCAGCTGATCAGAGCTGGAACTAGTGACAGGTGTGTAGGATAATGGTTGTCATGGCAGCTAGGCCAGAAGTCAGGGGAGAAGTCTGATGGCCAGAGGAGGCACTGCTGACACTGTCGCATCACTGTTGCAGTGATGCCATGACAAAATCCTCAGTTATAATGTTGAATGTTCTTGTTCTATGTTATTGGCAAATATGTATAGCAGTTTCATCCCTGCTTATCATCCGCAATACATTCCTTGTTCCTAGGTTCACGTGCTTCTCAGGTTTACAGGTGTACAGTTACAACTGTGGCCCATGTGTTGACCACCCTGCACCCTGGTCATCACAGGAACTGTGCTGAGAGGAAGCATTCGGATGATGGAGCATTCTCACCACAGTGAGTGATATGGTGATGCTGTGCCAGGGAATACTGTGTGTTGTGCTGGTATAGGTGTATTAGGCACAGTGGGGTTGCTGTCCTTTAGTCAGGCTTTAATGTCATGGCTGGATTGACAGTGGTCAGCCACGCACAATCTTAGTTTTTACCAGCAGTGGACACTGTGATCAGAAACTGACTACTTATGCAAAGTGAAAGAATATCTAACCCAAACTGTATATTGTGTTGTCTATCACTATACCCAGACAAGATGTCTCTAATGAATTAATGTTTCTAATAAAGCTTATTATTATTATTCCTATTATTATTGTTATTATCTAAATTGTTGAATAAAGCATTTATCCAAATTGTCGTCAAGATTTTATATGAGAATCCACTTTCATTTGTTTGGCCTCTTATGTTGGATGTAGATGCACCAATCAGTACCAAGTAGAACCTTTATTTATTTCCTTTATTCCCTTTAAGTGAAGCTCTATGACGCTAGAAAAAGGAAATGTCAAAGCGGCTTGAAAATGTTTGTTCTTGAATATCAGTGTAGCCTTAACAGTTTTGTGATTATTTCCACTGAGCATTAATGGATTTTATTTCTGCATGACCATTTCAGGGCAGATGCCCCTTTCAGAATGCTAAAAGTCACATTCTTAAATATTTGTGTGGAACGAATAAAGCCTTAAGTGGAATTCCTTTCATTGGATTTGGAACTGGAAATGGGTCTGTGTGCCTGCTCTGCACCATTCAGCAGTTCATTGAAAGGGACATGTAAAGGCTGCTGGTTATATCAAGTGCTGGCAACTTTTAGTTCAGCTTCAGCTGCTGCAGAGTGGCTCATATCCATCCTATCAGAAGGCAGACTCAGGCTGTTTGAAGGGCAGGGCAAAATATAAATAAATAAAATGGGCACCTACTGCACAATGTGGGGCCTGACCAGCACGCAAATAGCAATGATGCATCATGTATGATGAAATAGTCTTTATCCTTAATTAAGATTAACATTAGCACTCAATATTTTTTTCCCATGTGAAGGGCAGCCAAAAGGTCACTTCCTCTTGTTTTTGCATCTCTATAGGGCACTTTAGCAATGTGGGCACCAGGGAGTCCGTGTCCCCCTCCCTAGGGTCTGTCAGTGCTACATACTTACATTAAAGCTCGGCAAAGTACATATTCTGATTAATTTCACTTTGACCTGAGGTTTATCCTGACTTTCCACGAGTCCGATAACCTCTGATGATGTTGCAGAGGGAGAAACTCAAGAGGCTGGCATGCTCTCCGTAGGACACTGGATCCATCAGTGTTTCTTTTTACTCGTGGGCAGTAATGTCATGCCTTAAGCCGACACCACACATCCTTCGGCTCAATGATCTCATCTCTGCTGCCGGAGGAACTCTACATGACATGGTTTAGATGTTTCTTGTCTATAGCACACCTGGTTTAACTGATGTAGGACTTGATGATTACCTGGTGTCTTAAGTCTGATGAGAGGAATTGAGGGCTGAATCTAAGCCACATCGTGGTAGATCTCTAGGAACAGGTCTGGCCACGCCTGTGAGGTCCTATTAATAAGTAACTGACCGCTTAGAGTCGCCAATTTGGGAATCGGTCATATTCACTGATTCGTGAGAAAGTGTTGCCATCTAATGGACAACATAAGTAAGAACAGTCGGCTGTACAACAAACGAACCGCGGCTTACTGACGTCCCCTAAAAGTGACACCTAGAAAAAACAGTCCAGGCTAATATGGTTAGTGCAGTAATTGGTTATCCCTATGCTAGGCTGCGTTCGAAAAACAGCTGTAGGACAATTAACAACCATTGCAATCAAAATGAGAGTAAGGTTAAGCGGAAGTAATAATGACACCGGCAATAATATTGGTGATAAGGATGATCGTGATCTCTAATTAGACAACACTTTTAATTCTCTGTGGTCAGATTCTATTTGACCATTGTGGCCTGCTTGGTTTGTTCCGGCTGCTATATTGTTCATCTCAAAGCGCACCGCAGTTCAAAGACAGGCGTAAGATGTCATAGTTTTAGACCCTTTTATTTTTTCACTTTTTCTTCTAAACAGTTAGATAGGTTACAGTCGTAAATGACTTTGTGAGAACTGCATGATAACTGTGTGAGGTGTAACCTACGGTTTTTTTTTTAGAAGAATGGAAAGAAAGTCGAAATTGCAAAAGAATATTTATTCTTTTCTTATCGTCCGTTCCCGTAAAAGTGCATTAGATTTTACAGTAAGCAAAATTCATATTTAAGACAGGATACACAGCCGCGGTACATTCACAATCATCATTTTGGACAGTGTGCTGCATGGGAGGAAACTTCTCATAAGCATATGTATAAAAATTATTTATAGTCAGATGAAAATGGGGAGGTCTTGGCCAAAGTTGTTCCTTTAGAGCGAGAGGTGTTGGTTGGTCAGAAGCAAATTATGCCTTAACCAGGCTAGCGAACTCTGTGAACAGTGGACAAGGCATTAGAAGAAAAATGAATTTTATTGCGATGTGTAATGATTTAAAACAAAGAAAGAAACAAAGAAATTACCTTCAGCTCCAATTTTGCCGTCACCGTCGGTGTCTCCAGCCTTCATGAAGGTCTTGGTCTCGGCGTCAGTCAGTGCCCTTGCGCCGGACTTGAAGTTCTGCAGGAACAGTCTGTAGAGAAACCGCGCATCAGAAGTTATGCAGTAGAGCCCACAGAGCAGACAGACTCTCAGTGTTTTTGGAATGCTTAAGTTTTTCTTTCTTTTTTCCCCCATGAAGAAAGTTTGTCCTTACTTCAGCTCATCCTCCTCAATGAAGCCACTTTTATCCTGATCGATGATTGCGAAAGCCTTCTTGACGTCATCAGCAGATTTGCTGGTCAGACCGACCTTCTGGAAGAAGGCCTTGTGGTCGAAGGAGCCGTCGGCTAAGAAACAAAATAATAATAATTATTTTTGCTGTTGTTGATGATGTTGTTGTTGTTGTTGTTGTTGATGATGATGATGCTGTAGTAGTAGTTGTTGTTGTTGAGGCGCATAAAAATCTGCCTAGAGTAACCTGTGATTTTATATATCAGTGAAAGTATAAATACCTTTGCATGCATCCAGGGCTGCAGCGATGTCAGCGTCGTTTAGGACACCGGTGAATGCCATCTTTAGCTAAATTAAAAAATATGTAACATTAATATAACATAAGTGATGCTTCAATACATTTCTCCATCTCTAAACTGACTCTCGAATGCTTCTAATCTCACTTAAGCAATGCATTTGCAGTTAGGCGTCAGGTGAAGTCCTTTCCTCATTCAGTTACATGTTTTGGTTTCGAATTTGTTCGCTGTCATGATTTAACTTTCGAACCACTATTTCAGTTATTTTCATTCGTGTAATTAAGTTGAGCAAAGAAACCCCCAAGAAATGTGTAGCAATCTATTCCATGGCACACTGGTCACTATGAGGATGCTATATCCCAAAGGTCCACATATGATGATGTCCTCTATAAATAAAGCACGAGGAGAAGTTCTCCCTCACATCCAAAGTAAGTCCAAGGGAGATTCAGAGGATGAGGATTTTTTGATGATCGCAAATGGTTTGATAAGGCCTATTGCAAATGCATTGCAGGTCCCATCGAGAATGTTGTTGTTCCTATAGAATTTCAGTAAAGCCGGAATGTCCCTCCTGTGGTCGTCCCGATGGACATGGGTCCTCTCTGCATGGAAACTCACCTCTTTTGTCTTTGGTGGTTAGGGTAGATTCAGAAGACTCGAGCAACTGCAGTGAACTCTTGGCCGTTGCTCTTAACCTTATATACCTTCACTCACCCGAAATATGAGGCATAATGTAACGGACACCCAATAGAAGGGGGGGGGGGGGGGTGCTTGAAGTGTGTCCAGTAGACAGACCGTACTATATTTATCTACATAAACGAAGAAGCTTAAAAGGTGAGTTTGAAAAAAGTCTGTAATATCCCGCAATGCTAATAATACATGCTGCTGATACGGTTGAAATTGTCGCTGCTGGCAAAACTGCGTAATGTGGAAAAGTGCATGTATGGATATTGCTGTGGTCACTTGTTCTGAAGGCTGGCGTAACTCCCGAGGAAGCGTAAGGAGAGGACGGCTCGCCTCGTACATAGGAAGCTCGATAGTCTCTTGTTACTACAAGATATAAGTGTTTAATCGTTATCTTGGATGAATGTAAGGTATGAAACGCAACTTTACATTTACATTGAAGTGTTTAAGTATGGGCTTGACTAAGATTTTTTGTTAGAGCTGCAACCTAATAAACGCCATTCTTTACGTTCGAAATTATTAGGCCAAATTACGTTTTGCCAGCAAAAAAACCCCAAAACTGAATGCAATTAATTATAGAGTTACTGTATAATCGATACCGATATAAAATTACATTGCTGTCATTTTGAATGTTTAGGACTGTAAATGTTTACTTTCTGGATATTCACATTTACAATAATAAAATTATACATTGAAGTTCTTCGCATTCAGTCAAATGTTATTGCTGTGCTTTGCTTTTTTTAACGTATAATTTGATTGGATGCTAGAACCAATTAATCCTATTTGAGTTACATTATTTTTCAGTCAATGAATTAACTATATTGTGGCAGTTTTTTTAGTTTCTCTTCATGGTCCCAAAGGGCAAATGACAAAATGTATTTCTTGTGTGCTTTTTACAATGTGAATTAGACATAATTTGTTTCTGAGTGTTATTGCATGCTATTTCAAACAGCAGAGGGCAGCACTATCGCACCAGACGAATATAGTAACACTTAGAACAGGAACATTGCGGATGATAGCGCTGCTGTATTCGCTTTTCTGTTGGTTTACTACGTCACTTTAGTGTACAATAAATGTCTTTTTTAAAACAAAGCGGGATTTTGTTATTTTATACAATGTTATACATCATAAGATACTGCATGCTTTAAAATACTATCAGAAAATTAACTGACTAACCAAATATTAGTCAAATGCAATTTAAAATGATTAGGGTTGGGTTTTATTAAACAGATGCCCTGATGTGTAAAGCTAAAAGTTTTTTAGAAGACTTGTCCAGAGTGTTGCCTTTCTGCTTTAGGGCTATTCTGAGAATCCATAGAGCCACTAAGGACTGTAATTGGGCATGTGAAAAGTATCCTTTGCAAATCCCTTCCAATGCATCACAGCAAATCTCTGGGCCTTCCCTCTGCAGCTAGAGTGTCAAGATTGTGGTCTTCCTTTTCCGAGCTCCCTACCCTGGGAGTTTATGATGTCCCTGAACACTAGGAGGCACTTTTGAAAATAACCATCTAATGTGTGAGCACCAGCAGAAAGCAGGCGAGAAATCACCCTGTGCTCAAAGACGTGTTACACCAAAACAACATTTATTCCTTGTTTTTCACTCTTCCCCAGAAGTGCATAAGAGACATCTGCACAAGCCAACGGGCTTGAAATAAAACACATCCAAATAACATTAACAACACAATCTAAGGACACTGTGTTCAATGTCAAGTAAACTGTCCAAAGTAATTTCATAAATAAGATATAAAAAATATATATGATCTTAGGTCAGCTGAAAGAGATGTGGGCAGTAGCTTGGGTTCTGGTTCCATGAACTGAGATGAGTCTTGGTCAGATGGAAATTTAAGCCTTTACAAGAGCAGCGAACTCTGTGAGATGAAATAGAAATAAAACTACCATTAGTGAGTTACATGAAAACCACTTCCTGTTTAGCTATTCTACTTACATTTCCACACCTCCAAGCGTATGCGGCTGCTGTCACTGATGCTGATATTTCTACTTATCTCTTGGCCATTCGCTACTCAGTGTCTCCATGCTCAAAGCTGAGTCATGGAGGCATTTACCAAGTTCCTCTGGTCCTCCCCGCATCACCGAGGTTTGCTATGTCACGTGCCTGACGAGTGCATTAAATTACCCTCAGCTCCGATCTTGCCATCGCCATCACTGTCACCAGCAGCAAGGAAGGTCTTGGTCTCTTTGTCAGTCAGCGCCCTGGCACCGCTCTTGAAGTTCTGCAGGAACAGCCTGCAAAAGGCGACACACACGCTTTCACTCACCCATGCTGCTGTCGACTCGGAGACATGCCAATAGGTCAGACAGAACTGTGCCCATAGTATCACGGATGAGTTCTTACTTCAGCTCATCCTCCTCAATGAAGCCACTGTTGTCCTGGTCAATGATGGAGAAAGCCTTCTTGACCTCATCAGCAGACTTGGAGGACAGGCCAACCTTGGCAAAAAAAACCTTGTAGTTGAATGTGTCAGGGGCTGTAGACCGAGATTATTGGAGGATTGTTAGCATGCCATACCTGATCATTTCTTATCAGCAATTGCTAAGGGAATGATGACAGCCATCAGTCAAGCCACAAATCATGTTTCATAAAATTTATTCTCTTAGTTATTTCTCACTTATTTCTCACAGTTTTCCTGTCATTTGCTCTATTGCTATAAGAATACATCATTTTCTCAGAGCACTTCAAAAATACAACTTTAATTTCATATTTCTACAGAGTTCTTTGTGCAAATAGCAAGAAAGGCAGTGCCTTACCCTCGCAGGCAGCAAGAGCTGCGCTGACGTCAGCATCAGCCAGGACTCCAGCAAAAGCCATTTTCTCAAAGTCCGATGAAGCTGCAAGACCATCAGACAGAAAGATAAAAGGGCAAGCAAGGGTTTACCATTAAAGGAAACTCCTGCTCTGTGTAAGCATCAAATTCTATGGCTTTAATAACGTTCTGCATAAATGTGCTTGTATAACATATTGCTTATCCGACATGTTTCACTGTGTAGACCGACCTTCTGCACATGCCTTAACGGGAAGTCCTATTATTTAAATGGTGGTACTTTGCAAAAGCATAGCTGCATCATGGAATTACTACTCAAGATGACTTAAAAATTAAACAGCAGGTCAGCATTTGCTATTTAGTGTAGGTCAGACCTTTCACAAACAACACAGTCTGTGCAAAGTAAATGATTAAGTTGGTCCACAGTTCAAGTGATGCACATTTGAGCTGTGGACCATGTGGACCAAAATAAAAGTCATGCTGAAGGGCCCTGATGATTTTCCTTGGTCATGATTTATCCTTAGTTGATCCGATCACGAATGCCTCTGCTGAACGCAGCAAGGAGATTCAGTAAGTCCAATTTTCTGATTGGCCGGTGCTAATGTAGACAGCCTCCTCAATCACTAGAATATTCCCAAGCCAACTGTCCATGCGTTGCAATGCTTTCTTTGAACCACAATAAATAATTTTCTCTGTGCGGCAAAATCCTAATCTCTGCAGAACTGAAGACAGATTGCTATGATGCTGTCATCCGGAAGGTAGCGGGCATCTCACTCACCTTGCTCTTCTCTAAGGCGAGTGAAAAACCAAAGGAGTAAGTCGAGGTGTGTCCCAGTCCCTTCCTTACCGTCTTATATACCATCCACCCTCACCATTTACAGGAGTTTGTAGCTCAGTAATAGATACCTCATGTAGGCCTAGCGAATAGTTTTGAAAATATGTGTCCAGTAGTCAAGTTGGGCTATTTTTAACCCCTCAAACGATGCTCAGAAACATGTGTGGGACGTATAGACATCTTGAGTCACCTCCTCCTGTACCCTGCTTGTGTTATGCGGTCATTCATTCACACATGAGCTAAACTTAATTAATATTGTGTTTTAGAGCAGTTTCATTTCACAGGCCTAATTGGAAACACAAAATCACTGTTATAATTTGAGAGGTATTAATAGGTATGTTTCTCTTAGGCCAGAAATTAATATATAATAAAATAACATTTACTTTAAATCCACAATTTAACATAAGAATGTAAAAAAATTAAAATGCAATGAACACAAATGAAATAATTACATACATTCTTTTTCATCAGGAAGACAATCATACAATGAACCAAAAACGTCCAAGCAAATTATAGAAAAACCTCTGAAAGCTCATAGTCTCTATTTCTTCTGGCTCTTCTTATAGTCTATAGTTATGGTAAATCTGTAAGTATATATTAATGTAAGATAGCAAACCTACAAGTTATTTTTAAAATATCTCTGATGTGGTATCTTTTGACATTGTCTGTATTAGATTTTGCACACCTGCCATTCTCCTTGTAGTGATGGAAATTAAAGCTCAGATCAGAGGGAACCTTGCCAGAGGAAGGGAATGACAATCAGTTTGCCTGATTCACCAGTTGACTAAAAAATGTAATATGTAGACATTAAATAATAACGGTAATATGTCAATTTATTTAACACTCTAGAATTTGGAATGAAATTATTCATATAATTTATAATTTATATTTTAGAGCTGAAGTACACTTTGTTACCCACTGACTATACAGTTTAGTTATACGGGGTATTTTGATCTACAGAACATCTAACTATGTTTTACCTAACTGTACCTGTATATTCACTGACAGTTCTGTCACATAAGGGACCAATAAAATGTTAGACATAATCTGTGAACTACTGATCTTTATTTCATTTCATTAGTTCATTAAATTATGAAATGATTAGAGACAAAGTTTTAAAGTTCGTCTGAAGCAACTGGATATTCGGATGCTCATTAGCTCCCTACAGACACAATGTTGAGGATGAAAGAGTGCAAAAAGAAAGCAGAACATCACAGGTGTTCATCAGTCCAGAGGATACGTCACTATCTCAGTTCAGAAGTGTGCAGAACTCTGGGGACAGGAAAAGACATACAAATACTAATTACACATACATTTCTGTGTCACAGTTCTTGTAGAACAAGACCTTAAAAATCAGTTAAATTAATTTCAATATGCTAATAATAATAACCATTTCAAAATGATCAGTGTAACACTACACTGATATATATTTAAATATAACAAAAATGTAACCTGTGCTTTACACCAACATCGCAGAATAAAAGCATAAAGTTATTACACCCAGAGATCTAGCACCTTAGGAACGTTTTTGCCAATATGAGAAAAACAGAAAAGTTACCTAAATCAGTTTATTAGATTAGGATACTTCTAAGACCCTGTGACTGACAGGGGCCCTAAAAGATGATTTATTAGTACATTAGGTGATTTTTTTTCATGTTATATCGTTTCGTAGGGTCCAAACCCCTGGCAGCACCCCTGATTGCGTTACTCTTCTGGGTAAATGTAAAGGTGCGCTGTGAGGATTGCTTCAAGTTCCCAGGGGACTGCAGGCAGAGTGTGTTTCATGAGGCTTAACTCTCTAAGGATGTTTTTACCTTGCATCCCAATTTTGCCATCTCCATCATGGTCTGCAGCTGCCAGGAATGTTTTTGTCTCCGAATCTGTTAGCTCTCGGGCACCTGCAGAGAAGTTCTGGAGAAAGAGTCTGGACAGACAAAGAGGTGAAAGAAGTGAAAAGAGCTCATTCAGCGTCTAGTTATTCTTGACATCTTAAGTAGATTTTTAAAAAATTATATAACACTTACCACAGTTCTATTATTTACATTTTAAAAATGATTTCAAATATTCTAAACAAGTATCATTATTGCACTCTGAAAATGAAAAATCTAATCTAGGTTGTAAACTGAAGTGCTAAACCAAAATCAGTTCCACTGGAAAGTACCATTCCATGTCTTATCTTACTTGAGCTCTTCTTCTTCAATAAATCCACTCTTGTCTCGGTCAAGGACTGTGAACACCGTCTGTCCCTCTGCACTTGACTTCACAGAGAGCCCCACTTGTTCAAAGAAAGTCTTGTGTGTGAAAGTGCCTGGAGCTCATGTGATACAACAGCAGTAAGAGACAGAGAAAGCAAGGAAGAGGGAAAAAACTCAGTTAGGGGTTCATTTTGTTTGCTAAGCCCCGTTTGCATTTATAAGATAATCTTCCAAATTACAACAATAATAAAGTCTAAAGGTGGTTTACAACTTGTAACTAAATTGATGTTATTTCTAAAATAGGCATTGTGATGCTATGCATCCTTTTATACTGATGCTTAAAAATAAAGTTGCAGTAATAGCATGCTCTGGAGGCACGACTAAACACACAGACATTTGCATCTCCATATGGTGTGCTTTTGTTTGCTTTTTCCAAACAGACAGAATTGTCAGATGAATAATCATGAGCAAGTGGGATTTGAAATAGACATGCATGGTGGTTCAGACTGTCCTTGTGCGCTTAGCGCAGTCACAGTGGTACCAAGGTGGCGATGGCTCCCCAGCCCCCTGGCTGCCTGGTTACCTGCATCCAACCATCCCCTACGCATGAGCCCTCGGGACTCTCCGGTAGTTAAGATTTCTATAAGTGGGTTCTGGTGAATATGGGTGGGGTGTGTATCTGTTTGTGTGGGCATCTGTTTGTGTCCTTCAGAAGACCTTGACAAGCCTGAATAGCGGCAGTGATGTCCTCTTCTTTCAGTAGGCCTGCAAATGCCATGCTTGGGTCCACCTGAAGGCTGAACTCATGGAGATTTAAGTGGAAGGTTTAAGTGTAAGAGCAAAAGATTAACTACACAGCATCAGTGTCACCACATATATGTTAAGCAGTGAAATAGTTACCTAGCAGCAGTCATAGGTTTGTATAATTATTATAATTATGTAAATGTATTCCTCACTGGCTCAAACCAAGCATTGAAAAATAATTTTTTAAATGTAAAAAATACATACATATAATCTTATTGCGCTTCTATACACATTTAGCAATGAACATGCAATATATTCTTAACAATAAATGTTTTAAAATGGATGTAGATTATGTGAATGTAAAAACATGTTTATTAACTTTTTTTTTTTATAAATCTCAGCATCAGTATATTTTTTCTTTGTTTTACTGTGACAAATTAACTCAACACAGTAAGCTCAAAACAAAACTTGCGAGCTTTAGTGAAAATAGAACAAGTGAAGCTTGGCCACATGTGAGCACTAACCTTCAGCTGAGTGATAAGCCTTTATCTGCAGAGCAGCCTTCTTCTGTGGCGTCCACCTGAATGCAGGGCTGTGATTGCAAGAGTCAGAAAGTGCCTGGATTCTCAACCCCAGGGAGAACTCCCTGCCACAAATAAAACACCGCCCTTCTCATTAGCTAATCAGAGCAGATGATTTCTGATGGCTGCTGGTTAATAACTAGCCCCCTGAAGTTGCTGTTGTGATTGAAGTTTGCTGTTATGACTGAGAAAATGTTAAGATAATATTGCATTATACCATCATTACTGTTGAAGCATGAGCATTCTTTGTTTTGGATGGCCTTAGCGATAACTGTCCAGTGCACAGTGCAGAGATAGAATGAGGTAGCCAGGTAGTCAGGCTTCCTAGTGTGAACAAAGGCAAGCGTATTCAAATACTGTTTCACAGAATAATCTCTAAATTATTTATTCTCTTAAGAGACAGTATGAGTATAATATCTCTACCTTATTTATTACTCTGTGCATACCCTGTTATGTTTAGAGGTACTTGAGGTATTTAGAGGTACTTAATGTATTTGAATAATTAATTAATTATTAACTGCTATTAAGTTATTTATTTCATTTGAATTCATTTATTATTTTTTTCTTATTTGTCAAAGATTACCCTGTTAGGGATCTTGATGAAACTTGATTTATTGTACTGCAATAAACATTAGGACTCACAAAAACAAACAAACAACAGTTTATTATCGTTGCAAATTCTTTGTAAACAATCTCTCCATCCCTTGAACTCACAGATGTGAGTAAATATGTAGTAGGACAAACAACAAATCTAATCTGATTAAGATGTAAACATTTCTCTCCATGTATGGAAGTTGCGGAGCCCCCTCCTGTCAATAACAGATCAGGCATATAATGAGTTACATACAAATCTATAACACAAATTGTGATCATGGGACAACATATGAAAAATATTGTGAATTTCCATCCAAACACAAGGATAATATAACCAAGGACGTTTCTTAACCTATACATAGTTTACTGTGCTTTTTCTTTTGCTTACCCACACGTTTATTGCTGCAAAAAAGCAACGTTATTAAATCATTGAGCTGCATGTTGCGTCTGGCATGCAGACCTGTGCCTGCCCTGCCAGTGAGCGACACTTTCACGGAAAGCCTCGGGGAGACGTTCGCGGTTCCGCGTGAGACCTGCTTTTCCACGCGCGTCCTACGATTTGCTGGGACGTGCGGCTGCACGTGACGTTATCTGGGCGAACATGGCGCTGGATAGGGGCCGCGATGCTGGACTGTGTCAAGTAACCTTACCGTGTTGACTTTCGTTTAAGCGAAACTGCGAGATGTTGGATAATGCCCGAGTTGCGTTGTTATTACTTAAGATAGGTAATGAACGACTGCATTATTTTAGGCAATGAAAAACGACAGCAAATAAGACAACTGCTGTCTACCGGTAGATAGCTAGCTAGGCGGCTCTCCTGGTCTACGTCGCCGTTGATGGTCACGCTGCTAACGCTTAGCTGGATAGATGCGGCTCTGTTACCACCAGCTGAACGTTGACAGGGTCGATGTATCGCTTGCATTCAATAGTTGTACCCGCACATGACTCTCTCATTTATTTCGACTAGTATTTTGTAGTCACTTTAACGGTTACTAGCCGGATAAGCTAGATAGCCACCTAGCTAACCTAGCTAGTCAAGTCGAAACGATGGATACCTGTCGCGCATCTCTGTTTTTACTGGCAGTGGCGTCTTCGCAGTTTGTAAAGATTTCTGAAGGTGCACCTCTTACCCATCAAGAACCAGGTAAGAATCTACGTTTTTGATTGACCTGTCACCAGATAGTCAATTGACATAACAACTGAACTCGTTTGGAATCTGTGGCGGTAGCTAGCCAACCTAGATGAGTCAAGCCGACCATCCTGGCAACTGGTTTGCTAACCTAGCCATCTCGGCTAACCTAGGTTACCTAGTTTAGCTCGCTATCCATTACGCGCAGCCTTGTGTGGTGTCTAGCTCTGTAACTTAGATAGATGCATGGCTAGCTATCTGTAGTATTTTGTTAGTAGCTGGCCTGCGTTTGTTTACGGGAGAGTTTATATTAACAGAGGTTTTGCTTGGTGACTAACGCTAATTCTTTCTTGGGTGAAGTCACAATTTCTCGGAGCTGTACCTAACTTAGCTAGGTTAGGTTACCATTTTAAGCAAGGGTTTATTAGTGTTCTCTAGAATTTATATTTTGTTTGATAGCTGCCTAACTTAAATTCTTTATTATTAAGAATAATTTTAATAATCTGGCTCTATTAGTTGAGCAGCTTCTTATACACTCTTGGCGAATGTAAACACAGATATAAGCACCGTCAGATACTGCCAAAAGTGATTGCCCTGTTATGTGTATATCGGGTTTCCTTAGCTCTGTTGCTATTTGGCTGTCAAATAAGTTGTTGGTTAGGCAATATTTATATTTGTAAGTATGTACATTTATCTCTGCATTTTCCTAGCATAATTACCCTAGCTGAATATTCTGGAAGTTAAAAGATAAAAGACTTTCCTTTTGCCATGATTATATGTTAAGGACTTTAGAGAGTTCAGAAGGTGATTGACTAAGTCAGTGTTCCTCAGACTTCAATAATTTAAGAGCCATTGGACATCAAATCGTACTTTTAAAGGACCACAGCATTTGCTTGTGTTTTGACTCAATAATAAAAGTGGCATAGTGTGAGGATTAATGGCTTCTTTGATAAGAATGCACAAACTAATATCAAATTATTTCTTAACGGATGATGCTTACTCTTTAGTTGGATCTGTGTGCTCTTTCTGCTAAACAGGGGTTGTGAAATTAGGCTGCATGCTTGAAACTGCCATTCTATAGACCCCCATTGGTGTGTTGGATACTCAGCTGATTCCTTTTCCTGCCTTTGATACTTGACAGAGCAGATAGGGATGACTCACATCTGTATGTTGAGGAGAACATTGAGATAACCCTTCTGGCAAGCCTTGAGAGGTTTGGAAGGTGTTCTACGAACTTCCAGAAATGCATACCCCTTTTCTGACTATCAAATTCTTGTTTCAGTTCATCAGAACCTTTCAGTTCTGCATATCCATGCAGATCCATGCTTTCAGGTTGTGCAGTAGGTTCCTCCAAATTGTCACTTTTGTTCTCTTGCAATTTAAGTTTAAGCTTATTTAAATGTTGAGAAATGTTACATAGAAATACCAACGCAATGATATACCAAAGCAAGGCGTACAATTTTTGTCATCCAAAAACATGAAACCAATCCATGTGTCCTAGCCAACAAACGTTTTAAGTGTCCTATTGAAATCAGTCTAATTTTGGTATGAAGAGGCAGTTCATCTAAGTCTCTAACTCATCACACAGCTGTTTAAATTGTTGATTGTTGGGCAGCTATTTTGTCCAGACCGACCTGTTGTCCTGTTTTTGAGAGGGTCCAGGTCATGTATCTCCTCTGAGATTTTAAGATGTTTGTTGGTAGCTCTTGTATATATTATAACTAACAAATGTCACTGGTGTCCAAACTGTCATCAGTAGCAAGGCTGAAATTCAGCCAATGACTATTTCTCCTGCAATATTGTTTTAAAGATTTTGAACAGATGTTCTTCTGGCCACTGTGGAGTCAGACAGCTGCAGATTTTTAATTTGGAAAGTCATGGTGTATGCTAAAACCTGACAGTCCCTAATCATTTGAATATGGTTTCATGTGCATCAGTATTTCATACGTAAATTGGTACAATGCTATTGCAATGGTTTCTCTCATTTTTGCATGAAAAAGAATTCGCTAAACTTTGCTTTGCTGTTTTATGTTTGGATTATTTTCTGTCCTAAGATGACTACTCAGTGGAGAGTAAGTAGCAAAATAAATGTGGTGAGTTGTGTGGTGCCTCAGTGAGTTCAACCTTTTGAACTGAGTGACCTGTACTGTCACACAGAAGACAGACTGATTTACTTCCACTTTGGACAGGCATGAAGAAAATAATTTTTCTCCCATTTGTTTTTAAACATTTGATGTTCTTCAGGCCACATTTCCTTTTTGCTTGTGCCATTTTGTTATGAGGTCATATACCAACTTTACATTTACAAATTGCTGGTAAAATTCTAAGTTTGTTTAAACTTCAACCATTCAGTATGGAGATGGGTCATATGTCATTTGGTGGTGTGTGTGTTTTTTTGTGTGTGTTTGACTGTGTTGTTAATTAAAGGAATTGTGCACAGCAGCAGGAAAATTTTAATATATAATATAAAAAAGTAAAAATAAATATATACCTTTTCTGAATATTCACAGAAGCACAATGTTGAGTTAAAGAGCCACTTGTGAACTGTGGTCTGAGGACCATTGGTGCAAAGTTAGAATGTCAGACATAATGCTAGCTACAGTAATGAATTACATAATGCATTGCTTCCTTATCAAGTGGTAAATGATTTACTATAAAGTGGCAAACTCTCTTATGAAAAAGCAACTATTAAAGCTTATATTACTTCACAATATTTATAGTTGGTCTGCCTCTAGCCAATGTTTTTTTTCTGATGATTTTCCTAATAGAGTGCTATGCTAGCTAATCACAGTAGGTCTGTGTGTATTGTAAGGGGTGCTCATAACATTTTTGGTCTGGTTATCTAAGGAGCATCTGAAGATGTTCCTGCTTCCTTTTACACTGCCTGAATATCCTCCAAGATGTCATCAGTTTGTTATAAC
Source organism: Electrophorus electricus (assembly GCF_041902795.1). Taxonomy (NCBI): domain Eukaryota; kingdom Metazoa; phylum Chordata; class Actinopteri; order Gymnotiformes; family Gymnotidae; genus Electrophorus; species Electrophorus electricus. Next base: position 35,731,161 of record NC_137499.1, read on the forward strand.
TATAAAACATTAACATATCTCAACTAATCTTATTATGAACGGTGTTAGCATTGTTTTGTTCACTTCTTTGTGCTGCCATCAAATAGCAGTTAAGGAGAGTGGAGATATTTTCCTTCTTCAAATAAAACCAGTTTTGGCTTAATCTAAAAGAAGTGGGGCATCACCCCAATACTTTGAAAAGTGGTTGGTCAAAAGACCCCTCACCCCCATGCTTCTGGTGGCCTTGTGGGTTATTTACTGTCACAGAAATGGCAAAAATCTTGCAATGCAAAACCACTTCTTATTGTATTACATTTTATGCATCCTTTTTTTTTTGGACCACACATGTGCAACTGTGAACCAGCTGTGTGCGCCTCTGGTTATTGTCTAGTTTGGCACGTGTTCTGTCATTTTAGTGACTCTAGGTCCGGTCTAGTCAAAGCTGCAGAATTTAGTTTAGGCAGAAATAGGAGACCTTCATGCCTTTACAAATGTCCATACCATGTGCTTGCTGGCTGTTGGGTTGCGGTGGGAGAGCAATACTTACTACTTCTAAGATTTTGAGACCCTTATCTGCAAGAATCAGCAAGACAGTTCTTTTTGAGGAAAACAAATTACCTTCACATTGACATAGATGATTGTTGTAATTTAAGGGCAAGAGTCCACACTACTCATCACATTATGGTGGTATGACGCATTCCCAGCTGACTAATAGCTGTGACTCAGTTGGTGGCCCTTTGCTTTTTAGCTTGTCTTGCCTGAAGCTTCACTGAGCTGTGACAGTACTCATGGTTCAGTGACAGTAACCTTGGGCTCCACAGAATACTTCTGTAACCAACAGTTTTTCTTAATATTAACAAGACTGTCAAGAAGAAGGTATTAAATAAGAATGTTCAGACCTTCGTAATGTCAGTTTAGAGTTTGTAGTTTGTAGTGTTACATAAAATAATTCATGCACAGTTAATGCTTTGTGTCCTTAAAGGTTCAGTTTAGAATATTTTGATATTTTGAGTTGTTTAGCTACAGGTTCATTGCTGATCTATGTTTCATAAAAACCCTCCTCATAAAACACATTACTTAGTTATAGTATATGGTGCCTCCTAAATATGAAGTGGCTCCAGAGACTTCTTTTTCTTATGTGACATTACTGATGGTTGCAATATCTTCCCATCAGTGAAACAGACACAGGGTGTCTTGGGCATCAGTAACATGATGTGTGACTTTTTGTTAAGATAATACCCCTGTGTTTGTGTTTATACAACAACAACAACAAAAAAAAACAAACCAAAAAACCAAAAAAAAACCCTTAGTCACATGAGAATACAGCTGACAGCAGCCTTTAAAACTATAATTGTTGGAGAAGGTCTGTTACTACATCTCTCAGCTGGGTTCTGCTCAACACTTAATGTCAGTCACATAATTGAAAGTCAGGTACAAGATTAGAATGCTTTGTAAAACACTCTCTGCCTAGTAGAGATTGCTCCACAACCAAGGCACAAACATTGTGCTTCGCTGCATTCCGGAAGAATATCCCGGTAGGTTTAAGGGTGGAGGCCCATTTTGTTTTGTGCATTCCATAATCATAGCTTTAGTTCAGTATTAAGTATAGGCCCTCATCTCTAGTCTGCTCTAATGACTGCAGCCTTCCTAAGTCTTTGACTATTTAGCAATGTCACATCTGTACTTTGCTTATAGAGATCAGCTGCAGAAATATGATTTAGCAAGACCCAGGACGTCATTTATAAAGGGTGTGTGCATACAAAAATGGGTCTGAACTTCCCACACACAAACTGGGATTTAAAAAGAAATACTTGGAGAGAAGCTGGGCATATATTTACATGCAGTTCATACTAGATTATGCTGCCCCATAATGACTGCATATTAGCTACTTATTCATGAAAGCATTTTAGCCTTAACAGTGTTTTGTTTGATGTGTTTATTGATTTGTGTAGGCCAGTTAATTAGCCTGTAAATTACCCTGTTTCTAAGTATTCATGTATATCGCTTCAGATAGCTATTTGCAGTTTACAATTTGTTGATATCCTTCCTGAATTAAATTGTAACTTGGCATCATTAGAAGACCACAACAACCAAATAATGTGCAAAGGTGTTTTTAGAAACTAGTACGATTTTCTTGCCATCAGTGATGATTGGATAATGAGCCCATTTAGTTCATCACCTTTGCACATTTTCAAGATCTGATTTATAAATTAGACCCCTGATGGTGAGTGCTGCCAGTAATGCAGGTATAAAGTCATGGCATCTTGCTCAGTTGACTCAAGAACTATCTGAGTAATTTGCTTTCCGATTCATGACGATATGGTGCAGTCTACACTTGTGATTCTTATAATGAGAACTGAGGCAGTACTGTACTGTTGCTTATGCATGGCAGGCTAATGCTGGAATTTTTTAAATAGATTTTACACACTGTTGTTGTTGAAGAATGGAAAATGTACCATGAATCCAATCTTGGTTGTGCCATTTCAGACTTTACATGTTATGATGTCTTACTTTAGACAAGGCTAAAATTGATTTACAGGCAACTACAAGGAGTAATTGATGTTACGCCAGTCAACCACGCACTTTTGCTGGCAAATTCACTTTTGCTGTGAAGTTCTTGGTATGCTATTAAATGATTCTGTCTGCAAGATTGACTAAAAAGTATGTTAAAAAAATCCAGTTCTAACACGAAGATTTCAAAGGGTGGTTCTTTTTGACATGCTTCAGATCTTGTGGTTGTGACTGTTTCAGAGTAGTTAATCAGCTACCAGGACATAACTTTTATGATTGGCAAACAAGCTTTTATTGTTTTACAGCAGGTTTATTCTTAGATGGTGGTTTAAGAATACTTGTTTTTTTGAAGAGTATTCAACAAACAGTTCTGGCATTTTACAATATTATTGGCTGTGGCACGTATTTGGTGGTTTCATGTTGTTATTCTTGTCTTTATTTGTGATAAATCTCATCCTGTTTGACTGAGGTACAGCTTTGATTTTATTATTTTGGGCCTAATCTGTGGTTAATTGTAGTTATTGTTATCAATCCTGTAGCTGTCAGTTTCTAGCCTTCCTTGAAAAATCTTGAACATAGGAAGTCAGATGTCCATGGGTGTCTTGAAATTAGTGCAATGCTGACTGCTTCTGAATCTTTAATTTCTGCTCATTAAATTTTCAGAACAGACCCTGCTTTCCTATGGCTTTTATTTTACCTGGAATGTGGGTAGTCTGGGTAAATACAAGATGTAATTTTGGGGTAGCGCCAGTGTGAGGATGTGTAGAGTATGTTGACACTCTTACCGATATGTGAAGCGATACAATCATAGATGTGTTGATATTTATGAACATTTATATTTTTTTTAATCCAGTGCTGATGCATTGAAGTTTAAGTGCAGCAGTTAAATAGTCCATCAAATGGTCATCTCAGAAAGAAAAGACGAATGGGTTTAGGAAAACTCAACACATTAATCTAAAAAAAATATGGAAATGGATTTAGAAATTTAAAGCTAACATTTTGGTAAATGTGGCTGGTAAATGTTCCTTTAATTTAAGTTATAATTGCAAGTATATCAGCGTTTGTGAGTTCCAGTAATATGAAGCGTTAACCCTTTCTTGTTAGTGGGAGATTAGAAGCTATTGGTTGCATTCAAGAATTCTTTTTTTTTTTTTTTTTTTTTTTTTTTACACTTTGTTTTCTTTGTATTGGTATTTTAAATGTACTTTCCCCATTGATTGTGTTTTGTCTTTTCTGTTATGGTTTATTAATGTCTTATTCTATAAATATTCTTTTTATTGTTATTATTACATTTTGCCTAATATTTACCTTAAGAAACATTTGTTATACAGACTGTTAGGTGTTGTGTAGTATCATATCTCACATTGTAAATCACTTTGGATAAAAGTGTCAGCTAAATGCCGTAAATGTAAATATCGTGATCCCTGTATCGTCATACATATCATATTGTGAAGTTACTGGTAATACCCAGCTTTTATCCAGTGCTTGTGGTTTTTGGTAATTTAATGGCTCCATTATTTATATGTACATTGCCCATTATTATATTATGCAGGAGGCATAAAAAATGTGTTTTCTGAGATTCAGATATGTTCCTTATAGAGATGGCACTGATCCGATACCACATATCAAAATTGAGTTGATATCAGCAAAAAATGCTGGAATGGATATCGGGAGAAACATTTTTAAAGAAACCGATCTGATACTGTCACAAATCCAGGCATACAACAGCACAGCAGTGTTTTGCAGCAGCACACCCAGGTCACTGATAACAAACAGATTAGTTTGAGCAGGTCATGTGCAAACAGTTTGAGCTCAGTTTATACATCGCTGTGGAATTTTAAACCATTAAAACTTATGTTCAAATGTAGATATCCATGCACGTGTGTGATAACTGGCATTGGTATCATGTAGTTTTGATAACCCAGTATGGGGAAACAGGTTAGCTACCTTCCAGTGAGAGCATTCAAAGAGGCAAAACAGCATCTTAGCACTGTTCACTGCCACGGTTTCCCAGCCAACAGAGCTTTATTTATTAATTCAATCTTTTAAAAAACAAAAGAATGTTGTTTCCAGTTTGACCATGAAGTGAAACACATTCAGGTTTGAGGGAAGAAAGCTGCAGAAACCAGATAAAAACACAAACGTAGAGGAGAGGAGAAAGAGTAATCAAACAAGTGAAGCGTACTCCTTCTCTAAATTCATTAACTTAATTACTCTTAATTACTCTATGTTTATAGTATATTCAGACCTCATGAAAAAGCAAAAAAAAAGAATGGGCAGAGTTTGCCTTTAGCCTACTGAGTTTTAAGTGGCCTGAAAAAATTGCTGGAAAATAAGCTGCCTAAAGATAACTCCGAACATAGGCTAGTCAGTTTTAAGTTAATGTGGAATTACAGCAGCATTCAGTGATGAGAAAAAAATGCATGTCAAATGAGTCAGTGAGTGAGGCAGCCAAAAGTGAGCAGAAAGAGTGAATGCATGTGTGTGTTTCTTGGGAACCAACCAAGTGTTGACCAAGGCAATCATTTCACTAATAAAGCTGCTTTATAGCCATGGGATGGCAAAAAGATTAAATGCTTTAGTCTTGTAAGCAAAGTTTTCTGTTGTTTAACATTTTATTTCGATTTACCATATTCATGCATTATATCTGTAAAAAAATAGCATATATAATACATCTCACACACACATTCCCCTACAATTTAATTTCACCCAAACAACTTAACCACAGCTCCACAGCAGTTTTTAATAAATAAATTAGGCATTTCCCAGTCTGATCTGAAATATCAGTATCAGAGCTGATTCAGGCACATTCTAATGGATTGGATATTTTAAATATTATCCACATCCAAACATTTTGTTAATGTGCTATCACTAGCTAATGCAAGGGGGGAAAAAACTAGTTTAATGGTGATGCTGCTGCTCTACACTAGCAACAATACAACAAACGTAACCATACATAGGGTGTGTAAATGCGTGCACTAACTATGAAAATCCAAGTACTCGGATCGGGATTGGGGAGAAAAAACTGGATCGGGACATCCTTCAATTAAATAAGCTGGTTCTGTGACCAAAGTCTATTTTATTTAGCTAATTTGGTAGATTTTGGTGGTTGTGATTACTGTGAACCAACTATGATAATTGTGAATAATTTTGTGAATGCTAAACATGCACATATTTAAAACATCTAATTGTAATAATTTATTTTGTGTATATTAGTGAAGTGGTTGTACTTGAAAGCTGTTGTTTTCCTCTGTTTTTAGTAAAGAGAATGTTAATGGAAAATTAATCTTGTAAATTATTGAACTTTCGTGGAAGCTGACTTCTGAAGTTGAAGTCTCCCAGACAAAATGGCACATTTGCCTGCCATTTCAGGCTAACCACCTGTTTGTGCTTTCCATTTATGTTTTGCTTATGGTTTACATAAACTGGGGTTTTGTTTTCTTTTTGCCTGTGTTTAATTTACTATTACCAAATGATGATGATTATATTACCGGAAGATATCAGTTTGGGTTTCTGTATTTCAGCCCTTGCATATATGCATTTCGGGTATAACTGGTGTCTCTAGTAAAAGTCTGGCATTGTCATTAGTAGTGTAAGTGAAGATCATTGAGGAGGTGAGCTTCTTGATTGTACCTCAGTAATGATGGTGAAGAATGTAGGATTTCTATATATCTTTGCACATAAAGACAAAATTGGATATTATGTTTACACCATACTCTCTGTGCTGCTGAGCAATATTTTTTATCCTGAATTTAACATCCAGTTAGTTAATGTTTGAAAGAGCATTTGGGTATATAGCAAGGTGTGTTAGATCAGGGTTGAGTAAGATTCAAGGAAGGGCCTTAACTTTTGCAACCAAGGCCTGTATACTGAGTTGCAATTCTTTTTACAGATCTAATTCTTTAATCCAGTTTTATGTTCATTTCCTTATCTGAAGTGTAGGCTAGTTGTTTCACACGTCGTTCCATAGCTTTGATAAGTTTCATATTTCCCATTATGAGATCAGCAATCCGAAAATATTTTGCTCACAGACTAGTAGCACTTGATGTCTGTATTACTGCCCATTTGTATAAAACACTGGTTTTTCACTGGTGCAACCCTGTTCAGGCTGTGTTGTGTTATTTCTGCAGGGGAATCAGCGGATGAGGTGGAGTTCTCTTTGAACCTATTGTTGGTAGTTTCTCTGTCTATGCTGGTTGCAACTGTTATGCTGCTGCTCAACTGCGTGACGTGCTGCAAACAACGAGAGATCAACTTTAAGGTGAGTGGGACTCCATGTCCTCTGTGTCATAACAAGCCCCCAAACCAAAGTTTTTAAGACCCTGAAGTTGTGTTGCAATCCAGAAGCTGGTAAATAACGTTACCTCTTGGTCAGTTCAGTGGCATCTTAGATGTTTTTGAGCAAGGCATTTGAAATTGTTCCCAGCAAAGTGCATTTCCCAGTGAAGTCTCAAATGTTTAAAGATAAATGGGCATGCAAGAACCACCTTTACAAACCAGATCTGTAAATTGCTTGTACCAGTAAGAGAACAACCTGTGTTCTCCAATTCACTCATAATTTAATATCATGGGCACAAAAAAAATGAGTATTGCAGACCTGTAAAAAGCTGTTCCCCAAAGCAAAAAATATGAGGAATAATGGATTGTATCCATTTCATTATGTTGTATAAAATTAATTTGCACAAATATATTTAAAGATTTTAATATAGAAATGAAACATACCATTTTATATTATAATAATAATAATAATATATATATATATATACACACACTGACAAATTGTTATCTATCAATTGAAACTTATTTACATAATTTAATGGTTTGTGAAGTTGAGGCTGACGGTTGCTGTCCTGGGGAACATCCTCTGTTGCAGAACCTGTTAGTACAACTGGTCATGACAACATTCCTTGGGTTTAGGTGCTCTTTGCTTTAGCCACTACTGATGATGTTACAGTGATAGGTTTTCGTTTAATGATCTCTGTAAATGAAAATGGTAAATATTTTTTCCACTATACAACATATTTATGAATGAAGATTCTGGACAAACAGGACAGGTCACTTAACCTTATAGAGTGTCAAATATGCCGACACTTGTCTTGAACGCATGGTCTTGTACAAACACAGTTCTTTATGTGGGTCTTTTACAACAATTTGGTGACGCTATGAGCATTTGCTGAATCTGACATGGCACAGTGATGCATATTAACCTTTGACAACAGTACAAGAAATCCCCCCCCCCCCCCCAAAAGAAAAATAAAAACAATTTAAAAAGCAAGCCTCAAGATAGTCACATTGTAACATTTCTGAATAGGAGTTTGAAGACAACTTTGAGGATGAGATTGACTTCACCCCTCCAGCAGAAGACACCCCTTCCATGCAGTCCCCGGCTGAAGTGTACACCCTGGCTGTGCCGCCTGCACCACTGCCTGGACCCCCACACCTCCAGCTGCCCAGGATAGCAGGTCAGCCATTTGGCCTTCCCTCCTGAACCTCCTCCAAAGGCCTTTTTACATCACCAGAGAGTGGTGTGGTTCATTTACCCCAAATGTGATTTTTTTTTAGTGTGGAGACACATACAGTTTGTGATCACCTTTCATGTATTTCACCTGTTCAGTTAAGAAATTGCGCCCAGTACCGTACTGCACTGTTATTTCATTGAGCAGCTGAGCTGGCCGAGGAAAGTAGCTCATTTTTGACATATGTTGTCTAAGCTTACAAAAAGATCCGTTTTACATAATCAATACTTCATGTGTGCATGCATACAAACTCACACACACAATATGTATTTAGAGAGTGAGAGTGAGACAGAGAGAGTGTGTTCTTCTGCTGTGATATAATTCCTGATAAGTGTTTTGAATTAATCGGAATTTTAAAGCTTTTAATATGCATTTTAAAGCTTTAAATGTTTTTAAAATTTATCTGGTAGAGCAAGATACTAGCAACATCCAGGCCATGGGCCTGATAACTGGTAAGTATTCATAGCATCTCTGATAAGAATGTCTGCCAGTAAAAGCAGTCATAGATTTGTATTGGCAAACACATATATTAAATGGAACATAGTTATATATAGTTACATGTGGAATTCTGCCAGTTCCTCTCTGTTTGCTGTGTTCCCTCTGCTGCTGGGTAGGTGTGGCATGGGCTGACTCGACATCACTGTCTTTTGTCTTGTGTTTGGATTTCAGAGGTCTTGACAGGCCCACAAGTGGCGCGCCACACTCTCAGTTACATACAGGAGATTGGGAGTGGCTGGTTCGGCAAGGTGAGAAAGTCCTGTTTACAGTCCACATTCTGGGTGTGTGACAGAACTGTGCTTACCTCTGCAGTAATGTAGCACAAGCGTTCCCCAGACCTCTTTGCAGTGCATTCTCCCATGGAAGAACTGTTTATTGAAGAAATGTCAAGAAGAAAATGCTGGCACCCTCATTCTTTGTGCAGCAGAGAATAGCCGACTTTCTTTACCCCATTATGGATAACTAGTGGATTTGTTGCAACTTGATTGGATCAGGCACATATGGGACCACATTCTTTGACACAAGATTTATAGCAGTGGTTGATGGGGATTGTTAAACAAGCAATGCTCACCCTCTGAAAGCTAAAGTTAAACTGGCACTGCCTGCCCCTGTACCAGTGAGGGCAACCACCAGTATAGAATTTCATAGTTTGTGCTGATGTGCTGTTCTCATCTCTCCACTGCCAGTGTGCCCTAGCCCATCCGGAGCAGCCAGCAATGCATGTGGGAGAATGTGACATTGTGCATGTACTGTCCACCTGTAGCCTGGCTGTGGGGTTTACTGATGTCAGAGCTAGTGGCAAAGCATTTTCCTCCTGTTCTTTCCTGCCAGCCTGATCCACGCTTGCCCTCCCGTGTTCCACTGGCAAGGCCTTGTTTGCAGGAAGCACGCTCTTCCTCTGTGCCGGACCTATGGCAGCCTACTTTGGAAATATCATTTATCCTTCTTTCCTCTGCAGTAAGACAACTACTGCTCATAGTGAAAGTGCGTACTTTTAATCTGCCGTTGTTTGTCTTGAACAGGTTTTGCTCAGTGAGAGCTACTCGGACCCCAGTGTAGCCAGAGTGGTGGTCAAAGAGCTGAAAGCCAATGCCAGCTCTAAAGAGCAGAATGAATTCCTTCAGCAGGGAGACCCATACAGGCAAGGCCGTCTTTGAAGAGCTTTTCCTTCACAGTGTTTCATCTTTTGGCAAAAGAACAGTCTGCCAGTTTTCACAGTCCAGGATGCATTGTTATACAGTTTTTGTTTTATCATAATTAAGGATATTTTGTGCAGTGGCTCTCCAGGGTTTAAAGCTGGTGATGAGAAGGCTTTTGTTTTAAGTTTCCTTTGATCCTCCTGTCACTGTAGATTAGTTTTCCTTCTGTGTTAGTAGCACCATCTGTCTGCTTCTAATGACATTGCATTGCTTTGCTAATGATTTCTATCAGTCCAAACTACTACAAGCATGAATCGAAGGCAAGTGATTTTTATTTCTGTGCTGTTTTCAAATGTGTGCCTCTGTAGGGTCCTTCAGCACCCAAACATACTGCAGTGCCTTGGTCAGTGTGTTGAGGCTATTCCTTTCTTACTCGTCTTTGAGTACTGCGAACTGGTAAGTTTAACTTGTGCTGTTTTTTGTTTTTGTTTTTCTTTCAAAATAATCACACTGCTAGATGCTGCCAGTATAGAAAATTGATGTTTTTAATGTAATTTCTTGGTTGTGTATAAAACCTAAAATTCATGCCAGGTAGGTTTAATTAATGTGCTTTTCACTCTACTGAACACTTCACCCAGTCTCTGAACTTCAACCACACAAACATAAGTCAGAGGGAAAGGATGCTCCATGCTTAATGGGAGCGGGCTCCATCTCTCTGAGAGATTTATTTTCTGTTTTTCTTGATCTATTTTGGGTGTCCTGCCTGTGCCCGTCAGGGCTCTGAGGTGCATAGCTGTGCAAGGAGCTCTCCAGTTCCCTCATAGCCCAATAAAGCAACAGGCCCAGTTTCCTGCCGCTGTCACTCTGCCTTCTTGCTGTGTTGGTGCATTTTAACGCGTTGCTTGCAAGTTGATGTGAAACACTGTCTGCAGTTTGCACATGTGTGACACCTGGGCCAAGATTACAGTGCTTTCTTGTGAAGTAATGGTCTCCTGGGATTAGTCCAGCCAAATTGAAATGGATTTTGGCTTATTCTGGGCCAGTTAGGGTTGATGGTTTTACAAATCCCAAATCTTATCTGCAACTGTTTCTGGATGATTGATGGCAGCTCCTGGGTGCTGGGGGTTAGATAAACTCAGCATCCTCAGCAGTGGGGTTGATGAGTCTTTCTGCACTAGTAATCCTGGGTTGGAAAAATGTGTTATTTTACAAATAAACATGATGACCTGTGCCACAATATATGTTTTATTTTGTAAGATCAATGATTGCAATCTGTAATAGTTACTCCAGATAGATATGCTCTTTTCTCTAGTTCATGTTATTCTTTATCACATTCACCAAATGCAGTCACATACAAAACACAGTATTCTCTTGAATTGTAGTCCTTGGGTTCTAGATTGTGTTTGGGGCTTAATGATGCCAAAAAAAAGATTGTTAAAGCTGTGCAAGCACTTGACATGCTGCAAAACCCTCTAGGTTAGCAGCCAGGGCATGCTGGGAGCACCAGTGGTGAAGTTCTCCTGGGCTGGAGCAGGTGGATGGCACCCAGCCACACCCCCAGCAACACCCCCCCAGCCCCTAGGGGCAAGCATGAGCTCACTGCAGACCAAGATGACGTCATGTTGGCTGTGCTCTCAGAGGAGCCATTCTTTGGGCTGCCGTCGTAGGTTCAGTTTCAGCCTGCTCTGCTCTCAAGCAGCAAGGAAGCTTCAGAAAGCGGCGGTTAATTTAATGGTTCGCCATATACGTCTCTTTTTTGCATCTTAGAGGTGCTAGCATGTTGAGCTAAAGATATTGTTTTGTGGAGTTTTAAAAATGCAGCTGTTAAACTGCTGTTATATTCATTATTTGAATTTGAGGCTTTGTATTTGAATTTTTTGCTTGTTATACACTTTATTTATCTATTTATTTATTTATTTATTTATTTGCTTGCATATTTTTATTTTAAAAGCATTAATGCTACATATTACAGTAAAAGTCTTATCAGAAATTGTATTTGTTCATGTTGATTTCCTGCTTGCTTCCTGTATCCTAGTAGATAATGACTGTGTTTAGTGAAAAGCATCTTCAGCGATGGTAGTTTAGTTTAGTATAGTAGGCATGTAGTAAGTTAATAAATAAAGTTGTTAAATGAACTTGTTGCCCCCCAGTAGTCACTGGGGCTTAAAACATGCAGAATATTAGTGTTAAAAACTGTGGTTTTGTTCTCTAAACTTAAATTTTTAAACTCATTTAAATATATAGTCATTAAAGAGCCCCATTGTCTTTTAAGCCTTAAAACCTGTAGAGGTTGAACAGTATTGATTTTAAAGAATATTAAACACACACATCTTTAATTTTTATGGCAAAATTATTCTGTGATAGTAGTGTCTGCTCAGTTGATGGATGGGTGTTTTGTGTGTATCACTGGTAACCAATGGTAACCCTTACGCAGTGCATTTTGGACAGAAATATAGCTGCAGAATGCAATCGGAGCAGGCTTACAGAATGCCAGTTGCTGCCTGACTGAGTGACAGTCAGTCCTGTAAAGGGTGCCTTCAGGACACTGCTGTGTACACGTGTATGTACCAAGGTAGCTGAGAGTAGGAAAGTGCAGAAGAGAGTAGTAATGAGGGAGAAGGAGTAGGATGTGTGTGGAAAGCTTACATGTACTCAGTTTACCACACTTTATTTTCTTATAAAATATTCCATTTTAAGACATTTTCTCCCTTTTTAAGATTTGTCCAGCATTACAAACTATCAGTTTGATTTGCATTCTGTGGGAATCGGTGCCTTCGGCGTTTCGTATCTGAGAATTGTGACCCTTCCTTTTGGGGTGTACACATTGAATGCTAGCTTGGAGTACATAGAATTCCCAGTGTATAATGCCTAATCACAGAGTAGATGTGAATTAATCTGTCTGTAGACCCCGGTCTTTAGACATCAACCACAGGCAGCAAGTGGACCTTTGACATAATTAATGTGTTTGAACTTCAGCCTAACACTGTTTATGTTTGCTCTCTGATGTCGACAAGCACGTGTCAGGTGACGAGTTGTTGACACTAAAACAGGATTTCACTCAGTGCAGCATTTATACGTCCATTATGTGATCACTCAGACCACCAACTCAAGCTGTTGCTTGTCTCATCCTCAGCCTGCCATTGGGGACTGTAGTAGTGCTTTGACCTAGAGACCTTTAAAAATGGTCTCTGGTCAAGTAATTAATATATAAATGTCACTTTGTATTACAGTGTTTTATAGGATAAGGATCAGTAAATTATGTTTTTGTAAGAATGGGTTGCAAAATCAGTCTGTTGTCAGTCAGCTTCAGAGGACAGCTGAGCCCTGCAGCATATAAACATAGCTACCCATCACCCTCGCAGTAACAAGCTTGACACTTTTACCGAAAGCTCCTAGTACATTATATGGGTGTAGCCGTGCGAGTAGCATCTTGGTCGCAGCATTCCGTGGATGGCACTTTGGCCTGGGTATTAGGGCGTGAGGGCCCTCAGCTACTGGTAAAGTGCAAGCTCCTTTAGGGCCAACCTTCCTTAGTCTTTACTCTCTGTGGCTAAATTTGTACAGTGTCTTAGGCTCACAGTTCTTCTGAAATATGAACACCATATCCAAAATTCATTCAGGTACATTTTTAGCTGTGAAAAGAGTGTTTGTTTATAGATAATCAGTTTGATGCAGTGAGTTTATGCCAAATTAAAATTCAAAAATCAAAATGGTATTATTTATTAACATTTTAGTAAGAGAAACTACATTTAGATTTAATATCAGATAAGCACAATGTCTGATTGTTCTTATTTTTGCTGCATTTGTACTTTTTCTAAACATTTTTCGCAAGCAGACAATTTATACTTTTAGTATACAGTGGCTTGCAACTAACAGTACGAGAGATGTGGACTAGTGAGAATATTTGTCCCTGGAGTCTTTTCCTCCTAGCACCTTGAGGCATCTCACCAGGGCTGCTCTCGTCTCCTAAACTGGTGTTTGGCCCACAGGCTCAGAAACCCGACCCACAGGAGCAGCCCAGAGCCTCCTAGCCGGTCTGACCACTGCTCTTTTATTTTTAAATTGCTGTGACACAGCATGTAGTACACTCCATTAAACGGCTGTTGCCTTATTTGGTCCAGTCCCTGGGCGACTGTAAAACTAGATGTGTAAAGAGAGATTACTGCCCCTCAGTGGCCAACACCATGAAAAACAGTTTTAAGGCTTTCACAGTGAAAGCAATATGAAACTTTTTATCTTGGTGCATATCTTTTTTTTTTTCTTTTTTTTTTTGCAATTGCTTGTTTTTCAACATAAAAAAGTGGATTTAAAAAAAACAACAACAAACACTTTCAAGACTGGTCCTGGTTTGTGATGTCTGGTTTGTGCTGTTCTGTGCAGGGAGACCTGAGGAGCTACGTCGCTCTACAGGACTGGCTGTACAAGACTGGAGAGCTGCTGCAGCTGCAGAAGATGGCCTGTGAGATCGCCGCAGGCCTCACTCACCTGCACAAGCACAACTTCCTGCACAGGTTCGCTTCTCTGCCTGGCCCATATACACACTAGGCTGTTTCAGCTCTGCTTTAACTTAGAAATGAAGACGTTCTAAATAGAAGTCCCAGGTATGTATTCACTCATTGTTTCTGGGGTTCCCCTTATGATTCTCATATATAGCCTTGTGTTTCCTCTGACATCGCAAAACCATCATGCACCCACACAACATCCAAGAAGCATCTTGGTCATAATAACACACACCCATTTCTGTAGCAAATCCTTACAGTGTTCTCTTGTTTATCCTTCCGTCCCTGATCTCCTAAAAAGGCAGTCTCTGCTAAAAGGCACCGTTTTGTTTTCGTTTTTTTACCAGGACAAGTGTGTCCAGTGGAAGTGAGGCTGGGCCTTTCTAGGGTTTCGTTCCACGCGCAGCTACGTCTGCACCATTTTACATGCTCAGAATACACTGTGAGGAGTCCAGTTACACAGCTCCCTTAGATTGCTGGGTGTCAACTGTCCTTCGGCACACAGATATGATGATGCTGCGCTTCGAGTGTAAAACGATGCATTTCATATTTCAGGCCTGAAGGGGGCTTAAGGGGAAGAAGTCGCAGAGATTCTGTGCCGTGTAATAAAGACCATCTTGAAAGTATCACACCTTTTAGACTACACTGTTGATTTACTGCAAGAGAAGTCTCACCACTTTTATGGGGCCCGCTGCTTGTAACGCAGCTCCAGTCTTCATAGAAACTGCAAGAAAACTCTCCCGTTGCCTGACCGTACAGTCTGTACTGTCAGGACACACATTTTAAGATATGTGTGAAGCAAGTGTTTGTGTGTGTGTTCAGTACTGTTAGGTTAGCCCTTGCAGTGCTGTTTTCATTAAAAAAAAAAAAAAAAATTGGATTTATACTTCTCAAAAAACTAGCTCAAAGTCTTTTTTAAACAGGGAGCTATTTGGTGGGATCAGTTTAGAAGAGTAGCTCTTTATTATAAATGTTATCTGCTAATACTGTGAACAATAATTTAATGTTTTGCAAAATCTTCCACACATCTGCATTGTTTAGACTGTGTAGAATTTGAGTCAAATTAATAGAGTGCATTGTAAGCATTTGAGTGTTACAGTATTTGACCTACTCTTTGATTATGATGCTGTCATTTCATTACAAACTAAATATTTTGATTGGCCTCTAGTCCCTTGAGTCATCGGATAGTGCTGCTCATGGTGTGCCCCTTCATATTTCAGTAATTTATGTCTGTTGTTTTTGCTCTCCGCTTACAGTGATTTGGCATTGAGGAACTGCTATCTCACAACAGATCTGACTGTCAAAATAGGAGACTATGGCATTGGACCCTCAAGATTTAAAGTGAGTTCTTGTTTTGTTCTTGTCAGATTTGGGTAAATGCTCCTTTAAACTTCATGCTTTATTATGTTCGTTTTAGGTAAACATCTTTTAAGTTTTGCCCTTCTCAGAATACACAGTCCATGGCTTGCTATATTTAGCTGTTTAAATTGTCTTACTTTTTTGCATTCAATAATAATATTGAGATCAAAATATTATTGAGATCTCAGTTTAGGGACACAAGGTGAAGTTACTGTGTCTGGTGTAAAATGGTCTTAAAAAGCATGTTTGTGTCCCAGGAGGATTACATCACAACAGAGGAGGACCAATGCATAGCTTTACGCTGGCTTGCCCCAGAGCTGGTTGGTGAGCTGCATGGAGGTGTGATAACATCAGAACAAACTAAACCCAGTAATGTTTGGTAAGTATCCCCAAATATGCATTACACAAGTTATTATTTTGATTGATATACTTCTGCAAAGCTATGACTCAGCATGGTGAATTCTGTATTTGCCTTCTGTATTCAAAGCCACAAACTTTGACAGCTAAATTAACTAAAAGGATTTTGCTTTGCGGTTGCTAGTATTCAATTTCAGGACTGCATGCACTGAACATGGCATGTCTGCCCTCTGAGAAGGCGAAGAGAATTTGCTTGCATGATGTGTGTCTTTTTTTTCAAAAACTATTGCTGGATATATAAAACACAACTTTTTTTTTTCTTTTTTTTTTTTTTACACTGTTTTTACTATTTGTTTTCCAGTAATGCCAGCAGTAACTATTAGAACTACAGATGAGAGTGGCCAATTAAAGTTTGGTAAGGAGAGATTTGTGTGTTTTTAGGGCTTTGGGTGTGACCTTGTGGGAACTGTTTGAGAGAGGAAAGCAACCCTATACTCACCTGTCAGACAGAGAGGTTCTCCACCATGTCATCAGAGATCAACAAATAAAACTCCTCAAGCCACAGCTAGATCTACCTTACTCAGAAAGATGGTGAGTTTATGATGATGATGATCTGTAAATGCATCCTGTAAAACTTCATTTATGAGATTATACACTGTTTCTGTTGGTTTGAAATCTTCAATCCAATCTTTTTATTTTTATGTATAGGTATGAGTTACTGCAGTTTTGCTGGCTACCTGCAGACAAAAGGGCCACAGCTGAGGAAGTTCACCGCCTGCTAACCTATCTCCGCATGCAGGGTCAGAAAGAAATTGAGGATGACTTTGAGCAGCGCTGGAGCTCCCTGAAACCTAATCCCATGACCCGGCAGGCCACCGTCAGACACTCCTCCTTTCCCATCCTTGAGCAGTTTGATGATGGGCGAGAACCAGATGAGGTGCTCACAGTGACCGAGACAAGCCGCGGACTCAGTTTCGAGTATGTATGGGAAGCAGCCAAACATGACCACTACGACAGCCACAACCGCTCTTCCATGGACACTATGGTGAACTACCACAGCATGTTTTTCCCCGTGCCTCGGCAGGACATTCAGTCGCACTTCCCAGAGATCGGAGGTGAAGCAGTATCCCAAAGGGTCCCGGGGACTTTGCCAGTGTTTGATGCTCGAGAGCCCAACTCGGGGAATGAGTACTACATTCAGTTGGAGGAGCAGGATGAAAGTGATATAGGAGTTTTGGACAATCAAGGTTCTGAGGGAGCCACTGCATCAAACAAGGAGCAGTATGTTGTCTTGCAGGATATTCGTTTAGATGAGTCCAGTACAGATGCAGATTTTTTTCATCAGAGCATAGACTCAAAAGACTCTTATCTTCAAGACAGTCACGTGTGGTCCTCAAGTGACCATGAGAGTCCTTACCATACAAACATTTTCAATGAGAATGATTCAAAATTTGAGGACTCTCATTCTTTCCGAAGTGGTTTCATGGAGCTTCCTGAGATGAATTTACAAATAAGTGACTCTTTTCATGGTGACACCAATAGTGTAGTGCAGAGTGAAGGTCTAACCACTACTTTTTTAGAAATAGAACAAGAAGCTGCTAATCTGAGAGACGTTGATGAAGATAACAAGGATGTAATGAAACTTTTTAACACAGAGAAACTGGTTGATAACTTTTTGTTCCTCAAAGAAAACAGCTTAATGAAAGATAGTTTTGGTTTGTCAGAATCAAAAGACATCCAGGAAACCGATTTATCATTAATCAGTTTTGATGTGAATTCCTCAAGCAGACAGAATGTTTCCGATGATCCATCAAAGTCTGTAGTAAATTCTGAACATCTTAGGGATGAATTCTTGGACTTGGTAAATCCTATTTTAGGAGATTTCTTGTCACCTTTAAAGGTAAGCAAAACACTGGTGCCTTCAGATACATTCTCAACAGAAGAAACCTGTAGCAACCAGCCGCCAGAGATAAATGGCTCTTCCAGTGAGGAAAGTGCTCGGTTAGCTTCCTCAAAAGGTTGGATTCATTCTACTTCTGAATCTACCTCTGAGAGTCCTGAGGTTGTTAATCCATCTGAAAGTCATCAGCTAATTGTTGAAAGTGCCATCACAGATATTTTGTGTACAGATGCCAATACGTCTAGTCTTGAGGAAAGCCTTGGAGTTTCTAAGGACAATGGGCAGTACATAGAAATTGTTGAGTGTTCTGAGGAGAAAATCAAGACCTCTTCTCCTTTAAGTAAATCCACAGAAGAGGTAAATGGTGACCAAACAGAAGGCTTAACAAATAGTGAATCCTTGAGTGATATGCTTACGAATGGGGAAAAGAATAGGGACATTGAAGATGCTTTGTTGCTGGAAGCCTTGAATCAGGAAGAATCCTTGCTGGACAACTGTGTGTCACAGGATAAGTCCTCACTGTTGATTTCAGACTCTTGCTTGGACCAGATTAGTCAGGACAGCCTTCTGGAGGACAGCATTTCATCCGCTTTACCAACTATTGAGAATTCCGCCGAGACACCTGATTCCTTAGATTCTCTGGACATGCATAGGGAGGTCGGACATGTAGAATCGCTGGACACCCCTGTTGTTCATAAACTCCAAGCACCTTACAAAACTGCTGACAGTGGATATGAAACCGAGAACCTTGAGTCACCTGAGTGGAATTCTCAGCCTAGTGGGAATGATGTTTCACAAGGGAAAGAAAGTAGCACTACAGAGGAGCCTCCTTCAACACTGGCTCCTCCAGAAATTGTTGTATCTGAAGTAGAAAGTATGCCTGATGTTCAGGATTATGGCGAGAGTCACCACCAAGAAATTGCTGAGGTGGTTGTTGGTGCCCACAGAGACTCTGCTTACTTTTCTGATAATGAAGAACTGGATAAGAGGAGTGATGACCCAATCCCATCATCAACAGGAGAGCTCCTGAACCAAGGAGCCAAATCAGCAGAAGTTTCACCACTGGTGTCAAGAGAAGGTGTTCATGAGAAGGACACGGAGTCTGTAACCAGTGGCAAACAAGAACACTTTGTTTCTACAGCTGAATCAGCTGTTGCTGATATAAATGTAATTAAAGGGACTTGTTTACCAGAGTTAGTTCTCACTTCAGACATGGACTGTGAAACAGAAAAGCCAGTGACTGAGGATTACTCTAAGAAAGAAGAGAGGTTAGAGAAATTCTCTGATCTTTTAATTGATCAAACTCATTCCAGTGCAATTCTAGAAATTCAAGAAGCAACAGGCTCTACCTCAATGCAATCTTCAGCAGATATTGTGGTCCATGCAAAGCTAACCAGGACTTATGCAGGGGAAGGCCCAAAGAAAAAGGAACCAGATATGGAAGGTAGATATCTTGGAAAATTGGATGAAGCAGCAGTGGCAGGCGGGGCGGAAGATGGGATGGAGGCTGATGAGGAGGACGAGAACAGTGATGACTCTGATGAAGACATGCGCATTTACAGACCACACAGCTCTGGCTCTGAAAGTGAGGATGATGTTGTGCATCCAGTGCCTGTTATAGTGTCAGATAACAGTGATGCCTGCAACCTCAAGAGCCTGCTGAAAGCCAAGTCACTGCAAACTGCAAAATCCAACGCAGGAGGGCATGTTAACGCAAATAACAGGAGAGCAGTGTCCTTCTTTGATGATGTCACCGTTTACCTCTTTGACCAGGTATATCTGCCTTCGCATTCATAGCATAGTTTTTCTAAGAATTTCACTAAAATGTCTTCATCTAATTAAACCTTCTTCCTAAACAGGACACCCCTACAAAAGAACTTGGCGATCATTTGCTAGGCTCCAACAGCCAAGTGTCTGAGTTTAGCAGCCCAGTGGCCTCTTCCAGCTACCTGAACAGATTTACCAACTCAGAAAGCTCGACAGATGAAGAAGGTAATCCAGCACATTGTTTTTCCAGTGCAATAGTGCAACCCTTAAGTACAATAGCTAAAGGACAGTGCGTCTTACAAATATCCTCATGATGCTGTTTCCGTTAGGCTTTTTGAAGAATGCATCCCTTATCACTGACAGTAAAAAAAACAAAAAAAAAAACAAACCTAAAAAACAAAAATCATGTTGCCCTACAGGCGGCGCATTTGAGTGGGATGATGACTTCTCTCCAGAGCCCTCCTTCCTCTCCAAAGTAGGTGTTGACACTGCTAACAGAGCTCCAGTGGCCTCCCAGTTCTTCTCGCCACCCCCTGCAAGCCACTCGTCAGAACTGAGTTGGAGCAGCCCCTCCACGTTCTCCCGATTCTCAATCTCGTCAGCAAACATCGCCAGTTTTTCCCTTACACACCTCACCGACTCCGACATCGAACAAGGAGGTGAAGCACTCGCACATTAGCACCCAGCTGGGTCTACAGAAATAATTAGCACTGTGAGAAACTGAGAAATGCATGCTAGATTTACGTATGTGATACAAAATATCAGAATCCATTCTTTTGTATTTTGTATTTCTTTTGTAGGAAGCAGTGAAGATGGAGAAAAGGACTAAAAACTCAATGGGCCTCTTAAAGTATTTAGGCTAAAGGACACGTTTTGGAAGTGTTGGAGAAACTTGGGACTCTGAAGGCTATGATTGCTTCTCAGGCAGCATTGCTATTTCTTTGAGGAGATGACTAAGAAGGAAACTGCACAGAGTAAACCACTGGTGTCAACGTCTACTGCTTTTCTTCCCTTCCTATACTTTGTTTAGCAGATCAAAAACATTTATTTTCTTCAGACCTCTGTGTCCATGAACTAAATTTGTGTTTTTCATGTTGAAGAAATTTGTGCAATTTGAAGAAATCTGTCCTGCTTAAGTGCTTCTGAACTGTCCAGCTACTTATTTGTCTGTTTAGGACAAGCTTTGTTCATGATTTAGTCACTTTCTGTTATTCATCTTTGAATGATGTAGCTGTGACTCATCTCAATAATTTGAAGGACTTTTCATAGATCACCGATCAGCCGCTAGGCTCTTACACAGTTGTGCAATTCATATCATACGGTACTTGCTTTTTTACTTTGAGACACTGTTTTTTACTGAGTGTAAAATCTAGCATTAAAATTGGAGGAACACTTGTATTATGCCTCAGTGCACAGTGTTTTGGAATTACACTGGTAATGACACTAATAGACTGTCAGCAAATATATATTTTATACCTACAGAGACAATAGAGACATGGAGAGTATATGTCCAGCCAATATTTGCTTGAGGCTAAAACTAAAATGAACTTGAACAATTGCAAACTGTTAAAAAGGGGGTAAATAGGTCCTCAACCACCTGTGTTCCTCTGCAAAGCAGATGGTAAGTGAAGCTCTTAATCAGAGTCTTTTCATCAGAGCTTAACAGAATATCACAGGTCTATGGTTACCACAGATACCATGATATGGAACCATAATAAAAATAGTAGCTTCTGTGGTGGAACATGATGAAAGCTTTGTGACTTGCAAACACATTTGTTGGCATTCATACATTTGCAGAAGTATATTAAATGAAAATGTCAACGTTATTCAAAGTATCTTGGGCCATTTTATCATTTTCTTTTTGTTTATTTTTTATATTTTGCAAATTAACCAAATGGTGTACGGTGGTGGACATTCGTTGAGCAGCTGGTAATAATTCTTGTCATATGTGGTATAATTTTGTCATGTTGTTAATTACTGTTAAATATAACTGTTAATCACTGTTTAGATTTTCATCTCCATCACCTTCATCTAAAATGTAGCACGAATTGCCATAGCAGTCATGTAATTTTATATTCAAGGAAACTGATCAAGTTTGAAAGGTGGTTTGCAGGTCTAAAACTTGGAAAACAGTTTAATGGTGGCTTTACATAGGAAACACAAATAACTTTCGTTAATAGTGTCACAATAACACTAAAACATAGTTCTCTCATTTTTAATTAGGGCATTGATTAGGACATAATCATTTTTATGAACCAATCACAGCTTGATATGGAAGTTCTCTGAAAGTTAACACATCAAGATATGTTTAGTATGTACATAGCTTTGAAAGCAACACTACAGAATGCTACGGAGTGAGCTACAGAATAGACAGGATAAGGTTTTGATGTCTCTGATTTTTTGTGTTGCTCAATTCAACTATGATGTTTTTAATTAATTTAGCTTTTTCAGTCTTAATTGTGGGAACCATGAAGTTGGTGTTCATCACCAGATTGAGATAAATCAGGTGCATAGATGATACTTTTCCTTGTAATTCAGTACAGTAGGCTCTGTGTTTTAGATCAGTTCAATATTTGTATTACCAGCACTCTTTTAGTTGCTCTTAGTATTTTATTTAAGGCAACTCTTCAGTTTTATTCTACAGTGTATACATTTGCTTAATCTTGCACATCTTGAAAGTGTAACTTAATGTTGAATTGTACCAATGTATATAAATGTTAATTTTTGTCTGTAAATTGGGAATGATGTAAGTTCTAGGGGTAAGGTATAATTTTTGTAATATAAAGCTAAAATGCAACATATCATGGTTTAAAAATGATAAAGTGACAAAGTTGTAAAGTAAATTGAAAAAATGCAGGTCGTCCTTGTATCTTGTAAAATTTTAAAAATGGTGATATTTTTACTTCATATTGATGATCATGCTTAGTGTAATTGAATGAATTGTTTATAATTACACTGTTTATTATTGAAATAAATGAAAAATTACCTCCACTGATCTCGTAACACTACATGTTAATTTGATTTACCTGGACATTTGTATATTACAGTGTACCATTCAATAGAAATGCTTTTGGCTCAAGAAAAATATTCTAGTGCTTGTTTACATTTATTTACTGAGAAAATAGCCATCAAATTCATTGCAAGAAAATGATTGAGAAATTCATGACAATGCTGAAAACACTGCATTTATTCACATGGAATGATTCTGTTGTGTCTCTAAAGGAGATGTACTGGTCAAACTGGACAGCATAAATCTGAGCTTTTGTAGATGTACAAGACAGACAACAACCCACTAAAGAAAAAAGGGATAAAAGGAGCATTTAAAGTGACCAGTAAATTAGGATTCAAATTCAATTTTAAAAAATGGATGAATTTTGAAAAAGCCATGTTTAATTTTAATTTTATGTCCCTGAGCAGCCAGGGGGATCCAATTCTGGAATCCAGATCTGATTGGATTTCCATGATTCAGCTCCTTACAGCTCCCTGTGATCGATTTTACAGTTCTTACTAACTCCTGCCAAACAGCCTCTGATGGAGTCCACCCCCTTCCTTTAATCCCATACAAACCTTTCTCCAAAGCCCCACCCCTAAAGACATGCATGCTTACCAAGCTGCATGCACATGCAAGATGATTGACAGAGAGGGAGGACCGCCTCCTGGAGAAATTTTGTGATTGGTTAACACAGCTGGACCAAATTTTATTTTTTTTCAGTAACTAATTACACTCCCCAGCAGTGTCACAGACATTTATAGCAAGATAATTCAGCAAAAGTGTTCGTAAAAGGAACTGCTTACATCAGCTTTAGTAGGTCAGCCCAAGCAGGCATCTCAAATCGTGCTGGACTCCAGGGCCACAGATGCACTATAGCTTCTGTTCATGTAGATGTTTAAAACAGACAAGGAAAAACATAACACACACACACACACTGCCACACAAAGGAAAACAAATCAAAAATCACGTAGTCGACATGAAGCTGGCTACTGACGGAGCACTGTGTCCGGAGCAAGGTCTGAGGCGTGCGCGCAGCTGTGATGGAGAGTGTAGTGGAGGGGGATTGAGGTCTAACATGCTGCCATGTTCCCATTCACCTGCTCCTGGTTCCTGCTGGGCAGGGGGCTCGGAGCGGCGGCGCGCTGGGCCTCTGTAGAGTTCCCCCTCACCGACAGGTGCACCCACCCACCCTGCACCAGTACACAATCGCACCGCTACAGTTTGTCGAGACTACTGCTCTGGTATTGCCATTCAATTTAGCCATGCTATCTGAAAGAAATCATTATTGCTAAATTGTTAAACGTGAGATTGGAGACTCACGCCGATTCCAAAGTCCCAGGATGAGCCCTTAGGGTGCATAGGCTGTACTCCTACCCTGTGGCACACAGTACCCGAGCTCTCAGCAGGGTAGCCTGGAACCTTATCGGCGATTATCCAAACCTGTGGAAAATTACACCATGGCTAGTGTGATAAACGCTTTCTCAGAAACCAGTCCATGTATCAGTCCATAAAAATTTATGTTTTACATCTGTTTCCTGAACCTTGTTCTCATGCAATCCACATTTTGGTGGTTTTCTTGTCTGATTTTTAAATAAATTTTAATTAATTTTTTTTCAAATTTTAAATTTATTTTAAATGTTTTTGTTCTATTTTGAAATAAAATCCCCTATTTTAAAAATAATCTGATACATTATCTTTTTTGAGTGTAAGGAACATGACCAAATGCATAATGTGAAATAATGGGATTTGGGAATGGAAACAACATGCTAGATAAACGTAGCTTTCCCCTCCATATTCTTTTGGCTTTGTTGTAGTGAACTATGAGCTAAAAGCAGATGTGTTAAATTGTTCATTCAGTTAAATTGCTCACCCTTAGAGTTTTTTCAAAATCACCAGCCAAGTCACTGTGTTTCATTGTGATATAACAGGTTTCAGACCTGGTCCAGTGGTCCAACGGAGACTTTGCACACGTTATTGGAGATGAGCTCCCATGCAGAACCCTGAGGATAACTGGGGGTCAAACCCTGCCTGTACCATAGATTATCTGTAGCAAAAAGTACACACACACACACACACACACACACACACACACACACACACACACACACACACACACACACACACACACACACACACACACACACACACACACACACACACACACACTGAGACAGAACTGTACAGGACACACGGTTATAGAGAAGTGAAAAGAACAGGTGGATGCACTCACTGTTTCCATCCACTGCGTAAACAGAGGTCCTGCCTACAGACACCTGCCTGAGCACCTGTTTTGGCGGGCAGGGAATGTGGTACCAGCACTCACCTAAAAATAACATTTAAAAAAATTCACGTCATCCACATCCACTGTACGTGGGATGGATGTGGCTCAACAGATGCTTCTTTTGAAACCTGTAGCATAGTTATATTCTGCTAAGTGGACACCATTAACCCCCCCAGACAAACCTTACCCGCAGGATTTTGGACTGACACTGAGCCGCGGTAGAAGACAGCTCCATCACGGGCGATGGCCCACACCTGGTGCCCTCCTCCGATCGAGATGGATTTAAATGGCTGGTCCGTGCCCACGTGGAGCCAGGAGCTGCCCTGTGACACGACCACAGAGAGCCTGAGGGGCCACTCGTTGCTGGGGGGGCCATCGTACATGGCTAAGGCTGCACACAGCTCGAGGGAGCTGAGGCGGAGCTAATTTTGAACTGGAACAGGATAAAAATGTAAACTACAATGGGGTCCTCACAACCGGATTGGAAACCTCTTCTGTAGACGCATGAAAATTGGGACTATTTGTACACAGTAAACATAGTTTTTACATGTACGTGGATGCTTTCTCATCTCATGTTGGGTTCAGAGACCGCCTGAGCCGAGTGCAGTGTTATGGAGAGGACAGAGTCACAGTGTGTGCGTTGGGTAGGGTCCTCACGGCTGGGTTTTGGGTGTTAACCCCCAGACGGCACAGCACATCCCCCTTCTCACTGATGGCCCAGACAGGCACCTGCTCCAGGCTGCTGTGAGCCAGGCATGGCAGTATGGTAACGTCCATTAGGGAGATGGGCGGGACTTTCTGCCAGGCCCCAGCTAAAGTAATCTTACATTTCCTGTGGAGGAGGAAGACATTCTATATCTCATCAAACTCCAGTTTAAATACTATTCTGTTGCCTGTTCACATGTTCATGAAGTCTAATGTGTATCTGGTAGTTTTACCTGATCCATCGTCTTCGTCTCACAAAGTCCTTCATGGTCTTATAGCCATGAAATGTCCTGTGTGAAATGGACCCGTGAAACATGGCTCAATTAATTCAGCAACTTAGAGCTCATGGGAACGCAGTGAGTTTTTATTGAGAAGACCTACGCTGGGAAATCAGCAGCATACTGCCAGCCTTCTTTGTCTGTCCCTCCTGGGGTACTATAGTCAACAGCCCAGTCTGACACCTGCAATACGAGAGTCAGAGTGAGGAACTGCCACCGACGATTACTCTGCTGCCTCAGTTATAACAGACCACTGGAGTGAATAAAGAGGGCAGTGTGTGTGCTCAGCACGCACCCACGTCCACAACGGCGAGGGCGGTTTGGTGTTCTCTTTGGTGCACTCCCTGTGTCCGTGGGCGTCGCTCCACATGTGGCGGTCCATGGGAAGGCCCCTGCGGAGCAGATGGAGCAGGGGGTGTGTCTCCGTGCTTCCAGGTTACGAAACACTTTCCGGACGACGAGAGGAGGCTTACTTGTCTGTGTAGCCCGTGACAGGGTTCCACCTCTGGTTCTCGTAGATGTAGATGTTTTTGATGTCAGTCAACGTGTGCTCATTTATTTCATCACCTGATGTAAAATGAATATTGGTGTAAAGTTTTTTTTAATTTTTTTAATTTTCCATTTTCAACAAAAGGAGCACCTACTGGGACATTTCTACCACAAATGGTGCTAGCATTGTCAGATAAAAACAACCACAGTGGTATTAGGTTAGGTTCCTAACCAGCTAGTTAGTAAGCATAATGTGCATTTTTACATGGTCCAAATGTACTCCCAGAGGAAGACTGGTGTGCTGACTTGATTAACAGGCTCTAACTAAAGTGGGTACGGGGACTCTTTGATCCTGGTCTTTACCCTGTGCTTCGCCTCCCGTGCAGCCCCCCGTGTAGACCCAGGCAGCATGTTCATAGCTGATGCCCCACACCACACCCAGACTGTTAGACTCCACACAAAGCAGGTGGCCTGGGACCTGACGCCAGAACCTGGGTCATACACACACACGCGCACACACACACGCACGCACGCGCACACACACGCACGCACACACATACGCACGCACGCACGCACGCACATACACACACACATACATGCACACACATACATGCACACACATACACACGCACACATACACACACACACACGCGTGCGCGCACACACATACATACACACACACACGCGCACACACACACGTGTGCGCGCACACACATACATACACACACACACACGCATATACACGCACACATATATACACACACGCACGCACACATAGACACACACACACACACACACGTAGACACACAGCACTCACAGCTACTGTCATGCATGCCAAGCCAGTGATGACAGATGTCTAAAACAAAATATGGATCCAAGATGAATAAATGCCAAATAGAGATGATGTTGAAGCAAAAAGAGATGCGGCTGACATGAACATGCAACAAACAGAGAGGGAGCCAGACACAGAAAGCTGTGAGAGAAGGAGCGAGAGAGAGAGAGAGAGAGAGAGAGAGAGAGAGAGAGAGAATGATTATGGTAAGTCTTACATCTGGTCACAGGGCAGGTACTGGGTTGGTGCCTCCAGGCTGGATGAGGGCTCGTGCACCATGACGTCCCCTTTGGAGGTGACAGCCCACAGGGCTCGTTTGGAGGGGGCGCCCCGGGGAGCCCTGGACTCCTGACATGATTCACTCAACAGGGACAGCTGCAGAGAACGTGCACGGCCTCTTAATAATGTCATTACACTTCCTCCAGGCTCAAAGCCACACTGCACACGTTTGAGAACCAGCCATTCAGTCCAGCCCTCGTCACGTGTTAGGCCTTGAGTTTCACACCAAGAGAAAGGGAACCTTGCGTTTCCACTGGCTCAGGGCAAACACGTGCTGGTGTGGTGGCATTACCCAGTCCTCTAGGTCCTGCTGAGAGTGAGTAGCTAGGAGAACAGGCCATCTCTGCTTGGTCCTCTCAGGCGTGTAGATAGCCAGCGCACACATGGAGTCCCGGGGCATCGGAACAACGGCTGTTACCTCTTTTATCACTGCATACAGATACTGAGACAGAGAAAGCCTAGGTAGACTGAGTTAGTCTGCTAGATTACATATGCTTTGTAAAACAGACAGCATATTTAATTTATAACAACAAACAAAAATGATCACAATGTTCACACGATATTTGCATGTTGACAAATGTCACAGTTATTACATAAAAGTAAAAGTAGAGACTGGTTTAGCTCATCTAAATTTGGTCATGAGGGCTTCATTAGAAATTTAGACCACAAATCACTTTTATGGATATTTCTGTCTGTTAGTTTCACTGAAGGATTCAGAGCAATTAGTTAGAGAACCATACTGTGTCATATTGCTTTCCATTGGTCCCTGAAGAGTGTGGCGTTATCGTGGCGTGAAAGTGCACTGTGGGTGCTGAGCAGGCGGACCCACTGATTACCTTCCGCTGCTCGTTGTGTGTGTAGAAGATGTAGAGGATGTCATCTGGCTCCGCCCCACCACCCCTGACCTGCTCTAAGGTCACGCCCACCTCCTCCCACCGCCTGGGCTTCCAGTCTCTCCACCAGCACATCACGCCCTTTCTCACACTCACAGTCTGACACACCCCACACACACACACACACACACACACACACGTGCAATCACAGCTGCAATGACAGACTGCCACAGAGTGCGTTTTCATAGACTCTCTCTGCCCCATCCACCCCAGCCTGAATGTCTTATGATGTTTATGAATTATGATTTTTTTAACATCATAAGTCTGGTCCGTGTACCTTCTCCACAGCTCCCTCATGGCTGTCATCCTCTGCTACATAGCCCCTGTCATCTCTTGCAGAATCGGAGGGAGACATAAACTCTGTGTCTGGAAAGAAAGTCAGAAAGGACAGTAAAAGAAAACAGAAGGTAAAAAATAAAGCAGAAATGCATCTACATTTAGCTGACGCTTTTATCCAAAGGGACTTACAATTGTAACTGATTGAGCAATTGAGGATTAAGGGCCTTGCTCAGGGGCTCAGCAGTGGCAACTTAGCTGAGGTGGGGCTTCAGCGGGCAGAGCACAGCGTATGGAAGTGACCTGTGGCCACGCTGAAGCTGAGTGTGTACGTACATGACCTAGCAGCATGCTGTTGCTATGCTCTACCTGGGGGCTCCAGCCAGGTGATGTGCATGTTGGAGTCGATCTCACATCCACCACCTGTGATCCAGGCCCACGGAGGCAGCTCCTCCTGCACCTCGATGGAACCCTGCTCAATGGGGAAAACCGCCGCCGAACTCTGCACGGCGGAGGAACCTTTGATCTCCTCCAGGTCCACGTTGCTCCATTGCCGCTCGGCACCTCTGGACTGGCTGGAGGGGGCCACGGGCGTCTCAGGGAAGGGGCCGGCTGGCTGCTGCCCCTCCTGGGTCCCTTCTGGCCGAGCAGGACGATCGGCCACCAGCGTGGAGATGAAGTTCTCGCTGGCGATCTTGGGCAGGTGTGGTGCACCGCCGTCCGAGTCGTCGCAGCCCAGCACGGAACCCTGGGAAGGAGCGGTCAGCTCGCCGCTGAAGAGGCTGATGCCACTGTGCGTTGGGAGGGGGAGAAAGCTGTGAGCCTGAGCCCTAATGCCCACGAAGGCACACGGAACGTTAGTGTCTGCCGTCTAACGTCCCCGTGGTGCCTTTTGGAGAAATTGAGCTGTACACAACAGGATGAACACTAGTTCGAGTGGGCTGCACTGAAAGCCACTGACCTGGGTCTGTTGGTGGGAGCCAGGGGGGCACACACAGCGGCCCACGCCTTACCCGTCACCTCTGTGGGGGTCACTCCATGGCGAAAATATATGCTCCTATCCTCACAGCCAATCCCCCACACCTGCATCATATCAAACCAATATAAACGCATTACAGACAGAAAACAATACACTGCAGCTGGCCTTGACTTTGACCAGATACAACATATGTCATTTCCTGGAACATGTGTACCAACACCCAGTCTAAATAACACTTTACTAAGCAAATGACCAGGCATGCTACAACCAGGGCTGCAGCCCTCTCCACTGGCCTAACCCTGTGAGCAGAGATCTGAGAAGGCTTACAACACATGGTCCAAGCCCTCCACACACAGGCCACAAAAATCAATGCCAGAGAAGACATTTACATTAGGACAGTGTCAAATACAGTCCACACACGAAGTTCCCAGCTGACCGTTTTTTTATACGTCCTCAACAGGGTTTCCCCTGGGACAACACATTAGCCCACAATGCTGGGACAAATGTGTTAATTTTTATGTAACATTTTTAATAAATTTTTAAAATGCCAGCAATACTAGTAGAATGTGTATTGGTATGCCACCACAGCTTCACATTAATTATGGACATGTATTACAGCCATAGTTATTATAACATATTACAATAATGTTATCATATGTTAAGGTTACAAATGGGGGGGGGCAGGTATTAGAAAAATCATGGTATGCATTCACTATAATCACTATAGTGGTACAGATTCACTGTATCACTATAGTGATATACGCATTCACTATCTCCTCAGCTGATCCTCCAACATTTTCTTTTTATGTTCTGAAACTTTTCTTACAGAGGGGATATTGTTTCAGATTGACCCAAACTAAAGGAGGAGGGGAATGTTAACAGTGCATGTGAGCCATGCGCACAGCCGAGGGAATGAAATGTGAACTATGGGTATGAGTGCAAGCAGGAGGCATAAACTCAAATTAGCCATGCTCCTGTATGGCTGGCCATGGCTGTGAGTATAGCAGGAGTATATATATGTCTGGGGGAGGCTCGTTGTGTGCAGTGGGCAGAGTGAGCAAATCTAGAGCTTAGGTTACAGAGCGAGACAGACAGAGGGAGAGGGAGGGAGGGAGGGAGAGAGAGAGAGAGAGAGAGAGAGGGATGGATGGAGGAGAGCGAGGAAAGGCTGATTTGCAAACTCCACACTGATACTCAGCAGCTGTAGCCGTTCTTCCAAAAAGTGACCCAGAGAGAAATGTGACCCTGCCAGCAGGGGCAGGAGGGTGTGGGCTGACAGAGTGGACTGGACTGTATGTGTGTGTGTGTGTGTGTATGTCTGTGTGTGTGTGTATATGAGTGAGTGTGTGTGTGTGTATGTCTGTGTGTGTGTGTATATGAGTGAGTGTGTGTGTGTGTGTGTGTGTGTGTATATATGAGTGAGTGTGTGTGTGTGTGTGTGTGTGTGTGTGTGTGTGTGTGTGTGTGTGTATGAGTGAGTGTGTGGGTGTGTATGTGTATGAGTGTGTGTGTGAGAGAGAGAGAGAGAGCGAGAGAGAGAGAGAGACATATGCTGGACACAGACAGTCTCTAGCTCTAGATGAATGCACCACTCAGCAGAGGACAGGATCCAATGATGTTTAATACTCAAACTTGCATTTGAGAATGACAGTGTAACCAGAACACTCCCTGGGTTTCCCCAAGGACACGCTCCCCAAGGACATGCGTCAGCTAGACCATAATACCGGATAGCATATGAAGAGCAATAAAGAACATCTCTAGACAATTATAACATGCCACCCAAAATTAACAGAGACACAACAAACATTCCTATTGCCAGTGTACTCCATGCCATCCAAAGACAAATGATAATGGGATAACCTTAAAGGTGCAGTTTTCCCCTAAGAGGGGAGGAATCAGGGTATAGCCACATTTAGAAAATGTCCTTGGTGTATCAGGAATGCCGGTTTCCAGATACGTTGTGGCGTGGAATAAAGACTGACATGGAAGATTAACCATAACTGATCCTTCTGTAGTAAAGTTTTATTTGAATTGTTTGGATGTGGAAAAATAAAATCCTTGTTCTGAAACTGAACAAGGTTCCTTTTGAATCTGCTATATATAAAGACATGTCACGCTAACAGATGGACACCTAAACATAAAATGTTCTACTTAAGGGAATAAAACCGACTGTACACCTTGAAGTATACAAAGTGTACTTAGGTATCTCTCCAGTCCTGCAGCCTAAGCATGAGCACTCATAGTATAGCAGCCATATAATCTGTGTTTGAGTGACCTTGAGAGACGTTAGGGACTGATGTGTGGTAAAGAAGTGGAACAGCTGGGCCATAAACCCTTCTCCTCTCCTCTGTTCCTAGCTGACACTGCTTTTACCTGGTCGTTGGGCCCCACGGTGATCATCACCAACTCTCCACCAACACTGATCCAGCCCAGGCCAGCGGAGCTATGGGAGTTTACACCTCTTCTGAACCACACCTGTCATGCACGCATACGCACGCACATGTACACATGCACACACACCCCCCCACACACACGCTGGGTCACATTCTGTTCTAACAGGAAAAGGTGAAATGTGTGTGTACAGGAACTCTGCCAGTTGTCTGCTGTCTTTAAGTATGCACACTTGACGTTTTTGTCTAATAAGGCTGAACAGGACTGACAGCATTCTCGCTCATAATTATATAGGCCTTCTGCAGACCTACATTACAAAAAAAAAACTGTTGTGCAGTGATAACGTAATCGATACCGTTTCTCTGAAAATACTGAACACTCTACTAGAAGGATCTTACTTTGCTATCTTTGGTGATTGCCCAGACCACGTTGACCCCCACCGCTATGTGAATGGCTCCGGCTTTATTCGGAGGATCCACCAATATCCATGAAGAACCTGTAAAGAGCAAAGCATCTCTTTGAAAAAAATCTGACCTCACTGTCCTTTTGTAGCAGTAGTGTTTCCTGAAGAAGCCTGGCTGAATCGTGCACAACCCGAGTACATCGGTCAATCTGTCAATATGTGCTAATCGTTGAAATAACGGGGGGGGTTACACACCACAGGTATGCAGCCCAAATTTGTAACCCATTTCTTATATGCATACTTAATTGGATCTTCTATAGCTGCAGCCCAATTCTTTATGAAGCACGCTTGTGTTACGAGCGAAGGCTATATGGAAAGGACCCAGACCTTTCGGGCAATCCTTGTTGATGCCCGTTCTGACGAGCAGGCGCCCATCCCACACCACGGCCCACAGCAGGTGTCCGGGCCCGGCATCGATCTGTGTCACCTCCTGGGGTGCGGGCACAAGCTCCCAAACCGAGCCCTCCGGGTTCTGCTGCTTCACATCCGTGCGGAACCACACCTGAGCCAGGGGCAAGGGAACGGAACTGTGAGGAGCATGCCATTGTTCACTGGCAGACATCACCAAAAACAGGTCTTCTGACGGATTCCACCCCTGCGCAAAAGCATTAGCTGAAGAATATGTTCAAATAAAAGTAAAAAGAGAGTTGCCTTCACAATCATTTGAAGCAAGATACTTTTATGTTATCAGTCAAATGTGTGCCTATAGCTATTTCCTGCGGGGAAAAACAACAAATGTTTAGAATAGAAACTGAAGGCATTCCTTCCTTCCTCCACTGCTATTGGTTGCTTAGCACTCACACTGCAAATGAGCCAGTTAACACAGGTTCATTTGAGAGATTATTCACATTCCTGTGAATCAGTGTAATAAATCTATTAGTGGAGCTTGTCTAGGAGAAGCTAGGCTATTGAACATCACAGTGCTGTACTGACCTCTAGTGGTCAAA